>NC_066585.1:248442088-249642088 GCF_024323335.1 Lathyrus oleraceus | reverse complement strand
ACTGATTTGTGAATCATACTTGGGCATAACTACCATGACATACTTCATAATGCATATCCATACTGCATAAAAATTCATTAAAATCTGATTTGGCATCAGTATGTATCGATCCAAACATGTATGCATCGATTCATATCTTCTGCATTTCAAATTTTTCAAAACTGGTTCAGGATGCATCGATCCATCCGTCGCATGTATCGATACATAGACCTGTTAAAAACATAAATGCATGATATGGATCGATCCATGGCCATATGCATCGACACATACTGATGCTATTTGAATTAAATGCATTTTTTTCTCTCTCATGGATCGACACATCAGCCACACTTATCACATCCTATCTCAAGACTTCATATCAGCAGTACCCATACCTCCCAAAACCAGCGGCTAACCCTAATCTCCCTCATCATCACTCAATCTAAAACCCTAAACTCATTCCACTTTCCCTCACCCTTTCATCACAATGCCTCCACGAACCATTCCAGCTAGAGCAAAGGGAAAAGGCAAAGGAAAGGAACCAGTTGGTACTTCTCAGCAGCAACCAGACATTCCTCCAAATGCCTTAGACTTGCTTCATCCTGCAATTGCAAATGAGTTTGAGGACTCCTTCAAGACAAGGTTAGTTATGAAACCCCATGTCTTTGATAAAACTGATGCTATTCATTTGCATCTAAATGATGTGGTTGAACTCCTACATGCACAAAGACTTGGGTCATTCTTGTCTACAAAGGATGATTACCATGAGGATTTCATCCGAGCCTTTTATGCTGGCCTACAAACTGGTAGAGGCTATATGTTTAGGTGTTCTATCGGTGTCAGAACATATACTTTTGAAGCTACTGATTCGGAAACAGTGTTTCAAATTCCGTCTCTGTCGCTTAATTTCAAGTCCTGGCATGACCTGCATTTTGACACTGAATTTAACATGAAGGAGTTTACTCCATATATCTTAAAACTAGACAGACCCCTGAGTGAGGATGAACACGTCACGTCTGGTATGATTAAGAAAACTCCGCGTATTCTTCATTGGATAATCTCACACATTCTGCGTCCGGAAAACAGTGGACATTCTCGGTTGGACAGGGCAAGCATACATCTCCTCTACATTCTGCGAAATAAGGTTCCCTTGAATTGGGCAAACTACTTTGTAAAATGTCTATTTTTCGTGCGCAACAGCTCCAAGAATGTTGCTCTAGGTTATGCTTCTCAAATAATGAAAATTATTAAGTTTTGGAATGTTGCAATCCCTCTAGTTCCTCTCCTATCTCCATCTGCTGCTCAAGAGTTTGACTCCTCCACTTTATCGCATATGGGATATCGGTGGGACAAGGACCGTAAATGCTTCTACTTCTTTGAAAGAAAATCCAAAACAAGGATCTACAATTTTGATGTTCCTTCTGAACGAATCCATGTTGTTGAAGACCAGCCTGATAAGGAAATGCAGGATGCGCATGAAGTAGATGTGCCTCCAGCTGAGGACAATGCTGGTTGGGGTGATTGGGTGCCACGAAGGTGGTCTCCAACCAACTATGTGCCTGAACCTACGGCTCCTCCGTTCTCCGGTGGTACTTCATCTTCAACACCTACTGCGGACATCACTCATATGCTTCAACAAATGGAACTTGCCAACAAAGAACGTCATGAAGAAGCACGACATTGCCATGTACAACAAAATGAGTGGCATAAGGAGCATCGTGACTGGCATGATGAGCATACACGGATGTATCAGAATCAACACTTTTGGCACCTAGACTTGGTTAAGTGGCACCAAGTGTTCTACAATGAAATGTCTGGCTTTATGGACGACTGCCGTGAAAATCCTGGTATTATGGACAGATTTAGAAGTATTGAAGTTCAGGACCGGTTTAGGCACTACTCCTTCATGGGCCAAAATCCAGACGCAATGCCTCCTCCTCCACCTCCGCCAAGCTTCAGAGATCCTGATAGAGATGATGAGGAGTCCTGTGGTGGCCACAATCCCCATTAACCAATCATCATTTCATTTCACTGCATTTCATCTCATATTGCTCAAGTTTTATTTGAATTGTTGCACAATATATGGTTTAGCTTATGTAATTCTTAAACTCGTTCTAATCCTTAAATGCTTTTCACTTTCTGTTTACCTCTATTGTTATTTCCCTTATTTGTCATTCTTTGTGAGTGATTCTTTACTTTGAAGCTTCCTTCTTTGTGATTGCTAGCTTTTTTATCAATTTTTTTGCCATGTCCTGCTACAACATGTTGCCTTGATAAACCTGTTTCTTCCTCTTTTTGATGTTGACAAAGGGGGAGAAATGCAGATAGCACAAACTCAGGGGGAGTATCACACATCTTGCCAAAAATTTGCCATCATCAAAAAGGGGGAGTTTGTGAGAAAATTCTTTACTTTGAATAAATTTTGAATGATAGCAAATTGTGTGATCATCATCCAAATGTTGGTTGTGCATTACCTTACATGATTCATTTGTGTTTTTATCCCATTCTATTGTTGCATGACTGTACATAAAGACCTACATTGATACATCTCTTAAAAGAACTCATAAAATCTATTTTGTGTCAGTATGCATCAACACATAATCCTATGCATCGATCCATACAGTATGTTGTAAATCACAAAATTCTTTTGTTCAGTATGTATCGATCCATACGAGTCATGTATCGATACATGGACAGGCAAAATGCTCTATGGATCGATCCATACGAGCCTTGCATCGATCCATGATTAGTTGAAATGTCCTATGTATCAATACATGCGAATTATGCATCGATCCATGTTAGTTGTAATGTCCTATGTATCAATACATACGAATTATGCATCGATCCATGCTTACTTAAATTCCCAAAAAATTCATTTATCTTACAGTATGTATCGATGCATACCTTCATGTATCAATACATAAGTCTGTTTTATGTTCTAACAGCTCCTTTTTTTGCATATATAAGAAATGTTGTGACAGCAGTGTGAAGGAACGAATTCTGAGAGGGAAAAATAGTTGAGACACCAATCAAAGGAGTGTGTAGCAGCAATTGTTTTGAGCAGTTAGAAACCTGAAAGAGACTTCGTCTTCTTCATCTTCTCAATCACTTTTCTTCAAGAACATCAAAACATAATCATTCTTGTTCTTTGGATTAAAGGATCAACGAGATAACGTTCAGTGGTACGATCAAGGATCTAGCTGAGGTTTTCAGTGGAACGATCGAGGATCTAGTTGAGTTGAAGATTGAAGGGGGTTTCGAGGAAAAACCAATTGGTTTGTCCTTCAAGAACTGGAGTGTTCTTGCGGGTTTGTTAGTCACGTTTGCAGAACAGATTCAGCCGCAGCGTTGCGTTTGGAGATCGGGGGATTTCGCAAACAGGTCGTGGAACCGGTGAATTGTTTGTAATTTCGTGCAAGAAATTCTTGATCGTGCTCAGATCAAGTGGAGGTTTCATACAAGGAGAAGTTCTTGGAATTTAGAATTCTGTCTTTGTATCGTAACCTTGTATCAACGAATTCGGCATAATTGATAATCAAAATTCTCAATTTCATTTGAAATTGAGAGGGAGACGTACCCACACGCGAGGACGACGTGGGGAACTTCCTTACCAAATCTCTGCGTATCGTATTCTTTCCTTACTCCTCTTTACGTTTCCAACAGTTTCGCAATTTCAGTCAGTGTGTTGTGACTGTATTTTTTGAGAGACAGCAGTGGCAAGAAAACTTCTTTAATTAAACCCCAATGTTGTTCATCATTGATCACATACACACCAACTGTTTGACAAAACTGTTAGCTGAGTTTTATTCATTGGAATTAGGATTTAGTGATAAGTGCATTCAATTTAATAAGATTCTAATGTTAATATTCTCTGTCATTCTAATTCAAATCCAGCATTACATTCGCGTGTCCGGTTTTCTAGTAGCGGTTCAGAATAGACGGAAGTCGATTCAGGACTAAAATTTTCTGCCAAGTTTAAAAACTCTGATAAAATTTTAAATCCGCTTATTTTAAAAGAGGTGATCTATTCACCCCCCCCTCTCGATCACTAGCCACACCGTCTAACAAATACAAGAAGATATAGGAGGAAGATATAAATCCTTTATAAAACACTAATATATCTAATAATAAATTCTTGAAACTAAGACTGTCACGTCTTTGATAAAAAAGGATCGAAAGGAAAAGCAGAATATTTGTATATATATAATACAAGAAGATTTGTCAGTGCCTCCAGCATGTTGCACAGACTCAATGAAGTAATTACCTAGAAACAAAAGAAAGTTAAGCTTGATTAGTGCATAAACATGAAGGTAGGAGACAACTACTACCTCTTAAATTAATGGAGACAGGTTTATGAATAGTGGATTTTAGGCCAAGGTGAACATAGAGCCCTACTTCATCATATTCTGATTCAGAACTAGAAGAAAAAGCTTTCCCACTTGAAATATCTACGTGAGGTTCCAGCATGATGATAAGGGGTAAATCTTGTTCAGATTCAGAAGAACGAGTTATCTTATTCTGAACACAAGTAGGTTCAACAATAGGTAATCAAATGTGTTTTGGGGAATGATTGGGTGAAGGATTTGGTGAGGGGTTGGTGATTTATGGTTTAGGGTAGAGTAATCAAAACCATCTTTAGAGACAAAGTTCAGAATAATATCTATCATATCAGTGTTCAGAGCTTCCGAAGTGGCAGGATTTTCTTCAACAACAATTTCTAAAGCGACTTCAGGAATACCAGAAATTTCAGTCTCAACAGACTTTAATCCGAAAATAACTTTTGCAGCCTGAACCTCAGCAGACTCTAGATCACCAACAACACCAACCTCTTTAATCAAAGCATAAATTTTTTTTGGATGTTTTTATGACTGATCCAACATAACAGATGCTAAGAGTTGAGCACTTCTGAAGATAAGCTCTGCCACGCTTTCCTGAGCAGCAACAACTGCAACTTTCTTCCTCTTGACCAAGGATACACCATCACCCTCTTCTTCCTCATTCTCTTCAATTTCACACAACTTTCTTATTCTCTTCTTTTTAAAAGGTTCTTCTGATGAGACAAATGCAGAAACAACTTTCTTGGGAGATTTTTCACTTCTTGTTTTGGAGGGCATCAACTATGTCGATGTAATGACTTCTTCAATATCCTTATTATGTATGGCTTTCTTAGAGGGTTTTTGTGCAATCTTCTGAGCAACTAAAGCAACTTGCTTCCACTTTTTATAAGAATTGAATACATAAGTAGGTTGTTGGATAAATCTTATAGTTGAATTACCACTCCCTCCTTGAATGTCTGTTCAATGTATATTTTGATTACTTCGGGATGATCCATCTTGGTGATGACAGGATAATCCTCAAGATAGTCAGGATTAGTACATCTAATTGAGAGAGATACCCTTTAAGCTTTCACATCACTCTTCCTCAGAAGCTTCATGTTAGTAAGAATAGAAGTAGATACAATATTTCCATGTATCTCCTTAAGATCCTCATTGTTTGACAATGTTTTAAGGGCATCAATTAGACGACCCTGATAAAACAACTCAGACAATAATCTTGCATATGGCACATTCTTCTTGTGAAGCTTGGTACTATCCTTGATGGCTTCAGATAGATGATTGAAGATATATACTGAGAGATTGATTTTATCTTCATTCTTTAGGTAAAATATAAAGTGCTTATGATCTCATGAAATCTGATAAGTGCTACCTTCTCTGGGGATGAGACAGCTAATAAGAATTTCAAACAACAACGTGAAATCCTTCTACATGTTCTTGACATTTCCAAATTTAGAAGAACACAAATTTCTAGAGTTAACAAAAAAAACATCTTTTGATGGCTTCAGATTCATGACTATTCTCCTTAGTGTTCACAACAAACCTTCCAGAGTTTGGTGCTTTCAAAAATTTTGCAATCTTCTTTTGAGTGATGATCACATCAACACCCATTACTGCTAAAGTAATTTCAAATTCTTCAAACCTGCTTCTTCTCTACTTTTTCCTTTCAAAGATTTGTCATTTTCTACCAATAGTCTGAGTTCCTCAGATGTAGCATATTCATCAAAGACTTCTGCCCTAACCCAAAAATTCCTTACAAGATAAGGGTAAGTTGCTCCATTAAGCATATCAAAGAATGAAGACCATTCTTGAACTCTGAAGTAACTCCAAAGATCATACCCATTTTGATTGAATGGGTCAAAGTCAACAATTTGTTCCACCAAAAGCTTCAGATCATCCTGATTTAAATCCATCGGTTTGGGTTTGATAGTCAAACGTTTTCCAGATTCAACGAATATGTGTGCATTTTGAGAAAATGGTGAAGACGCCATTGTTGAAAGGATATTTTAGGATTTCTAGGGTTCTTTTGAAAAAGGGTTTTTCTAAGGAGGTTAGAGGAGACAAAAGTGTAAGAAGTGAGAGAGTGAAATGTGTGCTTCTGATATTATTTTTAGTGAAAATGAAAATTTAAACAAAACATAACATAAAGACAAAAAGAAACACCAACCATAATAATAAAGACAAATAGCCAACAATTGCGCAATTTTTACTCAATAGTAACAATCCACGTGTCAGAAGGTGTTTAAAAAAATATGACACGTAAGCGGACAGGTGCTAGAGGTAGTTATCATGATGTGTCCATTTGTGTGCATATCAGAGGAAATTAATCTTATTCATATTATCAGAGGCTAAGATACTTCATAGGCTATTAATTAATTAGAAGTTGCTTCATATCTTTTAATTAAGATAGCTTCTGGACATCATCATATTCTGATATAGAGTAAAATTCTTTGCACATTCAATAGAAGTAGAATTATTATAATGAAGTGTAATTCTTCTTTAATAAACATGAAGTTCTTCTGACAAACATTTAAAATGTCAGGATTAGAAATTGTTGCACAAAAACACAGAGATAGACATACCTTTCTTTATACAATTTTAAATCAGCTTTTGAGACTATTCATGAGGAACAATATTATTACAATAACGCTCTTCTGAATTCCAACCAAAGACTTTTCAGACTTCTCAAAATGACTGGATTGACTTCAGAGAAATATCCAGGATTCTGAAGCACCAATTCAATATAGAAGAACACCACTCTTCCCAGTACCAGTAATCTTGTCTTACTAGTTTCTTCCAAATTCCACATTTCCTTCCTCCTTTAGAGTTTGGATTTGGAATGTAGGCATTCTTCTTGTTGTAAGTTGTAAGAAACAACTATCATGGAACAATTGTTAATTTGCTCTTTCCCTTTAGTATATCTGCATCAAAAATAAACTCATTCTTTGGTACCCATACTTTGATGGGTCCTCTAAGGTTACTTTTACAGGGTTTCCTCTTTCTTTGAGCCTTAGCCTTATAGTAAGGTCTAGACTCATTCTATACTTTTTTTCTACAAAGACTTTGTCTTGGATAAGTATTGACCTTGGCTTCTGAACCTCTTGGAACCTTTGATTCAACAACATTGAGTTATGAAGTCTTCAGAACCTCTGACTTGAGAGTCTTAGGTTTTAGATAACGTATAACTTTTGACCTTTGAGTATGAGATTCTGATTTCTTCTGAACTTGTGAGTCATTTACCACAGGTTCTTATTGGTTCATAATTTTACCACTTAAATCAGCAGGCATAAAGTAAGCATAACCCCTTTTGAGCAGTACTTGAAAAAGAAGGTTTTGATGGTTTTGTCAAAATACCAGTCCTATGATTATAAGGTTTTTGATGAAGACCAAGCCCTTCTCATTTTCTCTTACTTACATCGTAGATCATAGATGCAAGTTTGGTTCTATTGTAGTTAGATATGACAAACTCTTGAAGAGTTGATTCATATTTATCAAGAGGTTTGTCAGACATATCTTTTATTAAAATAATTTGATCTTTTTCAAGTTTTTCATTTTTTTCTTTATAGAAGTTTAGTTCATCTCTTATAAGACCATATTTCTTCTTTATAATTTTCATAGGCATGGATTTTTGCTGGCATCTTTTTGTAAGATCCCGATATAAAGTAATTACATCAAATTTAGAGAGTTTAGAAAATACCTCTTATGCGTCCTTTGAATCTGAGTCAGAACCAACTTCCAAATCTAAGTCTGAAAGAGTTGAGGCCATCAAAGAAATATTAGATTATTCTCTATAAGTTTCTTCTTCATTGTCAAGTTCTTCCCGTGTTGCCATTGGACTTTTCTTTAACTTTCTTATGAAGTTGTTCTTCTGGAAGCTTTCCTTTTTGATATTTTCCTTCTGTAGACCAGGACAGTCATCAATGAAATGATTAGGCTTCTGACAGTTGAAGCTGCCCCTTTGATCAACTTTATCACCTCTTGAACTTGACCCTTTGAAGCCACCGCTTCTACCATAAAATGTATTCTTATTCTTAGTGAAGTGTTGAAAACTTTTGATGATGGAATATATTTCATCATTATCAGATTCTTCACTAGAATCTTTAGAAGATTTCTCAGATCTTCCAACAGAATTTAAAGCCATAGTTTTGAATTTCTTTACAGGCTCATCTCCATTTAGCTTCACCTCATGGATTTGGATATTGCTAACAATATTTTAAAGACTTAATGTGTTTAAGTCTTTAGCCTCTGAAATAGCAGTGAATTTGGGTCTATATTTGGCAGGAAGACTCCTAAGAATCTTCTTGGCATGATCTGAAGTAGTGTAGCTCTTATTCAAGACATGAAGTACAGACACAAGAACTTGAAATCTTGAGAACATTTTCTCAATGTTGTCATCATCTACCATTTTGAACATCTCATATTTTTGAACTATAAGATTTGATTTAGCTTCTTGAACTTGTTGATTACCTTCATAGGTAGCACATAAAGATTTAAAAAATGATTTTTGCAGTTGACTTATCAATAATCTTTATGTACACTGAATGAGGCAAGGAATCAACAAGGATGCCTCTCACTCTATGGTGTCTTCTGTAAATCTTTTTTTGAGAGGAGTGAGAGTCTCTCTGTCAAAAACCATTCCAACACCATTAACTTGAATGTCAATGCCATCTTCTAAGATATCCTACAACTCATCATCTAGACTAATGATGTGAGTGTACATCTTACTTGACCACCATTCAAACTCAATAAAGTATCCACTAAATGTTGGTGGTTTAGAAATATAATTGTTTTGACTAGATATACTTCTCTCATAACCACGAGGAGGACCTCTATCAGGACTATTTACTTCAGGACCTTCAGATATGATGTATTTTTCTCAAGATCTTTTATGCACCACTTTTAAGTGTTATAGTACAAACCATGCTCTGATGCTAACTAAAAGTGAGAAAAATACACAAGAAATGGGGGGGGGGGGCTTGAATTATGTATAGTAAAAACATTTTGATTCTGAAAAGTAACTTCAGAATTTGAACAAGGTTCATAGTCTGATATCAGAATACATGATAGCAGTGGAAAGAATTTGAAACTGAAGCAAAACAAAGCAACACACAAAGTTTATCCTGGTTCCTCTCCTCAAGTGAGAGTAGTCCAGTCCCCTTGTCTCAACAAGAGCTTTTCACTATAATCAAACTTGATTACAACTTTGCTCAAGCAAACTTGCAATAGACTTCACTGCTCAATCAATCTAGAAATAGACTTCTGCTTAAGCAACCATCAAGAGACTTCTGCTCAATCAACTAGAAAGAGACTTCACTACTCAAGCACACAGGCAAGAGACTTCATTGTTCAAGCACGCAAGCAAGAGATTTCCTCTACTTTAAATAAACAGTTTAGTAGAAAATATAACAACTATACTTTGATTCACAATCAAAAGTATAGTAGTTGTGTAACAACCACAAAGGTTCTTAACTCTCAAGTCTTCTAAGATATACAAAGATAAGAAATCTTCAGATCTTATGCAATAACAATTATAAACAATAGCTCAAAGTTATGCTCAAGATGTTTTGGTATTGTGTTGTTATGTTGTAACCTTCTTTCAAATCTTTAGCTTCCTTTTATAAAGGCGAGAAAAGAGTTGTTGGAAGGTATGCGCATAAGAGTTTTCTTCGTGAAGAAGCATGCCAAGAGAGACATTGGAGGATGTATTCGGTTAGAACATTTTCCAATGAATAATAGCATAGTCCACAATATGTTTCGAAGTACTAGGTATCTACCAAAAGGTAAAATAGACTAAAAAGGACACATCATCATTCCTTGAGCCTTGCAAAATGAAACCCTAGTTGACTCTCTTTTTGAAATCTGGCGTTTGACAAGACAGGTCTGTCTAGGAGACAGAGTGCGGACCAGAGGCATCTTTAGCCTTCAGAATATGAGCTGTCACTAGATGCTGGAATACCATGATCAGAGTCTGAACCTCCGAAGACTGATGAAAACATTCAGAGTCATCAGATTCTGATCATTCAGTATCTAAGTCACTTTGCTTCTCCAAAGATGTATTTAACTAGATCAATTTAGAGTTGAATTCTAAGCTTGGGACCCTGAGACTTTAACATATTTTAGTATACCCATTTGTTCTTTAAGTACTTTGTTATTATCAAAACCCAAAGGATATGAACAATTTTGTTCCAACATCCTTCCCATATGAAGAATCTAATTTCATAATCTCCTTAATAAGAAATTTCACATCATTTAATTAAAACAACATTAACAAAAAAAAATATACATGATTTATTCAAAATCAAATTAAAATATAAAAAAGAATTAAGGAGTTCAAATTCAAAATAAAGAAAATTTCAAAGTTGAGATTTCAATATGCATTTAAATTTCTTGAAATAGAATCTACATTATCATAACATCAAAGCACGATCCATAAATTAAAATAGATCAAAAATAAAATTGTTTATGAGGAAATGGAAATTAAAATTGTATATTAGGTTTAAATTAAAAGTTATAAAAGAGACTAAGAAGATGAGACCAAAAATTATTTAGATGGATACAAGAGAAGAGGAATAATAATCTACTTTTTTTAATTAAAAATAATTTAACTTTATAATTTTAAAATCTTAGCCATTGAAATTTACTTTGCCAAGTGTTGCACATCTGTATTTAAAAAGGACAAAAATTAGACTATGAGAACTACATATTCAAATTTGTATAAAACATATATACAACACCTAAATAAAAAAGAAAAGAAAATTAAATCAGAATCACATTCTTCATCTTCAACCACACCTAGATTCTTTTTCGTTTTCAACAAACTCAAAGTAAAACAAAAAATCCAATATTCTTACCATTTCTTCTCCAACAAACATAAAAAAATCTCATACAAGAACCCAAAAACCCAAAGTAAAATTTTTACACAAAATAAATTGAAGGAGTACCTTGTTATTGTGTTGTTCAGTAGGTCTTTCTTCTCTCTTAATGCTCTTGGTGTTTTTGTTGTAGCAACTGCAGTTGTGACTTAGAATCTATGGCCAATTTGTAAATCTAATACACCTAAAATAGATTAAAAGCATATATGTTGTTACAAAAAATAAATAAAATAGTGGGTTAATGTTGTTACCAAAAAAACAAATGAGGCGTAACCTATATTTATACATCTTGAAGCAGTAAGTTGTAGAAAAATTAGATTAAACACACATCAGAAAACAGTGTGTTTGAAGGAAGAAACGAGTGTTTGAAGGAAGAATGAAGAGTGCTGAAGAAAGTAAAAGAGTGTTGGAAGAAGGAAGATAAATGTGAGAAGAGAGATACGACGTGATGAGAGAAGGGGGAAACGTGTAATAGGCGGTAATAGGAATTCAGAATTGCAGAGTGATTAGATATTGTTTATTTGAATAATAGAAAAAGTTATAACTGAAATAGGAAAAGTTAGGTTGCGTAAAGAAAATTGAAAAGAAACACTAAAATAGGTTACCATATTTATGTAAAAGAAGATTAAGAATCGGAAGGTGAGCGTGTTTGGTTAGTTTCAAACCAGATGGTACATATTATCGAAAATTTATCAAAAATTATGGAGAATTTTGATGCAATCTTGATGAACAAGATTCAATCACACCGATCAAATTCCTTTTTGTTATTCACTTTTTACTCGAGTGAATCAACCAACCTTTATTACAAGATGATTCTCGTTGCCTAATTGTTATTGAAAGAAAAAAGAAAAGATAAAATTGGAGAAGAAAGAAATTAGGGTTTATACCAAATTAGGGAAGAAGAAAAGATTTTTTGCAGAGCTTCTCTCTGCTTCCAAACTGGAGTTTTATTCTTTGCAACTGCAAGTTCTATATATTAAAACAATAGAGGTAAATTCCTATTTATAGATTTTGGTTTGCTTGTTCCCCAAGTAAAGCCCAAAATACCTAATTCGGCTAACACTACAAAATTATACCTAAGTCGAAATTCCTGTCGAGGTACACTACTTCAATGTTTCAACAACACAATGCATTTCAACAACTTCCTTGCCTCTGTCGAGCAACCTGCTTCGACATAAGGAATTATAATTCAATACACCACCTAATTCATTGTGTCTAAGTTGTCTATATTCATCATAGATCTTAACTTCTTGAATACTTTGACCTGAACTCCTTTTGTCATGATGTATGTAATCTGATTCTTCATTTTATAATGTTCCAAGTTTAACTTCACTTCTACTACTTGCTCTCGAAGATAATGGAACCTCATTTCGATGTGCTTTCTTCATCCGTGTGCTATTGGATTCTTCTCCAGATTAATAACATACATGTTGTCGATCTTCATGGTAATCTCTCCATGATTCTTCCCTGTAATCTCTTCGACCAAAATCACCATCCATGTTGCTTGAGATAATGCATTCTACTTCATATGCATTATACTTCACATGACGACAATGTCACTACTGGTTCCTTTCTTGAACTCCAAGAAGCTGGTGCTGTAAGACCCCAATTTTGACCCTAAGATCCCTCATGATATCTCATCATATGCATTAGCATTGGGATCACACCTTGGCATCCTCCTTACGCCTCATTCATTGGGTTTGTATTGGGAGAGATCATCGAGTACCATTTGATTGTATCATACTTTGTATTTTATCATTTTACTAACCAAAATACCAAAAATATGCCTTTGTATATATCTAACTCTTTTGTAGATAAGGCACATGCTCACCTTTGATCTATCAAGTTCATATTTAGGGTTTAAGACCCTCATTGCTAAGAGCTCAATCAATAATGGTCTACAATGGCTCTAGATATCATATATGGATCCCCATGATCTCCACATGTTATTTTGATCTAGAATTCATCAAGGGTTTGGAATTTGTTTGCCTTGGAAACCCTAGTTCATCTGGGTATCTTGTGTAACTTCTTCAACAAGCCTCTTCAACAATTGATCAAATATTTCAAGGGATACTTTAAATTTCATCACCTTATGCATATATGATCTCCCATGAGTCCCAAAAGTCAATAGAATTGCAAGTTAGCAAGTTGGTTGATGGTGGTTGACCAGAGGAATTCATCTAATCAAATTTGGGGTCCCCTAGACCCTATCTCCTACAATTTTTGTTATATGAAAATGATTCCAAGAGAAACGTTACTCTATATTACATTCCAAACAATTTTCATGTGGAGGTCTAGAGCTAGTTTTTCATGGAAAGTCATTTTTTATGGTGAAAGATTATAGGTCATTTTGTTTAAACCCTAATTTGGAGGTCAACTTCCCAAGGCCATAACTTACTCAATTTTAATGATATGAAATATTTCCAAGTTTCACAATAAAATTCAATATGCATACTTCAACTTTTATGTTTGGAGTAATATCTAATTCAACTTTTATGAGCATGTGATATGAGGATGCATTATAGGTCATTTTGGACCAATACCATTGAACAAGTGATTTTCCTCAACTTCAAAAATGCATAACTCCTTCATATCAAATCCAAATGAGGTCAAATTTGTGACCATTTTGGATTAGTTTGAGAGAGATACAACTTTTATTAAGGAACGTTTCTCATTTGAAGCTAACATAAAAAGTTAGCCAAGGTGGAATAAGTGAACATATGGCTTGACACTTAGAATTTTTTTTATATGTTTAATTTTCCAAACTTCCACCTCAAAATTAATCATGATAAAAGCTTCAAATGGAAAAGTGTTCAACATGAAAGTTGTTCCTCTTGATTTAACCTTTCCAAAAAGTCCAATTTCTTAAATTTTGGACAAGATTGAATGGGTTGCGCATGGCTTGAACATTGCATCATCATTTGGCAAGATTGAACTTCAAACTTCCATTCGCATTTGCCTAGCATTCCAACATTATCTCAGACTTGTGTACACTCAATTATGGACCAAAAGGAATGATTTCATGGGCCTGTACACGCCCATGCACCCATGCATCACACATTGCCAAATTTGGAAGTTCACTTAAAGGGTGCAAATATCATTTGAATTAGCTATAAATAGGGACCCTATGCAAAAAAATTAGGACCCCTTCACGCTAGCTTTGATCCCAAACACCAAACCCTTCCATTTGAGAGGATAAACCTGAGAATTTCCATGGGAAATTGAGTTTGAATCTCACTGTTTTGAGATTCAAAACTCCAGGGATCCAAGACCTTTTGATCATTCTAATCTACTTCTGCAAGCATTCTGAGCAAGATCAAGTACAAGCCAAAGAAAGAACCATTGAATCCAGACCTGCATTGAAGGTATTTTTCAGAAATTTTCATCTCTTCAATTCTCACTCAATTCTCCATAATTCTCTTGGATCCTTGGTTGTCTGAAGTCCTACCAATTTAGGCAACAAGATTGAGTTGCTTTGAGGTCAAATCGAAGCAACTCAGACCGTGCACCTCAAATTTCAACTCCTTGTATCTCTTAATATACTTGGAGTTAGGATGAATTGAGGCCAAATTGGAGTTAGGATGAAATTTTTTCTCCAAGGTCTTTTGACCTTGTTTGACCTATGATAAATCTTATGGCCATTTCTTTGGTGTTTTGATGAGGTTTTAGGAATTTGATAAACCATAATTTAATTTAATGCATATTTTAGTTTATTTTAATTATTTAAATTCCAAATAAATTGTGTTAAGCTTCTAATTTTGACTTGTTGAGTTTGGCTTGTGTTGTTAGGCCTTGGTCAAGGTTGATTTGACTTTATTGAGTTAAGATCATTGGATTTAGGGGATTGTTGAAATGTACATTTCATCTCCCAAAATGAATGAATGATCTTAATTTGGTAAAAGTCCTCCTTTGACCAATTTGTGTTGATTTTATTTCTCCTCCCTCTTCATCTCATTCCTCTTCTTTTATTCATTCATGTCATAGACCTATGATATCTCTAGATCCTAAGACTAGTTGATTGCAAAATCAACATAAGTATGGATGAGATTAGGTCCACCTTTTTGCCTATTATTTTTGTGTGTGGTATGTTTTATGAGCATAGTCCATTATATTATGTCTCTAACATGCATTAACACCAAAATTCTATTGCTCGACCTCAAATAATTGAGACTTCCTCATAAGTCCAATTACGATTGCTTAACATAGTGCTAAATTTGTGACACAAAAGGCATAGCATTATAGTAAGTGAGATTGTAAGGGAAATTTGATGCCTTTCTTTTCATCTTGCTATTTTTATTTGATGCCTTTCTTTTCATCTTGCTATTTGTGTATTGATATTGCTTGATTCTAAAGTCCAAGGGAAATTTGGGTTTCTATATGACATTCTTGTCTATTGGATTGGAGCTCATTGGTCAAATATTTTTAACTCTTAACTTTTAATTTTTTGCTTAGGATTAGTCTCTTCATCTCTTCCCCACTTCTTTAATTTCAAATATCTTCCCCCTTTTAAAATCAACTTTGCTTGTAATTTCTAAACTTTGACCATATTGCATATTAGAAAATTTGGCATTATGCCATTGAATTTTTAAACTCTTTTCTTAATTAAACTTGTAAATGAACTTAACTATACTTGACTTAAAATTTCAAAATCCAAAAAGAACTAACACCCATCCAAACCATTTTTAGGCCTTTTATGCCTTTGTTAAACTTAAATATTTTTGTTAAAAGCAACTCATTCACTTTAAAATTTTTACCATGAACTACGAGGTTTTGATCCCTCATTTTATGTTGGTACGTAGGCACAAGTCCGAAGGTCTTGTCAAACACAAAAATATAATTAATGAATTCTTTTCTCATCCACCCACTCTATTTATTGCAAACATCATTTTGTACAAAAACACATATGCACACAAGAAAGGGCTCCCTAGGAGTACCTAGGACACTTTGGGTGCTAACACTTTCCTTCTGTGTAACCAACCCCCTTACCTGTAATCTCTGGCATGTTATTAGTTTTGATTTGAAAACTTCTTACTTTTTGGGTTTTGTTCGTACTTTTCCCAATTCCCTTGGAAACAATAAAAGCGCGGTGGCGACTCTGGTTTTGTTGACGTCTAGCTTATCCATATCTTGATGGTCATGAATTTACCGCTATAGAAATTAAGTGGCGACTCTGCTGGGGAGTAGTCTCCAGTGAGTTTAGCCTACTTTTTGTGTGTATATAATTGTAGATTTGATGTATGTATATTTATTTGTGTGATATAATCTGCTTGTTGTGCTTGGTGATCTCTGAGTGGTGAGATAAGTTCTAACCCAAACTTGAGTGCAATTAAGATAGGAGGATGGTATAGTCATGTTCGACTTATGTGGAGTAGTCCTTAACAAGTTGTCTTGAGACCCATCTACTCATTGGAGACCCTTTTGGAGTTATGAATGTCACACAATTTATTTGTGGTTAGGCATTACTATCTCTAATTTGGGGTCCGAGAAGCTGAGGATCGTAGAACATTTAACCCATCTTGTCCTATTTAGGACGTAGTGCGGAGACTATTCAGGTGTAGACTTGATAATAATTGTTACGCGATACTACACTCAGACGAGTTTCTCTTGAGCATGTTATGGGTTGATGAGTCTGTCATCCTAACCTGTAATATCCGATAGATGGAATTAAGACGCTGGGAACTTTTTAGAACATGATCTACAAGTTTTTATCCTTAGTTCACTCCTTTGGGATGATTCTTACCTAAACTCCATGCTCGTGACTCATAATAAACCCTTGATTCTTGGTTGATCCAATCAAGTCTTGTCAATATCAATGGATCTTAGGTGTTGATAAGGTGAAAGCCATAATCCACCAAAATGGATGATTGATCTTGATGATGACTCAATTCATCTCTTGACCTTTGTTTGTTTGCCTTGTGTGTGATCCCTTATTTGTGATTGTTGCATTCATGCATTCATGCGCATCATAACATTCATCACACAAAAATTTCAAGGAACTGAGGTCTTATTTGCAAATATTTTCAGACCATGGATTATGGACGAAGGAACACTAAGAAATACAGTTTCAGATGTCCCAACTTAAAAGAGTTAAGGGAGATAGCATATTTTGTATTAGATCCCTTGGACTTCAAGAAACGTCATGGGAAGCTTCTATCTATTCTGTCCGCTGATGTGGTTGAAGGACTCTTGAGCGTGTTGGTTCAGTTTTACGATCCTCTCTACCGTTGCTTCACTTTTCCTGATTATCAACTTATGCCTATGTTAGAGGAGTATGCCCATCTCTTGGGAATACTTGTTCCTAACGAAGTTCCCTTTAGTGGATTGGAAGATATTCCCAGATCTCACATCATAGCTGAAGCTCCTCACTTGAAGAAGTCTGAGATTGAGGCTCATTGGGTGAAGAAAGGAGGACTGTTTGGATTGACTTCTGAGTTCCTCATCAAGGAAGCTACTGCCTTTGCTCAAGTCGGTAGTGTGGATGCTTTTGAAGCTATCTTTGTGTTGCTCATCTATGGGTTGACTTTGTTCCCTAACATTGACGGTTTTGTTGATGTTAATGCCATTAGAATTTTCTTGATTGGTAATCCTGTGCCTACTTTGTTGGGAGATATGTACTTTTCTTTGCATCTAAGGAATTCTAAAGGTGGTGGAACTATCATATGTTGTGTTCCTCTTCTGTTCAAGTGTTCCGCGCAACTGTGTAGCTTTAGAAGCTTACACTCTTTGGGTGAAGAAGAGAGCTTTGGAATTGAAGATGCCTTATGCTTGTGAGAGACCTATGTCTTTGGTTGTGGTTGAGCCATTAAATCTCCCTAACCAAGATGTAGAGGAGTTGGAAGATGCACTCGCCAAGATGAAGCAAGAGAAGGATATGTGAGAAGAGCGGTTCCATGCTTTAAGCGGAAAGCATGAGGAGTTTCAGCTTGAGTCTAAGGACAAAGATGCACTTATCAAACTTCTTGAAGACCGAGTAGTGAAGAGACAGAGAGAGCCAGAGGTTTCATATTCCTCTAGTATGCCTCAGCCTTCCATTGCTTGGAAGAAGATTGTTGACCAGCTAGTCCTTGAGAAGACTCAGATGAAGACTTCTTTTGAGTCAGAGATTCGACGCATCCGAAGGAAGTACGCGTCTGCAGTTAGATCTTCTGATGTTGTTATTAGGGATCCTTAGGATGACTAGTCTCCTTTTGTCTTGTATTTTGGTTTTTGAAAGTGTACTCAGTGTAATCCTTCCAATTATATGAATAAAAGAGATTTTTTATGGTCACATCAAATTATTGCAATTGTTGTTATAAATATATATATTTGCAAATAATATAGTAAGTTCCTTGGAAAATAAAAACAATCAAGCATTGCATTTCATGCATCATTTGCATAGGCTGGTTTCTCTTTCGCCAAATGTTTTATTGGTATTTCTTTTGTGCTTCAGCCAAGCTGACTCATCGATACAATACCCGCGCCAATCACTCAAGAATCATGGAACATCTAGAGCAAGAGAACAAAGATTTGAAGGACGACATCGCCCGCCTGGATGTCATGATGGAGTCAGTTTTGCTGCTCAGAGCCAATCTTCTCCAACGCCTGCAACTCCTCCTCCTCAGAGGTCTGTCATTTCCGAGGTTGCTACCTCTACCATTCCTGCTACTGGTGCTCATTTTGCGCCTGCCATGCCTGCTGGATTCCCGTGGGGAATCCGCCCAATTTTATGCCCGAAGGTTTCGCGCCTACTTTTGCTTCCATGCCAGTATCTAGCCCGGTCATGTTTGTGCCACCATCAGTCGTGCATATTTTGCCCCGAGTTGAAGATACCATCTATCATTCTGAGCCATCTGAGGGTCCGGATGTTTATAAGAAGATGGTTGAAATGAAAGACCAATTCCTTGAGCTGCAAAAGTAGTTGAAGACCTTAAGGGGTAAAGATCTGTTTAGTAAGAGTGCTGCGAAACATTGCTTGGTTCCAAATGTTAAAATCCCGATGAAGTTCAAAGTCCCTGACTTTGAAAAGTATAAGGGAAATACTTGTCTGCTCAGTCATCTCGTCATGTATGCTAGAAAGATGTCAACGCAAACTGATAATGATCAATTACTGATTCATTATTTTCAAGACAGTCTGACTGGTGCCGCTCTAAGGTGGTACATGGGTTTGGATAGTTTGAGTGTCCGCATGTTCAACGATTTGGGTGAAGCATTCGTGAAGAAGTACAAGTAAAATATGGCTATGGCGCCTGATAGGGACCAACTTCGGTCAATGTCTCAGAAGGACAAGGAGACGTTCAAGGAGTATGCTCAACGATGAAGAGAGCTTGCCGCTCAGATTACCCCTCCTTTGGAAGAAAAGGAGATGACGAAGATTTTTCTCAAGACCCTTAGCTCATTTTACTATTAGTGAATGATTTCCAGCACCCCTAGTGATTTTACCGAAATGGTAAACATGGGGATGAGATTAGAATAAGGTGTCTGAGAGGGACGATTATCTAAAGAGGAGGCTTCGTCTAGCAAGAAGTATGGCAGTGGGTTTGCCAAGAAGAAAGAGAATGATACCAATGCAATATCTGTTAGGAGGCAGAGAAGACCTCATGTAAGAAGAAGTCAACAACCTCGTCAACACCATCATCAAGTATCATTTGTAATTCCGGTATTCTCTAACAATCAATCAACACGAATTTAACAAAAACGTCAACAACATCCATCGCAACGAACAAACACCTACAATAATAACAATCATCAACAACCATAAAATTTTGAGAGGAAGAAGGTCTCTTTTGACCCGATTCCTATGACTTATGCTGAACTATATCCATCTTTGATTCTCAAGAACCTTTTGCAACCAAGAATTTGCCTCAAATCCCTGAACCACTTCCTTGGTGGTACAAATCGGAACTCCATTGTGCCTTTCACCAAGGAGCTCCCGGTCATGATATTGAGAATTGCTACCCCCTGAAGTATGAAGTCCAAAAGCTTGTTAAGAGTGAAATGGTGTCCTTTGAGGACCGTGCGCCAAATGTCAAAGCTAACCCACTACCTGCTAATGGTAATTCATCTGTCAATATGGTGGATGGTTGTCCTGGGGAGTTCAAGGTGTAGCGGGGTTTTCGTTACCTTTAGGCTTATTGACTAAACCAAAAGTAAACATACAATTCGAGTCACCACCGCACTTTTATTTGTCCAAAGGAAAGGCTAAAAAGGGAACAAAAGCCAAGTAAGAAGTTTTATCAAATCAAAAACTAATAAAAATGTCAGAGATCTGGGTAAGGGGGTTGGTTATTAAATGGGAAGGTTTTACACACCCAAAACATCCTTAGTACTCTAAGGGAACCTCTTTTTGCAAACATGTGTTGTAGGTTGGTATTTGTGAAAACATGTGCAAAAGGTTGGGGGGATGAGAAAAGAATAGATTATATTTACATATTTGTTGTTTGAATGGATGAACCCATTGCCTACGTACCATCACAAAGGTAGGGTCAAAACCTCGTAGTTCGGGGTAAAAATCTCAAAGATTGGTGAATTGATTTGATCAAAAGCCTTAAGGTCTTTTGTTATCAAAGGGAGAAAACTCAACCTAAACCAACAATCCACCATGTGAGGAGGGCTTCAACATACTAGTGAGGGGTTAACCCTATAATAAGTATGGAAGACTTATAATCCAATCACTAAGGATGAGGTGAGGTATACATCAACCACTATGATAACTCAAACCTATGACTAATGTTTTTGAAAAGTTTAAACAAAGGTGGTCATTGGAACCACAAAAACAACTTGAAGTGAGTTATATTTACAAGTTAGATTTATTTACAAAATGAAGTCAAAGTTGGATTAAGATTTATTCACAATGAGTATCGATGAAAAGATTTTGAAAAGTCAAAGGCATAAGGCCTAGGTTTATAATTTGAAAGCAATGTCAAAGTTTGTAAGAAATGATTTTGGCTTGGGTTAGAGTGGAGAGAAGAAGAGAAGGGCTAGTCCTAAAGCATACAAAGATAGAAGATAAAACCCTTGGAGTTCCTTTTCTTGAAATCATAGAGATGATTCAAGATGCTCCTTTCCTTTGGACTTAGCACATAATTAAGCAATCAAACAATTTAGATTCAATCTCCTAGGATCTCCATTTGGCTTGTCTCTCTTAACTTGGCTACTCATGACAATGGTCCTCTTTATTATCTCAAGATGGAATCCCTATCACACAAGAGCAAACATCAAAAAGTTCACAACACAATCAGAGGAATGGACAAAGAATAAGTTTAGATGAGAAGTCCTTTAAAGTCAACTTTGAGATTTAGCCTTCTAAAGGCATGAGGCCTAGTTGCTCTTCAACATATTTAGCATTCTAAAGGCATGAGGCCTAGTTTCTCTTGAACTCCTTTAAGCATGGGTATGTCCTAGTTCTAAGTCCTTTCTCCTTTTTGCATTGGGTTCACACAAAACAAAGACAAAACAAACACAAGACAACAATATATTTATATACAATAATGAGCTCAAATGAGCAAAAGTAAAATGACATAAACATAAAGTAGGTGCTCAAGTGAGAAAAATGAAAAGCAATATGAATAAATGAGCAAGAAAAAAAGTGCATTAAAGTAAAGGGAAAAAAATTAAATGCTCAAATTAAAGTTAGTAATTAGTATGGTTATGTTAGTTTGTCATAAAACAATGTAGCGTTATGTTAAGCAATCGTAAGTGGACTAATGTAGTAGTCACACCTATTTGAGGCCAGTCAATAAAACTATAGGCAAATAAACACAAGTTAGAGATCATGACTAGTAAGCCAAGCTCCACAAACTTGCCATGCCAAAAGAAAAGAGAAAGGCCTTGTATGGACTTTAGGTTTTTTGCTTGACCAAGAAGCAACCTATCTTGGACACAAAACAACTCACTTGATCTTGGATCAAGTTGAGTTTGGTTTGGATCAAAGAAGGTTAAACCTCTCATTTGTCAAGACCAACCATAAGACATTAACTCATTGGCCAAATTAAAAAGAGAAATGGAATGAAGATGAAATGGATGGAAAGAAACATTCAAGCTCCAAACACAAATGATCAAATGTGAATCAAATCATCATCAATCAATGCTAAACAGAAGAGAAATGAAGATCACAAGTCAACAAGTCAAACATATCTTTTCGGTATTTTTTGAATTAAAAATAAATGCAAAATAAAATAAACAAAATATGGTCAAACCTCAAATTCAATTCAAATCAACTTCAACAAGTCCAATTAAATTCTCATAGGTCTAACATGGTCAAACAAACTTTGACAAATTTTCTCAATGATTTTTGAAATCAAAAACTATTTAAAAACAATTAAAAACAATAAAAAATAACACAATATATTTTAAAATCTCAAATAAATCTCAAATCAAATAAGAAATTGATGAGACTATTTCTTATTGACTTATCACGATCCATAGGTGTTAGGAAAATATTTTTGGATTTTTCAGATTTCAAAAAGTATTTTAAAATGAATTAAAAGTATTAAAAACCAAATAATTCATAAAAAATATTTAATGAAGTCACAAAAATAATTAAAAATCAAAATATGAAACTAGATTTTTCAAGAAATTTTTTGGCATTGGTCTCATATTTTTGTGACTTCAAATAAAATATTTATGAATTTTTGAAAATAAAAGGAATTAACTGAAATTAAAAGAAAATAAGGAAAATAGGAAAATCCAGCGCCATCAGATCATCTCATTAATTGACGTGGCAATGATCATGTGGCTCTAAGGCGCGGATACATGGTGTATTGGAGTCAAGCGCGCAACACAAAGATTTAAAATAAGTCAATACATTGGACGCGTGAGATTATAACATAGCAACATGATCCAATGGCTCTGAAGCAAACACGTGGGGATGATGGTGGAAACCACCATCTTCTCCGGCGATCTAACCAGTTCCGACCACCACGCGCAGGAAAACAAAGTGTAATGAAAATAAAAAAAGAGGACATCAAAATGAAGCTGAGGTGATGTACATCACCCCTGTAACCATGGATCATCCTCACAGTTCCTATTTAGAGAGAAACATGAGCTTGAAGATCATGGTGCATGAACTGAAATGGCATGATTTGCAAAATTAAGACCACCACTGGCCTGCTTCAAGCATGAGGACTTCAGAAAACAGCATAAGCCAAAGGAATTCACATTGTATTGCAAGATCTAAATCAGAAAAGTTTGAGGTTCTACCTCTGAATTGAAGCTTCAAACAGCATGAATCCTTCAAGCTCTTGACCTACTCTTGCTCTGGAAGTGTGATGGTGATGCTAGGTTAAGGAATTGAGCTTTGAAAATCAACTAATGATGTTAAAATTCAAGCTTGAAAAAGAGAAAGAAAACTGAAAATTCCTTTGGTGAGGGTTTGGATTTCAATTCAGCAGTAGTTCAGATCTTCACTTGGTTACCATTTGAATGAGAATGCACACTTATTTATAGCTGGAATGTGATGCAAGGCAATGCTTCCCTCGTGTGCATGAAGTTTGAATCTTCCTTGCATGGGCCTGTACATGCGCATGTAAGGCCCAAGAATGAATGAAAATCCATGCTGAGATCAGATGGAAGTGAATTGAACGTGCACAAGGGACTGCACAAGCTTGCACACCAAGTTATAATGTGAAATGCAAAAATGAACATAAGCATAAAGCTCTTCGAAACTCCCACATGGAAAGTCCAAAAAATTAATGTGGGTAATGGTTGGAAAGCTCTTGAAATAAGGAACAAAAGCCATGTTGGGAAAAAATTCATTTGGCAATTGGAAATTTATGATAACTGGCTGTGAATGTTTGGGTACAAAACATGTCTAGGTTCTCCTTTGAATTTTTTTACCAAAATCAAGCATCTTCAAGCCCTTCTGTTTCAATGATGCAATCCTCAAATGAAAAAACCTCCAACATCAAAGTTGTAGATCTCTTTAGGATGATAAATTTAGACTTAAATTTTGCATCATTTGAATTTTTCATGATAAAGTTATGGGCACTTGAAGTTGGGCATTTTCCAAATTCAGTGACTTAGGTCAAAAGTGACCTATAATGTTTTGTATTATCACATGTATTTATTTTAGGATTATAAAACTTTTTCCAACATAACATTTTAAGTAGACATCTTGATATTTCCAATGCATTTGGTCTCACCTCAAAATCATAAAAATTAAGGAAGTTGGTTCCTTGGGAAGTTGACCCAAAATTAGGGTTTCAGTCAAAATGACCTATAATGTTTTGAAATGAATGATGACCTTCCAAGTTTCAAATGGATTTTTTATAAACATGAAAGTTGTTAATATGGTTCTTAAGAACATTTTTTCTCTTGGGATTATATTCATTTGATAAACACATCAAAAGTTGTATCCCAGTGACCTTCAGTTTAGTCAGATGACTTGACTAGTCAACTTCACAAGGCCAAACTTCAAATCTTGATGAATGAATGATTGAGGAGCCTCACATAAGCTCATATATGAATAAAATAATGAATTAAAGAACTTCCCTTGATTAAATTTGATCATAGGTTGAGGTTGCTTCATGAGCAAAGCACAGCTGAATTAGGGTTTCCTTGGGAAACAATCCTCAAGCCCTTTGGGTTATGTTGATCAAATTGGCAAATTGAGATACTTGGGAGACATATATGATGATTAGGAGCTTGGTAGACCATTTTCATACTTTTTCTCATCTTCATCTAGCCACTTCATTGAGCTTAGGAGCCTCCTAGGAGCAAGGGAGCACATGATCACTTGAGCTTCAAAACAAGAGTTAGTGACACATTTTTGTGTTTTTGGTTAGTAAACAAATGAGAAAAGCAATAATATACAATACAAGCATACTTGGTGATCTCAAACCAACTCACACAAGTCCCACCCCTAGGGTTAAAGAGCCACACATGCTATGATCCTTGAAGCAATGCATTGAGCAAATGATATGATGCCATGAGGGATCTTAGGATCAAAATTAGGGTCTTACAGATGCCCCTATTTAAGGTCATTCTAGCCGGAGATATGAAGGTTAAAATCTTCATCTCGACGAGGTAGAATGGGCTTAAATAATAACAAAGAGACGAATTTTGGTCCCTAAGAGACCTCATGATGCAAATGCATGCAAAATAAAATCTTCATGGTGAATAATTGCCACGAAGGAAAAGAAATTAGAAGAAACTGAAAAAGTCCATAGGAGTAACATACTCACTAGGGAGACAGAGACCCTAGGGGAAAGTAAAAAATGCGTGAGCAAATCACGACTTGAAAACTTGCTGAGAGACACGAAGGGATTCCACAAAAATAAATCGATGGAAAGACTCGAGCTGACGCAAAGATGCATGCATTGGGGAATGTGCCAATACAGCAAAACTATCCACAAAGAATACTTCAGATAAAAATCCGGACTCAGACGGGGAAGTCCACAAAGGACTCAGCTGAGGAAGAAACAACGAGATATTATCGATTACTGGGTAATAAACTCAAAGAGAGACATGTCATCAAAACACCGGTTACTGGGTGAGAAAACAACACGCTCAGGGAGAGAGAATATCTAAGACCGGTATAAGGGTGAGATATATCAATCATCCAAAACATCTGAGGAGGACCTAAAAAGTACATCTCAACTTAGGGAAATCTGACTCCACAGGGGACAAAAAGTCATAATAGGGAGCAGAAGGAAGGAACACCAGGGATACCGGTTACTGGGCATATAATAGGTGACCAACCAAGCGTGAATTGGGAACATATCCAAGACACTCATCATCCGAAAGGAGAGCTGAAAAAGCAAACTAGACTTACAAGATGGACATTCAAATCCACAAGGAAATACGAATCTTACTCAACTGGGGAAGAAAAGACTTTAACTAAAGAGCGCATGAGACATATTATCTATTATCGTCATAACATAGATAACACACTCGCATGGAAGATTATCCACAATCGGTTACTGGGTTAATAAAGGATAAATCGACCGAAAAGAAAGGACATCGGGATACCGGCTACTGGGTATAAAATGATGACCAATCAGAAAGAGAAACAATCATTACCAAACAAGGGTAAATGAAAGATGACTCGGCGGGGATGAATTGCTAGATAAAAGAAATTATCCAAGAGATATATCACCGACTACTGAGTGGTATACTCGAAACGGAGGAAAATCAATACCGGTCACTGGGTAAAGATAACCAACGAAGAGGGGATTACATCTACCGGTTACTGGGTAGAAAACCACGGAAATAGGACTTACAACTATCGGTTACTGGGTAGAAGGCCACAAAATCCACTAGGGAAAAGGATGAACAATGACTGGTTACTGAGCAATTGAACGACTGAACCACAGGGAAATGCAAGGGATAACAAGAAAGGAGTCAATCTAGGAACAAACTAGAAAGACACAATTAAACAAGACTCAACCCAATGAGGATATAACTCAGGGGAGTAATCCCATCCCGATATACAACTGGGAAGGAAACTGAAACAATAATCATCCACAAGGGCTTAACTCGGTGGGGAATACAGAAGGAAAGATAGACATTTTCTACCTATGGGGCTGACTCTATATGGAGAGATCAGACACCAACATCTATTTGGGGAAGAACATTTCACCAACAACAGGAGATAACAAGCAAAGATATATGGCAAAGGATGCGACATGAATATTTGAATGTTATAATTATGCATGTATATGCATAATTTGTGTATGATTAATGCTGACAAACAGACATATCTAACACAAACAGGTCTGAGAATCAATGGACGGACGTCCGACACAACATCTCAGCAAGAAAGGTAAAGCCTATAGGAGAATTCAGTTCTGGTGAGGACGCATCACATACTGGAAGACATCGACCACCGCTGGGGATAGGCAGAGTCACAAATTCTAACTGCCAGGGACTTCTCGTCCATTCTCGAGAACAAGTGGCTGAAGATCGATAGGATACATCGTAGAAGAAACTCTACTGGGGAACTTATCAAGACAAGATATACAAATCCGTGGGGCTCAACGCCGGATAGATACTCATCAATCAAAATATCCCCTTCTAACTGCTGGAGAGACCATCTCTGCTAAAGGGAGACAAAACAAATTGCTCCGCTGGGGAAGGAAGCAAAACATTTTCCTTAGCATCTCTCAATTCTTAGAAGAAAACTTCAACCACAGAGGGAATCCAAATTATCAAACTTGGGTCAGGAAATCCTGTCGGGGATAAACTGTAGGCAACCCTCAAAGGAAACATGTTGGGGATGAAAAAGTAAACAAGCCTTTCACCAACTGCCCTAGACCACTTCCTGCTGAGGAGACAACCTGAAAGCAGATGAAAAGGACATAAACATGCCAGAATATGAACAAATGCCTTACCCTTTTGGAAATCGTACTATCCTTGGGAGAGCACTGAAGACATTTCGACTATCCTTTCAGTCATTGTGAACGTTCATTTTGTTTAAAAACAGTTTATAAAATTTTGTTTGTTTAAAATAATGATACTTATCAATTAAAACATGCAAACATTTGTTAAACAGAAGCAAATAAGAGTGCTAAGAATTGGATAAAGGCTCAAATTTATTTAATGGAATGGTAGTCCGCAAATGGCGAGACTCCATGGATCTTTACAAATTTGAAATTGGTGATATATATTGGAAAAAGGGCTACATTGAACATAATGACCGTTTCTCCACCAACTCTGAATCCACTGTATTCGAAGCATCAGGTGATAATGACTGAAAGAGAATCTCTGACAGATGACAAGTTGTAGAGCAAAGTCTTGTCAGGATGCAGTTACTTGCCAAATCCCTAATTTTTGCCTAGATTGCCCCAGGGTGAGGTACTCAATCTAGCGGGATATATATATATTTATTTATTTATTTATTTATTTTTTATGTCTCTAACTTTTGCCTGGACCTCCCTTTCGGGTTTTCAATCCACCGAGACGCTCATTTTTGCCTAAGCTTCCCTTTCGGGTTTTCAACTTAGCGAGCTATTCTGTTTTTATTTTTAGGCGAAGTATTTCTTGACTGCATCTGAATTCACAGGACGAGTGAAATCTTCCCCATCCATAGTTGTAAGCAATAAAGCACCGCCTGAAAAGGCTCTCTTAACAACATATGGACCTTTATAGTTTGGAGTCCACTTGCCCCTAGAATTGGGCGCGAAGACAAGACTTTCTTGAGCACGAGGTCACCTTCTTGGAACACACGAGGTTTGAACTTCTTATCAAAGGCTTTCTTCATCCTCTGCTGATATAACTGACCATGACACATGGTAGTTAATCTCTTCTCTTCAATTAAGTTCAACTGGTCATAACGACTCTGAACCCATTCAGCCCAGTCAACTTGGCTTCCATAAAGACTC
Source organism: Lathyrus oleraceus (assembly GCF_024323335.1). Taxonomy (NCBI): domain Eukaryota; kingdom Viridiplantae; phylum Streptophyta; class Magnoliopsida; order Fabales; family Fabaceae; genus Lathyrus; species Lathyrus oleraceus. Next base: position 249,613,606 of record NC_066585.1, on the reverse strand, counting down.
TCATTGATGGGATCTCAACCTCCACGGGGAGCACAACCTTCATGCCATATACAAGGGAGAAAGGGGTTGCCCCTGTTGAAGTGCGGACAGATGTACGATAACCATGCAAAGCAAATGGCATCATTTCATGCCAGTCTTTGTACGTAACAACCATCTTCTGAGTAATCTTCTTGATGTTCTTGTTAGCAGCTTCAACAGCCCCATTCATCTTGGGTCTATAAGGAGAAGAAATATGATGCGCAATCTGGAACTCACTACACAGTTCTTTCATCATCTTGTTGTTCAAGTTAGATTCATTATCAGTAATAATCTTGTCTGGCACACCATATCGGCATATAAGCTGGTTCTTGATAAACTTCACGACCACCTGCCTGGTCACATTCGCATATGATGTCGCTTCAACCCACTTGATGATGTAATCAATATCTACGAGAATAAAACGGTGACCATTCGACGCCTTTGGTTCTATCATGCCAATCATGTCAATCCCCACATGGAGAAAGGCCATGGTGAGGAAATAACATTCAGAAGTGTCGGGGGAATATAAATCTTATCCGCATAAATCTGACACTTGTGGCATTTCTTCACATATTTGCAGCAGTTAGACTCCATTGTCAACCAATAGTAGCCTGCTCTCAACATCTTCTTTGCCATGGCATGTCCATTGAAATGAGTACCAAATGAACCCTCATGGACTTTAGTCATTAACAAGTCTGCTTCGTGTCTATCCATGCATCTGAGCAGAACCATGTCAAAATTCCTCTTGTAAAGCACATCACCATTAAGGTAGAAACTGCCAGATAATCTCCTCAAAGTCTTCTTGTCTTTAACAGATGCCCCAGGCGGGTAAATCTGACTTTGGCGAAAGCACTTGATATCATAATACCATGTCTTATCGTCTTTCACTTCTTCAACTGAAAACACATGAGCCGGTCTATCCAAGCGCATCACAGTAATATTGGGAACTTCATTCCAATATTTCACTATAATCATTGAAGCAAGTGTAGCGAGAGCATCTGCCATCCGATTCTCGTCTCGAGGAATATGATGAAAGTCAACTTTAGTAAAGAAAGTTGAAATCCTCCTCGCATAATCTATATATGGGATGAGGCCAGGCTGATTCGTCTCCCATTCACCCTTAATCTGATTAAAAACAAGGGCCGAATCACCATAAACATCAAGCTGTTTGATCCTTAGATCAATACACTCTTCCAAATCCATAATACAAGCCTCATATTCCGCCATATTGTTCGTGCATTTGAAAGTTAGCCTTGTTGTAAAAGGAAAATGTGTGCCTTGAGGAGTAATAATCACTGCCCCAATACCATTTCCATACTGATTAACAACACCATCGAACACCATACTCCATCGGGAACCAGGCTCTGGTCCTTCATCGAGTGTAGGATCATCACAATCTTTCATCTTCAAATAAAGAATCTCCTCATCAGGGAAGTCGTACTGAACAGACTGATAATCTTCAATTGGTTGATGTGCCAAATGGTCAGCCAGGATACTACCTTTAATAGCTTTCTGAGCTCGATACTCAATATCATACTCAGATAACAACATCTGCCAACGGGAAATCCTCCTAGTTAAAGTAGGCTTCCCAAAAATATACCTGATCGGATCCATTTTGGATATCAACCAAGTTGTATGATTCAACATATACTGGCGTAAGCGCTTACCAGCCCAAGCCAAAGCACAACATATCTTCTCAAGAATTGTGTACCAAGACTCACAATCAGTGAAATTCTTACTCAAGTAGTATATGGCATATTCTTTCTTTCCTGATTCATCTTGCTGACCCAATACACAACCCATGGAATCATCAAGCACAGTCAAGTACATAATCAAAGGTCTCCCTTCAACAGGCGGAGACAGAATCAGAGGCTCAGACAGATATTCTTTGATACTATCAAAGGCCTTTTAGCAATCCTTGGTCCAATCATGACGCTGGTCATTCCGAAGGAGCTTGAATATAGGCGCACATGTGGCAGTCATGTGGGATATAAACCTCGAAATGTAATTCAAGCGGCCAAGAAAACCTCGGACTTACTTCTCAGTTTTAGGCGCATGCATCTCTTGTATTGCTTTGACCTTGGCAGGATCAACTTCAATACCTCTTTCACTGACAATAAAGCCCAATAACTTGCCGGAACGGACTCCAAATGTACACTTGTTCGGATTAAGGCAGAGCTTGTACTTCCTCAAACGCTGGAAAAGCTTCAACAAGTGCTCTACATGTTCAACTTCCATTTTCGACTTTGCAATCATATCATTAACATATACCTCAATCTCCTTATGCATCATATCATGAAACAAAGTAGTCATAGCTCTTTGATACGTGGCTCCGGCGTTCTTCAAACTGAAGGGCATCACTCGATAACAGAATGTTCCCCAAGGTGTGATGAATGTTGTCTTCTCCATATCCTCGGGTGCCATTTTAATCTGATTATAATCGGAAAATCCGTCCATAAATGAGAAGACATTGAATTTAGTTGTATTGTATACCAACATATCAATGTGTGGTAGAGGGAAATCATCTTTCGGACTAGCTTTATTCAAGTTACGATAATCCACACACATTCGGACTTTTCCATCTTTCTTAGTCACATGCACAATATTGGCCATCCATTGAGGATATGTAGTAGTCACCAGAAACCCCACATCAATTTTCTTCTGAAATTCTTCTTTAATCTTCATTGCCATATCAGGATGAGTTCTTCTGAGCTTCTGTTTCACAGGCACACACTCAGGCTTCAACGACAAGAAATGTTGCATAATATCAGTATCTAGACCAGGCATGTCTTCATACGACCAGGCAAAGACGTCGACATATTCTCGTAGCAATTCAATCAAACCCTTCTTAACAGACTCTTCAAGGAGTGCCCTAATCTTTACTTCACGAACGCAGTCTTCAGACCCCAAGTTGACCATTTCTAGATTCTTAAGATGCGGCTGAATGATTTTTTCCTCGTGCTCAAGCAGACGGGTAATCTCATCAGGAATCTCTTCAACATCATCTTCTTCTGCCTCAAATACAGGGAACTCAATGTTGGGAGATGGTGTTGGATCATTATGTTCAATGGGTTTGATTAACCTGCATAATGATTTTGAGTATAAAAGAGATTTCAGAATTCAAACAAGGCAAATCATAATGCAGATGAAAAAACTGATTTTATTTTCTTTTTAGGGTTTTATGGTGATCACCAATTTCATGCAAAAAAGCAAAAAGGGAAATATAAATTTGGAAGAACAAACATTTAACATGTGATTATTGAATGAATATCATTGTATTAATCAAATTGTGCCAACAATGTCTTCACTTCTCCTTTTGGCATGGGAGAAGGGTTTTTTAAGCAAAATGAACACATTACGTTGACTTATGGATAACTGTTGGAACATCAACAACGACCCAATTATGGCAGATTCCTCCGGGTATGACAAAGTTGCCAAGGTCTTCCTCTTCATCATCTTCAACAATGGCAGCAACTTCCTGATCTTCAACAGTGTGGATGAAACCTCCACTCTGGAACAACCCACGCTCATTAGAAACACCAGAAGAATACCGTATGCCAGCTCGGGACTTGTTATCTTCCAACTTTATCATTTGCCCCAAACCAGTAGTTGCACCATGCTCAATGGCCAACTTCACATCATTATAGGAGACAAATGAAGACAGTTCTTTCCTTGAAGGCTCAACAATAGATAAGGCTTGGAACGGAGTCCCAACCTCATCCTCAGCATCAATATAAGAGAAGGAAGATGAATGACTGACCAAGAGAGCCTTCTCTCCCCTATCACCACCAACTTCTTGTTTTTCACAAACTTCAACTTTTGGTGTAGGATGGATGTCACGGCGCCTGCCTCGTGAATCCATGGTCTGCCAAGCAAATAACTGTAAGACGGATGAATATCCATGACCTGAAAAGTGATATGAAAATCACTAGGTCCAATCTTGATCGAGAGTTCTAATTCGCCGATCACAGTTTTGCGCGATCCATCAAACGCCTTCACAACCATTCCACTCAGCCTCATGGGAGGCCCCTGGTATGAAAGTTTATCAAGAGTGGATTTTGGCAACACATTAAGTGATGATCCGGTGTCCACCAACACATTGGACAAGGCATCATCCTTACAGTTCATAGATATGTGTAAAGCCAAATTGTGGTCTCTTCCCTCCTCAGGGAGATCAACATCACAGAAGCTCAAGTTGTTGCAAGCGGTTATATTTGTAACAATGCTATCAAACTGTTCTATTGTGACATCGTGGTCCACGTATGCCACGTCCAACACCCTCTGCAAAGCTTCGCGGTGTGGCTCAGAATTCATCAACAAAGATAAGACAAATATCTTTGATGGAGTTTGAAGCAACTGATCAACAACATTATATTCACTCCTTTTGATGAGCCTCAACATCTCATCACCATCCTCTTTCAAAATGCCAGACTGGACAACCAGGATAGGAGTGTTATTGTTCTTAACAGCAACTAGGTCAACACCCTTCACAACAGGAGCAAGATTATTTTGAGGAGAAGTCCCCACGGGACCGGCAGGATTAACAACAGTTCTCTTCACAATGTCTTCATGGGGTTTCGGCTGCGCCGAGAAAACACAACCACTACGAGTCACACTACTGACATCTGAAATACTTACAACAGAGGTTGAGGGCAACGACACCTCCTTCCCATCTTCTAGCATCACAGTGTTATATCGATAGGGAACAACCTTGTCTGATACATACAGGACAGGGCCCGCTGGCTTGATCACAAAAGTTGGCGACACCTTCTTCTTGCTGCCATCATACTTGATAACAAAAGGCTCGGGAATTTTAAACACTGGGGTGATAACATCAACTTCGTCCTCATTACACTTCTGAAGTATCTCAATCATCCCTTGATCAATCATCTCTTGGATGTCCTTTCTAACTTGATGACATCCTCTCTCATTGATAGTGCACATCTGGAACCTATCATGGTCATGCTCGTAATGGTTGTGTTCACACAACAGCTTATGCATCTCGACCAAAGATTGCCTTATGTCATTAACATACAGGACTTTGTACTTGCCAGGACATCCCTGGACCATGTTAACAGCTGCTTTCCCATGCTCGGGCAATGGGTTGTTCTTAACATTTGGACCTACGTCCTCGAAAAACAATATCCCACTTCTCACAAGGTCTTGCACCTTGGTCTTCAACGGGTAACAGTTCTCCACGTCATGTCCGAGAGCACCGGAATGATATACACAATGAAGCTCTGGCTTATACCACCACTGAGGGTTGGTCAGTACAGCAGGAGGATCTCGTGGAGTTATCAGCTTCCTATCTATCAAGGAAGGATATAGCTCAGCATATGTCATCGGAATCGGGTCAAAAGTTACCCTCTTCCTCTCATAGTTGTTGGTGTTGGTGTTATTATTATTGCGAGGCTGGTAGGCCTATTGTTGTTGACGATGTTGTTGTTGATGTTGTTGATGAGCTTCTCTAAAAGCAGGTGCTATATGAGCCACCTGGTGTTGGTTGACGGCAGGACGCACATCCTTCCTCCTTACAGAGGGCCTTCTTTTAGTATGAGAGGATACATCATGAGCCTCTCCTTCTTTCTTCCTAGCAAAGCGTCCATACTTCTTTGCTGAGGAACTGTCATCTCTAGATAATCGTCCTTCACGGAACCCCTCTTCCAATATCATCCCCTATTCACCATTTCGGTGAAGTATGAGGGAGCGCTGGCAATCATTCTTTCATAATAGAAAGAGCTCAAAGTCTTCAAGAAGATCTTTGTCATCTCCTTCTCTTCCAGGGGTGGCACTATCTAAGCTGCCAATTCTCGCCATCTCTGGGCGTACTCCTTGAAGGTCTCCTTGTCCTTCTGCGACATCGCCCTCAATTGGTCCCTGTCCGGAGTCATATCCATATTATATTTATACTGCTTGACGAAGGCCCCGCCTAGATCGTTGAAAGAGCGGATGCTTGCACTCTCCATCCTCATATACCATCGGAGCGCAGTACCTGTCAGGCTATCCTGAAAGTAGTGGATCAGCAGCTGATCATTATCGGTCTGTGTTGACATCTTGCGAGCATACATCACAAGATGGCTGAGCGGGCATGTGTTTCCCTTATACTTCTCAAAGTCAGGCACTTTGAATTTAACAGGTATTTTCACGTTGGGCACTAGGCATAACTCAGCAACACTTTTACCAAAGAGGTCCTTACCCCTCAAAGTCTTTAGTTCCTTGCGCAACTCAAGGAATTGATCTTTCATTTCATCCATTTTCTCATATACATCCGGGCCCTCATATGACTCGGAATGATAGATGGTGTCTTCAACACGGGGAAGGGTGTGCACAACGGGAGGTGGAACAGACAGGACCGGGCTAGATGCCGACAAAGAAGCGAGAGTAGGAGCAAAACCCTCTGGCATGAAATTAGCAGGCATTCCCCAAGGGAACTCGACTGGCACAGACGGAGCGAAGTGGGCTGTTACAGTAGGCACCGTTGAAGTCGTATTCTCAAAAATAACCGTCCTCGCGGGAGGAGTTTCAGGAGTTGGCGAAGCTTGGCTCTGGGCGACCAGAACTGACTCCATCATGGAAGTCAGCCTAGCGATCTCTTCCTTCAAGTCCCTATTTTCTTGCTCTAGATGCTCCATTATCTTCGGATGATTGGCCCTGGTATTGTACCGGTGCGTCAGCTTGTCTTCAAAATAAATGAAGAGCAAAGAGTTAGACCATTGATCAAGAGCTCAGAACAAAACCTGCTTATGCATATGATGCATGCAATGTTTGTGCATGTGGTTGTCGCATTACGCGAAAAACCGGCGGGAAAAAGAAACAGAGCCGCCACCGTGTGTTATTTATCCCAAAGGAGGGAAAGGAAACACTCGAAGTAAACCTGGAAAGGAATGGTCTCACGACCAGAGATCGATAGGATCGGGAGTCGGTTATCCGAAGGGAAGGTATTAGCACCCCTACGCATCCGTCGTACTCGACGGGATCCACGCTCAGAAATAATAGAAGAAAGGTTGCTAAATAACTGCTCAAACACTACACACACACTGGAAGGAAACACAGATGAAAGACGGAAGGAGAGGACTCGGCAGGATATCGCATCCTGGGCCTACGTAGTTTGTCAGACACAAACATCAGAGTCGACGTAGTTCGGGGGTAGGGGAAACATGCTCGCTAGGATGTTGCATCCTATGCATACGTATCTTCTCTAACCAGAGGAAGAATTAGAGCACTCGTAGCTCGGCTAATGCACGCCAAGCAAAGACATTGAAAGAAGACGCTGAGACGTCAAACGAAACACACAACTGGAAACGGAATGCCAATCGATGGTCTTACATCCAACTCCAGACACACAGGCAAACATGGAAACCGAATGCCAATCGCTGGACTTACATCAGACTCCGAACCAACAAACACACACAAAAAGGTTGAAAAAGCAAAAGGTTGCCCGGAGAGATCAGCTCATCTCCTGCCTACGTACCTCATCTGGTATGAGGATCAGGGCGACGTAGTTCCCCTTAACAGGGAAGGAACTTCTATCCTAACCAGAGACTAGGAAGCTAACAGACTACTAGGGAGACTACGACTCGAGCCTAGAAGTTGTCATGCATACAATCCCTATGTTGAGGTCTCTAATCCTAACCTAACTTGCACAGGGAGCAAGCTAGCCTAATCAGCACATCAGCAAACACAAGCACAAGAGAGCAAGCACACACACTATATGCAAACAAGTGGCTCATACAAGGCTAGGCTTTAGTCAAGGGGTCAAATCAACCTCGACAAACAAGCCAACTGGAAAGGGGTGTTTTGAGCTCTTAACCCTAACATTGAGAGTTAGGGTGAAGCAGATGAAATGGGGAGTGAGGGTAATACCTCATAGCTCTTATCCCTGGCCAGGGAGAGCTTCAAACAATGAAAGTGTGGGAGTTCAGAATGAAGGAACTCTTCTCCACATGACTGACACTATGGACAAGATTTTGGGTTTTTTTATTCAAAGTGCATCAACACATGGTGTGAGCAAAATGAATGACACAACTGAATAGCAGGGGATGGATTGCACATCCCTTCTATCTGCCAATTGCCTCTTAAGAGGACTTAACCTGATTGGCACAAAATTAAACAAACAAAAACATGGCCTCTTAAGGAGGGCTTCAGACAGGTGCCTGCCAAAGTAACATGACAGGTCTTCCAGACTACATGAAGTTAGAGGTCATTACCTAGGTGGTATGCCAACCACAAGCAAAGCAAAGCAACTCAAATGATGAGTTAAAGCAACTTAGGTACCTGTGTAAACAACCAAATAATCAGTACAGTGCTCAGACAAACAGACAATGGTTAATAGATCTCAACAGACAAACAATCCAATATGCACTATGAGTAAGCCATAAGGCAAACACTCAAGTGAACTATCATCAAAGCCTACAAAGCAAACAAGTGTTAGCCAACAATAACAAATGACCAAGCTCAAATGAAGAAGCAATATCAATCATGGAGATGCATACTTGAACCTGAAATTCACAACTCAAAATGTAAGTCCAAACCACTAGGTCAAAGCCTAGGGTCAAAAGTGGATCAAAAAGCCAAAACAGAACTTGATATTCAACATGAATCACATTTAATCAAGTAAGAACAAGTCCTAAAAAGGACCAAGCCAAAATCATCAAGCAAAGTCATGTGGGGAACAAAATATGGCAAAGACACACAACATGATCATCAATTGGGCATTCAAGTGTGAAAATGCACATTAAATCAGAAGTGCACCAAACAATTATGGAAATTCTCATGAGCATTCAATATGTCCAATACAATCGTCATACCAAAAATTGTAAACAGAAGAGGTCAAGTGGTCTATCAATGAAAATGATCAAATAGAACATCCAATTGTGTGACATGCATTGTCATACCATATTAACATGTACATAAAACAGGAATGGAACATGAGAAAAATGTCAAACCAAGCCTAACACATCCATCAACATGTTAGGAATAATCATGCAAAATTTCATGGCCATTGGATTATTTTTGAGCATTTCACAATGAAAAGAACAAGGCAATGTCACAAATGTACACATGTTCAATCATCCTAACACAATCAAAAATTCAGACATGGTAAAAATCATGAGATCACACCAAAAAAAACTAGACATCACAAGGATCATTTGGCAAAAAATTGGGGATGATTTGGATCATTATTCAATGAGTTATGATTTTTTAAAGTTGGCTAAAAATATGTGAAATAAAAATGAACATAGCATTTGGAAATTGGAGGGAAAAGGCTAAAACGTGAATTAATTTGAAAAACTGGCGTAGGCAGGAATCGAACTCAGTACGAATTCAAATGAAGCGCGCCACCACTGAAACGCTGCCGTTTCACTATTCGCTTGGCCAAAACGACGACGTTTTGGACCAAAACCCTAACCAAAAGATGGACGCAAATTGGACGCTAAACGGACGCTACATCGTCTTCCTCGCGAAGACGATGATGAACAGTAGACCTTCAACAATTTTTTTTCCAGAAACTCAAAATAATGACATCAATCAACCCGTTACACCAAGCACAACACAAATCCATCATCAATTTATTCTAAAACATCCTATATTGTGCAAATCGATCACAAACATATTTGACATGTAAACTTCAATTTCTCATAACTCAACCAATAATGCACCATTTTTAATAATATTCATATCAGCATGATCAGGGAGAGAAGACCTACACAACTATGGCAATGAAATAGAGAATAGTGAGATTCGAAATTTCACCTTCTTGAAGAACAGTTGGCTAAAACAGTAGGTTCAGGTCCTTAGTCCCGCCCAGATCCACTCCATCAACTCTGATATGAAGCTTTGTGTATGTATGGATGCTTGATTCCCCTTGAATCCAGCTCAATTTTGAATTTCCATTATCACCTTCAAGCTTGTGGTATGCACGAATTTGAGCAGAAATTCACCAAATGCACGTTGAATCACACTCAAAAGCACTCCATGTTCATGATTGTGCAAGAAAATTCCAGGTTTATGTGCAAATTTTGGAAAATCAATGAAGAGAAAAATTGAGAGTAAAGATGGATTTCTAGATCTGAAACTTTCTGTAATGAGCAATGCAGTTACAATTAACCTTATATATGCCCTCCTAATCAATCTGAAATTATCCCTAAGCCAAGGTTAATTGAGATTATGAAAATACAAGGTGTATGCACAAATTTCCATTTTCACCTCATGCATGGAATGACTACGTGAATAGTGCACAAAGAGGGCCCAAATTCACTCAAAATCAGCCCATGCACACATTGGAATTGGAAATATATTAATATGATCAACCAATTTTGATTTTAGCAATTTCCCTTCAAAAATAACATGCATGAGCAAATGGTTGTATGAGTGAATTTCATGCCAAGTAATGAGTGATTTGAAAAATTCATGTCATGAGGAGAATTATGCAAAAAGGAGCACTCAAATTGGAGTCTTGGTTCAAAAGATATGGCCATTTGAATTTTCATGCACCCTTTGCAATGATTTGATCATAACTCCTTAACCATTCATCATAAATTCATGATCTTGGACTTTTTGGAAATGGGAGAGAAAGATATTCAACTTTCATGTTGGACAAATTTTCATTTGAAGCTTCTTTGATGTTGGAAAGTTGAGTTGAAGTGGGTCCAAAAACTTGTCATTTTTGGAAACTTTCAAATTACAGGTCACTTTCCATTTTTGGAAACTTTTGATCTGGCTTCAAAATCTTCAATGTAGACACTTTTCATGATGAATGAACCTCTTTGGGACATGAATGAAGTGTCTCAAACCATTTCTCCACCTCCTAGCCCTCAGTTGACTTTCAGTTGACTTGAACATGTACTGATGACTTTTGAGCCTCTAGCCTTTGGTCAAGTTGCTTCAAAATGATCCTTGATTCACACAAACTCTCTAGAACAAACATAGGGCCTTCATCTCATGGAAATGCTTGGTCTGTTGCACAGATGAATCCTCTTGATACCAGTCTTGACTGATAAGATGCAACATGATATGCAATGACAAGGTAATGTTAATGTGATGTTAGTGTAATGTCAATGACCTAAAAATGAAATGAATGTACAAATGGGGGGTGAAAATTTGAGGTGCTACAGCTGCCCCTATTCAATCATCTGGGAACCTGAACGGATGAGAGCAACGGCTGTCAGACCTTCAAGGTAAACAGGGATTGAATACCAAAGAACCGTAGAAATTTGCACTCTGCGGGGGATGAATCAAAGAAATGCGGGGCCATTTACCGATGGCGGCTGCACAACAAAACCTCAGGAAAGCGAGGCCATTTATCGATGGCGGCTTTACTGGAAACTTGATATTTACCGATATCAACGTCAGAGAGGCCATTTATCGATGGCGGCTGGGAAACAACATCCAAAGAAAGCGGGACCATTTACCGATGGTGGCTTCAAAAACAACTTGATATTAAAAGGAAGCAAGACCATCTACCGATGGTGGCTTCAAAACAACTTGATATTTACCGATATCAACGTCAGCAAGACCATTTACCGATGGCTGCTGGGGAACAGATGTCACGGAAAGCGAGGTCATTTACCGGTGGTGACTAAGCTGGGCATTCGATATTTACCGATATCGAAGAAAGCGAGGCCATTTACCGATGGCAACTCCAACTGGGGAGGAAAAGGGTATTTACAACTGGAACCAGACAAGACGTTTACCGACGACTCTACTGGGGATTTGATATTTATCGAGTGATCATTTACCGACGACTGGGAAAACTCGATTTTTACCGACATCGAAAGATGATGTTTACCGATATCAAAAAAAAGATGACCAGACATTTATCGATGACTGGGATGGGACTTGATGTTTACCGACATCGAAAGATGATGTTTACCGACATCAAAAAAGGATGACCAGACATTTACCGATGACTGGGATGGGACTCGATGTTTACCGACATCGAAAGGTGATGTTTACCGACATCAAAAAAGGATGACCAGACATTTACCGATGACTGGGATGGGACTCGATGTTTACCGACATCGAAAGATGATGTTTACCGACATCAAAAAAGGATGACCAGACATTTACCGATGACTGGGATGGGACTCAATGTTTACCGACATCGAAAGATGATGTTTACCGATATCAAAAAAAGGAACACATACGGGTGTCGACATGAAACTTACCGGTATCACAAGGATGACATCTACATGTGTCAAGACAAGACCAGACACTTGCCAGGGACTACGCTGGGGAGTCACGCTTTCCTTTCACGGACGGTTGAGGAAATAAACCTCTCTGGGGATTATCAGTCCTGAATGCTGTCAGGAACAACTGCTGCAAATGTGCCATACAGATGTTGAAATATGATCCGTCTCTGCTGGGGATATCATCCAATCTGGTGTAACACATGTATGCATATGTTTGAGTTTTTATGGCGTAATGCTCCATATTGAATGGAAATGCTACGCGATTTGAGGATGCAATGATTACTACATGCAAGATGCAAAGGAGGAAAACTCCTGTTGGGAAGCAAAGGATCACTCCGCTGAGCACACAATTCTGATTAGATTCTCCAACTCTGTGGGGGGAGTCACAACAAAATCTGTTGCGGATGCTTTGCTGATCTGACAATCTGGGAACGACAGGGAAACCAACTCAACTGGGGAGTCATCTGTTGGGAAAACACCAACCTCTCAATCATGCTAGGGGAATAGCACTACTACTGGGGGAACAGATGATGACCTCTACTGAACCCGATCCTCTTGGGGATTCCGCTGGGGAAATAAACAAACAATTCCCACCTCCGCTGGGGGAACTGCCACTCAACCCTGTTGGGGATTGCAATCAACTTCAGGCCTGACTGCTGAGGCAACACCGATTTTGAAACTGCTGGGGAGACAAGTTCTGAACTTTCTTTGGAAGACCCAACTTCTCACACTACTGGACAGTGTTGAAACGTCTTTGAACAAACCATGGCTTATCTACTCTAGCCAGGAATCAAAGGTAATGACCTGCAAAACAACAAGACATACATGCCCCAGGGGATGGTATGGACAAAATACACCCAAGTGTACTCAACATTCAAAATGATTTTCAAATGTTTATCTTTCTGCACATTATTGTCTAGCCTTCATGTTTTTAGGTGCAATGTTTATCAAAAATTTGGACGTTTTTGCAAACAAAATAGTAAAATAAAAACAAGAGAGCAATTTATCTGAATAACGACTTTTATTGATTGAAAATGGGCCTATAAAGGCAAATACATCAGGAAGCAATCCCAATTCTGTTATGACTCACAGATCCTCAATTTTCCCCACATTCCTTACCTTCTGAAGCATGGTGAAGTACAGATGACTCAAACTGTAGTCTTCGCTTTAATCCCTCTTTTGCCTGGATCGCCTTTTCAGGTTTTCAATCCACCAGGATACCCATTTTTGCCTAAGCCGCCCTTGCGGGTTTTCGACTTACCGGGTGTACATATTCTTTTTCATTCTTTATCCCTAACTTTTGCCCGAACCTTTTTCTTCTTTTTTCTTGGTTCGCTGGGATGCCCTTTTTTGCCTGGACTTTTTTATTCTTTTCGTCCAGCGGGTCAATTTATGCGAAGTATTTTTGGACTACATCTGAGTTAACAGGGGACGAAAAATCTTCACCATCCATAGTTGTAAGCATCAAGGCTCCACCAGAGAAAACCTTTTTAACAACATATGGACCTTCATAATTCGGAGTCCATTTTCCCCTGTTATCTGTACCAGGAGGAAGGATCCTCTTCAAAACCAAATCACCTATCTGATAGCTTCGAGGACGCACTTTCTGATCAAAGGCTTTCTTCATCCTTCTTTGATACAATTGCCCATGGCACACAGCTGCTAACCGTCTCTCCTCGATAAGGCTCAACTCGTTAAACCTTGTTCGAATCCACTCAGCTTCGTCCAGCTTGACATCCAGCAGGACTCTCAGAGAAGGAATCTCCACTTCAACAGGTAGGACAGCTTCCATACCATACACCAGGGAGTAAGGGGTTGCCCCGGTCGACGTACGTACTGATGTGCGGTACCCATGCAAAGCGAAAGGCAACATCTCATGCCAATCCTTGTACGTCACGACCATCTTCTGCACAATCTTCTTAATGTTCTTGTTTGCCGCCTCTACAACACCATTCATCTTTGGTCTGTAAGGAGAAGAATTGTGATGTTCGATCTTGAAATCTTTACAAAGCTCCTTCATCATCTTGTTATTGAGATTCGAACCATTATCAGTAATGATTCTCTCAAGAACTCCATAACGACAGATGATTTCCTTCTTAATGAACCGGGCAACCACTTGCTTGGTAACATTGGCATAGGAAGCTGCTTCCACCCACTTGGTGAAGTAGTCAATCACAACCAGGATGAAGCGATGCCCATTAGAAGCAGTAGGTTCAATCTTCCCAATCATATCAATACCCCACATCGCGAATGGCCAAGGCGAATTCATGACATTCAGAGGGCTTGGTGGTACATGCACCTTATCTACATAGATCTGACATTTATGGCACTTCCGAGCGTATTTGAAACAATCGGATTCCATGGTCATCCAGTAATAGCCAACTCTCAACAACTTCTTGGACATTGCATGACCACCAGCATGGGTACCAAAAGATCCTTCGTGTACTTCCTACATCAACATGTCTACTTCGTGTCTATCCACACATCTGAGCAGAACCATGTCGAAATTCCTCTTGTACAACACATCATCCTGATTCAAATAAAAGCTTCCAGCTAGCCTTCTTAGGGTTTTCTTGTCATTCTTTAACGCTCCTTCAGGATACTCCTGGTTTTTGAGGAAATTCTTAATGTCAAAGTACCACGGCTTCTCATCAACAACAGACTCGGCTGCAAACACATATGCAGGCCTCTCGAGTCGATTCACAGCAACATGCGGTACATGATTCCACCGATGGACTTTGATCATAGAATACAAAGTAGCCAAGGCATCAGCCATCTGATTTTCATCTCGGGGGACATGATACAACTTCACCGTCTTGAAGAAAGTCAGGATCCTTCTGGTGTAATCTCTATAAGGAATCAAATGCGGCTGATGAGTATTCCAATCTCCATTGACTTGGTTAATCACTAGAGCGGAATCTCCAAAAATGTCCAGAGTTTTGATCCTTAGATCGATGGCTTCTTCAATCCCCATGATGCAAGCCTCGTACTCAGCCTCGTTGTTGGTTACGTCAAAAGTTAATCTGGCAGAAAAAGGTATGTGAGCACCTTTAGGATTGATAAGCACTGCCCTAACACCGTTACCATTCACATTCACAGCCCCATCAAACATCAATGTCCACTTGTCATCAGGATCCGGTCCTTCCTCGACAAGAGGCTCTTCACAATCTTTGATCTTTAGATACATGATGTCTTCATCAGGGAATTCAAACATCATCGGCTGATAATCATCGATTGGTTGCTCAGCGAGGTAGTCTGACAGAATACTACCTTTGATGGCCTTCTGCGATGTATACTGGATATCATATTTTGTTAAAATCATCTGCCAACGAGCAACACGTCCGATGAGAGCCGGCTTCTCAAAGATGTATTTCACTGGATCCATCTTAGAAATCAATAAGGTAGTATGGTTCAACATATATTGTCTTAGTCGGCGAGCAGCCCAGGCCAAAGCACAACAAGTTTTCTCGAGCTGTGAATATCTTATTTCACAGTCGGTAAACTTTTTGCTAAGGTAGTATATCGCATGCTCTTTTCGACCAGACTCGTCATGCTGTCCCAATACACACCCCATCGAGTTCTCAGTCACTGAAAGGTACATTATCAGAGGCCTGCCAGGAACTGGAGGTATAAGGATTGGAGGTTTCTGCAAATACTCTTTTATCTTATCAAAAGCTTTCTGACAATCATCATTCCACCTGATTGCTTGATTTTTTCTTAGCAATTTGAATATCGGTTCACACGTGGCAGTTAGGTGAGATACAAACCGTGCAATGTAGTTCAGTCTCCCTAAAAACCCACGGACCTGCTTTTCCGTTTTTGGTTCAGGCATCTCTTGAATAGCTTTTACTTTCGCTAGATCAACCTCAATCCCCTTCTCACTGACAATGAAACCTAACAGCTTACCGGATCTCACTCCAAACGTACACTTGTTTGGATTCAGCCTTAGTTTGAACATTTTCAGCCTTTCAAACAACTTCTGCAGGTTTACCAAGTGCTCCTCTTCTGTTTGAGACTTCGCAATCATATCATCCATGTACACTTCAATTTCTTTGTGCATCATGTCATGAAAGAGAGTCGTCATAGCCCTCTGATAGGTAGCACCGGCATTCTTCAGCCCAAATGGCATCACCTTATAGAAAAACGTGCCCCAAGGTGTAATGAATGTCGTCTTTTCCATGTCTTCTGGCGCCATCTTAATCTGATTATAGCCAGAAAATCCATCCATGAAAGAGAAAACCGAGGATTGAGCCGTGTTATCAACCAATACATCAATTTGAGGTAATGGGAAGTCATCTTTTGGACTGGCTCTGTTTAAATCCCGGTATTCGACACACATCCTGACTTTACCATCCTTCTTCGGCACGGGAACGATGTTGGCCACCCAAGGGGGATAACTGGTAACTTCCAGAAAACCCGCATCCAACTGCTTCTGAACCTCTTCCTTGATCTTGACCGCATATCAGGACTGGTTCTGCGAAGCTTCTGCTTGACCGAAGGACAATCTTCTCTGAGAGGTAGCCTGTGCACCACAATATCTGTATCCAACCTAGGCATATCTTGATACGACCAGGCGAATATCTCCATATATTCTCTCAGCATTTCAATCAGCCCTCTCTTGACATCTTCCTTCAAAGCAGCCCCGATTTTGATCTCTCTTTTGGCGTCCTCAGTACCAAGGTTAATAATTTCCAACTCTTCCTGATGAGGTTGGATGACCCTTTCCTCCTGCTTCAATAATCTGACCAGTTCTTTAGGGAGTTCACAGTCTTCCTCACTCTCCTCTTCGGCTTGGTATATGGGATTATCGAAATCATACTGAGCCATAACAAAACTGTTTTTAGTGGAGTCCGCGAGATCAATTCTGCATGTTTAATGCTTTATTTTAGAAAAGAGTTCAAGAAAGTCACAAAAAACAAAAAACATTGCCATTTTTATTGTTTTGAAAGTGAAAAATAAAAACAGAAAGACAGTGAGCACAAAATTGTTTGCAAAACGTCCTTTATTAATGATAATCATTGAAAACATGATGTGGCCCTACAATGAACCACTACGCCTTGGGCAGAGCGTAGGGCTTTTATGCAGAATGAAAAAACAAAAGAAAATTACTCTGTCTGAAGAGTAACTTGGACCATTTCTTTGGCTGTCCAATTATTCACCATCTCCCCTGGAGCGCACGGATGCACCCAGTTGTCCACATCATAGTCACTGTCACCATCTTCACTATTGGCTGCAAAGACGTCGCCATGGTTCATCAACCCAGCGCTGGTGAAGGTACTCGGCCCTGTCTGAACACCCTGCTCTGCTTGAAGAGGCTGATAACCAATACCGAATTTGTCTTCTTTGACGGGCAGGTCAACCATCTTGCCCCATCCTTCTGCATTACCAGACTTGACCACCTCCACAACCTGCTTGTAGGATGCAATTGAGACACCTGGCTTCTTCTGCTCAGCAAAAGCCACCTTCTCGATAGCAACGGTCTCAAACGCTTGGCACAGAGTTTCATGGATCTCACCATCCACCTCCACATACTTGAAAGAGGATAAATGACTCACCAGAATGTCCTCCTCGCCGTACACAGTTACAATCTGACCGTTCCATACATACTTCAGCTTCTGATAGAGAGTTGACGTCACCGCCCCAGCCCCATGTATCCAGTGACGCCCCAATAAGCAACTATATGCTGGTTGGATATCCATCACATAGAAGATAATATCAAATATCTCCGGGCCTATCTTTACTGGCAACGTGACTTCACCAAAAACTGATCTCTTGGATCCATCAAAAGCTCGGACAATAAGATCACTCGGCGTGATGACAACCCCTTCAACATCAATCTTGCTCAAAATCTTCTTGGGCAACACATTCAACGAGGATCCAGTATCCACCAACACATGTGACAATACCGCGCCCTTGTACTCCATAGTGATATGCAGAGCTTTGTTGTGATTACGACCTTCAGGTGTCAAATCCAGGTGCGTGAACCCCAAACCATGTCGTGTGCTGACATTCGCAATAACACCCTCCAACTGGTTGACAGAAATCTCCTGAGGCACGTAAGCCAAATTCAACATTTTTAGCAAGGCATTACGGTGTGCCTCAGAGCACAAAAGCAATGAGAGTATAGAAATTTTGGACGGAGTTTGATTCAGCTGATCCACAATCTTATAATCACTTTTCTTAATGATCTTCATAAACTCCTCCACATCTTTCTCAAATGAACCCTCAGGCGCCTCCTTCTGTACAGGTCCTTCTTCAACCACAGCTTGTTTTTCCTTTGCTTTGGCAAGAGCCTCAGCATTGTTGTCTCTCAAAGTCTGTGGCGCAAACAGACGACCACTTCTAGTAAAACCCCCAGGTCCTCCCACATTGTCCACAGCTGGACCCACAGTCACTGGAGCTCTAACTGGCACACCGATTGTCACCGGAGCCTGATTCACTGGTCTTGTCTGGCTTTCCGACCTTCTGTTGTTACGGTAAGCATTATCATACTTCCACGGAACGACCCTACTATTCTCAACAGGTCTTCTATTAGAAGCAACAATAGTAGTAGGAGCACCCACAGTTACTGGCGTAGATATGGTCACTGGAGTACCAACAGTTGCGGGCGCATTAACAATTCTCGGGGCACGTCCAGGACCCTCGGACGGCTTGAAATAAATGGTGACAGTTGAGACCACCCCACGACCTTTCTCATCCTGAGTAAATTGCAGGCAACCCTCATCCATCAAACCCTGGATACCTTTCTTCAACTTTCCACAACCATTCTCTGAATCATCACAGTCTGAACAGCCCTTATCACAACCCGAGAACACTCCCCCTTTCAACAAACGTTCTTTCACCACAATCAGCGACGTCTGAACCTCATCCACACTGACTATCAAATCTACAGCTTCCTCTCCTTCCACATTATTCACCCTATGCCCACCATGCTGAGGCATAGGATTATTCACAACATTTGGAACGGGTGCAAAGTTGATTGTCTTGGCATCAATCAGATCCTGGACCTTATGATGAAAAGCCCGACAGTTTTCAATATGGTGTCCTGGCGCACCGGAGTGAAAGTCACAATGGACATTGGCATCATACCCAGCGGGAATCTTCGTCAACGGAGCCATAGTGCGTAATTCAACAAACCCCAACCTGAGCAATTTGGGCAGCTGTAGGTGTTTAATTGGCTGCATTATATGGTAAAACACTAAGGCCTACAAATGTCTTGACTGATGTCATGACATGGGATGTATGTGTGACTACATTGTAGGTTAGAATATCTAACTGTACTCTGATGTCTTGACTGATGTCATGACACACTTGAGTAGTTACTGCAGGATTAGCTAACACAGGATTTATTGAATGTCAAACTGGATGCTGTGACATTCATACCTATCAACAAATACTAAGGAATAGAACAGCTGGTGTTCTGGTAGAACTTAGTATTTATTTCCAGTCTGGTTATCAAGGAAAGACCAGACCTGGCATAAGGCCTACTGACTGAATGTCAAATTGGATGTTATGACATTCATCATTAACAGCAGCTACTGAACATTAGATAGAGTGGTGTTCTGTTATACTTCAGCATGTAACTTAGTTTGTTCTTCAAGAGAATAACAGAACTAACTTAAGGCCAAATGTGTAAATGTTAAGTTGGACACTTTAACATTTATTAATGTAAGCTGTTACTGTAGTATGGTCATTTTGATCATGTACAGGTCAGCAAAATTGTACAGTCTGTTTTCAGGAAAAACAAACTTAGCATATGGTCCTTGATGTCAAGCTGAATGTTGTGACATTCATTCCTAACAGCATATGCTATATTGTAGGTTGTTTAGTTTTTTCTGTTTCAGCATTTTTCTAAGGCTAAAATCCAGGAAACCAACAACCAAGCTACAATTAAGGAACCTAACAAATAGCCTATTTGTTAGCACACTAATATCTGGAAATTAGTTAGAATCCTATGTGGCATTATTTGTGGAGGTCTTGGAATATATATAGGCTCAAAATAAGGAGATATATATGGAGAGATTTTAGGATTGAAGACCTTGTTTGTAGCAGAAAGTTTCAGCTGACTTTGTAACAGCAAAGAACAAGTTGCTGCGATTTTCTGAAGGCCCAAATCCAGTTGGGTGATTAGGTTATAAATAGCACTTTGTAACCTAGTAGATGTAAGGCTCCTAGAATGAAAATTCAGGGCTGTGTGTAAGGTAAACCTCCCAACCTGTGGGATGGTTACCATGTGTTTCTCAGTGGTAAAAGCTGAGAGTAATTGTAACTCAAAGCCTGTAGGCAAGAGTGATTATGTTCTTGAACGAAGCTGTGAAGCAAGTTCAAGTTGTTTAGCATTACATTGTAATTGTGGTGATAGGAATGGAAACTGGAGGTTTCTATCTAGGAGTTCCTAGGTATAGATTGCATTGGGTAGGGATTAAGTGATAAGTTGTAAACGGGTGAGTTTAGCTTTGAATTGATACTACTAATAGTGGATCTTCTTCCTGGCTTGGTATGCCCCCAGACGTAGGTGATGTTGCACCGAACTGGGTTAACAATTACTTGTATTTTTACCTTTTGCATGTTATAATTTTGTCAGTTATACAATAAGGTAAACCTGTAATGCTGTAACAGATGATGTTCAAATCAATGTTGAGACATCGTGCTGATAACTGTGCAGGCTCAACAGAAGTAAGTGCTATGTTTGATCCCTGCTGCGCCTGTGTACCAGATGGACAGAACTGGGTGTTCTTCCATTCTATGGTGATATAGTAGCAGATGTCGTGACATCTGTGAATGTGTGCATATCAGTACTAGGTTGTAATTTGTATAACTGTCTTGCTGTATTAGTTACAATGTTAGATTAGATGTCATTACTTGGAGTAGAACATCTAAACTCTGACTACACCAGAATTTCAATTGGTATCAGAGCAGGCATCCTGTTCTGTTTCTGGATGAGATCCATGGGTGATACTTTCTGGTATCTTGTAAGGAGTTATGCTAGTACTGATGCTGGAACCTGTGGAAGGTTCTGTGATTACCCTGAATGGTCCCTTGAAGTAGGTGGATGGACTATTCATGACAGGAATGGTGTGTACCTGTCTCTGGAGGGTGGCAATTGGCCTGTGTGTGGGACAGCTGTGCCAGTATTGAATCACATTCAAACTTGGTATGGTCTTGGAGGCTGATCTGGTGAAGTGTGTGGTCATAGGTTGAGTTGTATTATGATTTCCGCTGCATAATACCTGGCAAAACTCAAACTCTGATGTTGTTTCCCCTCATGTGGATGAAAGGCTGCTGTATTCAAGATCTCATCATAATCTACTGAAGATGTCAAAGATACTTGAGTCCCATCAAGTCCACTCATCATGACGTTCTCACTTCAGGATGGTAAGAATCACTTAATCACTGATTCTTTTACTCACTTGAGTAGGGTGTATGAAGACCTTGAAGACCTTCAAGGAAGGTTTGTTCCAAGGAGGTGGAACTAATGTTCTATGCGATGTTAGAACATGTTGTTCAACAAGTATGCAGCTACTGGTTGAAGAGCAGATGTTTTTAGGTATCAAACAAAGGGATACTTCTGTTTGGAACCTACTCCTGACCTGGAAGAGGAGACATCTGTGTGTGCTAAGTTGACAAGGGTAGGGTCAACTGTGTGTGTGCTCAAGAAGGTCACCTTTAGAAGTCTGATCTCTAGAAGTTGAGCTGGTTGAGATGTGACATTGTGCAATCTCCTGCTGTTTGGCATATTCCTGTGGATTGATCAGGGTTGGATAGCTGTTCCCTGAAGTACTATGTTGTGTTGGAAGACAAGTCCCCTGGATGTTAGTAGTCAATAATGGGATAACCTGATTGCTATACCATTTAAGAGGATTGGAACCATGAATCTTGTTATTCAAACACCACGTTTCAGAAGTGGCAGTTCTTTCGAGGAGTGAGAATATGAAGATTCAGAGGTTAGTTGAGGTAGTATGCTCTAGCAATGCATATTTACCATTGACTGGTGCTGTTTTGTATCACTAGTACTTATGGACAGCTGGAGTCTGATTGGTGTGATTGGAGTATGTATAGGTATAACTCATAGAGTTAGTTGCCACTGGTAGGTGTCGCAACCTGAAAAATACAGTGTGCGAAAAAAACAACCGGCGAAAGAGAAAGACAGAAGAGTCGCCACCGTGCGTTATTTATCCCAAGGGAGGGAAAGGAAACGCTCGAAGTAAACCTGAAAATAGGAAAGAAAAAGACAAGGTCTCGCAACCAAATCTTGGGTTCGGGAGTCGGTTATGCGAAGGGAAGGTATTAGCACCCCTACGCATCCGTAGTACTCTACGGGATCCACTTATGCGGTTTCTGTTTAAAGGGTACGGTTTTGCCTAATGTGCTATTTACTAAAAAGGTTAAGAGAAATGACTCGCGCGGATGTCGCATCCACTGCATACGTATCTCATCTGAATATGAGAATCAGAGTCTTCGTAGCTCGGCTGACCTACGGGTTGGGGGTAATTGTGCTCGCTAAGACATCGCGTCTTATGCCTACGTATCTCATCTGGAATGAGAATCAGAGCAAGCCGTAGTTCGACTAACTACGGGGTTATGGATTATGTCACGGGGTGAACAACGTTACTACGCAATCTACCAGATGCTCGACCTTTGGAGACTTACTCGCCTGTAGTAGAAGGAGTAAACATGTTGCTTTGGGTTTTAGGTTTTGTTTGCGTTGTAGGAACGCGCATGCAAAGAGGAAGTCCTAGGCGGAGGAACAGTGCTACCTAAATTGGCATGCAAACGGGAGACTATGCGAAGCCTCGCATCCTATGGGGAAACAATCACATCACACAAAACATATATCTTGAAATAGAAAAAATGCCACCAAGGGGCTCAAACATTGCCTCCTATCGAGGTCTTCCAGCTAAGAAACAGTAGAAATAAAAGGGAAGAAGTAAAATACCACACGGATCAAGATCCGAAGTTACAGCAATTAAAGGATAAGCGACCCTGAGATTCTCCCAAGCTGATGCCATCAAAGAAAACCAATCAGTACGGGAAATCGGAATAAACCTCCGGAGGGTATCCCTGCGAGAATATGTGAGCCCTCACAAAAACTCAACAAAAGGGGTTAGGCAAACAGGATGAAATCAAAAGATAACAAGGCCATGGCAACACAAAGAACAGGTTAGAACAAAACGGAATAAAGCAGATACTGTCACATTCGCGACTGCTTCGCCTAGCGAAAGCCTAGCGAAGCTTCGCTGTATGCTCGCCTAGCGAAGCGGCTAGCGAGCACCTGCGGGATTTGGATTTCCCATTGGTACCTGCACGATGTTAAAGATTCCAGATCCTATGGCATTCACCTCATAAACGAAATTGTTAAACAGTCAAGGCATAAATCACATATTCATACACAAATATAACCCTGTGGGCCAAGCCTGAGGTTACCTCATATATTCAGTATTCAACCCGAGGCATAGAGTAATAGGAACAGAGGCATACCTGATGAGAGACCTGTTAAAATTGGAAGACAAGGCCGGATTGGCGAAGCAACGTTTTAGGGTTTGCGTGAGGCGGAATGAACTTCTCAGGGCTGCCCGAAGGTTGCTGCAGAGTAGTTCCTAGGTTTGAAACTCCACGTGAACTCCAAGTCTATTTCTCAGGGAATTTCCAAGTGTCTGAAACCCTACTGAAACTCTTATATTTATAGCTGATTTTCGTGGACTTGTGGGCTTGGAATGAGGGAGACCCAAGTCCAAAATAATTTGTTATATTTTAATTATTTATTTAATTTTTTTTTTTTTTTTTTTTTTTTTGGAAAAAATGAAGGGTAAATTTTGGGGTATTACAGCTGCCCCTATTCAATCAACTGGAGACCCGGAAGGAAGATGACAGCTGCTTTCGTGCTTTCGAGGTATCAAGGGATTGAATACAATAAAAGCCCAAAAATTTGCACTGAAGTGAAATGAAGTAACAATGTCTGTCAGAATCGGCAAAGAGGTGGTCTTGAAAGAAGAATCCGTCTGGTACGGTGAGAGTCAGTCTGAATAAAGAATGTTAACTTGCATACCAAAATAAATGGTAACACAGAAATAACCATGGCCGGAATGCCGCTCATCAGTCTGAATACTGGAAAGGACTTCGATCTGAATATCGGAAAACTGGCCTGAATGCCACTTCGGTCTGGATACCGGAAAACTGGCCTGAACGCCACTTCGGTCTGGATACCGGAAAACTGGCCTGAACGCCACTTCGGTCTGGATACCGGAAAACTGGCCTGAACGCCACTTCGGTCTGGATACCGGAAAACTGGCCTGAATGCCACTTCGGTCTGGATACCGGAAAACTGGCCTGAACGCCACTTCGGTCTGAATACCGGAAAAACTGGCCTGAATGCCACAAGTCGCATCGACCTGAACGTCGGAAACTTCTTCGATCTGAACATCGGAACACTGGCCTGAATGCCACTTCGGTCTGGATACCGGAAAACTGGCCTGAATGCCACTTCGGTCTGGATACCGGAAAACTGGCCTGAATGCCACTTCGGTCTGGATACCGGAAAACTGGCCTGAATGCCACTTCGGTCTGGATACCGGAAAGCTTCATGCCTGTCAGTATTGGCAGAAATAGGGAATGATAATAGAGGCGGCGCATGGGCCAATGACACTTGTTGGGGATAACAAAGGTAAGTCATGAACAATCTTCAGTCTGAGTACTGGAAACAACTTCTAGCTTATCACTTGGGATACCGAGAATGTTTTATGCTTACATGCGTATGTTTGAATTTTTCAATGGCGTAATGCTCCATGAAAATGGAAATGCTACGCGATTTGGAATGATGTAATGCAATATGATTCTACATGCAGGGATGCAAAATGCTGGGTAGAATGCCAAGCCGAGGCAAGGGGATCTGCTGGGGAAATGATTACCATCCTCTGGGCTCTGGTCAGGCTGCTGGAGATACACACCACAATGAACTCTGTGGGGAGATGACTAGCCATGCGGTGTTCTGGCCATACCGAGACTCTGATCGGGGAAGGAATGGCATTGGAAGCCTGCTGCTGAGGAAAGCTACAATGGTTCTGGCAACCACGATTTGCGAGAGATGACTCAGCAGGGGGAGCAAACACTGATACGGTACCGAGGTTCTGCTTCAAGGAAAGAAACCATGGATCTGGCATTGGGATTATCGATCTGGCATCGAACTCTAAGGAGCAGCCACTTCTGCTGGGAAGATACAGTCTGGCACTGTCAACTCCGCTGGGGAGTGTATGTCCTGAAACAAACGCTTGGGGAAGTACAGTGGTGAAAACCTGCTGGGGATTGAAGAATCCAACGCTCTGATTAGCTCTACAGGGATAAGACACCGAAGTCTGTTGGTGACTTCTGGGGAAGATATTCACGATCATCTGCAAAGGGATTTTAAAGAAATGCCCCGAGGGTATCTGTTCTAAATAGACGATCCAAGGCACTCAAAATTTACAGCAATTTTAAATGTTTACTGAGCATGTACCTGTAAAGCCCTTATGTGTCATGATGCAATGTTTATCAAAAATTCAGACGTCATTTTCGCAAACAAAACAGTAAAATGAAAACGAAAACAGAGATATACTGAATAACATGATTTTATTGATTGAATGGCCTCTGAATAGGCATTTACATTAAGAAGCAATCCCTGGAAAGAGGTAATCGCACAATAGATAAAACAAAAATTAATCTAATGGCAATGTGAAGTGGATTTCTATTGGGCTCCAATTCTGCTATGACTTGCCCGTCTTCAAGATCCTCCAGATGATCAGCTTTCTGAAAGAGTGATTGGACTGTTTCCTATCCTTCAAAAATTCCCAGTCATTGGCACGAGATGAGATTCAGAGCTACTCAGAACGCAGTCATTCGCTTAATCCCTAACTTTTGCCTGGATCGCCCTTTTCGGGTTTTCGATCCACCGGGATACCCATTTTTGCCTAAGTTGCCTTTTCAGGTTTTCAACTTACCGGGTGTACAATCTTTTTTTTTATTTTTTTGATCCCTAATTTTTGCCCGAACCTTTCCATTTTCTTGGTTCGCCGGGATGCCCATTTTTGCCTGGACTATTCTTTTTACTGTCCAGCGGGTCTATTTTATGCGAAGTATTTTTTAACTGCGTCTGAGTTCACAGGGGAAGCGAAGTCTTCACCCTCCATAGTTGTAAGCATTAAGGCCCCACCACCAAAAACCTTGGTGACAATATACGGTCCATCATAGTTAGGAGTCCACTTGCCCCTGTGATCTGTCTGAGGAGGAAGGATCCTTTTCAACACTAAATCTCCGACTTGGAAACAACGAGGACGCACCTTCTGATCAAAAGCTCTCTTCATCCGACTCTGATACAACTGCCCATGACAAATGGCTGCCATTCGCTTCTCTTCGATAAGACTCAACTCATTGAACCTTGTCCGAATCCATTCAGCTTCATCTAACTTGACATCCAACAGGACTCTTAGAGAAGGAATCTCCACTTCAACAGGTAGGACCGCTTCCATACCATACACAAGGGAGTAAGGGGTTGCCCCTGTCGATGTACGTACTGAAGTGCGGTACCCATGCAAGGCGAAGGGTAGCATCTCATGCCAATCTCTGTACGTAACGACCATCTTCTGCACAATCTTCTTTATGTTCTTATTTGCCGCCTCAACAGCGCCGTTCATCTTAGGGCGGTAAGGGGAAGAATTGTGATGCTGAATGTTGAAGTTCTGACACAACTCCTTCATCATTTTGTTGTTGAGATTAGAACCATTATCAGTAATGATTCTTTCGGGAATCCCATAGCGACAAATAATTTCTTTCTTGATGAAACGGGCAACCACATGTCTGGTGACATTCGCAAATGACGCTGCTTCGACCCATTTGGTGAAATAGTCGATGGCAACAAGGATGAAGCGATGCCCATTGGAAGCAGTCGGCTCAATCTTTCCAATCATGTCAATACCCCACATGGCAAACGGCCACGGCGAAGACATCACATTCAGAGGATTCGGCGGTACATGCACCTTATCAGCATAAATCTGGCATTTATGACACTTCCGAGCATACTTGAAACAATCTGATTCCATGGTCATCCAATAATAACCCGCTCTCAACAATTTCTTAGCCATTGCATGTCCACCGGCATGAGTACCGAAGGAACCTTCATGAACTTCCTGCATTAACATGTCCGCCTCGTGTCTGTCCACACATCTGAGCAAAACCATGTCGAAGTTCCTCTTATACAACACATCGTCTTTGTTCAAGAAGAAACTGCCTGCCAATCTTCTCAAAGTCTTTCTGTCATTGTTGGATGCCCCTGCAGGGTACTCTTGATTCTTCAGAAAGCACTTGATATCGTGATACCAGGGCTTGTCATCGACTACCAGTTCAGCAGCAAACACATACGCGGCCCTGTCAAGGCGCATCACATCGATCCTGGGAGCATGGTTCCAACGAATTACCTTGATCATGGAGGATAGAGTAGCAAGTGCGTCTGCCATCTGGTTCTCATCACGAGGTATATGATACAATTTTACCGTTGTGAAGAAAGTCAACAGTCTTCTCGTGTAATCTCTGTAGGGGACCAGAGTGGGCTGGAGAGTATTCCAATCACCATTCACTTGATTAATCACCAGAGCTGAATCTCCGAAGATGTCCAGAGTCTTGATTCTCAGATCAATGGCTTGCTCAATGCCCAAGATACAGGCCTCGTACTCAGCTTCATTATTGGTGCACTCAAAAGTCAAACGAGCGGTGAAAGGTATGTGGGCACCTTTCGGAGTTGTAATGACAGCACCAACTCCACTTCCTCTAGCATTGACAACCCCATCAAACAACAAAGTCCACTTTTCGTTCGGATCAGGTCCCTCCCCAACAACTGGCTCTTCATAGTCTTTCATCTTGAGGAACATGATGTCTTCATCAGGGAATTCAAACTTCATCGGCTCATAATCATCAATCGGCTGCTCGGCAAGGTAGTCTGACAGAATACTACCTTTGATGGCCTTTTGCGACGTGTATTGAATATCATACTCTGTTAAAATCATTTGCCAACGAGCGACCCTTCCGGTGAGAGCTGGCTTCTCGAATATGTATTTCACTGGATCCATCTTAGAAATCAACAAGGTAGTATGGTTCAACATATACTGCCTCAGTCGGCGAGCAGCCCAGGCCAAAGCACAGCAAGTTTTCTCAAGCTGCCAATATTTGATTTCACAGTCGGTAAACTTTTTGCTAAGGTAGTATATGGCATGCTCTTTTCGACCAGACTCGTCATGTTGTCCCAATACACACCCCATCGAGTTCTCAGTCACTGATAGGTACATTATCAGAGGTCTCCCAGGAACTGGAGGTATAAGGATCGGAGGTTTCTGTAGATACTCTTTTATCTTCTCGAAAGCCCTTTGACAATCTTCATTCCAACTGATATCCTGATCTTTCCTCAGCAATTTGAAAATTGGCTCACACGTGGTTGTTAGGTGAGAGATGAACCTTGCAATGTAGTTCAACCTTCCTAAGAAACTACGGACTTGCTTCTCTGTTCTTGGCTCAGGCATTTCCTGTATCGCTTTTACTTTGTCGGGATCCACCTCAATCCCTTTTCCGCTAACAATAAAACCCAGCAATTTTCCCGATCTCACCCCGAAAGTGCACTTGTTCGGATTAAGTCTCAGTTTGAATTTCCTCAAACGCTCAAACAGTTTCTGCAAATTCAACAAATGTTCTTCTTCTGTCTGAGATTTGGCAATCATATCATCAACATAAACTTCGATTTCATGATGAATCATATCATGGAACAGAGTTACCATAGCTCGTTGATATGTTGCTCCGGCATTTTTCAGACCAAACGGCATCACCTTGTAGCAGAAGGTGCCCCACGGGGTTATGAAAGTTGTCTTTTCCATGTCTTCTGGTGCCATCTTGATTTGGTTATAGCCAGAAAAGCCATCCATGAAGGAGAATACCGAGAACTGAGCTGTATTATCCACCAAAACGTCGATGTGAGGTAATGGGAAATCATCTTTAGGGCTAGCTCTGTTCAGATCCCGATAGTCGACACACATCCGTACCTTTCCATCCTTCTTAGGTACTGGGACGATGTTTGCAACCCATGGCGGATAATTGGTGACTGCTAGAAACCCTGCATCCAACTGCTTTTGCACTTCTTCCTTTATCTTGACAGCCATATCTGGTCTTGTTCTTCTGAGCTTCTGCTTGACCGGAGGACAACCTTCTTTGAGAGGCAAGCGGTGTACCACGATGTCTGTGTCCAGCCCAGGCATGTCCTGATAAGACCAGGCGAAGATGTCAATGTATTCTTGCAGCAATTTAATCAGCCCTTTCTTCACATTATCTTCCAAAGCAGCCCCTATTTTGATTTCTCTCTTGGCGTCTTCGGTGCCGAGATTAATCACTTCAACAAACTCTTGATGCGGTTGAATAACCCTTTCCTCTTGTTTCAACAACCTGGCAAGTTCTTCAGGGAGTTCACAATCTTCATCATCCTCTTCTTCAGCTTGAAAGATTGGATTTTCAAAGTCGAAGCGAGCCATAGCAGAACCGTTATCAATAGGATCCGGTGATGTGCATCTGCATGAGTGATGGTATGTGCTTATGAGTGTGAAAAAAAAATGTGGAAACTAAACAAAACATTGCCATTTTTTTTTTTTGAAAAACTGCAAAAAATAGAAAGACAAGGAACGAAATATTTGAATGCGAAAAGACGTCCTTTATCTATGATAAAAAAAATGCAAGTGTCACATAGACGGGCCCTACAATGAGTCGTTACGCCCTGGGTGGAACGTAAGACTTGGATATGCATGAATAAACAAAGAAAATTACTCTTCAAGAAGAGTGACTTGAATAATCTCTTCAGAAGACCAATTGTTGATGACTTCACCCGGGATCCTCGGACGCACCCAGTTGTTGATGTCGCAGTCACTATCCCCATCTTCTTCGTTGACAGCAGAGACTTGACCATACTGAATGATGCCAGCACTGGAGAAAGTGATCGGCCCCTGAAGTGTTGAAGTTGTAGAAGTCAGAGCTGGCTGGTATCCAATCCCGAACTTATTTTCCTTAACTGGTAATTCCAACAGACGTCCCCAACCGGGAGCAACACCTGAATCCACCACGGCCTGTGCCTGCTTAAAGGATGAGATAGAGGCACCCGCTTTAACCTCTTCCACCGGAGCTGCATCCTTGATTTGAACTGACTCAAAAGCCTGACATAGAGTCTCATGAATTTCACCTTCTACTTCTACATACTTGAATGTAGACAGGTTACTGACCAGGATGTCCTCCTCACCACAGACGGTGATAATTCGCCCGTTGACCGGAAACTTAACCTTCTGATGTAGAGTTGAAGAGACTGCCCCAGCATTATGGATCCAAGGCCGACCCAGCAAGCAGCTGTAGGAAGGACTGATATCCATCACGTAGAAGACAGTGTTGAAGGTTTGTGATCCAATCAGAATTGGCAATTCCACCTCTCCAAACACTGATCTCTTAGAACCATCGAAGGCTCTCACCATAAGATTTGAAGGTTTCAAGACCAAACCCTCTACTTCTAACCTCGACAGGGCCCTCTTGGGTAGCACATTGAGAGAGGAACCTGTATCCACCAGAACATGAGATAACATGGTGTCTCTGTATTCCAATGAGATGTGCAGAGCCTTGTTATGATTGCGTCCAGCTGGTGTTAAGTCAGAATCAGTAAAACCCAACCCGTTGCTTGTATGGACATTGGCAACGATCCCTTCTAGTTGGTTCACTGAGATCTCCCGAGGTACATATGCAGCATTAAGAACCTTCAGAAGTGCCTCCCTGTGTGCCTCCGAACACAATAGGAGTGAGAGAATGGATATCTTGGACGGAGTCTGAATCAACTGATCGACTACCTTGTAATCGCTTTTCTTTATGATTCTTAGAAACTCGTCCACGTCCTTTGCAAAAGTGGGCTCAGAACCATCTTGGGGTGCAGAGGTACCCTCATTCACGACTTGCTTGCCTTTGGTTTTCGCCACAGCATCAGCATTATCAGCTTGGGTAACCGGTGGTGAGAGAAATCTACCACTCCTGGTGAATCGCCAGATTCCACCAACATTATCCACTGCGGGACCTTCAAGTTCAGGCTTCTGACCCTCTTCTACTTTTAGTGGCCGTTCCACCTTATGATCGTGCGTATACACGCTCCCCCCATAATGCCACGGAATGGCCCTTTCACTGGTGAAGGGTAAAGGACCAGGGGTTGTGATGGTCATAGTAGGTCGTCGCACTGGTGGCACGGGTTGCGCTTCTGGCACACTGATCTGATTAGTTGGATAGAAAATAGTTATAGTTGCAATGTCACAGTCGTACTCAGAAACCTCATTTGTTGGAGCATAAACATCCGAAACATCGGAATCAAGTTCAAATACAAAAGAGTCAACCATATTGGAAAGAGTAAATACATCATCATGGACTGCAGAATCAGCAGGAACAACATCTAGGAACTCTTCAGTAGCACCTTCAAACCCTTCTTCCTCGACCCCTTCCATAGACTCTCGGACAGACAAATCTTCAACCTGGAAGATACCCTTGTCGAGCAAGGCCTGGATACCCTGCTGTAGCTTCAAACAACCTCCACTCTGAGTAGCACAATCCAAACAACCCTTCCCACAACCGGGGAAAACATCGGCCTTCAGCAAGCATCCTTTGATATCCAACAATGGAGTCTTCAACTTCAACACATCCTTAATGGACTTGGCTTCTCCTTCTACCAAATTAACATTCGCACCACCATGCTGCGGCATGGGATTGTTAACGACATTCGGAGCCGGTGCAAGGTCGATGGCCTTTGAATCTATGAGGTCTTGAACTACGTGCTTAAAAGCTTTGCAGTTCTCAATGTTGTGGCCAGGTGCCCCAGAGTGGAAACTACACCTAGCGTTGGCGTCGTAACCCACCGGAAGTCTACCAACAGGAGGAGCCAGAGTGCGTAATTGCACAAGCTGTAGTTGTTGAAGACTAGAAAGCAACTGGGCGTACGACATTGGAATGGTGTCGAAACGCCGATCCATCATCCTTTGTCTCTGTTGATAAGCGGGTCTGTTACCCGGTTGTTGCTGCTGTTGGTACTGAGCTGGTTGACGCTGCGGTGGTTGTTGTTGTTGTGGCACTGCAGCTGGAATGGTCACCGCCGCAACATACGGTTGTTGATGATAATTCTGAAAATTATTCCTTCTAACACCTCTGTTCTGATAGGAAGCCAAAGAATTCACTCCCCCCTCTCTCTGCTTATGCCCTCCAACGAACGACTTTTTTACCCCTGATGAGGATCCTCCTCCACTTTGGATCTTGCAGGTCTTCAGGTAATTCTCCACCCTCTCTCCGGTAGTGACCACATCAGCAAAGTTGGAAGCATTGCACCCCACCAGACGCTCCAGATAAGGTCCAGGCAACGTATTCATGAACATGTTGGCCATTTCTTTCTCCAACATAGGGGGCTGAACACGGGAAGCTGTCTCCCTCCAGCGTTGAGCGTATTCCCTGAAGCACTCATTGCTTTTAAGAGACAGATTCTGAAGTTGAGTTCTGTCCGGAGCCATGTCTGCATTATACTGATACTGCTTCACGAAGGCCTCCGCCAAATCCCTCCAGCAACGGATGTGGGCTCTGTCCAGCCTCATATACCATTCCAAGGATGCCCCAGCTAGGCTGTCCTGGAAGAAGTACATAAGTAGCTTCTCGTCATCAGAGTATGCAACCATTTTACGGAAATAGGCTTGCACGTGAGTCTTGGGGCAAGAGTTGCCCTTGTACTTGTCAAAGACCGGGACTTTGAATTTCGGTGGCACTCTCACACCTGGGACCAGCCCTAAGTCAGCAACGTCTACTCCTAAAGGATTCTGTCCTTCCACTGCCTTCAACCTCTCTTCCAATCTCCTGAACATGGGGTCTACGCCATGACCCATGCCAAAGTCTTCCTGAAGTGGGGGAAACTGATCGTCCTGATCATCATGAACGGGTTGTTGACCGGGGTTGGCGTGCGGGATCGGGATAGGCCCTGGTCCACTGGGTCCGTTAACCTCTCCAGCTGGAGGATCAGTCACTGTCTCTGGTTGAGCAGGGGGATTCCCCTGTATTATCTGCCTGAGCTCTTGTTGTCCCTGAGCCACCCCTTGAACCACATCCATGAATTGGGTCATGCGGGCCCTCATCTCAGCGAGCTCTGCTTGTACACCTTCCATTGCTCTCTGTTGATTCCTCCGGGTACCGTATCGGTGAATGCCTGAGTCAGCTATCCTGCTAGTGGAACACCAAACAATATGAGAACACCGCAGCGGTACCTGTTATGCAAGATATGACAATGAATATGTAAATGCAATGACATGTTTATCAATTCCAAAAGGTATTCTACCCCCTTGATTCCAGTCTCACATCAGGTGGGTAGTGCAAGAAGGCCGAGTCATGGATAAACTTCTGAGATCAAGATGTAATAAAGGGAAACCATCATACAAATGAGTTCAAGGAAAGGGTCTTAGCCAAAAATACATCAAAGGAGGATCTCCACAACAAGCCTGTGGATCATCACTACATAACACCAAAGCAGTAAGTAAAGAGAGGAACAAGCAAATCAGAAATCAGCCTCCTGTATGCAACCCATAAGGACCGTTCCTCACTTCATCCAGTAGCGCCACCGTGTCAGGATGCTCTGGAGATTCTGTCAAACGCCGGATAAGCAGATTCCTCTTGCGAATGATCCTATCCAGTTCGTTGATGTGTTCTCCGTAGTAATTCCCATCATCTTCTCCAAATACCTCTTCAAGTCTGGATTTCTTCAAACTTGCCAGCGTCTTGAGTTCTTCGATATATCCTTGAGCCTCATTGAGTTGATCTGTGATATAACCATTAGTTGATCGGGTACACAGCAGCTCATGGTTCTTCCCCTTCAGCAAAGTCTTCAATTTCTCTATCTGACCAGTCAGTTCAGCCACCGTCTCTTCCTCCTTTGTCTTCCGAGAAGTTGAAAATGCATCCCATCGCTCTTGCCACCCAGCTAATTTACCACGAGCATCCATTAACTGCTGCTTGACTCGCCTCAACTCAGAACTGGATGATCTCAAGGCTTCGTCTGTCTTCCTGAAGAAATTCACCTCCACAGCAAATTTCCTTTCGGCTTCCTCTTGCAATTTGACGGCTTCCTCCTTCTGATATTCTGACTCATGGAATCGATGCATACAGTCTTGCAATTTCTCCCTTAACTCCGAGTTCTCGATTTGAAGTCCTTCCGTGGTGTTCTTCAACTTGTCATACTCCTCTCGGCTCACCGTTGCTGACTGCTCGAGAGTAGGTGAATACAAGGGTTCTTCAATAGGAAACGGTAGACCAAACTCTTCGATTCTTCCTTGAAGCCATTCTCCATACTGAGGGTAAGCTCTACAATCTCCTTTCCCAAGAACAATTCTTCCTTTCTTGATCACCTTGAGCCAGGCCTCAGCTGCCTTACGGGATACCGTCAAATCAGGCGAAGAATGGAAAAACATAGACTCTTCCACATCCTTTTCCACCGGCGGAGTTCTTAAGGCATATCCAAACTGTCTAACTGCAAGAGAAGGATTATAGTTGATTCCTCCTTTTCTTCCTACCAACGGAACATTCGGGAAGTTCCCACAACTGTGAATAATATCTGCCCGAAGCAAACTCCGGTCAGACCACCAAGAAATATCTTCAGCTCTCAACCCCATCAATCTCTTTGACCAACTCAACGAGTCCTTGACATCAATGAATGCTCCTGACTTGGGTAGGTGAGAACTGAACCACTTATAAAACAAAGGCGCACAACAATTCAACAATCCTCCTTTTCTATTCTTATTCCTGTGGTGCACTGAATGAAAGAAATCTCCCAGCAAGGTCGGCACTGGATTTCCCAACACGAAGAGGCGTATGGCATCTACGTCTATAAATTTGGCGACATTAGGGAACAAGACAATCCCATACACACAAAGAGCCAACACAGCATTGAAAACCCTCTGGTCACCATCTTCAAGCTTCTTCTTTGCTTCTCCCAATAAGAAACTCAGATGAAAACCGTTAACTTCTCCCTTCTGACACATATTAGCCTTCAAAACTGATTCCCTCAAATATGTGGTTGAAGCAACCATGCTGAGATCGGGCAGACACTCCGAGCTGTAGAATAGCAACTGTGACTTGATGGGAATTCTGAGAAAACTGACAATCTCTTCCAAAGTAGGGACCAAAACATAATCCGGGAATGTGAAGCACCTTAATGGAGGGTCATAGAACTGCAGTAGTGTGAAGAGAGCATCATGTTGATCTTTGGAAAGAACCGCGACGAAACTTAGAATTAAACCGTAATCCTCTCGGAATCCTTCTAGAGAACCAGGATCCATTAACTTCATCAGTTGTTGGATGGGCTCCAAACAGACCACCGGAAACTTGTAGGCGACGAGTCTCTTTCTGCCAATATCCATCTTAAGAGAACCAGAAAAAAACCCCGACCGGAATCAAGAAGAAGATGTAAACCCCCTAGAAATGGATAAACATGTGTTAAATGATATGAATGCAAAATGATGTGATGATGTGAATGTAATGCAGCGGCGTGTCAATCAGGATTGCTGTATCTGCTTGAGCATTTGTCAGGTTGCACTGTCTGAAGAGAAAACCACTGAGGAATATAATACGAGATCAAAGCACTGCTCAAGAAAACCGGGTTGGTTGGAGGTTAAGGTTTCCTGAATTTAGCCCGCCCCTCACTGGTAGGTTCTAAGAACAGAAGTTCGTCAACTTCAGCCCTTCAGTCGCGAATAATACGTTTACCATTGAAGGTTTGGCATTATTACGGAATAAAAGACCTCCACTGACTCCCCTCAACAGGACATCCTAAAGCAAGTTCCCAGTCTCGGGGTCCTCGGATTGATCAGCGAGAATGCGCCCACCAGAGCTAACATAATCACGTCTCGGAGGAGAGGCCTCGACTGAGTTCTCGGGAAATGGTCACCAGAGTCGACAATTTCTAGGGGAATATTATGTCGTTACGGAACATCCGTAGGACATAGTATATCCAAGAGAAACCTCGTCTGGGTGTGGTTCTTCACGAACGACTTAACGCAGCAACATGCCACGCAAGCCTCATGAACATCCACTCTAAAACCTGTGTGTACACTCAATCCTGGGTAATGGGCTTATCTCTCGTAGAACACCCCATCCCAACAAACAAACAAACAGCAGCAGATACAGCAAACATATGTACATGAATGCAATTAGGCAAATAAGTAACTGCACAAAAGAATGAACACTCAATAAACAAGAAAACACACAAGCTAGGAGGGACTCGCTTAGGGAAGATGGACCAGCAAGAGGTCAACTTCTAAAGTCCCCAGCAGAGTCGCCAGCTGTCGCAACCTGAAAAATACAGTGTGCGAAAAAAACAACCGGCGAAAGAGAAAGACAGAAGAGTCGCCACCGTGCGTTATTTATCCCAAGGGAGGGAAAGGAAACGCTCGAAGTAAACCTGAAAATAGGAAAGAAAAAGACAAGGTCTCGCAACCAAATCTTGGGTTCGGGAGTCGGTTATGCGAAGGGAAGGTATTAGCACCCCTACGCATCCGTAGTACTCTACGGGATCCACTTATGCGGTTTCTGTTTAAAGGGTACGGTTTTGCCTAATGTGCTATTTACTAAAAAGGTTAAGAGAAATGACTCGCGCGGATGTCGCATCCACTGCATACGTATCTCATCTGAATATGAGAATCAGAGTCTTCGTAGCTCGGCTGACCTACGGGTTGGGGGTAATTGTGCTCGCTAAGACATCGCGTCTTATGCCTACGTATCTCATCTGGAATGAGAATCAGAGCAAGCCGTAGTTCGACTAACTACGGGGTTATGGATTATGTCACGGGGTGAACAACGTTACTACGCAATCTACCAGATGCTCGACCTTTGGAGACTTACTCGCCTGTAGTAGAAGGAGTAAACATGTTGCTTTGGGTTTTAGGTTTTGTTTGCGTTGTAGGAACGCGCATGCAAAGAGGAAGTCCTAGGCGGAGGAACAGTGCTACCTAAATTGGCATGCAAACGGGAGACTATGCGAAGCCTCGCATCCTATGGGGAAACAATCACATCACACAAAACATATATCTTGAAATAGAAAAAATGCCACCAAGGGGCTCAAACATTGCCTCCTATCGAGGTCTTCCAGCTAAGAAACAGTAGAAATAAAAGGGAAGAAGTAAAATACCACACGGATCAAGATCCGAAGTTACAGCAATTAAAGGATAAGCGACCCTGAGATTCTCCCAAGCTGATGCCATCAAAGAAAACCAATCAGTACGGGAAATCGGAATAAACCTCCGGAGGGTATCCCTGCGAGAATATGTGAGCCCTCACAAAAACTCAACAAAAGGGGTTAGGCAAACAGGATGAAATCAAAAGATAACAAGGCCATGGCAACACAAAGAACAGGTTAGAACAAAACGGAATAAAGCAGATACTGTCACATTCGCGACTGCTTCGCCTAGCGAAAGCCTAGCGAAGCTTCGCTGTATGCTCGCCTAGCGAAGCGGCTAGCGAGCACCTGCGGGATTTGGATTTCCCATTGGTACCTGCACGATGTTAAAGATTCCAGATCCTATGGCATTCACCTCATAAACGAAATTGTTAAACAGTCAAGGCATAAATCACATATTCATACACAAATATAACCCTGTGGGCCAAGCCTGAGGTTACCTCATATATTCAGTATTCAACCCGAGGCATAGAGTAATAGGAACAGAGGCATACCTGATGAGAGACCTGTTAAAATTGGAAGACAAGGCCGGATTGGCGAAGCAACGTTTTAGGGTTTGCGTGAGGCGGAATGAACTTCTCAGGGCTGCCCGAAGGTTGCTGCAGAGTAGTTCCTAGGTTTGAAACTCCACGTGAACTCCAAGTCTATTTCTCAGGGAATTTCCAAGTTTCTGAAACCCTACTGAAACTCTTATATTTATAGCTGATTTTCGTGGACTTGTGGGCTTGGAATGAGGGAGACCCAAGTCCAAAATAATTTGTTATATTTTAATTATTTATTTAATTTTTTTTTTTTTTTTTTTTTTTTGGAAAAAATGAAGGGTAAATTTTGGGGTATTACAGTAGGGATGGTGTATGTCATGTTGAGACATGTCTGTACAATGCATGGATATTGGTGTGAAGTTTCCATGATTGTTAATTTGAGGGGGAGTTTTGGTTAACCTCCTCACGTTTGGTCAGCCTAGGGTCTGGTTGGCTGTTGACCTGTGTCACATGGGTTCTGGTTGGTGTGTGACACATTTTCAAGGAAGGATTCATCTCTCTCATTCCTAAGGGTGAATCTAATCTGAAAAGAGTCTCAAGACTATTAAGGTGCTTGCAAGCAGAAGATGTTGACACTAGAAGAGTATCCTCAAAGCATTCTTATGGTGGAAGTATCTGAAAGGATAATTGGGAAAGGATTTAAGATCAATGTCTACTTGTGCCAAGTACAAGTGTTTAATTGATTATCCTTGGAGTTCAAGATAACTGATGTTCTTAAAGATGTTGGAACATCACTTCTTCAAGACCCTGTGCAGAATCACAGGAAGGATAGTACATTGGCTTATGATCTATCTCTTTGGTGGCAGCAAAAGCATATGATCACTGAAAAGGTTTCCTGGCAAGAAACATGTTCAGCCTTGGTATGTACAAGAAGAAGAATACATCATAGTCTTGATGGTGGTTACTTGGATCAGTTTATTTCTGATCTAGGTAAGGAAGTGCATTAGCTTATGCACACTGTGAAGTCAAGAACAAGTGGCAACAGTCTTGACATCATGGAAACAGCCTTGCCTTAGGATGTGGAATCCTTGGTAGAGCTGAAGGGTTAGTTTCTAACTGGTCCTTCTGAAGACTCATACATCAGAGTGTCTGATGTCTTTGGAGAAGAAGCAGGGATTCATCAAGGTGTGAGCTTGGATGACTTAACTGCAAACCTGCAGGATGGAGGTTGTTTACTCAAACTTGGTTCCACAATCAAGTCTATGAGAACATTGAACTCTTGTTCTGAGAAGGGAGGAAGTTCTTTCAAGTGGCAGAAGAAGGAGCTGAATTCAACAGCTAGATGTCAAAACACAATGTTGTGACATTTGGTTCAACATCAGATTCTTAGTTGGTGAAGTGGCACATCAACTTGAGATAGAAAGGTCTACAGGGTTGTAGATTGGATACTTCAAAAAGCTTGAAGTTCAAGTCTCACTTGGAAGGTCAGAATATCTTTGGGAGAAGTCTGATAAACTTGGGGAGGTCAAAAAGCAGCATTTGACCTTTTCATATGAGGATTCATGAAGGAGGTAATCAACCAGTGGCAATTGGTCTACCTCAGAAGTGAGTTCGAAGAATCAAGATAATCAACATATGGCAGCTGATTATTCTTGAGGAAAGTCTGAGACAATTTACTTTTGAGCAGAAAAGTAGTAAGTTGAAGACAAAAGGAGGTGTTTTCTATTCATCCCTTGGAGCTTGTGGTAGGAGTTCTGAGCCATCTATGGAATATTATCTCTTGTAATGGGACGAAAATGTATATGTCCCAATGTATGTCTGGGTTCTTCTTGATCAAGCCGGTGACTCAGTGATATCTGAAGACTATCAGATGGTGTGCCTTGTCCTGTTATGAAGGATGTCCCAGCTGATGTTAGAACATCTTGTGAAGTGGTCTTCTGTTCTGGTTAGAAGAGAGATTGACACAGAGTGTGAATGTGTTCAGCTAAGAGGGTTGAACAGAGGGTGTGCTCTTGAAGACATGAAGATGCGTCTTATGTTTTCCATTCATCAAGTGGTTTGGATTCTCTTTGAATCAGGAAGTATGTGAAGGTCCAACCTTGGGATGTTGGATATGATCATGTGTGATCTCCCAGTTTTAAGAGGAGAGTGGGTCGTTCATGACAGGGGGAGAAGAAGTACCCTTGTGCATTGTACATTTGTGTGTCTTACTAGTTGCATCCATAACTAGTAATTCTGATTGTTGCAAAGATTTAGGGGGAGGAGAAGTACCCTTGTGCATGTGTGTACTACTAGTAGCCATAACTAGTAATCGTTTTTGCTTATGTTGCTGATTAAACTACTATTATGTGGCTTAAACTGCTGACAGAACAAAAAGTATAGAGTATTCACAAGATGTCATATGTGATGTCTTAACATAAGATATCTTATGTGCCTGCTGGAGTTCAAGGAAGTGTTCATGCAGGGGTGGATCAAGATGTCAGACTCAAAGTCATGGAATCTGATATGGGTGTACCTACTGTAAAGCAAAAGTGGGTGATTACTTGATCAAAGCTGTGAAGCAAGATCAAGTGGATGGTAACTTGGTTGAAACTGTGAAGTAAAACCAAGTCTGTAACTCTGTCATTATTCTCTGGTTATGTTGTTGATTTAGCTTTGAATTGATACTACTAATAGTGGATCTTCTTCCTGGCTTGGTATGCCCCCAGACGTAGGTGATATTGCACCGAACTGGGTTAACAATTACTTGTATTTTTACCTTTTG
Source organism: Lathyrus oleraceus (assembly GCF_024323335.1). Taxonomy (NCBI): domain Eukaryota; kingdom Viridiplantae; phylum Streptophyta; class Magnoliopsida; order Fabales; family Fabaceae; genus Lathyrus; species Lathyrus oleraceus. The sequence goes on along the minus strand of NC_066585.1, from coordinate 249,572,881 downwards.
CATGTTATAATTTTGTCAGTTATACAATAAGGTAAACCTGTAATGCTGTAACAGATGATGTTCAAATCAATGTTGAGACATCATGCTGATAACTGTGTGTAGCACCTCAAATTTGCACCTATCATTGTACATACATTCTCATATTAGGTCATAGCATAACATGGTCCACTGCATAGCATTGCATTGTCCCTTTTGCCTCAAGTGCAAGCCAATCAGAAGAATTAGGTCAAACTGATCAGGAGATCAGTCAACCAAGCAAGCAAGTGTGTTTTCCATTGAGCCAAGACCCTAGGGTTGGTCCAACATGTTCACATGACTTGAGGATCCATTTGAAGTGTTTAGGTCAAAGATTGGAGGCTCAGAGGTCATCAGTCAATGCACAATCAGTCAGAAACCCTAGAAAGTCAAACTTGGTCAACTGTGGATGATTTTATGGTTTTGATGGATGGATTTGGTTTGAGAGAGCTTATTCATGTCCCAATAGGCCTCATGTATCATGGCAAACAACATCATTGAAGAATTTGAAGCCAAACAGAAAATTTCCAAAAATAGAAACTGGACCTGTAATTGGAATTTGCCAAAAATGGAAAGTCTTGATCCTCAAATTTACATCATGATACAAGCTTCAAATGAATTTTTGCCCAACATGAAAGTTGAAGATCTTGTTCTCCCATTTCCAAAAAGTCCAAGAACTCTCAATTCCCATGTATGGTTGGCAAGATATGATCAATTCATTTTCAAAATTTCTTGAACTTCAAAAGGCCATATCTCTCAAACCATTTGGCCAAAATTGGTGAGGTTTTTTCCAACAAACCACATTTAACCTCCTCTTTCCAAAATATAAATTTCATGTACCAAAACATTGCCAATCAGAATGGCCCTTTTTGAACTATCATGTTTAATTTCAAGTGAGGTGCAAAATTGAAGTTTTGATTTAAACATTTTCCATCCAAATGGCCAATTGGGAATGGTTTAAGATAATATTTCTGACTTGTGGAAGGCCCAAATTCGTGGCCTTTGCTTATGCATCACACCATTTGGACAATATTGGCAAATTAGCAATTGGCTTCATTAAGGCAAAGCATGATTAGCATTCATTTATCCAAGCCTAAATAGAAGTATAAGAACATTTTTCTGAGTGATTGTGAACCCTAGCAGCTGCCTCCAAACAGAGAAAAACTCTCTTCTCTCAAAAACCTCATTTTCACATCTTTGAATTTCTGACCAAAACCTCCAAAGAAGCTCGAGCATCCCTTGGTTGTTTCATTATCTGGCCATCATTTGGAAGCTATTTGAAGCACCATTCACCAACTGGAAGCTCACTTTCTTGTTCTGTTTTCTCAAAGTTCAGCCATGGCAAGTCTCGATTCAAGTTGGATTTGAGTTGTTTGAGCTAAGCTCCTTCAAGTATCCCTCAATACCAACCATAATCTTCATCTATTTGAGCCTACATCACCAAAATAACAACTGTTTCACTCTTTTTTTCAAATACAAGTAAGTTTTCGACCTTCTTTCTTTTCAAAATCATGAGGTGCTTAGGATAGATCTTTTGATGCTGATTCCATTGAACTTTGTATCACTTGAAATGGTTGCTTGTGTTAAGAGAAATCTGGATTTTAAATTCTATGCTCAAACATGTTCTTGCTCGATTTGCTTTGCTTAAGATGATTTAGTGAAAATGGATGCCATATTCTTGTTGTGTGTTGTCTGATGATCACATTGATATGCTTGCTGTTGATTTCTGGGCACATTTGTTCTTCACGATTTTGAAGAAGATGATGAATACACTGTAGCAAACCCTAGCATTTTTCCAGATTTTTTTTCCCCAATCGTGTTTGGTCGTTTTGCATGGCATGGTTACTGTTTTATTGAACTGGCCAATCAGAACATTTCCCTGCCTCGCCCTAATGCGCACCGTTTTGATTAATGAGCCCCATATTTACCATTGTGCCACCGGTCAACCACTTTGACTTATTAAACCATGTTTGTTTTGATATTTATTCCAAATTGATACATCATCTTGTAAAATTCATAACTCATGCATTTCAAATCCAAAATTCATGAAAAGTTTTGCATATTGCTCATGTGGATCTCTATTATTTTATCATGATTTTTACTGTTTTTTTGGATGGTTGAATCTTTAATGGCATTAGGGTTTTTGACATGTATGCATATTTTGTACCTTTTGCCAATTCAATTGTGAAATGATGAGGATATATCCAATGACCCTGAAATTTTTTGTGCTTAATCTACACTCATCCATGGTGATTTTGATATAGAGTTCTTGAATTTATCTTATTTGGTTGCTGAGTTATGAATTTTTGAACTAGGGTGTGACAATTTGTGTCACACCATTGATATGCAATTTCATGATTTTTGATGACATGCTTCCTGACCTCCAATTAATGTGAATATTTGCATGAGCCTTCTCTTATATGTCTAGTTGACGTGTGATTTTTCTTGGAATTAATTATGCCATTTCCTAATTGTTTGAGATTTTTATCCCCTGTCTAGTCAAATGTTGACTTTGTGTAACACATCTTGCCATTCCATTTGGGAAATTCTCATACTTTATTGGATGATCATGAAATTTTACATGTGCGTACTAGACATCTTAAGCTTTGCCATGGTGTTGATCCCATTCATTTCTCATCTGTTATCACTGAGTTATGATTTTTTGAATTTGATACATGTTTGGTTGACTTCTTTGAGCATGTTTGAAATTGTTTTGACTTTCTGATTTTAATTGACCATCTTCCCATGATCCAAATGAGCTAAAATTTTATATACATGTCATGTTATGGATTGTGATTGACCATAATTTATTTGCTGATTTTTGGAATTGTCTATGATTGGTTTTGAGCTAAGTCTTGCTGTTGACTTCTATGAGCTTTCATTTGCCATGCTTTGACTTCTTTTGTCTATGAAATAATGATGATGCATGATATGAACTTGAAACCAATTGGGTTTGCTTCTTAAATGTTTGAATTTGATTGTGATTAGACATTGCTTGCTGTTTTGGCTTTCTTATTCATTTTTGACCCTAGGCTTGTCCTAGTGGTCCTGTGGCTTATAATTGAGTTCATGTTTCAGGTTAAGCTACAAATGCTTCAAAGAAACTTTTGCAAGTTGATTGGGTTTATCTGTTTATCATGAGCTAACCTTTGTTTTGTAGGTGGCTTGACTCATATGATTTGGGTCTTGTGCTTTGCACATTTGTCTGTCTGTTTTAACTGTTCATTCCTACTTCCTTTTGCTTAAACTCTTGAACTGTGTACTGATCTGTTTGACTATTTCAGGTACCATTAGTTGCTTAGAACTTGCTTTGCTTTGCTATTTAGCAATTTGCTTTGAGGTATAATCCCTTTTTCTTCATGTAGTCTGGAAGACCTGGCCTGTTACTTGGCCAGGCAACTGTCTGAAGTCCTCCTTAAGAGGCAATGTTTGTGTATGTTTAATTTGTCCCTGTACATATGAAAAGTCCTCCTAAGTGAAGAGGCAATTGGCAGAACCCAAGGGATAAGCAACCTATCCCCTGCTAGTCTGTGTGTCACTCACATTGCTCACACTGCCTGTGTTGATGCATAGTGGGTAAAAGCCCAAGATCTATAGAGTCCAATTTGTGGATAGAGTTCCCCCATTCTGAACTCCCACACATTCTGATATTGAAATGCTCTCCCTGGCCAGGGATAAGAGCAATGAGGCACACCCCTCATCTCCTTTCATCTGCTTCACCTTGGCTCTCAATGTCAAGGTTAAGAGCACCTACTACCCAGTTCCAGAGGTTTGTTTGTTGAGGTTGATATGACCCCTTGACTAAAACCTAACCCTTGTTTGAGCCTCTTGTGTGCATATAGTGTGTGCTACCTGTGCTTGTGTTTGTTTGCTTTGCTTCCTAGGGTTAGTTTAGACTTGCTTCTTGTGCAAGATAGGTTGTGCTTGACTTGCTCCCTGTGCAAGTTAGGTGTGTGTATGGCTTGCTTCCTGTGCAAGCCATGCTTAGGATAGGTTGGCCCTCGTGCCATTTAGCTAGAAACCTTAACTTAGGGTTGATTTTGCATGACAACATCTAGGCTCGAGTCGTAGTCTCCCTAGTGTTGTGTCCCCCTCTGTTATCTGGTTAGGCTAGCCCTGTGTCCCTCCGTAGCCGAACTACGGCAACTCTGATTCTCATGTCCAGATGAGATACGTAGGCACGAGATGCGATGTCTTGTCGAGTTTGACTAACAACTAACACTAATTCTTTTCTCTCGCCCTCGTTGCGATTGAGACCTCCCTTTTCTCTTGCCCTAGTTGCAATCGAGACCCTTCTGCTTCCTGTGCTAGTTAGGTTAGGTGTGGCTTGCTTCCTGTGCAAGTCATGTTTAGGATAGGCTTGCTTCCTGTGCAAGTTAGCTAGAAACCTTAACTTAGGGACGACTTTGCATGACAACATCTAGGCTCGAGTCGTAGTCTCCCTAGTGTTGTGTCTCCCTCTGTTATCTGGTTAGGCTAGTCCTTTTTCCCTGCATAGGGGAACTACGTCGCCCTGATCCTCATACCAGATGAGGTACGTAGGCAGGAGATGAGCTGATCTCTCCGGGCACCTTTTTTCTTTTTGTGTGTGTTGTTGTGTGCTTGGAAGCTGATATAAGTCCATCGAGTGGCATTCGGGTTCCAGTGTGGGTGTGTTTTGGTTCGGATGCTGATGTAAGTCCAGTGATTGGCATTCAGGCTCCACGTTTACCTTTGTCTGTTTGCTTGTGTGCGTGTTAGCCGAGCTACGAATGCTCTGATTCTCCTTCGTCCAAGGAGATACGTATGCATAGGATGCGATATCCTAGCGAGCATGTGTCGTTCCCCAGTCCGAACTACTTCGACTCTGATGTCTATGCCTGATAGACTAAGTAGGCCCAGGATGCGGTATCCTGCCGAGTCAGTTTCAGTCGGTTTTCTTGTGTCTCTTTCAGCCAGTGTGTGTGTGTGTGAGCAGTGTTTTAGCAACCATTCTCCTTCCTATTGTGCGTGGATCCCGTCGAGTACGACGGATGCGTAGGGGTGCTAATACCTTCCCTTCGCATAACCGACTCCCGAACCCATTCTCTTTGGTCGCGAGACCATGTTCTTTCCTAGGTTTACTTCGAGCGTTTCCTTTCCCTCTTTTGGGATAAATAACGCACGGTGGCGGCTCTGTTGTTCTTGTTTTCCCGCCGGTTTTTCGCGTAATGCGACAGCTGGCGACTCTGCTGGGGATCGAACCCAGAATCTCAGGTTGGGAGACATCCAGATGTCAGAATGTTGTTGATAAAATTTTATTTGTCTCGATGAAACCGGAATCAAAGGACAGAATTTTCCTGGTATGGATAGACATTGCATGCGTGAGTCATACTAACATTTTTGCTGTTTTGTAGGTGTCATTGACTAATTGGTGCACATAGCTCTTTCGTTCAAGTAGCTCAGACTAATGGATCCTCCCAACGCCGATATCTTCGAGTTGAAAGAAATGATAGGGGAGTTGTTCAAAGCCGTGCAGGGGCTCGCCTGGGGGCAGAAGGCGATTGCTGAGAGGTTGGATAGGATTGAAAGCTGGATGACAAAGGAGAAAGTTCAGGGGGATGCTCCGTCATCTGTGGTACAGAAATCCTCTGGCGATAGTCAGCTTAAGAAGGTCGAATCAGGTGGTATGCCTGTCCAAAAAGAGCGTAGTAAAGATCGTTATCACCCTTATGCTACCACTGTATCCACTCCTGTCAGCAAATCACCTGTTCAAAAGCAACAACTGCCACCTCAACAGAAGACATCGAGAGCTGAAAGCCAGGTGAAGAAGAAGAAAGAGGATCGTCAGTTTGAGGAACCACCCGTGACTTACGCCCTTCTGTTCCAAAGGTTGATGGATCTTGCTTTAGTACGGCCAAGGATATTGATTCCCCTAGAACGGCAGAAAAGGCCACCAAACTATGATGAGAATGCCAAGTGCGAGTTTCACTCTGGGGCACCCGGACACAACATTGAGGGCTGTAGAGCTTTTAAGCATGTCGTCCAGGACATGGTGGACTCCGAGACCATTAACTTGGCACAGATTATGAAGGGGGATGTCAACCCTGTGACCAGGAAGGGTCCTGTAAAAGTCAAGATGGTGAAGAAGGCCAAGAAAGGATTGGAGATGACTGAGGAGGATCAGCTAAAGGTTCCAATGGCTGTGGTCCCAAAACCTCTGGAGCAGGATGGAGTTTTCCCTGTTAGTGATAATTCTTGTGCGACCGTCACCATAGAGGGAAGTGTATTGATGAAAGACACGACCCAGAAGATGAAGGAAGTAGAAATGAACGATATAAGGTGTGGAGCACCCCGTCTGGCAGTTGAAACCGTCCAGGTAGAGAAGGCCCTTGTTGTTGAGAAAGAGAAGAAGTTGTCCATTTCTTCTTATAAACAAGCTCTGGAAGTGGTGAAAAACAAAGAGGCGCAAGGCTGGGGAAGGATCATTGACATCGTGATAAAAGCAGACATGTTTGGGGTCGGTTATCAGCCGGGTCAAGAGTCGTCTAGACCAAATAGAGGATGTTGCCCACCATACACCTTCGTCAGCGCAAGGATGTTGGATCCTGGTCATGCCCGTTCAGTGGGTGAAGATGTTGACAGCAACCGCGAGCTTGAGGCGTGGATAAAGTCGTGCGTACCAGGCAACTGGAAGGCCTCCAAAAGCATCACTGTCACTCATCCAGGAGTGTAGTATTTCTGTGTTTTAATCTTGTTTGCATGAAAGCCATACGTTTTGCCCGAAGCGTACTGGTCCATTGTAAGGGCCACCTCATGTTTCATTTTGCAACATTTCTGCATCATTAATAAATGGATGTTTTTGTAATTAAAAGCAGTGTTCCCTGTCTTTCACTTATTTTGCAGTTTTAAAAATAAAAATAAAAATAAAATGGCAATGTTTTTATTCTCTTTCCTTTTGATTCATTTGGTTCCGACCTTAAAAGTGATTCTCCTGAGCTCATCGATAACAATTTGGTTACACCTCTATATGACTTCGACAATCCAAGCTATCATGCCGAAGAAGAAGGCGCAGAAGATTGTGATCAGCTGGAATTAGCCAGGTTGTTGAAACAAGAGGAGAAGGTGATTCAACCGCACGAGAAGCGAGTCAAGTTTGTCATCCCAGGTACCGCCGAGGTCAGAAGGGAGAGTGAAAGTTGAGGCCGCTTCAGAGGCAAGTCGAGAACAGAATGGTAGCCCTGTTAGAAGAGCAGGTTGATACGTATGCCTGATTGTATTTAGATACACCAGGGCGGAATATCAATGTCTTGGGGCACGAGCTACCCTTAAGAGAAGACTGTCCTCCAGTGAAGCGGAAACTGGTGCTGAAAGATGAGAAGGTGTATGGACCACCAAGATGTGAACAGAGTTAATCTGAAGGATGAATTCCCGGTACTTCACAATGAGGTATTGGTTGATTATATGGCTCAGGTCTCAGCGTTTATCTTCATGGATGGCTTCTTGGCCAAGACCAGATTGAATTGTTGCCAGATGATATGAAGTAAACCAGGTCCATCGCGCAAGGGGCACCTTCTTGTTCTAAGTTGACATCGTTCCGTCACATGAGGCCGGTGCCACGTATCAGAGGTCTACGGTGACTTTGTTTCATGATATGGTTCATCGTGAAAGCAAATGCCATGTTGATGACATGATGGCAAAGTCCCAAGCAGAACAGGGGCATCCGGTGGACTTGGGGCAAGTTGGTTGATTGGTTGAGATAACTCACACTATTGAGCCCTAGTCAATACACTTAGGGGGTGCTGTTCATCAAGCTACCGAGGCTTGTTGTGAGTAAATCAGAAGAATCAAGATTGATCCTGCAAAAAAAAAAAAAAAATGAATAAATTGCAGGAACTTCTGATTCCGATGCTTCCCAGGGGGATGATTGTTAATCTGGTACTCGGCAGCCCTCGAGGGGTCTATGAGGTGCGTACTGAGTCAGCATGACTAGTCTTGTCGAAAAGAGTATGCAATTTACCTAAGCAAAAAGTTTATCAACGGTGAAACAATACACTCACTGTTCGAAAAAAACTTGATGTACTTTGGCATAGGTTGCTCGCCGACTGAGATAGTGTATGTTGATTCATACCACTTCGTGGATATCCAAAATGGATTTGGCTAGGTATGTGTTTGAAAAGCTAGTAGCAACCCATGGAAGGTTATCAACCAAGGAAGTTTGAGGTCCCTGATGAGGACATCTCGAGGTACTCAAATCGAAAGATTGAGAGTGACCGATCCCGGAGGAGGGGCCTGGCCCTGAATCCGAACGGATTCCGATGTCTGATGGGGAAGTTAAAATGAATGAGGTAGTGCTTCCCGAATCACAGTTGGTTGCACCAGCAATGGTGGCTGAACATAAAGTCTGTATCCTGGATATCGAACCTTGGGATGTGCATCTACTTGGGGCAGTGACTTCCTCACAGATATATGAGAAATCAGAGAAGACTGAATGGATAAGGACTCGGAATGACATGTTGAGTCCAACTGAGGAAAGAGGGCTGACAGTTACTTGTCATGGGGCGTTGTACCCAGTGAATGAAGCGCATTGTTGACTGAGAAGTGTGACCTCGAGCGTACCACGTGGAAGAATTGGTTGAAAAGGATCCTTCCTCCTCAAGACGATCATGGGGCAAATGGATAAACAGTTATGAGTGTCTCATTCGTGGTCAAGAAGGTTTTCTCAGACCAGACCATGTGGTGGATGATCGCGGATGACGACGATTTTCCATTCCCTGTGAATGCGGACGCAGTTAGAAAATACTTCGTGAAGGAGACCCGCTGGACGAGAAGAATAAAGAGTCCAGGCAAAAAAGGGCATCCCGGCGAACCAAGGAAAAGGAGAAAAAGGTTCGGGCAAAAGTTAGGGATAATAAAAGAAAAGAACTGTACACCCGGCAAGTTGAAAACCCGCAAGGGCGACTTGGGCAAAAAAGGGTATCCCGGTGGACTGAAACCCGAAAGGGCGGTCCAGGCAAAAGAGGGAATGAAACGAACAACTGCGTCCAGCATGATCGTTTTTGCTCATGATGACTTGGATAATCTCCGACAGAGACCGATCGGAAGCATCTCGTTCAGAAGACAGAAAGTGTGGAAAGTCTTGAGGACATATGAGGTGTAACCGAGTTGGAACCCGATGAGATCACGGTTCCGCATTGCCAATAGGATAGATTTTTTCCTTTGTGCGCAATCACCTCTTTCCAGGTCTTGCTTCTTGTGTGTTACTCAGTTCTGAGCCATCTTTTTGTTTCAGTCAATAAAGTGTGTGTTCAGTCAAATAGTTTTGTTTTGTTTTCATTACCGCTTTGATTATGAAAACATCCGTTCGTTTTGATAAAGAATACTTGCATTTTGAAACATAGAGGTCCTTTCCGACGCATGCTTGTGAGATTAAAATCTGGAAATCTTACTTGGAAGTTTTGAGTGACCTAAGTGTTGAAATATTGAAACACCTGAAGGCATACCTGGGGCACGCTTTTATCTGACGATTTCTGATGCAGGTACTGTTAGATATCTTCATTCACTTACCGGTGGTACTGTGAACCCTTGTTGACAAAAATCCCGGCAGAGCCTGATCAGGGGCAAGGGATAGTTGAATGGTGAAAAGACAGTGAAGGATTACGACGACGGTTCTGGAAAGTTAATCAAGAAGACTCTTCAAAGTCTGATGATTGGAAAGTTTGTCTGAATACCAGGAGTTCGATCTCCGTGGAGTACGGACGAGATTGGGAATACAAGATGATGGAGCAGAAAAGTCCAGAAGCGTCTGGAAGTTCGTAAAAGAGGAAAGCCGACACTATGGGTGGACGATGGATGCCGCTGTTCGGCGACTCGACAGGTGTTCCGTGTCTAATAAGCTGTATTTCCCCAGTAGGTGTGAGAGTGTTACCTCCATAACAGATTCGAGATCAGTGTCTCCTCAGCAAGCCTGAAGGTTGCCGTATCCCCAGCGGAGTTGTAATTGTTTTCCAAGTCTGAAGTTGTCTTCCCAGCAGAGGTTGTGTTGATGGTTTTTCCCCAGCAAAAGTTTGTCTTTCCCCAGCAGGATGGAAGTTGACATGGTTATAGGATCCCCAGCACAGTTCCTGGAGTTCCCCGGTGTTGTCTCTGGAGGAGACGTGTGTTTATGCATTCGTCATTTAGATAAGCATAGCATATCGCATCATTAGTGCATAGCATTTCCATGATCATGGGGCATTGTGTAAAACAAAAAAAAAAAAAACAAAAAAAAAAAACTCATGCATCAACATTGCAAACATATCCATTAGCCCTAGGCCGTGGTGACCAGCCGAGCTCGGGTTGTTGGAAAGAGTTTAGCATCGCGCCATTGGATCGGTTTCAGAATTGGGTTCATCAGCATGATTGAGAGGTTGGTGTTTTCCCAACAAGTGATTCCTCAGTCGAGTGGGTATCCCCAGCAGTGTTACTCCCCAATTGTTAGTGTCTTGCCAGCTTGGGTCTGTTTCTCAAGCAAATATGGGTGTGTCTGATCTCTCCATGTAGAGCCAACCCCTTAAGCAGAAAGTGTCTATCCTTTCCTGCCATTTCCCCACTGAGATGCATCCTCGTGGATGACGGTTGTTTCCGTTCCCTCCCAACACACATTGGGATGGGTTTTCCCTATTGAGTTCTTTCCTCATTAGGATGAGTCCTGTTTCAGTCTGCCTTTTTGGATCGATCCTAAATTGGCTTCCTGTTGGCTGTCTCCTGTGCTTCCCTGGGGCATAAACGAATAGTCGCTCACTAACCGGCACTCATTCATCTTATCCTCAGCGGAATTTGTTGGCTTCTACCTACGAACCGGTAGTTGTAAGTCCTATATTTGTGGTTTTCTACCCACTAGCTGGTAGTTGTAAAATCCCACATTCTCCCCTTGGTGGAGTTAACCCTTTGTGCTCATCCCGATGATGACTGGTTACTTTTCCATTGGCTTCTACCCACAAACCGGTAGCTGTAAGTCCTATCTTTGTGGTTTTCTGCCTACTAGCTGGTAGTTGTAAAATCCCACTTTCATCCCCTTGTTGGAGTTAACCCTTTGTGCTCATCCTATCGATGACTGGTTACTTTTTCGTGGTTTTCTGCCTACTAACCGGTAGATGTAATCCCCTCTTTGCAGTTATCAGTATCCGGTTTGTGATATTGACATTCTTTCCCCTCTGGATACTTGCCTTGATCAAGCAGTATTGTCCCCATTGGGTCTTCCCCTTCTTTTTGGATACTTGCTCCGAGTAAGCAACTTTATCCTCTTTTGTTCGGTCATCTTTTGCATACCTAGCCTGGTACCCTGATGCCTTTCTTTTCGGTCGATTATTCATTTAACAACCTACAACCCGGTTATGGATAATCTTCCATGCGAGGTTATTATCTACGTTTTGACGGCTATAGATAATATATCTCATGCACTCTTTGGTCAATCTTTCGATTGTTATCTCCAGCAGAGTAAGATTCATATTCCTTGTGGAATCGAATGTCCATCCTTTAGCAAGTTTGCCTTCGCTCTCTTCAGGATGATGTCGGTCGATTATTCATTTAACAACCTACAACCCGGTTATGGATAATCTTCCATGCGAGTGTATTATCTACGTTTTGACGGCTATAGATAATATGTCTCATGTCTTTCCGGTTTTCAGACCGAAGGAGTTTCCGACGATCAGGTCGATGTACTCATGGCACTCAGGCCAATTTTCCGGTATTCAGACCGAAGGAGTTTCCGACGATCAGGTCGATGTACTCATGGCACTCAGGCCAATTTTCCGGTATTCAGACCGAAGGAGTTTCCGATGATCAGGTCGATGTACTCATGGCACTCAGGCCAATTTCCCGGTATTCAGACCGAAGGAGTTTCCGACGATCAGGTCGATGTACTCATGGCACTCAGGCCAATTTCCCGGTATTCAGACCGAAGTGGCGTTCAGGCCAATTTCCGATTTTCGAATCGAAGAAGTATTCCTCCTCTCCGTTGGTGTCGATAAACGTCGAGTTTTTCCCAATCATCCGTTGATGATTTGGTTGTGTTCACTCTCCCCAGTAGAGTTTCCTCCTCTCCGTTGGTGTCGATAAACGTCGAGTTTTTCCTATTCGTCCTATGACGTCTAGTTGTACCTATCCCCATGTGGATTTACCTCTCCGTTGGTCTTGGTAAACGTTGAGTTTTTTCCCATTTCGTCCGCTGACGTATGGTTGTATATCTCTTTCCATTCATCCAATGATGATTGGTTACCTCTCCGTTGGTCTTGGTAAACGTTATTTCGTCCGTTGACGTATGGTTGCATCTTTTCCAGTCATTCATTAATGTCTGGTTACCTCTCCGTTGGTCTTGGTAAACGTTGAGTTTTTCCCATTTCGTCCGTTGACGTATGGTTGCATCTTTTCCAGTCATTCAGTAATGTCTGGTTACCTCTCCGTTGGTCTTGGTAAACGTTGAGTTTTTCCTAGTTGTCCGTTGGCATCTAGTTGTGATTTCTTTTCCCATTCATCATCGTTGCGATGTCTGGATGTGGCCGTACCATTTGAAAACAAACAAAAAATACCCAGTAATAAGTATCAGATCCCAGTGGACGTTTCCATTATTGGATCCCTGCATTGTGCAAATTTCTACGGTTCTTTGGTATTCAATCCCTGTTTACCCTGAAAGTCTGACAGCCATTGCTATCATCCGTTCGGGTTCCCAGCTGATTGAATAGGGGCAGCTGTAGCACCTCAAATTTGCACCTATCATTGTACATACATTCTCATATTAGGTCATAGCATAACATGGTCCACTGCATAGCATTGCATTGTCCCTTTTGCCTCAAGTGCAAGCCAATCAGAAGAATTAGGTCAAACTGATCAGGAGATCAGTCAACCAAGCAAGCAAGTGTGTTTTCCATTGAGCCAAGACCCTAGGGTTGGTCCAACATGTTCACATGACTTGAGGATCCATTTGAAGTGTTTAGGTCAAAGATTGGAGGCTCAGAGGTCATCAGTCAATGCACAATCAGTCAGAAACCCTAGAAAGTCAAACTTGGTCAACTGTGGATGATTTTATGGTTTTGATGGATGGATTTGGTTTGAGAGAGCTTATTCATGTCCCAATAGGCCTCATGTATCATGGAAAACAACATCATTGAAGAATTTGAAGCCAAACAGAAAATTTCCAAAAATAGAAACTGGACCTGTAATTGGAATTTGCCAAAAATGGAAAGTCTTGATCCTCAAATTTACATCATGATACAAGCTTCAAATGAATTTTTGCCCAACATGAAAGTTGAAGATCTTGTTCTCCCATTTCCAAAAAGTCCAAGAACTCTCAATTCCCATGTATGGTTGGCAAGATATGATCAATTCATTTTCAAAATTTCTTGAACTTCAAAAGGCCATATCTCTCAAACCATTTGGCCAAAATTGGTGAGGTTTTTTCCAACAAACCACATTTAACCTCCTCTTTCCAAAAATATAAATTTCATGTACCAAAACATTGCCAATCAGAATGGCCCTTTTTGAACTATCATGTTTAATTTCAAGTGAGGTGCAAAATTGAAGTTTTGATTTAAACATTTTCCATCCAAATGGCCAATTGGGAATGGTTTAAGATAATATTTCTGACTTGTGGAAGGCCCAAATTCGTGGCCTTTGCTTATGCATCACACCATTTGGACAATATTGGCAAATTAGCAATTGGCTTCATTAAGGCAAAGCATGATTAGCATTCATTTATCCAAGCCTAAACAGAAGTATAAGAACATTTTTCTGAGTGATTGTGAACCCTAGCAGCTGCCTCCAAACAGAGAAAAACTCTCTTCTCTCAAAAACCTCATTTTCACATCTTTGAATTTCTGACCAAAACCTCCAAAGAAGCTCGAGCATCCCTTGGTTGTTTCATTATTTGGCCATCATTTGGAAGCTATTTGAAGCACCATTCACCAACTGGAAGCTCACTTTCTTGTTCTGTTTTCTCAAAGTTCAGCCATGGCAAGTCTCGATTCAAGTTGGATTTGAGTTGTTTGAGCTAAGCTCCTTCAAGTATCCCTCAATACCAACCATAATCTTCATCTGTTTGAGCCTACATCACCAAAATAACAACTGTTTCACTCTTTTTTTCAAATACAAGTAAGTTTTCGACCTTCTTTCTTTTCAAAATCATGAGGTGCTTAGGATAGATCTTTTGATGCTGATTCCATTGAACTTTGTATCACTTGAAATGGTTGCTTGTGTTAAGAGAAATCTGGATTTTAAATTCTATGCTCAAACATGTTCTTGCTCGATTTGCTTTGCTTAAGATGATTTAGTGAAAATGGATGCCATATTCTTGTTGTGTGTTGTCTGATGATCACATTGATATGCTTGCTGTTGATTTCTGGGCACATTTGTTCTTCACGATTTTGAAGAAGATGATGAATACACTGTAGCAAACCCTAGCATTTTTCCAGATTTTTTTTCCCCAATCGTGTTTGGTCGTTTTGCATGGCATGGTTACTGTTTTATTGAACTGGCCAATCAGAACATTTCCCTGCCTCGCCCTAATGCGCACCGTTTTGATTAATGAGCCCCATATTTACCATTGTGCCACCGGTCAACCACTTTGACTTATTAAACCATGTTTGTTTTGATATTTATTCCAAATTGATACATCATCTTGTAAAATTCATAACTCATGCATTTCAAATCCAAAATTCATGAAAATTTTTGCATATTGCTCATGTGGATCTCTATTATTTTATCATGATTTTTACTGTTTTTTTGGATGGTTGAATCTTTAATGGCATTAGGGTTTTTGACATGTATGCATATTTTGTACCTTTTGCCAATTCAATTGTGAAATGATGAGGATATATCCAATGACCCTGAAATTTTTTGTGCTTAATTTACACTCATCCATGGTGATTTTGATATAGAGTTCTTGAATTTATCTTATTTGGTTGCTGAGTTATGAATTTTTGAACTAGGGTGTGACAATTTGTGTCACACCATTGATATGCAATTTCATGATTTTTGATGACATGCTTCCTGACCTCCAATTAATGTGAATTTTTGCATGAGCCTTCTCTTATATGTCTAGTTGACTTGTGATTTTTCTTGGAATTAATTATGCCATTTCCTAATTGTTTGAGATTTTTCTCCCCTGTCTAGTCAAATGTTGACTTTGTGTAACACATCTTGCCATTCCATTTGGGAAATTCTCATACTTTATTGGATGATCATGAAATTTTACATGTGCATACTAGACATCTTAAGCTTTGCCATGGTGTTGATCCCATTCATTTCTCATCTGTTATCACTGAGTTATGATTTTTTGAAGTTGATACATGTTTGGTTGACTTCTTTGAGCATGTTTGAAATTGTTTTGACTTTCTGATTTTAATTGACCATCTTCCCATGATCCAAATGAGCTGAAATTTTATATACATGTCATGTTATGGATTGTGATTGACCATAATTTATTTGCTGATTTTTGGAATTGTCTATGATTGGTTTTGAGCTAAGTCTTGCTGTTGACTTCTATGAGCTTTCATTTGCCATGCTTTGACTTCTTTTGTCTATGAAATAATGATGATGCATGATATGAACTTGAAACCAATTGGGTTTGCTTCTTAAATGTTTGAATTTGATTGTGATTAGACATTGCTTGCTGTTTTGGCTTTCTTATTCATTTTTGACCCTAGGCTTGTCCTAGTGGTCCTGTGGCTTATAATTGAGTTCATGTTTCAGGTTAAGCTACTAATGCTTCAAAGAAACTCTTGCAAGTTGATTGGGTTTATCTGTTTATCATGAGCTAACCTTTGTTTTGTAGGTGGCTTGACTCATATGATTTGGGTCTTGTGCTTTGCACATTTGTCTGTCTGTTTTAACTGTTCATTCCTACTTCCTTTTGCTTAAACTCTTGAACTGTGTACTGATCTGTTTGACTATTTCAGGTACCATTAGTTGCTTAGAACTTGCTTTGCTTTGCTATTTAGCAATTTGCTTTGAGGTATAATCCCTTTTTCTTCATGTAGTCTGGAAGACCTGGCCTGTTACTTGGCCAGGCAACTGTCTGAAGTCCTCCTTAAGAGGCAATGTTTGTGTATGTTTAATTTGTCCCTGTACATATGAAAAGTCCTCCTAAGTGAAGAGGCAATTGGCAGAACCCAAGGGATAAGCAACCTATCCCCTGCTAGTCTGTGTGTCACTCACATTGCTCACACTGCCTGTGTTGATGCATAGTGGGTAAAAGCCCAAGATCTATAGAGTCCAATTTGTGGATAGAGTTCCCCCATTCTGAACTCCCACACATTCTGATATTGAAATGCTCTCCCTGGCTAGGGATAAGAGCAATGGGGCACACCCCTCATCTCCTTTCATCTGCTTCACCTTGGCTCTCAATGTCAAGGTTAAGAGCACCTACTACCCAGTTCCAGAGGTTTGTTTGTTGAGGTTGATATGACCCCTTGACTAAAACCTAACCCTTGTTTGAGCCTCTTGTGTGCATATAGTGTGTGCTACCTGTGCTTGTGTTTGTTTGCTTTGCTTCCTAGGGTTAGTTTAGACTTGCTTCTTGTGCAAGATAGGTTGTGCTTGACTTGCTCCCTGTGCAAGTTAGGTGTGTGTGTGGCTTGCTTCCTGTGCAAGCCATGCTTAGGATAGGTTGGCCCTCGTGCCATTTAGCTAGAAACCTTAACTTAGGGTTGATTTTGCATGACAACATCTAGGCTCGAGTCGTAGTCTCCCTAGTGTTGTGTCCCCCTCTGTTATCTGGTTAGGCTAGCCCTGTGTCCCTCCGTAGCCGAACTACGGCAACTCTGATTCTCATGTCCAGATGAGATACGTAGGCACGAGATGCGATGTCTTGTCGAGTTTGACTAACAACTAACACTAATTCTTTTCTCTCGCCCTCGTTGCGATTGAGACCTCCCCTTTCTCTTGCCCTAGTTGCAATCGAGACCCTTCTGCTTCCTGTGCTAGTTAGGTTAGGTGTGGCTTGCTTCCTGTGCAAGTCATGTTTAGGATAGGCTTGCTTCCTGTGCAAGTTAGCTAGAAACCTTAACTTAGGGACGACTTTGCATGACAACATCTAGGCTCGAGTCGTAGTCTCCCTAGTGTTGTGTCTCCCTCTGTTATCTAGTTAGGCTAGTCCTTTTTCCCTGCGTAGGGGAACTACGTCGCCCTGATCCTCATACCAGATGAGGTACGTAGGCAGGAGATGAGCTGATCTCTCCGGGCACCTTTTTTCTTTTTGTGTGTGTTGTTGTGTGCTTGGAAGTTGATATTAGTCCATCGAGTGGCATTCGGGTTCCAGTGTGGGTGTGTTTTGGTTCGGATGCTGATGTAAGTCCAGTGATTGGCATTCAGGCTCCACGTTTACCTTTGTCTGTTTGCTTGTGTGCGTGTTAGCCGAGCTACGAATGCTCTGATTCTCCTTCGTCCAAGGAGATACGTATGCATAGGATGCGATATCCTAGCGAGCATGTGTCGTTCCCCAGTCCGAACTACTTCGACTCTGATGTCTATGCCTGATAGACTAAGTAGGCCCAGGATGCGGTATCCTGCCGAGTCAGTTTCAGTCGGTTTTCTTGTGTCTCTTTCAGCCAGTGTGTGTGTGTGTGAGCAGTGTTTTAGCAACCATTCTCCTTCCTATTGTGCGTGGATCCCGTCGAGTACGACGGATGCGTAGGGGTGCTAATACCCTCCCTTCGCATAACCGACTCCCGAACCCATTCTCTTTGGTCGCGAGACCATGTTCTTTCCTAGGTTTACTTCGAGCGTTTCCTTTCCCTCTTTTGGGATAAATAACGCACGGTGGCGGCTCTGTTGTTCTTGTTTTCCCGCCGGTTTTTCGCGTAATGCGACACTGTGCAGGCTCAATAGAAGTAAGTGCTATGTTTGATCCCTGCTGTGCCTGTGTACCAGATGGACAGAACTGGGTGTTCTTCCATTCTATGGTGATATAGTAGCAGATGTCGTGACATCTGTGAATGTGTGCATATCAGTACTAGGTTGTAATTTGTATAACTGTCTTGCTGTATTAGTTACAATGTTAGATTAGATGTCATTACTTGGAGTAGAACATCTAAACTCTGACTACACCAGAATTTCAGCAGCAACTCAGCATACGTCATCGGCAACAGGTCGAAACGACGATCCGGCATTCTCTGTCTCGGCTGAAATGGGCGTTGCTGTTGTTGTTGTTGTGGTGGTGGTGGTCCTCTTTGTTGTTGTTGTTGTCGTGGTCGAGGTGCTGGGATAGTTACAGCAGCAATCTGGTGATAATGTCCTCTGTTTGTATTCCTTCTGTGTTGCATAACATTAGTCTCACCCTCCCTTCTTCTGGATGCCCCAGCAAATGGCTTCTTCGAACTTGAAGATGAAGAACCAGAATCTTGAATCTTACCTGCTTTGATGAGACTTTCCGTCCTCTCTCCACAGATAACAACGTCAGAAAAGCTACCGAACGGGCAACTCCCCATACGGTCCATAAACACACCTTGCAAAGTCCCGATGAACATATCGGTCAGCTCTCTCTCCAACATAGGAGGTTGCACTCTTGCGGCCAATTCACGCCATCTCTGGGCGTACTCTTTGAAGCTTTCACCAGATTTTTGAAACAAGTTCTGCAGTTGGGTCCTGCTTGGAGCCATATCCATATTATGCTTATATTGCCTCAAGAAGGCTTCACCCAGATCCATCCAGCTTCTAATGGATTCTCTCTTCAGCTCCATGTACCAGTCCAAGGAAGCTCCAGACAAGTTGTCCTGGAAAAAGTACATCCACATCTTCTCGTCGTCAGTGTATGCAGAGATCTTTCTGTAGTAAGCCTGCACGTGAGTGCGGGGACAAGAAGTGCCATTATATTTTGTCAAAAGATGGCGCCTTGAATTTATAAGGGATTCTCAATCCATCCACCAAACCCATATTCGTAACATCGAACCCCAAAGAATTCTGACATTCCATAGCACGGATTTTCTCAGCTAGGGCATCAACTTTTCTATCCCTCTCTTCAATCCTTCCAACCTCATCATCATCACTGAGGAGAGTAAACATATCTTCCTGTCTGTCAACTAACGGAGCAGGCTGACGAACTGGAGCACGGGTCACTCTGGCATTAGCAGTCTCTGGAGCAATAAGTTGTCCGTTGATTTTGATACCCCTCAACTCGTCACCCACAGCGTAGTTGTTGATGGGAATAGCAGCAGTAACGTTGTCATTGATTGGGCCTCCCTCTGGCAAAGTATGGTTGACGGGTGGAATTGCAGCTTCCTGTCTCTGAACCAGGGCTCGAAGTTCCTCCTGACCTTGCGCAACCCCTTGCATCATATTCATAAACTGGGCCATGTTAGCCCTCATCTCAGCCAACTCAGCTTGAACTTGATCCATGTCTCTCTGTTGATTTTGTTGATTCAACCTGGTCGCGTAGTGGTGCGGACGACGATCAACAATCTTGCCTGAAACAGGAACCAAAATGAGAAGTCTTGTTCAAGAACACCTGTAATGCAAGAATGATATGTGTATGATGCGCATGATGCGTATGATGCATATGGTATGTTTTATCATTTCCCAAGCATTCAAGAGCCTTATTCACTTTTGAAAAATGGCAACCTGCAACAAAAACAACAAAGAAGCAACCTACACAGGATAAGGAGCAAAAGGTGAAACATCAACAATCTCATCTATAGACATGAGCAAATAAGATCATACAAACATAGTTCACTCACAAATTCAAATCATCAGAGTACAACAAAAAATCCCATCCAACAATCCTGGAGGTGATTCCCAAAATAAACAACCAAATAACCTAAGGAAGTCGTCCTTCAGGAATAAGAGTCTTCAAGTACTGGCACTGATCAATCAAACGGTCGCACTCTGAACAATCAGGTAAAGGGGTGATCTTCTCCTTCAATTGCCTTCTGAGCTCCACAACTTCTTCTCCAAGCTGGCTCTCTGATGCATGCCTCAGGTCTACCTCCTTCTTCAGCTGAATATCCTTGTCTTTAAGCTGCTTTTCCAAGTCTCGTATCTTCTTCTGGTAATTGGCTTCCGCTCTTTGCAACCTCAAGCGCTCACGGTGTTCTCCATCCAACATTTCTTCTATCTCCTCATAGGACCTCTTTTTGCTTCCCAATCTACTAGCACTTTCACCTTGCACTCCTTTGAGTTTATGGGCCAGACTCAACTTAGCAGCTTTGGCTTTGTAAAGCTCCATCTGGATATCTTGTTCCTTCTCTTTCAACCGGCGATTCTCCATTAAGGCTTGCTTGTAATGCTCAGCAGGCACATTCTCAGAACGGATCAAAGGCGGTTGCTCCTGCAATGGTTCCATCCTATCATAGGGTAACAACAAGGTCTCAACTCTCTCCTTGACCCAATCAATGTAAGCAGGCATATCAATAGCAAACTTCTTCCCTAGAACAGATCCATCTTTGACACCAATACTCTTCCAAGCTCTTCCCACTTGCTCCAATCTAGCTGGGTCACTCCGTTTCTCAAAATACACACTCTTAGCTATCTCAGCATCTAGCGGTCTTCCATTCATAACAAATCCCAACTGACGAAGAGAAAGAACCGGATTGTAATTGATGCAACCCTTAGTCCCTATGAGTGGCACATTACGAAACTCTCCACAACTCATGATGAAATTACGTACATTTAACCTGTAAGCTTGCCACCTGATATCATAGGATGTGAGAGACATGATCCTCTGAGTCCATTTATAAGTGCTCTGAGTATCCACAAAAGGTCCACCGGTTGGAAGGAAAGACAAGAACCATCTGAGCAGCAATGGGAGACAACACCTGATAGCTCCACCCTTGCCATGCCTGCTATGTATAGCATAATAAGTATCAGCTAACAAGGTAGGAACCGGGTTTCCTTCAATGAAAATAGTGATAGCTGCAAGGTCCACAAAATTAGGCATACTCGGGAACAAGACAACTCCATAGATCATGACAGCTAACTGAGCGTTGAAAGCTCCCCAATTCCCTTTCTTCGCTTCTTCCTTAGCCATGCTCACCAAGTACTTCAAAGACAAACCTACAACATCACCACTTGGTTTCCAATTATCACTCACTTCCTTGATACTCAAATAAAGAGCCTTAGCAACAACCTTGAAATCAACCTCCTTTGGCACATCCAGAAAGGGCACCTGATATCTGATCGGGACATTCATCAGGATAGAATACTCTTCAAGAGTGGAAGCCAACTGATAATCCTGAAAGGTGAAACAGCGGAGCTCTGGATCATAGAACTGTAGGAGAGTCTGCAACGATACTGGGTCAACCATCATCTTCAACAACATCAGAACATCCCCATACCGATCATCAAACACCTTCTGATTACCGCCGGCCACAAGATTCCTCAACTTTACCAAAGGTGTCAATGGCTCACGGTGAAAACTGTAGGTGCATGGCTTCCTCTTCAACTCTGGAATGGTTGCCATCTCTCACAGTGAACAAACTCCTGAATGAACCTGGGAAATGATATGCATGAGGAGATTAGTTTCTTTTCTTCTTTTTTCGTCTTTTTTTTCATTTTTTTTTGCATTATTTTTTTTTTTTGAAAATAAACATGCTATGATGCAAATGATGCAATTATGACTGGTTGGCTGTGTATCACGGAGCACAGGATCAGAACTTCGGCATCGGAACCGGAACCCACAAATCAAAGTCATCTGAAACCCATGCTTCAGAACCAAGTCACCAACAGGAACCAAGAGTCACCAACAGATACAATCACCAACGGTACCTGTAATGATTCATTCCCTCCCCACTCACGGGTGTCATCTAGGCTAGGGTAAGGTCAAGAGAAACGCAGGATAAACAACCCTTTCAAGAATATCATCATGTACACACCAAATGTATGCAACGATAATACCCCCTCAGGATCTGAACTGCTCGTGATGCCATGTTCCGCTAAGTGGCGCTATACCACCCGCTTCCCATGAATCACTCTATTCCTAGGTATCCTAGAGTTCACTCATAGCCTGGGTATTGGGCCTTTTACCTCTTGTAACTCCCACCCCACAGAGAGATAGACACACAGCCAGCACAACGAAAGTATGATGCGTGCAAACATAAATGCAAACGTATACAACCACAGCATAATCATAAATGCAATAAATAAAACAGTAAAAGCAACCAAACCCTATCCTAAAGAGCGCTAGGATTGACTCGCTTAGGGAAGATGGACCAGCAATAGGTCAACTTCTCGGGATAGTCCCCAGCAGAGTCGCCAGCTGTCGCATTACGCGAAAAGAAACAGAGCCGCCACCGTGCGTTATTTATCCCAAAGGAGGGAAAGGAAACGCTCGAAGTAAACCTGGAAAGGAATGGTCTCACGACCAGAGATCGATAGGATCGGGAGTCGGTTATGCGAAGGGAAGGTATTAGCACCCCTACGCATTCGTCGTACTCGACGGGATCCACGCTCAGAAATAATAGAAGAAAGGTTGCTAAATAACTGCTCAAACACTGCACACGCACTGGAAGGAAACACAGATGAAAGACGGAAGGAGAGGACTCGGCAGGATATCGCATCCTGGGCTTACGTAGTTTGTCAGACACAAACATCAGAGTCGACGTAGTTCGGGGGTAGGGGAAACATGCTTGCTAGGATGTCGCATCCTATGCATACGTATCTTCTTGGACTAAGAAGAATCAGAGCATTCGTAGCTCGGCTCACACACGCAAGACAAGACAACACAGAAAATCGACTGCCAATTGCTGGACTTACGTCAAACTCCACACAAAAATAGGCAAACATGGAAACCGAATGCCAATCGCTGGACTTACATCAGACTCCGAACCAACAAACACACACAAAAAGGTTGAAAAAGCTAAAGGTTGCCCGGAGAGATCAGCTCATCTCCTGCCTACGTACCTCATCTGGTATGAGGATCAGGGCGACGTAGTTCCCATTAACAGGGAAGGAACTTCTATCCTAACCAGAGACTAGGGAGCTAACAGAATACTAGGGAGACTACGACTCGAGCCTAGAAGTTGTCATGCATACGATCCCTATGTTGAGGTCTCTAATCCTAACCTAACTTGCACAGGGAGCAAGCTAGCCTAATCAGCACATCAGCAAACACAAGCACAAGAGAGCAAGAACACACACTATATGCAAACAAGTGGCTCATACAAGGCTAGGCTTTAGTCAAGGGGTCAAATCAACCTCGACAAACAAGCCAACTGGAAAGGGGTGTTTTGAGCTCTTAACCCTAACATTGAGAGTTAGGGTGAAGCATATGAAATGGGGAGTGAGGGTAAGACCTCATAGCTCTTATCCCTGGCCAGGGAGAGCTTCAAACAATGAAAGTGTGGGAGTTCAAAATGAAGGAACTCTTCTCCACATGACTGACACTATGGACAAGATTTTGGGTTTTTTATTCAAAGTGCATCAACACATGGTGTGAGCAAAATGAATGACACAACTGAATAGCAGGGGATGGATTGCACATCCCTTCTATCTACCAATTGCCTCTTAAGAGGACTTAACCTGCTTGGCACAAAATTAAACAAACAAAAACATGGCCTCTTAAGGAGGGCTTCAGACAAGTGTCTGCCAAAGTAACATGACAGGTCTTCCAGACTACATGAAGTTAGAGGTCATTACCTAGGTGGTATGCCAACCACAAGCAAAGCAAAGCAACTCAAATGATGAGTTAAAGCAACTTAGGTACCTGTGTAAACAACCAAATAATCAGTACAGTGCTCAGACAAACAGACAATGGTTAATAGATCTCAACAGACAGACAATCCAATATGCACTATGAGTAAGCCATAAGGCAAACACTCAAGTGAACTATCATCAAATCCTACAAAGCAAACAAGTGTTAGCCAACAATAACAAATGACCAAGCTCAAATGAAGAAGCAACATAAATCATGGAGATGCATACTTGAACCTGAAATTCACAACACAAAATGTAAGTCCAAACCACTAGGTTAAAGCCTAGGGTCAAAAGTGGATCAAAAAGCCAAAACAGAACTTGATATTCAACATGAATCACATTTAATCAAGTAAGAACAAGTCCTAAAAAGGACCAAGCCAAAATCATCAAGCAAAGTCATGTGGGGAACAAAATATGGCAAAGACACACAACATGATCATCAATTGGGCATTCAAGTGTGAAAATGCACATTAAATCAGAAATGCACCAAACAATTATGGAAAGTTTCATGAGCATTCAACATGTCCAATACAATCATCATACCAAAAATTGTAAACAGAAGAGGTCAAGTGGTCTATCAATGAAAATGATCAAATAGAACATCCAATTGTGTGACATGCATTGTCACACCATATTAACATGTACATAAAACAGGAATGGAACATGAGAAAAATGTCAAACCAAGCCTAACACATCCATCAACATGTTAGGAACAATCATGCAAAATTTCATGGCCATTGGATTATTTTTGAGCATTTCACAATGAAAAGAACAAGGCAATGTCACAAATGTACACATGTTCAATCATCCTAACATAATCAAAAATTCAGACATGGTAAAAATCATGAGATCACACCAAAAAAAACTAGACATCACAAGGATCATTTGGCAAAAAATTGGGGATGATTTGGATCATTATTCAATGAGTTATGATTTTTTAAAGTTGGCTAAAAATATGTGAAATAAAAATGAACATAGCATTTGGAAATTGGAGGGAAAAGGCTAAAACGTGAATTAATTTGAAAAACTGGCGTAGGTAGGAATCGAACTCAGTACGAATTCAAATGAAGCGCGCCACCACTGAAAAGCTATCGTTTCACTATTCGCTTGGCCAAAACGACGACGTTTTGGACCAAAACCCTAACCAAAACCAGATGGACGCAAATTGGACGCTAAACGGACGCTACATCGTCTTCCTCGCGAAGACGATGATGAACAGTAGACCTTCAACAATTTTTTTTTCCAGAAACTCAAAATAATGACATCAATCGACCCGTTACACCAAGCACAACACAAATCCATCATCAATTTATTCTAAAACATCATATATTGTGCAAATCGATCACAAACATATTTGACATGTAAACTTCAATTTCTCATAACTCAACCAATAATGCACCATTTTTAATAATATTCATATCAGCATGATCAGGGAGAGAAGACCTACACAACTATGGCAATGAAATAGAGAATAGTGAGATTCGAAATTTCACCTTCTTGAAGAACAGTTGGCTAAAACAGTAGGTTCAGGTCCTCAGTCCCGCCCAGATCCACTCTATCAACTCTGATATGAAGCTTTGTGTATGTATGGATGCTTGATTCCCCTTGAATCCAGCTCAATTTTGAATTTCCATTATCACCTTCAAGCTTGTGGTATGCACGAATTTGAGCAGAAATTCACCAAATGCACGTTGAATCACACTCAAAAGCACTCCATGTTCTTGATTGTGCAAGAAAATTCCAGGTTTATGTGCAAATTTTGGAAAATCAATGAAGAGAAAAATTGAGAGTAAAGATGGATTTCTAGATCTGAAACTTTCTGTAATGAGCAATGCAGTTACAATTAACCTTATATATGCCCTCCTAATCAATCTGAAATTATCCCTAAGCCAAGGTTAATTGAGATTATGAAAATACAAGGTGTATGCACAAATTTCCATTTTCACCTCATGCATGGAATGACTACGTGAATAGTGCACAAAGAGGGCCCAAATTCACTCAAAATCAGCCCATGCACACATTGGAATTGGAAATATATTAATATGATCAACCAATTTTGATTTTAGCAATTTCCCTTCAAAAATAACATGCATGAGCAAATGGTTGTATGAGTGAATTTCATGCCAAGTAATGAGTGATTTGAAAAATTCATGTCATGAGGAGAATTATGCAAAAAGGAGCACTCAAATTGGAGTCTTGGTTCAAAAGATATGGCCATTTGAATTTTCATGCACCCTTTGCAATGATTAGATCATAACTCCTTAACTATTCATCATAAATTCATGATCTTGAACTTTTTGGAAATGGGAGAGAAAGATCTTCAACTTTCATGTTGGACAAAATTTCATTTGATGCTTCTTTGATGTTGGAAAGTTGAGTTGAAGTGGGTCCAAAAACTTGCCATTTTTGGAAACTTTCAAATTACAGGTCACTTTCCATTTTTGGAAACTTTTGATCTGGCTTCAAAATCTTCAATGTAGACACTTGTCATGATGAATGAACCTCTTTGGGACATGAATGAAGTGTCTCAAACAATTTCTCCACCTCCTATCCCTTAGTTGACTTTCAGTTGACTTGGACATGTACTGATGACTTTTGAGCCTCTAGCCTTTGGTCAAGTTGCTTCAAAATGATCCTTGATTCACACAAACTCTCTAGAACAAACATAGGGCCTTCATCTCATGGAAATGCTTGGTCTCTTGCACAGATGAATCCTCTTGATACCAGTCTTGACTGATAAGATGCAACATGATATGCAATGACAAGGTAATGTTAATGTGATGTTAGTGTAATGTCAATGACCTAAAAATGAAATGAATGTACAAATGGGGGGTGAAAATTTGAGGTGCTACAGTGGTTTGTTTTTAATTATAGGAACTTTATAGAGATCTATTTGCAAATATTTGAAAATATTTAACCTTTATGATATTTGGAAAAAAAAATTACACCAAAGAAGTAATACAATTTTGGTAACCAAATACAATACAAGAGAAAAGGAGAATGAACATCCTATGGAGCCCTGGAAACAATCGTCCAAATCCTTCGAGATCGAAAGATAACTTGCACGAAGCCTCCTCACCTCTCTCTCATAAGTTGCTTCCACATCGGCCTTCTCCTTGGCAAGCTGATCATACTTCCTCTTCCAAAACCTAGTGAGTGAGAAAGAAGAGAAGTAACCACATCATCAGGCCCATCAATAACCTGATGCTCTAGAAATTTTATCACTGCATCCTTATCTTTGAGCTGCTGAAGAAGTTCCTCTCGCTCACGAACCCATGCACGCGACCGGTCTTCATCTCTCGACTCCTCTACTCCTTGGTTAGGGGGGGTTGAAGGCCCAACCATAACCATAGGGGTAGGTCTCGGATAATCGTATGGCATGCGGTACTCAAGAGCTCTCTTCCTCACCCAAGCGATGTAAGGTTCCAAAGCAACACAATTCTTCGGACAAAGCTCCTTCCTCCCTTTTCTATGAACTTTGCGCCAGGCGCGGACCACGCTAAACTTCAAGTTCTGCGGATCTTTACCCTCTTGAAAGAATAAGCCTTCCAACAAAACATTGTTAGGTTTATCCTTTAAGGGGAACCCAAGCTGACGACGGGCCAAAGCAGGATTGTAGTTAATTCCACCACATGTACCAAGAAGAGGCACATTGGAGAACTCACCACAAGAGTCAATAATTTGAACGCCATTATAAACACGGTTATACCAAAAGATATCATCATTAGTGAGAGACATAAGTCTCGTGGACCACCGTAGACATCCCTTGTTCTCCTTGAAGGCGAGCGTCTGAGGCAAGTGAGAAATAAACCACTTGTACAACAGAGGCAGACAACACACAATGGATCCACCACCCTTTGCATTCCTCATATGCAAAGAGAAATAAGTGTCACCCAACAGAGTCGGAACGGGATTAAGAGAATAGAAAATCCTAATAGCGTTCACATCCACAAAATTGTCGATGTTGGGAAATAACACTAGCCCATAGATGAGTAGTACAAATATGGCTTCAAAAGCGTCCTCACTCATGGCCTTCCCAAACAAAGTAGCTTTGGCAATGAGAAAATCAGATGGGAGACCTTGAATTCCACCTTTGGTAGTCATATGAGCAACAACATCAGATACATCTATATGAAGTATATCGTCAATCTCTTGAGAAGACGGGATCTTCTCCAAGCCACTGAACGACTACCTGTCAAGAATAGGTATACCCACATGATAGGCATACTCCTCAAGTGTAGGAAAGATCTGAAAATCCGGAAAAGTGAAGCACCGATACAGAGGATCGTAGAACTGCACCAACACACTCATTAGAACTTCATCAATCTTAGTAGAAAGAATAGACAGAAGCTTCCCATGGCGAGCTTTGAACTCCAAGGGCTCTAGTACATAAGATGTCAAACTCCTTAACTCTTTCAAGTCGGGTTGTCTGAAACTATACTTCTTCGTATTCCTTCTTTGCTTATCCATGTCTGAAAATTTGCAAATATACCTTGTAAGTTCCTTGAAAATTCTTTATTGTTGATGATATGGATGTAAATGAATGCATGTGTAAGACCCTAATTTTGACCCTAAGATCCTTCATAGCATCATAACATTGCATTTGCATTGCCTCAAGGATCATAAGCATCTTGGCTCATTACCTTTGGGTGGGATATTTTGAGAGTTAGTTTGAGATCACCAAGCATGCTTGAATTGTATATTATTTCTTTTCTCATTTTACTTACTAACCAAAAAGCACAAAAATATGTCACTAACATCTCTTGTTTGTAGCTTGAGCAGTCACAAGGTCAAAAGCTTCTAGGAGATCCTATGTGCATCGATATGGCCAAAAGAAGATGAAAGCAAGAATGGCAATGGTTCCCAAAGCTCTCATCCATCAAATATGTCTCCCAAACATCTCAATTCATCATTTTGATTAAAGCAAATCAAATGGTTTAAGGCTTGTTTCCCAAGGAAACCCTAATTCATTTGTTCATCAACTGTGCCTTGCTCATGAAGCAATCTCAACCCATGGTCAAAGAAAATCAAGGGAAGTTCTTTCATTCATCATTTCATGCATATTTGAACTTAATTGAGTGTCCTCAATCATCAATTCATCAAGATGTGAGTTGTGGACTTAAGAAGTTGATCAGTCAATTCATCTGACTATTTTGAAATACACTGAGACCTAACTTTTTATGTGTTTGTCAAATGGAGATGACTCCAAGAGATAAAAGTGTTCTTAAGAACCATATGAACAACTTTCATGTTCATCAAAAATTTATTTGAAGCTTGGAAGGTCATCATCCATTCCAGACATTATAGGTCATTTTGGCTGAAACCCTAATTTTGGGTCACCTTCCCTAGAACATAACTCATTCATTTTTCATGATTTTGAGGTGGGATGAAATGCATT
The DNA here is from genome assembly GCF_024323335.1 of Lathyrus oleraceus. Classification (NCBI taxonomy): domain Eukaryota; kingdom Viridiplantae; phylum Streptophyta; class Magnoliopsida; order Fabales; family Fabaceae; genus Lathyrus; species Lathyrus oleraceus. Next base: position 249,543,852 of record NC_066585.1, on the reverse strand, counting down.
GGAAATCTTAATATGTCAACTTCTAATGCTATGTTGAGAAAAATTTCAAAATCTCAAAAGAAATACATGTGATAATGCAAAACATTATAGGTCACTTTGGACCAAATGCATTGAAATGTGAAAAAGTCCAACTTCAAGTGCCCATAACTCCTTCATCAAAAATCCAAATGATGCAAAATTTAAGTCCAAATTGATTGCCTTAAAAAATATCTACAACTTTGATGTTGAAGATTTTCCATTTCATTTTAAAAATTCATATCTCTCTCATTATTGGTCCAAAAATTATGAGATCAATTTCATTCTTCTCCTTTTAATTTCTACTTTCTAAAAATGATTTTTAATATTTTTTATTTTATCATTTGCTATTTTTTTAGTAATTTTATCTTTTCTGGTTATTTTTAATTCATTTAAAATAGTTTTTTATATCCAAAAAATACAAAAATATTTTTCTAACCTCTTTGAATAATGATAAATCTATGAAAAATATTCTCATCAATTTATTAATTGATTTGAGATTTATTTGAGATTTTAATTCAATTAGGTTATTTTTATGCATTTTTAATTGATTTAAAATAGTTTTTGACTTTTAAAAATGCTGAAATTTTTTGTCAAACTTTGTTTGACCTTGTTGAACTTGGGATAATTCACTTGGGTTTTTCAAAGTTGATTTGAAGTGAGTTTGAAGTTTGACCTTTCTTTATTATTTTAAGTCAAGTTTTATTTTAATATGAAAAAATGCCAAAAAATATTTTATTTGTTTCTTGACTTCTAACATTCATTTTGCTTCTGTTTTCTATTGTTTGACCTTGATCTTCTCTATCTTTGGTCAATGCTTGTTGATTATCTCATCCCATTTCCATTAATGCACTTTAATTCTTCATCTTCTTCTTCTTCTTTTTTCTTTTTGATCAATGAGTTAAAGATTGGTGGTTAGCATTGATACATGGAGGTTTAATCTTTCTTGGTTCAAATCTAATTCATCTTGATTATGGATCAAGTGAATGGCTTTGCATTAAGGATAGGTTGCTTCCTAAATCATGCAAAGAACCTAAATCAATACAAGATCATTTCTCATCTTTTTCTTTTTTTGGCATGGCAAGTTGTTGGAGTTTGATTCACTAATCAAGACCTCTAACTTGTGTTGTTGCCTACATTATTATTGACCGACCTCAGATAGTTGTGACTTCTATATAAGTCCAATTATGATTGCTTAACATAGCGCTAAATTGCCTTATGGCACACTAACTATTAACACTAACCATTAACCATTAACATTTAATTCTTGCTCTTTACATTTATGCAATTTACTATTCTTGTACATATTATTCATTTATTTTGCCCTTTGCTCACTTGAGCACATGTTTATGATAATGCAATTTTCCTTTTGCTCACTTGAGCACATAATTGTGTATATATCATTGTGCTTGTGTTTTGTTTTGATTGTTGTGGACGAAATGCAAAGAAATGGACAAATGGACTTAGACTTTAGGACTTTCCCTATGCAAAATTGGAGTCAAAGAGAAACTAGGCATTGAGCCTTTAGAGTGCTATAAAAGTCAAAAAGCAACTAGGCATTGGGCCTTTAGAATGCTATAAATGTTGAAAAGAACTTTGAAGAGACTACTTTCTAAACTCCTTCTTGTTCATTCTTAGTTTGTTTGATAGAACTTTTTAATGTGTGTGCTCTTGTGCTAGGGATTCCAACATTGAACCTAAGTGAGGAACTATTGCCATGAACTTCTAAAGAGAGAGATCTAAGAGCCATTGGGGAACTTTCCAAGAGCTTGGTTGATTTATTAATTGCTTGAGTTTATGCTTTATGTGATTGCTTATTCTAAAGGATGGGAGCTACTTGGATCATCAATATGATCTCAAGAAGGAAACTCCATTTGTGGTCTTATTTCTTCTCCTTTATCTCTTGTATGATTAGGACTTTAGCCATTTTTCTTCTTCCCTCCACTCTAACCCAAGCCAAAACTTTTGTGCAAACATTTAACCTTTGTTTTCAAACATTAGAAACCTAAGCCTTATGATTTTGATTTTCAAACTTTCTTTTCATAACACTTATTTTGAATTTGATTCTTTAAGTCAAATTTGACCGTACTTTGTAAATACTTTCATTGGTAAATATAACCCATTCAAATACTTTTTATGGTTTCAGTGGCCACTTCTTATTAAAAACCTTTCATAACCTTTAGCTATTAGGTTTGAGTTATCCTTGAGGTAGATGTAATACTCACCTATATCCTTAGTGATGGACAGTGAGTCTTCCATGCTTATTATAGGGTTAAACCCTCACTAGCATGTTGAAGCTATCCTCACATGGTGGATTTGTGGTTTTTAGGTTAAGTTTTCTCCCTTGGATAACAAAAGACCTTAAGGCTTTTGGACCAATCAATTCACCAACTCATTTTGAGATTTTTACCCCGAACTACGAGGTTTTGATCCTAATCTTTTTTAAGATGGTACGTAGGCAATGGGTTTATCCATCCAAACACAAAAATGTAAATAACTTGTATATTCTCTTCTCATCTCTTCAATCACGTTTGCACAAATAAATTTTCACAAAAATACCAACCTTACAACAAGTATGAAAAGGGCTCCCTAGGAGTACCTAGGATGTTTTGGGTGCTTAACACCTTCCCATTGCATAACCAACCCCCTTACCCCCGATCTCTGACATTTTTACTAGTTTTTTATTCGATAAAACTTTTAGGTTTTTGTTCGCTTTCTAACCATTCCTTTGGATAAATAGAAGTGCGGTGGCGACTAGACTTGTATGGTTTACCTTGGATTTAGTCAATATCTCTAATGGTAACGAATACCCAGCTACAGAAAAGTGGCGACTCTGCTGGGGATGATTTGCCTAGTGGGTTTTGCCTACTTTTCATATTTTGTTGTATTGTATTGTATATTAGTTTGTGACATATTTTTGTGCAATTTGGGATTACTGTATTGTATGTAATGATTGAATTGCTTGAATATTAATTCCTTGTATGCTTGGTGATCTTTGTGAGATGAGTTCTATACCCGAACTCGAGTGCACTTAGGATAGGAGAATGGCGTAGTCTTGTTGACTTGTGTGGAGTTATTCCTTAGCAAGTTGACTTGCAAGCCCATTCACTTGGTGGAGGTCATGTTGGGATCAATAATGTCACACAATTAGTTGTGGTTAGACATTACTCTTTCCAATATAGACCTTAGAAGCCAAGGACCTTAGTTTACCAAGCCCATCTTGGCCTATTTTTAGGATGTAGTGTGAAAGTCGTTCAAGTGTAAGATTTTTGGAATACGAGTAGTCGTTTATCCGATAATATCCGAAAGATGGGATGATGACTATGGGAACCTCTTGTAGAACATGTTTGGCAGGTTTAAGCCCTAGTACACTCCCTTTGGGTGGTTCTTAACCAAGACTCCATGCTCGTGACTTGCAACAAACCCTTAATTCATGGTTGATCCATTCTTGTATCCTTAATATCAATGGAACTTGGGTGTTGATAAGGTGTAAACCATAATCCACCAAAATGGATGATTGATATTAAGGATGACATGATCCATCCCATGACCTTTGTTTGGTGTGCTTTGATTGATCCTTGAGTGTGATTGTTGCATTCATGCATTCATGCACCCATTTGCATCCATACCATCAATAATGAGAAAATTTTCAAGGAACTTAAGAGGTCTATTTGTAAATTTTCAGACATGGAAAGACAAAGAAGGAATACGAAGAAGTACAGTTTCAGACAACCCGACTTGAAAGAGCTAAGGAATTTGACATCCTATGTATTAGATCCCTTGGGTTTCAAGGCTCGTTATGGGAAGCTTCTGTCTATTCTGACTACTCAAGTGGACAAAGGGTTAATGAGTGTATTGGTGCATTTTTATGATCCCTTGTACCGTTGCTTCACATTTCCGGATTTCCAGCTTCTGCCCACGCTTGAGGAGTATGCCTACCTTGTAGGTATATCTATCCTAGACCAATTGTCATTCAGTGGCTTAGAGAGTGTTCCTACTTCTCAAGAGATAGCTAATATGTTGCATATAGATGGATCTCTGGTTGGTGCTCATATGACTACCGAAGGTGGAATTCAAGGTCTCCCTTCTGAGTTCCTCATTTCTCAAGCTAATATGTATGGGAAGGCCATGAGTGAGGACTCCTTTGAAGCCATATTTGTACTTCTCATCTATGGGCTAGTGTTATTCCCCAACATCGACAAGTTTGTGGATGTGAACGCTATTAGGATTTTCTCTACTCTTAATCCCATTCCGACTCTGTTGGGTGACACTTATTTCTCTTTGCATATGAGAAATGCAAAGGGTGGTGGTACCATTGTGTGCTGTTTGCCTCTGCTGTACAAGTTCTTTATTTCGCACTTGCCGCAGACGATCGCCTTCAAGGAGAACAAAGGATGTCTACGGTGGTCCATGAGGCTTATGTCTCTCACCAATGATGATATCTCTTGGTACAACCGTGTATATGATGGTGTGAAGATTATTGACTCTTGTGGTGAATTCTCCAATGTGCCGCTTCTTGGTACATGTGGTGGGATAAACTACAACCTTATTTTGGCACGTCGTCAGCTTGGGTTCCCCTTAAAAGATAAACCTAATAACATTCTGTTAGAAGGTGTGTTCTTTCAGAAGGGTAAAGATCCCCAAGGCTTGAAGGGCAGGATGGTCCGCGCTTGGCGCAAGATCCATAGGAAGGTAAGGAAGGAGTTGGGTCCAAAGAACTGTATAGCTTTGGAACCCTACACCTCTTGGGTTGGGAAGAGAGCTTCCGAGTACCTCATGCCTTACGAGTATCCAAGACCTACAACTTTGGTTATGGCTGGGCCTTCAACCCTCCCTGACTAAGGAGTAGAGGAGTTGAGAGACCAAGACCGTTCACGTGCCTGGATCCGTGAACGAGAGGAGTTGCTTCAGCAGATTAGAGAGAAGGATGCTTTGGTAGAGTTCCTTGAGCACCAGGTTATTGACGATCCTGATGATGCATTGACTTCTCTGCTTCCTCAGTCTTCCAAGTTTTGGAAGAGGAAGTATGATCGACTCGCCAAAGAGAAGGAAGATATGGAGGCGGCCTATGAGAGGGAGGTGAAGAGGCTTCGTGCAACTTGTCTTCCAGTGTCCAGAGCTTTAGATGATTGTTTCTAGGGTTCCATAGGATGTTCATTTTCCTTCTCTCTTGTATTGTATTTTGGTTACCAAGACTGTACTTCTTTGTTGTAAAAATATTTTCCAAATATTATCGATGTGATATTTCCATATGTGATAAATGTCTAATATTTCCAATATTTGCAAATAGAGCTCTAAAAGTTCCTCTGATATAAAAAAACAAATCATATGCACAAGAATTGCATGCATCATGTGCATAAGCAGGTTTTGCTCCAGGCTTCCTGTTCTATGGTCTAACTCTGTGTTCTTCATTTATTTTGAAGACAAGCTGACTCACCGATACTACACCCGAGCCAACGCATCAAGACTAATGGATCATTTGGAGCAAGAGAATCGTGAACTTAAGGAGGAAGTGTCCAGATTGACTGCCCTAATGGAGTCATTCATGGCTGCCCAGAGTCAGTCGTCTCCGACACCTTCAACTCCTCCCCAGAGGACAATCATCTCTGAGATTGTCTCATCAACAGTGCCTACGGCCAGCGCCCACTTTGCACCAACAACTATGTCAGCCGGGTTTCCTTGGGGGATGCCTCCCAACTTCATTCCTGAGGGTCCTGCACCCACTTTTGCTTCTCTGCCGGCATCTAGCCTGGTCCTTGCCGTTCCTCCTCCTGTCGTGCATACTATACCCAGAGTAGACGACACCATCTATCATTCTGAGCCGTCTGAGGGCCCCGATGTCTACGAAAAGATGGATGCTATGAATGATCAATTTCTTGAGCTCCGCAAGGAATTGAAAACTCTCCGAGGAAAAGACCTTTTCGACAAGTCTGCTGCTGAACTCTGCTTGGTCCCAAACGTCAAAATCCCTGTAAAGTTAAAGGTACCTGACTTTGAAAAGTACAAGGGAAATACTTGCCCTCTCAGCCACCTGGTCATGTATGCCAGGAAAATGTCGACTCAAACCGACAACGATCAACTGCTTATTCACTACTTCCAGGACAATTTGTCTGGTGCTACCCTGAGATGGTATATGGGTTTGGACAGTGAGAACATCCGATCCTTCAATGATCTTGGCGAGGCCTTCGTCAAGCAATACAAATATAACGTGGATATGGCTCTCGATAGGGATCAGTTGAGAGCCATGTCCCAGAAGGACAAGGAAACTTTTAAAGAGTACGTCTAGAGGTGCCGAGAGCTTGCAGCACAAATTGTGCCCCCACTGGAGGAGAAAGAAATAACCAAGATCTTTCTCAAGACCTTGAGCTCATTTTACTATGAGTGGATGATTGTCAGCGCTCCTTCTGAGTTCACCGAGATGGTGAACATGGGGATGCGTCTGGAAGAAGGAGTCAGGGAAGGGCGCCTGACCAGAGAAGAAGGCTCTTCTGCCAAACGGTATGGGACGTTTGGAAAGAAGAAAGATGTTAAGGCACATGCTGTGACCTCCCATGCTAAACCTAGGAGACCCTCAGTAAGGAGGAAGACCGTGCGTCCTAACCAGCATCAGGTGGCTCACATAGCACCTGTTTTCAGAGATAATCAGCAGTATCAACATCACAATAATAATCAGTAGCAGCAACATCAACAATATCAACAACAACAACACCATCCTCAACAGCAGGCCTACCAGCCTCAGAACAACAATCCAGCCAGTACAAGATATGAGAGGAAGAAAGTCACCTTTGACCCTATTCCCATGACCTATGCCGAATTGTATCCCTCTTGGATAGAGAGGAAATTAATTACTCCACGAGACCCTCCGGCTATACCTACCAACCCTCAGTGGTGGTATAAGCCCGAGTTACACTGTGTTTATCATTTCGGTGCTCCCGGACATGACGTGGAAAACTGCTACCCACTGAAGACCAAGGTTCAAGACCTTGTGAGATGTGGTATTCTGTGTTTCGAGGACGTAAGTCCTAATGTGAAGAAGAACCCATTGCCCGAGCATGGGAAATCCTCTGTTAACATGGTCCAGGGCTGCCGTGGTAAATATAAAGTCAAATATGTCGGCCATATTCGACAATCTCTGGTCCAGATGCACAGACTGTTGTATGATTACAATCATTACGAGCATGACCACGATAGATGTCGAGTTTGCGCTGTCAACCAAAGAGGATGTCGCCAAGTCCACAAAGATATCCAAGAAATGCTGGATGAAGGAGTCATTGAGATACTTCAGAATCGAAATGTTGATGTTGATGATGATGAAGTCAATGTAATATCTCTGGTATTTCAGATCCCTGAGCCCGTTGTCATCAAGTATGATGGCAGCAAGCAGAAAGCTTCTCCCTCCTTGATCATCAAACCGGCTGGCCCTGTGCCATACTCTTCTGAGAAAGCGGTTCCCTATCGCTACAATGTTGTGGCATTGGAGGATGGGAAGAAGGTGCCCCTTCCCTCTACCTCTGTTGTTAACATTGCCAACGTCAGCGGCCTGACCCGTAGTGGTCGTGTTTTCTCGGCTCCGCCGAAACCTCGAGCTGATGCCCGAAGGGCCGATGTTGCTGATTATGCTGAACGCCCGGTTGGGACTGCTGTGAATGCTCTGAATCCGACACTTGTTGCCAAAGCTACCTCTGTTGTGAGAGCTCCTGTCTCTGCTGGCCAGAATGGCAATGCGAAAGAAGACTGTGATGAGATGTTAAGGCTCATCAAAAGGAGGTAGTACAACATTGTAGATCATCTTCTACAGACGCCATGAAAGATCTCTATATTATCTTTGTTGATGAACTCAGAACCACACTGTGAGTCTCTACAGAAGGTGTTGGATGTGGCGTATGTAGATCATGACGTCACAATCGAATAATTTGACAGTATTGTTGCAAACATCACTGCTTGTAACAATTTGAGTTTTTGTGATGCTGATCTCCCCGAGGAGGAAAGAGACCACAATTTGGCACTACATACCTCCATGAGCTGCAAAGATGATTCCATGTCCAATTTGCTGGTGGACACTGGATCATTGTTGAATGTGTTGCCAAAGTCCACTCTTGCTAAATTGTCATATCAAGGGCCTCCCATGAGGCAGAGTGGAGTAGTGGTTAAAGCTTTCGATGGGTCCCGCAAAATTGTGATTGGAGAGGTTGAGCTCCCAGTCAAGATTGGACCAAGTGATTTCCAGATCACCTTCTAGGTCATGGATATTCACCCATCGTATAGCTGTCTGTTGGGAAGACCATGGATTCACGAGGCAGGCGCCGTGACATCCACCTTACACCAAAAATTGAAGTTCGTGAAGAACAAGAAGTTGGTGGTGGTAGGGGAGAAAAGGCTCTCCTGGTTAGCCATTTGTCTTCCTTTTCTTACATAGAAGCTGAGGATGAAGTTGGAACACCGTTCCAAGCTTTATCTATTGTTGAGCCTATTAAGAAAGGAACTTCTTCATTTGTGTCCTATAAAGATGCTAAGTTGGCCATTGAGCATGGTACAACTACTGGATTGGGGCAAATGATCAAGCTGGAAGACAACAAATCCCGGGCTGGCATAGGGTATTCTTCTGGCATTTTCAACAAGAAAGGGTTGTTCAAGAGTGGTGGATTCATACACACTGTTCAAGATGAGGAAGCTGCTGCTATTGTGGAAGAGGATGCAAGGGAAGATTCTGGAAACTTTGTCATCCCTGGAGGAGTCTGCAATAATTGGGTCGCTGTTGATGTCCCAACAGTTATCCATAAGTCAAAGTAATGTTCATTGTGTTTAAAAACCCTCCTCCCATGCCAAAAGGAGGAGTGATGACATTATTGGCTCATAAATACAATGATATTTTCATTCAACAAATTCATGTTAAATGTTTGTTTTTCCAATTATTTTCACTTTTTGCTTTTTTGCATGAAATTGGTGATCACATGAAACCTTAAAAAACAGAATAAAATCAATCTTTTCATCTGCATAATGATTTGCCTTGTTTGAATTCTAAAATCCCTTTTATATCCAAAATCATTATGCAGGTTGATCAAACCCATTGAACATAATGATCCAACACCATCTCCCAACTTTGAGTTCCTTGTATTTGAAGTCGAAGAAGATGACGTTGAAGAGATTCCTGACGAGATTACCCGTCTACTTGAGCACGAAGAGAAGATCATTCAGCCGCATCTTGAGAATCTAGAAACAGTCAACTTGGGATCTGAGGATTGTGTGCAAGAAGTGAAGATTGGGGCACTCCTGGAAGAATCTGTTAAGAAGAGGTTGATTGATTTGCTACGAGAGTACGTCGACGTCTTTGCCTGGTCATATGAAGACATGCCCGGTCTGGATACTGATATTGTGCAACATTTCCTGCCTTTGAAGCCTGAGTGCGTGCTTGTGAAGCAGAAGCTCAGAAGAACTCATCCTGATATGGCAGTGAAGATCAAAGAGGAAGTTCAAAAGCAAATTGACACGGGGTTTCTGGTGACTTCTACATATCCTCAATGGGGGGCCAATATTGTGCCCGTGCCTAAGAAAGATGGAAAAGTCTGAATGTGTATGGACTATAAAGACTTGAATAAAGCTAGTCCGAAAGATGATTTCCCTCTACCAGATATTGATATATTGGTAGATAATACAGCTAAATTCAATGTCTTCTCATTTATGGACGGATTTTCCGGATATAATCAGATTAAAATGGCACCCAAAGATATGGAGAAGACAAAATTCATCACACCTTGGAGAACATTCTGTTATCGAATGATGCCCTTCGGTTTGAAGAACGTCGGAGCCACGTATCAACGAGCTATGACTACCTTGTTTCATGATATGATGCACAAGGAGATCGAGGTATATGTTGATGATATGATTACAAAGTCAAGAATGGAAGTTGAACATGTTAAGCACTTGTTAAAGCTTTTTCAGCGTTTGAGGAAGTATAAGCTTCGTCTGAATCCTAACAAGTGTATATTTGGAGTCCGTTCCGGCAAGTTATTGGGCTTTATTTTCAGTGAGAGAGGTATTGAGGTTGATCCTGTAAAGGTCAAAGTAATACAAGAGATGCCTGCGCCCAAAACTGAGAAGCAAGTCCGAGGTTTTCTTGGCCGCTTGAATTATATTTCCAGATTTATATCACACATGACTGCCACATGTGCGCCAATATTCAAGCTCCTCTGGAAAGATCAGCGTCATGATTGGACCGAGGATTGCCAGAAATCCTTTGACAGTATTAAAGAGTATTCGTCTGAGCCACCGATTTTGTCTCCCCCTGTGGAAGGGAGACCCTTGATTATGTATCTGACAGTTCTTGAAGATTCAATGGGTTGTGTCCTTGGTCAGCAAGACGAATCAGGGACAAAAGAATATGCTATCTACTACCTGAGTAAGAAGTTCACTGATTGTGAGTCTTGATACTAGATACTTGAGAAGACATGATGTGCTTTGGCTTGGGCTGCTAAGCGCTTACGCCAGTATATGTTGAATCATACGACTTGGTTGATATCCAAAATGGATCCAATCAAGTATATCTTTGAGAAACCTGCTTTAACTGGGAGGATTTCCCGTTGGCAGATGTTGTTATCCGAGTATGATATTGAGTATCGAGCTCAGAAGGCTATAAAAGGTAGTATCTTGGCTGACCACTTGGCACATCAACCAATTGAGGATTACCAGTCAGTTCAGTATGACTTCCCAGATAAGGAGATTCTGTATTTGAAAATGAAAGATTGCGATGAGCCTATGCTTGATGAAGGACCAGAGCCTTGTTCCCGATGGAGCATGGTGTTTGATGGCGCTGTAAATCAATATGGAAATGGTATTGGGGCAATGATTAGTACTCCTCAGGACACACATTTTCCTTTTACAGCAAGGCTAACTTTCAAATGCACGAATAACATGGGTGAGTATGAGGCCTGTATCATGGGATTGGAAGAGTGTATTGATCTTAGAATCAAGCATCTTGATGTTTATGGTGATTCGGCCCTTGTTGTTAATCAAATTAAGGGTGAATGGGAGACGAATCAGCCTGGCCTCATTCCATATAGAGATTATGCAAGGAGAATTTCAACATTCTTTACTGAGGTTGACTTCCATCATATTCCTCGAGATGAGAATCGGATGGCAGATGCTCTTGCTACACTTGCTTCGATGATCGTAGTGAGACTCTGGAATGAAGTTTCCAATATCACTGTGATGCGCTTGGACAAACCAGCTCATGTATTTGCAATAGAGGAAGTGCAAGATGACAAGCCATGGTATTATGATTTCAAGTGCTTTCTTCAGAGCCAGATTTACCCGCCTGGGGCATCTGTTAAAGATAGAAAGACTTTGAGAAGATTATCAGACAGTTTCTACCTCAATGGCGAGGTGCTTTATAAGAGAAATTTTGACATGGTGCTGCTCAGATGCGTGGATAGACACGAAGAAGAGCTGTTAATGACTGAGGTCCATGAGGGTTCATTTGGTACTCATTCCAATGGACATGCCATGGCTAGAAAGATGTTGAGAGCAGGCTACTATTGGCTGACAATGGAGTATGATTGTTGCAAGTATGTGAAGAAATGCCATAAGTGTCAGATTTATGCGGATAAGATTCATATTCCCCCGACACTTCTGAATGTGATTTCATCACAATGGCCTTTCTCCATGTGGGGAATTGACATGATTGGCATGATAGAGCCAAAAGCATCCAACGGTCACAGGTTTATTCTCGTAGCCATTGATTACTTCACCAAGTGGGTTGAAGCAGCGTCATATGTAAACGTGACCAGGCAGGTGGTTGTGAAGTTTATCATGAATCAACTAATATGTCGTTATGGTGTGCTAGATAAGATCATTACTGATAATGGATCTAACTTGAACAACAAGATGATGAAAGAGCTGTGTAGTGAGTTCAAGATTGCACATCATAATTCTTCTCCTTACAGACCCAAGATGAATGGGGTTGTTGAAGCTGCTAATAAGAATATCAAGAAGATTGTTCAGAAGATGGTTGTTGTCGCATTACGCGAAAAACCGGCGGGAAACGAAAACAACAGAGCCGCCACCGTGCGTTATTTATCCCAAAAGAGGGAAAGGAAACGCTCGAAGTAAACCTGGGAAAGACATGGTCTCGCGACCAAAGAGAATGGGATCGGGAGTCGGTTATGCGAAGGGAAGGTATTAGCACCCCTACGCATCCGTCGTACTCGATGGGATCCACGCACAAAAGGAAGGAATATGGTTGCTAAAACACTGCTCACAAACAAACAAACACTGGCTGAAAGAGACACAAGAAAACAAACGAGACTGACTCGGCAGGATATCGCATCCTGGGCCTACTTAGTCAATCAAACATAGACATCAGAGTCGAAGTAGTTCGGACTGGGGAAAAACATGCTCGCTAGGATGTCGCATCCTATGCATACGTATCTTCTTGGACTAAGAAGAATCAGAGCATTCGTAGCTCGGCTCACACACGCAAGACAAGACAACACAGGAAATCGACTGCCAATTGCTGGACTTACGTCAAACTCCACACAAAAATAGGCAAACATGGAAACCGAATGCCAATCGCTGGACTTACATCAGACTCCGAACCAAACACACACACACTGGAAACCAGATGCCACTTGATGGACTTATACCAAACTCCAAGCACACAACAAGAGGATACGGAATGCCAATCGCTGGGCTTACATCCATCTCCTAACACACACAAAGCAAAACAGAAAGGGCGCCCGGAGAGATCTGCTCATCTCCTGCCTACGTACCTCATCTGGTATGAGGATCAGGGCGACGTAGTTCCCCTACGCAGGGACACAGGACTAGCCTAACCAGATAACAGAGGGAGACACAACTAGGGAGACTACGACTCGAGCCTAGATGTTATCATGCAAATCATCCCTAAGTCAAGGTTGCTATCTAACTTGCACAGGGAGCAAGCTATCCTAAAGCACAAGCAATAGCAAAGCAAACAATCACAGAGAGCACACACTATATACACACCAAGTGGGGCTCAAACAAAGGTTAGGCTGCAGAAGCAAGCCAACTGTATCAGGGTGAGGTTAGCTCTTAACCCTAACATTGAGAGTTAGGGTGAAGCAGATGAAAGGTGAGTGAAGATGAGACTTCACAGCTCTTATCCCTGGCCTGGGAGAGCTTTAGACAATGAAGTGTGGGTTCAGAAAGTGGGAACCCTTCTACACTTATGACACTGACTCAACTGTACAACTGTACAAGGATCTTGGGTTAATGTCCACAATGCATCAACACTAGTTGTGTGAGCAAAGGGACAACTCAACAGAATAGAAGGAGATGGATTGCACATCTCTTGTGTCTGCCAATTGCCTTATCAAAGGTCTTTTCCTGCTTGGGGACAAAAAAATAAACAATCACAAGCATTGCCTCTTAAGGAGGACTTCAGACAGGTGCCTGGCCAAGTAACAGGCCAGGTCTTCCAAACTACATGGAGAAGAGATCATAATACCTTAGTGCTTAAGCTAGCAAGCAAATCAAACACAAGTTCACAAGGGAACTATAGCAACTAAGGTTCCTGAAATCAATCCAACATAATCAGTACTCAGCTCAAACAAAAGGCAAACAGATAATTACAAGTCCACAGCACAAACAGATAACAAGCATCAATGCACAAAGGTGCAAGCCACAAGGCATAAGTACAAGTCTCAAGGCCTACAAAACAAACTCCAAGTTAGTCATAAACAATCAATAAACCAACTCCAATTGAGTGCACATCATCAAGTCTAAGCAATTGTGCTCTTTGACCTGAAACAAAGCTCAAACATTAAGCACTAACCACTAGTACAAGACTAGGGTCAAAATGAGAGCAAAAAACCAAAACAGAACATGAAACTTATCAAAAATCAAGATCAATCAAATAAGAATCAAATCCAAGTGGTCTCACATTCATATCATCAACCAATATCATTTCATGAGGCAAAGAGTACAAAGCATGCAATTTAGAACCTCATAGGACCAAACAGAAAGATCCAATTCAAATCAACTCACAAACATTTCAATAAATCCTCAAAAAATTCATGGTTAAACAGCATTCATAACATGACCTACACACCAAATTTCAGGTCATTTGGACCAAGGGAAATAAGTCAATTAAATTCAACAAGTCAAAGCGAGTTCAAACAAGCTCATTCAAGGCACCAAATCATGTATCCACTTCAATCAATCATAAAACAGAATTGGCATAAGATAAATGAATGAAACCAAAGCCATGGCAAACTTCAAGATGTTTATAATACACATGCCAAATTTCAAGTCCATCCAATAAACCACAAGAATTTCACAAATCAAATAGGATCATGACTCATAAAAGGTCCACAATTGGTCGAACAGAGGAGAAATTATCAATCAAATTGGAAATGCACTCAAAAAGTCCACAAAAATTCACATTCAAACTTAACATTCAGAAGCTTCATCATGCAAAAATTCAGGTCATTTTGAGTTCATATGGAATGGTAACAAAAATCATGAAGTCAAGCAAGAAATGGTGTGACACAAATTGTCACACCTCTAATGATCAGGTCATATCTCACAAACCAGGAATGCAAAAATCACAAACTATATACCAAAATGCTCCTCAAGGTGTCTAGTTTACACATAAAAAATTTCAGCTCCATCCAATTAAGTATCATCATTTCATGATCAAAATAGTAAGCAAGGTGCAACAAATGACATGTTCACATAAACCCTAACCAAAACAGAAATCCACACGTGCACAATTTTCATAAAGATCATCAAAAAATACTAGACATGGCAAGGATTATCGTGGAAAAAATCTCATGTGATTTGGATTATTATTGAGAGAGTTATGGAATTTTGAATGTGGAAAAAAATAAAAAAATGTGGAAGGAAGCATGTTAACATGATATGCACAATTGGAATAAAATGCAAGAGGCAAAACATATGAATGCTGCGGAGCGGAATCGAACCGCTGAGGATTTCAAATATGGCGCTCACTTAATGAAACGCTGCGTTTCATTAAGTGAGGTGGCACGCTACCACTGGTCACATGGCGCACAAACACGAAAAAAGCATGCAAACATGGATTATAAAGATCAAAGGAAGTTCTGGAAACAAAACTCAAGCATTCAACGCGTGTTCTTGCTGTTCATCATCAACATGAACTTTTTGTCACGGAAATCAACAAGCAATATACCAATCGAATCATCTCATCATGCATAACACTAATCCGGCCTTAATTTCAATTAATTCTAACTATATTAAGAGCATCGATCAAAACAAGTTTCAACATCCAGATTTCAAATCCACATAACTTGCTCAAAACTTAATGAAATTGCACGATTCAAATTGCAGAATGCTCTACATGCTAAGATCTACAAAAGCCACATGATAATTGTGAGAATTGGAGCAATCGAGTTCTAACCTCTTTGATGATGCAGCACTTGATTTGTTGGTTTCAAAGCCTGGAAGGTGAAAACAGATGATCTATGATGATGAGGAAGATGAATGAATGATGTACTTTAGCTCAGCAATGCTTAGATTCGAAGAAATCTCCAAATGCCATGAACATGTTCAAGCTTCAACAGTTGCAATTCTTCAAGAATTCTCCAATGTTTGCTTCAACAGATCTTCAATATTTCCTGCAGATCATGATTAGCACAAGAACAAGCAAAAGGAATGGTGAAATTTGATGAAGAAAAGCTGAAAAAATTTGAGAGAATTTGAGATGAAAAGAGTTTGCATCTGAGATTGTGAAGTGTTGATGCAGAATTCTGTTATGATTAGCTTTAAATACCACCTGTTAATCACACTAGCTAAACATGATTAGCAAAAATGAAATGGATTAGTGAATTGAACATGTTATGTAATTTTGCCAAAATGCCCTTATGATCATGTGCCAATGGAACAGTGCCAAAATCCCTTGCCGCAAGTTGCAATTTCTGTTTCAAGGCCAATGCAATTGGTTTGGAGTGAAAATTGTGCATAGTTTTCAAAATCACCTTTTCCCTCCAAAAATTCAAATTGATTCACTTGAAAAATGGACTTTTTGTATGATGATTTTTGATGAAATGTGATGAAGGATTATGATAGCTCATGTCAAATGGAGATTGCTCCAAAAAACCTCACTCAATTTGGCCAAATGGTGTGCAAGTTATCCCTTGTTAAAGTTCAAAATTTCTTGACAATGATTTGATCATAACTTGCCAACCACAAATGATAAATTCATGTTCTTAGACTTTTTGGAAAGGTGAGAACCAGATATTCAACTTTCATGTTGGACAAAATTTCATTTGAAGCTTTTATGATGATGTAAATTTGAGGAGAAACCTTTCCATTTTTGGCAGTTTGAAATTACAGGTCACTTACTATTTTTGGAAACTTTTCCTCTGACCTCAAATTCTTCAATGTTGATCTTTGTAATGTCAAAGGAGACTTGTATGGACATGAGTGAGACCTTTCAAACCATCTCCCACCTTCAAATCCATGAATTCATGCACAGTTGACCACAATTGACTTTCTAGGGTTTCAGATGCAATTCAGCTTGACTGTTGAGCTTTGATCATCCAATCTTTGGCCAAACCACTTCAAAATGATCCCTAGATCATATGAACTCAATGAACCAACCATAGGGCTTTGCTTCAATAGGATTTTCACTTGCTTTCTTGATTGACTGATCCTCCTAACCAGTCTTGACTTAATGACTTGCACTTGGGCAAATGGAGAATGCAATGCTATGCAGTGGCCAATGTAATGTTATGACCTAACATGAAAATGAATGTACAAAATGGTAGGTGCAAATTTGAGGTGCTACAGCTGCCCCTATTCAATCAACTGGGAACCCGAACGGATGAGAGCAACGGCTATCAGACTTTCAGGGTAAACAGGGATTGAATACTGAAGAACCGTAGAAATTTGCACAATACGGGGATCCACCAACGGAAACGTCCACTCGGATCTGATATTTATTACTGGGGATTTTGATTTTTTTCTCTTTTTCAAAGATACAGTCACATCCAGTCATTGCAAGACGATGAATGGGAATAACAGTCACAACTAGATGCCAACGGACAACTAGGAAAAACTCGACGTTTATCGAAACCAACGGAGAGGTAACCAGACATTAACGAATGACTGGGAAAGAGATACAACCACACGTCAACGGACGCAATGGGAAAAACTCGACGTTTACCAAAACCAACGGAGAGGTAACTCAACTGGGGACGACCAGGAAAAACTCGACGTTTACCAGAACCAACGGAGAGGTGACCAGACATCAACGGATGAATGGGAAAGACTCGACCGGACGTCAACGAACGAACGGGAGAAGCTTGACGTTTATCGACACCAACGGAGAAGGAGAAAACTCGACCAGACGTCAACGGACGAACGGGAGAAGCTCGACGTTTATCGACACCAACGGAGAAGGAGAAAACTCGACCAGACGTCAACGGACGAACGGGAGAAGCTCAACGTTTATCGACACCAACGGAGAGGTAACCCAACTGGGGACGACCAGGAAAAACTCGACGTTTATCGAAACCAACGGAGAGGTAACCAGACATCAAAGGATGAATGGGAAGACTCGACCAGACGTCAGCGGACGAAAGGGAGAAGCTCGACGTTTATCGACACCAACGGAGAAGGAGAAAACTCGACCAGACGTCAACGGACGAACGGGAGAAGCTCGACGTTTATCGACACCAACGGAGAAGGAGAAAACTCGACCAGACGTCAACGGACGAACGGGAGAAGCTCGACGTTTATCGACACCAACGGAGAAGGAGAAAACTCGACCAGACGTCAACGGACGAACGGGAGAAGCTCGACATTTATCGACACCAACGGAGAAGGAGAAAACTCGACCAGACGTCAACGGACGAACGGGAGAAGACTTCCCTAAGGAAGGGATACAACAACCGGAAACCAAATAGGACGTCAACCGACGACTCTACTGGGGATTCTGGCTGGGAATCAACTAGACATTAACGAATGACTGGGGAATAGGGTATACAATCAGACATCAACGGACGACTGAGAAAAACTCAATGTTTATCGAAACCAATGGAGAGGTAGCTATGCATGGGGAAAGATATCACCAACAACCGTCAATAGACGATCGGGAACAACTCGTCGTTTATTGAAACCAACGGAGAGGTAATTCTGGGGGGAATCAACGACCATTAACTAATGATCTGTGGGGAATAAGCAACTATACGTCATCGGACGCATAGGAAAAACTCAACGTTTACCGAAACCAACGGAGAGGTAAATCTATGGTGAAAGGGATACAACTAGTTATCAACGGATAACTAGGAAAAACTCGACGTTTACCGAAACCAACGGAGAGGTAAATCTGAGGTGAAAGGGATACAACTAGTTATCAACGGATAACTAGGAAAAACTCGACGTTTATCGAAACCAACGTAGAGGTAAATCTGAGGTGAAAGGGATACAACTAGTTATCAACGGATAACTAGGAAAAACTCGACGTTTATCGAAACCAGCGGAGAGGTGACCCTACTGGGGAAGAATAATACATCCAGTTGTCAACGGACAACTAGGAAAAACTCGACGTTTATCGAAACCAACAGAGAGGTGAACCTTCTGGGGAGAGAGAACAGAACTCAACCAAACGTCAACGGACGATTAGGAAAAACTCAACGTTTATCGACACCAACGGAGAGGAGGAGACTTCACTAGGGAAGGAGGACGACGTTACGAACATCGAAAGATGATGTTTACGGACACCAAAAGAAGACCAGACATTAACGAATGACTGGGGAAGACTCGATGTGTACACCGAAAGATGGTGTTGACCGACACCAAAGAAAGAACACACGCGGGTGCTGACACGACACTGACCAGTATCACAAGATGACATCTACATATGTCAGGGCAAGGCTACACACTTGCTGGGGATCCCACTGGGGAGAAACAAACTTTCCTTTCACCAACGGACGAGGAAATAAACCTCTCTGGGGGGTATCAATCCTGAATGCTGTCAGTAGTACTGTAGCAAACGTGCCATATAGATGTCGAACAACGATCCGCCTCTGCCGGGGATATGGTCTGATTGGGGTACCAACACATGAATGCATATGTTTGACTTTTTCTATGGCGTAATGCTCCATAATGAATGGAAATGCTACGCAATTTTGAGGATGCAATGATTATTATATGCCAGATGCAAAGGATGAACTCCGGCTGGGGAGCCAACACTGATCAGATACCCCAACTCTGCGGGGAGACTCTGCTTGAAGAATACTCTGCGGGGAGAGCACCGACTTCTCACTCATGCTAGAGAAAAGCACTGCTGGGGAAATGATAGACTCCGCTGGGAACATCCTTCAAAGGACCCAATCCACTCAGGGACTCCGCTTGGGGAAACAACCAAAGCGACCTTGCTAAAGACTAACCAACGGCGACTGTGCTGAGGAACCATCAATGCTACTCCGCTGGGGACAGTAAACAAAGCAACCCTCTGGTGAAACTACTCGCTGGGGAGTAACAAGACTCTGCTATGGATAACCAGGAGACTTCACTGGGGAGAGCCAACCAATCCACAAGTAGTAATAAACTCCGCTTTGGGAAATAAATGCTACACCGTCGGGGACGACCCAACCAATCCACAGATAGGATAGACTTAGCTGGGGGATACAGATATCGTTCCACTACGGGAAACTCATCCAATCCACAGGTAGGATAGCTGCTGGAGATAAATTTCATTGAACCCGCTCCACTCGGGGACTAGCTGGGGAAAATCATTAACCCATCTCTGCTCAGGATAAATCTGCTGAGGAAAATTATCAACACCACTCTGCTGAGGAAGAGCAAAACTCTGGTGTGGAAAGTAATATACCAGACTCTGTGCTGGGAAGAGACATACACAACCCTGCTAGGGATGAGAGCTCACGACCACGCTGGGGGTAACAGTACTTCAAACCCGACTGCTGGGGAACAACACTCCACAGACACCTGGGGATACAACATCCTGCCAACTCAGTGGGGAACTCTCCTGGGGGAAACACCTGTCAGGCACTCAGCGAGGGATCTCAACTGGGGAAAATATTCACTGGGGAATTCACCCACTGGGGGAAACTGCAAACACAGGCCTGCTGGAGATAGGCAATCCTTAGATCTGCTGGGGAATAGAAGGCACCATCCACAGACACCTCTGCAGGGGAACATAGCTCTGATAGCTTCCATACTTACTTGGAGAAATATCTGCTGGGGAACCATCCTCAACCCTTAGAAACAGTCTGCCCCCGCCACTCCCACTGGGGACGTGGCAACCTTCAGGTTTGCTGAGGAGACAACGATCTTGAATCGGCTAGGGAAATAATACTTTCAGACCCACTGGGGATATGCAGCTTATTCGACACGGAACACCTGTCGATTCGTCAAACAATGGTATTCATCCTCCAACCACAGTGTTAACTTTCCGCTTTTGAGAACTCCCCAGACTCGTCTGGACTTTTCTGATTCATCACCTTGTATTCCTAAGTTCTCCATACTTCACGGAGACCGAACTCCTGGGATTCATACAAACTTTCCAGTCGTCAGACTTTGAAGAGTCTTCTTGATTAACCTTCCAGGATCGTCGTCGTAATCCTTCACCGTCCTTTCGCTATTCGTCTATCCTTTGCCCCTGGTCGGGCTCTGCAGGATCTCTTTTTTCAAAAGGCTTCATACCACAACCTGCCAGTGAATGAAGATATCTAACAATACCCGCACAAGAGATCGTTAGATAAGAGCGTGCCCCAGGCGTGCCCCATATTTCAACACCTAGGTCACTCAAACTTCCGAATAAGATTTCCAGATTTCAATCTTATAAGCATGCATCGGAAGGGATCTCTATGTTTCAAAATGAAAATATTCTTTATCAAAATAAACGGACGTTTTCGCAATCAAAGCGGTAATGAAGACAAAAACAAAATTATTTGACTGAACACGCATTTTATTGACTAAACAAAAGGTGGCTCAGAACCGAGCAACACACAGGAAGCAAACCCTGAAAAGAGGTGATTGCACACAAAAGGAAAAATCTATCCTAATGGCAATATGAAACCATGATCTCATGGGTTCCAACTCAGTTACACCTCATATGTCTTCAAGACCTTCCGCACTCTCTGCTTTCTGAACAAGACGCTTCCGATCGATCTCTGTCGGAGACTAGCCGAGTCATCTAAAGCACACACGATCATGCTAGACGCAGCTGTTCGTTTCATTCCCTCTTTTTCCTGGACCGCCCTTTCGGGTTTTCAGTCCACCGGGATACCCTTTTTTGCCCAAGTCGCCTTTCCAGGTTTTCGGCTAGCCGGGTGTACATTTTTTCATTTTATCCCTAATTTTTGCCCGAACCTTTTCCTTCTGTTTTTTGGTTCGCCGGGATGCCCATTTTTGCCTGGACTATTTTATTCTTTTCGTCCAGCGGGTCAATTTATACGAAGTATTTTTTAACTGCGTCTGTCATCACAGGGGATGGAAAATCCTCATCATCCGTGGTTGTCAACAACAAGGCTCTGCCAGAGAAAACCTTCTTGACCACGAATGGACCTTCATAATTGGGAGTCCACTTGCCCCTTCGATCGTTTTGAGGAGGAAGGATCCTTTTCAGCACCATATCACCTACGTGATACACACGAGGTCGCACCTTTCGGTCGAAAGCACGTTTCATCCTCTGCTGGTACAACTGCCCATGACAGATGGCTGCCAGCCTCTTTTCCTCAATCAGGCTTAACTCTTCGTACCGGGTCCTTACCCATTCAGCCTCTTGCAACTTCACGTCCATCAGGACTTTCAAAGAGGGGATTTGAACCTCAACCGGTAGCACGGCTTCCATTCCACATACCAATGAAAACGGTGTTGCCCCAGTAGATGTGTGCACCGACGTTCGATACCCAGGATACCAGCTTCATACTCAATCACACCGTCGGTGCATTCAAACGTTATCCGGGCAACAAAAGCTTATTCACCTTAACCTCCCCATCAGACATCAGAATCCGTTCGGATTCAGGGTCAGGCCCCTCCTCCGGGATCGGTTACTCTCAATATTTCGATCAGAGCACCTCGAGATGTCCTCCTCAGGGAACTCAAACTTCATCGGTTGATAATCCTCAATGGGTTGCGGAGCGATGTAATCAGACAATACACCCCTTGATTGTTTTCTGAGGGATATACTGAATATCGTATTCAATCAAAATCATTTTCCCTCTTGCAACCTGTCCGGTCAATGCTAGATTCTCAAACCCATACTCGATCGGATTCATCTTGGAAATCCACAAAGTGGTATGAACCAGCATATACTGTCTCAGTCGGCGAGCAGCCTATGCCAAAGTACACCAAGTTTTCTCGAGCAGTGAAATCAACTTATGGATTAGATGGGTCGTCCCCAGCAGAGTCGCCAGCTGTCGCATTACGCGAAAAACCTGCGGGAAACGAAAACAACAGAGCCGCCACCGTGCGTTATTTATCCCAAAAGAGGGAAAGGAAACGCTCGAAGTAAACCTGGGAAAGACATGGTCTCGCGACCAAAGAGAATGGGATCGGGAGTCGGTTATGCGAAGGGAAGGTATTAGCACCCCTACGCATCCGTCGTACTCGACAGGATCCACGCACAAAAGGAAGGAATATGGTTGCTAAAACACTGCTCACAAACAAACAAACACTGGCAGAAAGAGACACAAGAAAACAAACGAGACTGACTCGGCAGGATATCGCATCCTGGGCCTACTTAGTCTATCAAACATAGACATCAGAGTCGAAGTAGTTCGGACTGGGGGAAAACATGCTCGCTAGGATGTCGCATCCTATGCATACGTATCTTCTTGGACTAAGAAGAATCAGAGCATTCGTAGCTCGGCTCACACACGCAAGACAAGACAACACAGGAAATCGACTGCCAATTGCTGGACTTACGTCAAACTCCACACAAAAACAGGCAAACATGGAAACCGAATGCCAATCGCTGGACTTACATCAGACTCCGAACCAAACACACACACACTGGAAACCAGATGCCACTTGATGGACTTATACCAGACTCCAAGCACACAACAAGAGGATACGGAATGCCAATCGCTGGGCTTACATCCATCTCCTAACACACACAAAGCAAAATAGAAAGGGCGCCCGGAGAGATCTGCTCATCTCCTGCCTACGTACCTCATCTGGTATGAGGATCAGGGCGACGTAGTTCCCCTACGCAGGGACACAGGACTAGCCTAACCAGATAACAGAGGGAGACACAACTAGGGAGACTACGACTCGAGCCTAGATGTTATCATGCAAATCATCCCTAAGTCAAGGTTGCTATCTAACTTGCACAGGGAGCAAGCTATCCTAAAGCACAGGCAATAGCAAAGCAAACAATCACAGAGAGCACACACTATATACACACCAAGTGGGGCTCAAACAAAGGTTAGGCTGCAGAAGCAAGCCAACTGTATCAGTGTGAGGTTAGCTCTTAACCCTAACATTGAGAGTTAGGGTGAAGCAGATGAAAGGTGAGTGAAGATGAGACTTCACAGCTCTTATCCCTGGCCTGGGAGAGCTTTAGACAATGAAGTGTGGGTTCAGAAAGTGGGAACCCTTCTACACTTATGACACTGACTCAACTGTACAACTGTACAAGGATCTTGGGTTAATGTCCACAATGCATCAACACTAGTGGTGTGAGCAAAGGGACGACTCAACAGAATAGCAGGAGATGGATTGCATATCTCTTGTGTCTGCCAATTGCCTTATCAAAGGTCTTTTCCTGCTTGGGGACAAAAAAATAAACAATCACAAGCATTTCCTCTTAAGGAGGACTTCAGACAGGTGCCTGGCCAAGTAACAGGCCAGGTCTTCCAGACTACATGGAGAAGAGATCATTATACCTCAGTGCTTAAGCTAGCAAGCAAAGCAAACACAAGTTCACAAGGGAACTATAGCAACTAAGGTACCTGAAATCAATCTAACATAATCAGTACTCAACTCAAACAAAAGGCAAACAGATAATTACAAGTCCACAGCACAAACAGATAACAAGCATCAATGCACAAAGGTGCAAGCCACAAGGCATAAGTACAAGTCTCAAGGCCTACAAAACAAACTCCAAGTTAGTCATAAACAATCAATAAACCAACTCCAATTGAGTGCACATCATCAAGTCTAAGCAATTGTGCTCTTTGACCTGAAACAAAGCTCAAACATTAAGCACTAACCACTAGTACAAGACTAGGGTCAAAATGAGAGCAAAAAACCAAAACAGAACATGAAACTTATCAAAAATCAAGATCAATCAAATAAGAATCAAATCCATGTGGTCTCACATTCATATCATCAACCAATATCATTTCATGAGGCAAAGAGTACAAAGCATGCAATTTAGAACCTCATAGGACCAAACAGAAAGATCCAATTCAAATCAACTCACAAACATTTCAATAAATCCTCAAAATATTCATGGTTAAACAGCATTCATAACATGACCTACACACCAAATTTCAGGTCATTTGGACCAAGGGAAGCAAGTCAATTAAATTCAACAAGTCAAAGCGAGTTCAAACAAGCTCATTCAAGGCACCAAATCATGTATCCACTTCAATCAATCATAAAACAGAATTGGCATAAGATAAATGAATGAAACCAAAGCCATGGAAAACTTCAAGATGTCTATAATACACATGCCAAATTTCAAGTCCATCCAATAAACCACAAGAATTTCACAAATCAAATCGGATCATGACTCACAAAAGGTCCACAATTGGTCGAACAGGGGAGAAATTATTAATCAAATTGGAAATGCACTCAAAAAATCCACAAAAATTCACATTCAAACTTAACATTCAGAAGCTTCATCATGCAAAAGTTCAGGTCATTTTGAGTTCATATGGCATGGTAACAAAAATCATGAAGTCAAGCAAGAAATGGTGTGACACAAATTGTCACACCTCTAATGATCAGGTCATATCTCACAAACCAGGAATGCAAAAATCACAAACTATATACCAAAATGCTCCTCAAGGTGTCTAGTTTACACATATAAAATTTCAGCTCCATCCAATTAAGCATCATCATTTCATGATCAAAATAGTAAGCAAGGTGCAACAAATGACATGTTCAAATAAACCCTAACCAAAACAGAAATCCACACGTGCACAATTTTCATAAAGATCATCAAAATATACTAGACATGGCAAGGATTATCGTAGAAAAAAACTCATGTGATTTGGATTATTATTGAGAGAGTTATGGAATTTTGAATGTGGAAAAAAATAAAAAATGTGGAAGGAAGCATGTTAACATGATATGCACAATTGGAATAAAATGCAAGAGGCAAAACATATGAATGCTGTGGAGCGGAATCGAACCGCTGAGGATTTCAAATATGGCGCTCACTTAATGAAACGCTGCGTTTCATTAAGTGAGGTGGCACGCTACCACTGGTCACATGGCGCACAAACACGAAAAAAGCATGCAAACATGGATTATGAAGATCAAAGGAAGTTCTGGAAACAAAACTCAAGCATTCAACGCGTGTTCTTGCTGTTCATCATCAACATGAACTTTTTGTCACGGAAATCAACAAGCAATATACCAATCGAATCATCTCATCATGCATAACACTAATCCGGCCTTAATTTCAATTAATTCTAACTATATTAAGAGCATCGATAAAACAAGTTTCAACATCCAGATTTCAAATCCACATAACTTGCTCAAAACTTAATGAAATTGCACGATTCAAATTGCAGAATGCTCTACATGCTAAGATCTACAAAAGCCACATGATAATTGTGAGAATTGGAGCAATCGAGTTCTAACCTCTTTGAAGATGCAGCACTTAATTTGTTGGTTTCAAAGCCTGGAAGGTGAAAACAGATGATCTAGGATGATGAGGAAGATGAATGAATGATGTACTTTAGCTCAGCAATGCTTAGATTCGAAGAAATCTCCAAATGCCATGAACATGTTCAAGCTTCAACAGTTGCAATTCTTCAAGAATTCTCCAATGTTTGCTTCAACAGATCTTCAATATTTCCTGCAGATCATGATTAGCACAAGAACAAGCAAAAGGAATGGTGAAATTTGATGAAGAAAAGCTGAAAAAATTTGAGAGAATTTGAGAGAATTTGAGATGAAAAGAGTTTGGATCTGAGATTGTGAAGTGTTGATGCAGAATTCTGTTATGATTAGCTTTAAATACCACCTGTTAATCACACTAGCTAAACATGATTAGCAAAAATGAAATGGATTAGTGAATTGAACATGTTATGTAATTTTGCCAAAATGCCCTTATGATCATGTGCCAATGGAACAGTGCCAAAATCCCTTGCAGCAAGTTGCAATTTCTGTTTCAAGGCCAATGCAATTGGTTTGGAGTGAAAATTGTGCATAGTTTTCAAAATCACCTTTTCCCTCCAAAAATTCAAATTGATTCACTTGAAAAATGGACTTTTTGTATGATGATTTTTGATGAAATGTGATGAAGGATTATGATAGCTCATGTCAAATGGAGATTGCTCCAAAAAACCTCACTCAATTTGGCCAAATGGTGTGCAAGTTATCCCTTGTTGAAGTTCAAAATTTCTTGACAATGATTTGATCATAACTTGCCAACCACAAATGATATATTCATGTTCCCTGACTTTTTGGAAAGGTGAGAACAAGATCTTCAACTTTCATGTTGGACAAAATTTCATTTGAAGCTTGTATGATGATGTAAATTTGAGGAGAAGACCTTTCCATTTTTGGCAGTTTGAAATTACAGGTCACTTACTATTTTTGGAAACTTTTCCTCTGACCTCAAATTCTTCAATGTTGATCTTTGTAATGTCAAAGGAGACTTGCACGGACATGAATGAGACCTTTCAAACCATCTCCCACCTTCAAATCCATGAATTCATGCACAGTTGACCACAATTGACTTTCTAGGGTTTCAGATGCAATTCAGCTTGACTGTTGAGCTTTGATCATCCAATCTTTGGCCAAACCACTTCAAAATGATCCCTAGACGATATGAACTCAATGAACCAACCATAGGGCTTTGCTTCAATAGGATTTGCACTTGCTTGCTTGATTGACTGATCCTCCTAACCAGTCTTGACTTAATGACTTGCACTTGGGCAAATGGACAATGCAATGCTATGCAGTGGCCAATGTAATGTTATGACCTAACATGAAAATGAATGTAAAAAATGGTAGGTGAAAATTTGAGGTGCTACAGTTGTTACATACAAGGATTGGCATGAGATGCTGCCATTTGCTTTGCATGGATATCGTACATCTGTCCGCACTTCAACAGGGGCAACCCCTTTCTCTCTTGTTTACGGCATGAAGGTTGTGCTCCCAGTAGAGGTGGAGATCCCATCAATGAGGGTATTGATGGAATCCAAGTTGACTGATGCCGAATGGGTTCCGAGTCGTTATGACCAACTGAATTTGATAGAAGAAAAGAGATTGACTGCCATGTGCCATGGTCTGTTATATCAACAAAGGATGAAGAGAGCCTTTGATAAGAAGGTCAAGCCTCGTGTATTTCGAGAAGGTGACTTCGTGCTCAAGAAAGTTTTGTCTTTCGCGCCCGATTCCAGCGGCAAGTGGACTCCAAACTACGAAGGTCCATATGTTGTTAAGAGAGCCTTTTTAGGCGGTGCTTTGATACTTACAACTATGGATGGGGAGGATTTCACTCGTCCTGTGAATTCAGATGCAGTCAAGAAATACTTCGCCTAAAAATAAAAACAGAATAGCTCGCTAAGTTGAACACCCGAAAGGGCGACTTAGGCAAAAATGAGCGTCTCGGTGGATTGAAAACCTGAAAGGGCGATCCAGGCAAAAGTTAGAGACATGAAAAATAAATATGTATCCCGCTAGATTAAGTACCTCACCCTGGGGCAATCTAGGCAAAAATTAGGGATTTGTCAAGTAACTGCATCCTGACAAGACTTTGTTCTACAAGCTGTCATCTGACAAAGATTCTCGCTCAGTCATCGTCAATTGAAGCTTCAAATACATCGGATTCAGAGTTGGTGGAGAAATGGTCATTATGTTCAATGTAGACCTTTTCTAATATATATCACCAATTTCAAATTTGTAAAGATCTATGGAGTCTTGCCATTTGCGGACTACCATTCCATCAAATAAATTTGAGCCTTTATCCAATTTTTTCACTCTTATTTGTTTCTATTCAGCAAATATTTTGCATGTCTTAATTGAGAAATATCATTGTCTTAAAATAAATAAATTTTTCATAAATTGTTTTTAAACAAAGTGAACATTCACAATGACAAAAGGATACTTGGGATGTCTGCAGTGCTCTCCCAAAGATGGTATGATTCCCAAAAGGGTAAGACATTTGTTCGTATTCCCGGCATACTTGTATCCTCTTCATTTGTCCTTCATGCACAGAAGAAAGTTGTACTTCCCACCAAATCCCAGGAGGTTTGGGAGTTTTGAGTATGATCTCAATCTTCTAGATCCCCATTGAGTTTGGATTTAGCATTTGTGTTGTCAATTATTTGGTTGTCATCCCGTGCGTAGATTGACCTAAAATCCCTTATAGATTGATAAATTGAATATGCTAACCTTTCCGAGGATTTCTCTACTTTTGATCTCCAACAAATTTGCTCCTCGACCATCCTCAGCAGGATTGACTCCACTCTTATTCCCCAGTGTGGTCACCATCAGAGTATCCCTAGTAGTTGCCTATGGGTAATCCTCGATTCAGTCGTTAGTAGTGTTTCCCTAGTGGAATTTCCTGGTCAGAACCCGTTTGTGGTTTCCTCCCGAGCCGAGTGATTGATGAAGATGTTTATCCTTCCTTCCTCAGCGGACTTTTGTCCCTTTCTCCTCGGCAGATATGTTTTCTTTGGTAGTGCATTGTGTGTGGTGACATTGGAACCTTCTAATTGATGGTTGTTCCCCGCAGAGCTTCATCTCCCTCTCCGATAATTTCCCCAGTAGAGTTGATTCCTACGGCCGACTTTATCTGAGCGATGATCCTATCCCCAACTAGGGTGATTGATGGTTATTTCCCTACAGAGATCTTTATTCCTGGTACCTTTTAGCCCCATCAGAGTGGATGTTCTCTAGTGGGCCTGGCTTTCTCTCTTGAGATGTAGTACCAGATGTTTATCCGTTTGAATCTTGGACATGTTTGTGTTAGATATGTATGTTTTGTCAGCATTCATCATACATAAACCATACATTATGCATAATTTTAACATTCAAATATTCACGTCGCATTATTTGCCATAAATACCTTTGTTTGTTGTCTCCTGCTGTTTGTGATACATATTTCCCTAAGCAGATGTTGGTGTCTGATCTCCCCACTTAGAGTCAGCCCCCATAGGCAGAAAGTATTCATCCTTTCTTCCGTATTCCCCACTGAGTTATGTCCTCGTGGATGATTTTTATTTCAGTTTCCTCCCAAAACATGTATTAGAATGGAATTACTCCCCTGAGTTATATCCTCATTGGGTTGAGTTCTTGTTTCGTTGTGTCTCTCTAGCTTGTTCCTAGATTGACTACACTTGTTATTTTCCCTGTACTTCCCCGTAGTTTAGATGAATGATTGCTCAGCAACCAGTAATTATCCATCTCTTCCCCGGCGAAGTTGGCCTTCTACCCAGTAACCGGTAGTTATAAGTCCTATTTCTCTGTGGTTCTCTACCCTCATACCGGTAGTTGTAAACCCAATTTTATCCCCTTGCAGAGTTAACCTTATTTTGTTCATCCTAACCGATGACGGTTACTCTACCGTGGTTTTCTACCCAGTATCCAGGAGATGTAATCCCCTCTTTGACGGTTATCTTTATCCAATATTCGGTATTGATATTCCTTCACCTTTTGAGTATATCTCCCAGTAACCGGTGATATATCTCCTTGATCATTGCCTTTGTCAATGTATCCTCAGCAAGTTATCTTTCATTTACCTTTGGTTGATAATGATTGTTTCTCCCTTTGATTGGTCATCATTTTATACCTAGTATCTGGTATCATGACGTCCTTTCCTTTTTGGTCGATTTATCCTTTATTAACCCAGTAACCGGTTATGGATAATCTTCCATGCGAGTATATTATCTACGTTCTGACGGTAATAGATAATATACCTCATGCGCTCTATGGTCGAAGTCTTTTTCTCTTCCCCAGTCGAGTAAGATTCGTATCCCCTTTTGCGGAGTCGAATGCCCATCCTGTAATCGAGGTTGCTTTTTTAGCCCTCCCTTCGGATGATGAGTGTCTTGGAAATATTCCCCAATTCACGCTTGGTTGGTCACCTATTATATGCCCATTAATCGGTATCCCTGGTGTCCCTTCCCTTCTGCTCCCTATTATGACTTTTTGTCCCCTGTGGAGTCAGATTTCCTGAGATGAAACACACCTTTTTAGGTCTCCCTCAGATGATTTTGGATGTTTGATATCTCTCACCCTCATACCGGTCTTAGATATTCATTCTCCCTGAGCGTGTTATTCTCCCACCCTTATATCGGTGTTGCGATCACATGTCTCCCTGAGCTTATTACCTAGTAACCGGTAATACCTTATCCAGTTGTTTCCTCAGACGAGTCTTGTTTGGACATTCCCCAACGAAGTCCCTTAGTGGATTTTCCCCATCTGAGTCCGGATTTTCACCCGAAGTATCCCTTGTGGATAGTTTTTACTGTATTGGCATATTCCCCAATACATGCATCTTTGAGTCAGCTCGAGTCCTTCCATTGATTTATTTTCGTGGAATTCCTCTCGTGTCTCTCAGTAAGTATTAAGTTGTGACCTGCTCATGCACTTTATTCGCTTTCTTATCCCTATAAGAATCCCCAGAGTCTCTGTCTCATCGAGTGTATTACTCCTATGGATTGTCAGTTTCTCCTAATTTCTTTTCTCTTTGTGGACACATACCCCACAAATTATTACCTTTTTCATACACACATTTGCATTATAAGGTCTCTTAGGGACCAAAATTCGTCTCTTTGTTATTATTTAAGCCCATTCTACCCCGTCGAGACAAAGATTTTAACCTTCACTTCTCCGGCTAGAATGACCTTAAATAGGGGCATCTGTAAGACCCTAATTTTGACCATAAGATCCCTCATAGCATCATAACATTGCATTTGCATTGCCTCAAGGATCATAAGCATCTTGGCTCCTTACCTTTGGGTGGGATCTTTTGAGAGTTGGTTTGAGATCACCAAGCATGCTTGAATTGTATATTATTGCTTTTCTCATTTTACTTACTAACCAAAAAGCACAAAAATATGTCACTAACATCTCTTGTTTGTAGCTTGAGCAGTCACAAGGTCTAAAGCTTCTAGGAGATCCTATGTGCATTGATATGGCCAAAAGAAGATGAAAGAAAGAATGGAAATGGTTCCCAAAGCTCTCATCCATCAAATATGTCTCCCAAACATCTCAATTCATCATTTTGATCAAAGCAAATCAAAGGGTTTGAGGCTTGTTTCCCAAGGAAACCCTAATTCATTTGTTCATCAACTATGCCTTGCTCATGAAGCAATCTCAACCCATAGTCAAAGACAATCAAGGGAAGTTATTTCATTCATCATTTCATGCATATTTGAACTTAATTGATTGTCCTCAATCATCAATTCATCAAGATGTGAGTTGTGGACTTAAGAAGTTGATCAGTCAATTCATCTGACTATTTTGAAATACACCGAGACCTAACGTTTTGTGTGTTTGTCAAATGGTGATGACCCCAAGAGAAAATATGTTCTTAAGAACCGTATGAACAACTTTCATGTTCATAAAAAATTTATTTGAAGCTTGGAAGGTCATAATCCATTCCAAGATATTATAGGTCATTTTGACTGAAACCCTAATTTTAGGTCAACTTCCCTAGAACATAACTCATTCATTTTTCATGATTTTGAGGTGGGATCAAATTCATTAGAAAGATTAAGATGTCCACTTCAAATGTTATGTTGAGAAAAATTTCAAAATCTCAAAATAAATACATGTGACAATGAAAAACATTATAGGTCACTTTGGACCAAATGCATTGAAATGTGAAAAAATCCAACTTCAAGTGCCCATAACTCCTTCATAAAAAATCCAAATGATGCAAACTTTAAGTCCAAATTAATTAACATGAAAATATATACAACTTTTATGTTGAAGATTTTGTCATTTGGAGCTTGCATCATTGAGAAAGAAGGGCTTGAACTTTGGTCAATTTTGAAAATCTCACATATGCATGTTTTGCACCCTACACTTCATGTCCAATTTTCATCAATTTCCAAGGCCCAAATGGAGTTTTGATCAACATAACAAATGATCCTTATGCAATAATCTTTCCAACCATTACTCATAAGATGGTGTTTTCATTTTTGGCATAGCATTTTCGAAGACTTGAATATTATAGTGCAATTTTGGAAGATCATTTAATTTGCCTTGCATGAGCTAATACAGTCCAATCTGCACGTCCATTTTGCCTTTAGCATGCATCAGCTTTCAATTACAGTTGGAATTGGGCCCTCCATGCGCCTGTACAGGCCCATGCATGGAGGCCCTTTCCATTCATGCAAGCATTTTGATCATGCATTTAAGCTTGCTTCTCTTATAAATACAAGGCCAATGCTCTTCAATTCTTCAACCTAATGGCGCCCCAATTGCTGCTCAACTGAAATCCCAGCCATCACTAAAGGAACTAATCCATTTTTCTTCAAATTTTTCAGATCTGAGTTTTGATTTCATTGATCAATTTTCAAATCTTAAAGTTCCTAAACCTTCATCTCCTTGCTCTATAGTGTCAATTGTAAGCAACTGCATCCAAGAACCGTGCCTCAAAGCCTTGTAAATCAAAGGTTCATACCAACTGTTATCTTCTTCGAATCTACTTGTATAGTGTTCAATTCTCATTGTTGTTGTGTGATCTGAAGTCCTCTGCATAGAGGCAACATTGCTATGCTTTTAATTTTTGAAAATCATGAAGTTCATATGAACACCACAGGTCTTCCACTTCTGATTTCTCTCAACATAGAGATCTAGAATGGATTTGAGTGGTACAGGGGTGATGTACATCACCCCAACTCTCGATTGATGCCTCGATCGTGCCATTTGGTTACCATTTTAATTCCTGCAATTTTTGACCTGGACGGAGCTTGGCCGGAGAAGACGGTGGCGTTGGCCACCGTCTGGTTCCCAGATTTGATCTGGAGCATCCATCTCTGTTTCCAGACTCAATCATACGCGTCCGTTGTTATGACTTTTCATTTGGCATGGTGTTACTCGTTTGACCAGCGTGTATGGTGAACACGCGCTTCTTAGCCGTGTGATGATCCACGTCAATTAATGAATCACCATCCAACGCTCCGTGTTTTTCCATAATTTCTATTTTCTGATTTTATTTTCACTTTATTATTTTAATTCCATTTCATTTTTAAAATTCATATCTCTCTCATTATTGGTCCAAAAATTATGGGACCAATTTCATTCTTCCCCTTTTAATTTCTACTTTCTAAAAATGATTTTTAATTTTATTTTATCATTTGCTATTTTTTAGTAATTTTCTCTTTTCTGGTTATTTTTAATTCATTTAAAATAGTTTTTGATATCCAAAAAATACAAAAATATTTTTCTATCCTCTTTGAATAATGATAAATCTATGAAAAATATTCTCATCAATTTATTAATTGATTTTAGATTTTAATTCAATTAGGTTATTTTTATGCATTTTTAATTGATTCAAAATAGTTTCTAACTTTTAAAAATGCTGAATTTTTTTATCAAACTTTGTTTGACCTCGTTGAACTTGGGATAATTCACTTGGGCTTTTCAAAGTTGATTTGAAGTGAGTTTGAAGTTTGACCTTTCTTTATTATTTTAATTCAAGTTTTATTTTAATATGAAAAAATGCCAAAAAATATTTTATTTGTTTCTTGATTTTTAACATTCATTTTACTTCTGTTTTCTATTGTTTGACCTTGATCTTCTCTATCTTTGGTCAATGCTTGTTGATTATCTCATCCCATTTCCATTAATGCACTTTAATTCTTCATCTTCTTCTTCTTCTTTTTTCTTTTTGATCAATGAGTTAAAGATTGGTGGTTAGCATTGATACATGGAGGTTTAATCTTCCTTAGTTCAAATCTAATTCATCTTGATTATGGATCAAGTGAATGACTTTGCATTAAGGATAGGTTGCTTCCTAAATCATGCAAAGAACCTAAATCAATACAAGATCATTTCTCATCTTCTTCTTTTTTTGGCATGGCAAGTTGTTGGAGTTTGATTCACTAATCAAGACCTCTAAATTGTGTTGTTGCCTACATTATTATTGACCGGCCTCAGATAGTTGTGACTTCTACATAAGTCCAATTATGATTTCTTAACATAGCGCTAAATTGCCTTATGGCACACTAACTATTAACACTAACCATTAACCATTAACATTTAATTCTTGCTTTTTACATTTATGCAATTTACTATTCTTGTACATATTATTCATTTATTTTTCCCTTTGCTCACTTGAGCACATGTTTATGATAATGCAATTTACCTTTTGCTCACTTGAGCACATATTTGTGTATATATCATTGTGCTTGTGTTTTATTTTGATTGTTGTGGACCAAATGCAAAGAAATGGACAAATGGACTTAGACTTTAGGACTTTCCCTATGCAAAATTGGAGTCAAAGAGCAACTAGGCATTGAGCCTTTAGAGTGCTATAAAAGTCAAAGAGAAACTAGGCATTGGGCCTTTAGAATGCTATAAATGTTGAAAAGAACTTTGAAGAGACTACTTTCTAAACTCCTTCTTGTTCATTCTTAGTTTGTTTGATAGAACTTTTTAATGTGTGTGCTCTTGTGCTAGGGATTCCAACATTGAGCCTAAGTGAGAAACTATTGCCATGAGCTTCTAAAGAGAGAGATCTAAGAGCCATTGGGGAACTTTCCAAGAGCTTGGTTGATTGATTGATTGCTTGAGTTTATGCTTTATGTGATTGCTTATTCCAAAGGATGGGAGCTACTTGGATCATCAATATGATCTCAAGACGGGAACTCCATTTGTGGTCTTATTTCTTCTCCTTTATCTCTTGTATGATTAGGACTTTAGCCATTCTTCTTCTTCCCTTCACTCTAACCCAAGCCAAAACTTTTGTGAAAACATTTAACCTTTGTTTTCAAACATTAGAAACCTAAGCCTTATGATTTTGATTTTCAAACTTTCTTTTCATAACACTTATTTTGAATTTGATTCTTTAAGTCAAATTTGACCATACTTTGTAAATACTTTCTTTGGTAAATATAACCCATTCAAATACTTTTTGTGGTTTCAATGGCCACTTCTTATTAAAAACCTTTCATAACCTTTAACTATTAGGTTTGAGTTATCCTTGAGGTAGATGTAATACTCACCTATATCCTTAGTGATGGACAATGAGTCTTCCATGCTTATTATAGGGTTAACCCCTCACTAGCATGTTGAAGCTATCCTCACATGGTGGATTTGTGGTTTTTAGGTTAAGTTTTCTCCCTTGGATAACAAAAGACCTTAAGGCTTTTGGACCAATCAATTCACCAACTCATTTTGAGATTTTTACCCCGAACTACGAGGTTTTGAACCTAATCTTTTTTAAGATGGTACGTAGGCAATGGGTTTATCCATCCAAACACAAAAATGTAAATAACTTGTATATTCTCTTCTCATCTCTTCAATCATGTTTACACAAATAAATTTTCACAAAAATACCAACCTTACAACAAGTATGAAAAGGGCTCCCTAGGAGTACCTAGGATGTTTTGGGTGCTTAACACCTTCCCATTGCATAACCAACCCCCTTACCCCCGATCTCTGACATTTTTACTAGTTTTTGATTCGATAAAGCTTTTAGGTTTTTGTTCTCTTTCTAACCATTCCTTTGGATAAATAGAAGTGCGGTGACGACTCGGCTTGTATGGTTTACCTTGGATTTAGTCAATATCTCTAATGGTAACGAATACCCCGCTACAACATGAATGCATGGATGCAACAATCACACTCAAGGATCAAGCAAGTCACACCATACAAAGGTCACAGGATGGCTCAAGTCATCGTCAATATCAATCATCCATTTTGGTCGACTATGGTTTACACCTTATCAACACCCAAGTTCCATTTATATTGAGAATATACGAGAATGGATCAACTGCGAATCAAGGTTTTGTTGTAAGTCATGAGCATGGAGTCTCGGTTAAGAACCACCCAAAGGGAGTGTACTATGGTTAAACCTGACAATCATGTTCTAAAAAGGGTCCCCATAGTCATCATCTCATCTTTCGGATATTATTGGATAAAACGACTACTCGTCCTCCAAAAATATTCTCAAGAGAGACTCTTATGAGTGTAGTATCGCGTAACAATCGTATCAAATCTTACACTTGAACGACCTTCGCACTACGTCTTAAAATAGGCCAAGATGGGCTAGGTATCTAAGGTCCTTGGCTTCTAAGGTTTATATTGGAAAGAGTAATGCCTAACCACGACTACTCGTGTGACATTATTGATCCCAAGAAGACCTCCACCACGTGAATGGGCTTGCAAGTCAACTTGCTAAGGAATAACTCCACACAAGTCAACAAGACTATGTCATTCTCCTATCATAAGTGCACTCGAGCTCGGGTATAGAACTCATCTCACAAGAAATCACCAAGCATACAAGCAATTAATATATCAAGCAATTCATACATTACAAACAATACAGTCATCCCAAATTTGCACAAAAAATATGTCACAAATAAATATAAACATACAACACACATAAGCAAAAAGTAGGCTAAACCCACTAGGAAGATTTCCCCAGCAGAGTCGCCATTTTTCTGTAGCGGGGTTTTCGTTATCTTTAGGCTTATTGACTAAACCAAAAGTAAACATACAATTCGAGTCGCCACCACACTTTTATTTGTCCAAAGGAAAGGCTAAAAAGCGAACAAAAGCCAAGTAAGAAGTTTTATCAAATCAAAAACTAATAAAAATGTCACAGATCTGGGTAAGGGGGCTGGCTATGAAATGGGAAGGTTTTATGCACCCAAAACATCCTTAGTACTCTAAGGGAACCTCTTTTTGCAAACATGTGTTGTAGGTTGGTATTTGTGAAAATATGTGCAAAAGGTTAGGGGGATGAGAAAAGAATAGATTATATTTACATCAACCACTATGATAACTCAAACCTATGACTAATGTTTTTGAAAAGTTTAAACAAAGGTGGCCATTGGAACCACAAAAACAACTTGAAGTGAGTTATATTTACAAGTTAGATTTATTTACAAAATGAAGTCAAAGTTGGATTAAGATTTATTCACAATGAGTATTGATAAAAAGATTTTGAAAAGTCAAAGGCCTAAGGCCTAGGTTTCTAATTTGAAAGTTTTGATTCTAAGATTTGGCAGCAATTTTGGTAAAACAAAGAGTGTTCACAAGATGTTATGTGTGATGTCTTAACATGAGATATCCTATGTACCTGCTGGAGTTAAAGAATACATGCAAGCAAGATTGTTTCAGAATACCACATACAAAGACAAGGCTTCTGATATGGGTTGCATCTGCTGGAGCTTATATGGAAGACATATGTTGCAGGATTGTTTCAGATGACATACACAATGTCATGGTATCTGATATGGCTGTACCTGCTATAAAAGGAAATTGGATTATGCAGGATTTTTCTAGGATGTCAGCCCCAATGTCATGACATCCTGTACGCAGAACATTCAGTATGAATGTCTGGTGTTTTGTGATTGCACAATTAATGGCAATCATTGGTTGATTGAAGATATGGCTAGCTGGCGCATTCAATCAGGGATTTCAACCAGATTTGATTATTTTCCAAGGATATCTATACAGTTGTTATAAAAAGATTTGATTGGAAAATATATTTAGGGTTTTCAAGTTGTCCAAGCCCAGTTGTGTATAAAACTGAATTAGTTAATTTTGTTATGTGTTAACTGATTTAATATTCTGGGATTAGTTAGAATCCCATGTGGCGTTATTTGTGGAGGTCTTGAAGACTCAATCAGAATATTTGGTGAATATACAGTTTCCAAATATGGAGATTTTTTAGGAAATAAAAGATTGAAGACCTTGATTGTAGCAGAAGAGTTCTGCCAGCTCTGTAACAGCAAAGGAAAGATTTGCTGTGATTTCTGAAGGCCCAAATCCAGTTGGGTGGTTAGGTTAAAAATAGCAGATTGTAACCTAGGTTTTGTAATCCTCAAACAATGTAAAAAATTAGAGGTGTGTGTGTGAGGTAAACCTCCGAACCTGTGGGAAGGTTACCAAGTGTTTCTCAGTGCTTGAAAGCATGAGATTATTTGTAACTCAAAGCCTGTAGGCAAGAGTGGTTATGTTCTTGAACGAAGCTGTGAAGCAAGTTCAAGTTGTTTAAACATTACATGGGACTTGTAATGATAAGAATGAAGTCAAAGTAGAACATCTGAACTCTGACTATACCAGAATTTCAATTGGTATCAGAGCAGGCATCCTGTCTGTTCCTGGATAAGATCCATGGGTGATACTTTCTGGTATCTTGCAAGGAGTTATGCCAGTACTGGTGTTGGAACCTGTGGAAGGTTCTGTGATTCCCCTGAATGGTCCCTTGAAGTAGGTGGTTGGACTATTCATAACAGGAACTATGTGTACCTGTCTCTGGAGGTTGGCAATTGGCCTTTATGTGGAACAGCTGTGCTAGTATTGAAACATATCCAAACTTGGTATGTTCTTGGAGGCTGATCTGGTGAAGTGTGGGGTCATAGGTTGAGTTGTATTATGATTTCCGCTGCATAATACCTGGCAAAACTCAAACTCTGATGTAGTTTCCCTTCATGTGGATGAAAGGCGGCTGTGTTCAAGATTTCATCATAATCTACTGAAGATGTCAAAGATACTTGAGTCTCCTCAAGTCCACTCATGATGACGTTCTCACTTCAGGATGGTAAGAATCACTTGATCACTGATTCTTTTACTCTCATGGGTAGTATATATGAAGACCTTGAAGACTTTCAAGGAGGATTTGTTCCAAGGAGGTGGAACTAATGTTCTAGGCAATGTTAGAACATGTTGTTCAACAAGTATGCAGCTGCTGGTTGAAGAGCAGATGTTTTTGGGTGTCAAACAAAGGGATACTTGTGTCTGGAACCTACTCCTGACCTGGAAGAGGAGACATCTGTGGGAGCTAAGTTGACAAGGGTAGGGTCAACTATGAGTATGCTCAAGAAGGTCACTTTTAGAAGTTTGATATCTAGAAGTGGAGCTGGTTGAAATGTGACATTGTGCAACCTCATGCTGTCTGTCTTGGATAGTTGCTCCTGGAAGTACTATGTTGTGTTGGAAGACATGTCCCCTGGATGTTAGAAGTCAATAATGGGGTAACCTGATTGCTATATCATTTAGGAGGATTAGGACCATGAATCTTGTAATTCAAACACCACGCTTAGAAGTGGCAGTTCTGTCAAGGAGTGAGAATATGAAGATTCAGAGATTGGTTGAGGTAGTATGCTCTGGCAATGCATACCTACTATTGACGAGTGTTGTTGTCTTTCACCAGTACTTATGCTCAGCTGGAGTCTGATTGGTGTGATTGGAGTATGTAGAGGTTTAACTCAGAGAGTTAGTTGCCACCAATAAGGGTGATGTACGTCATGGTGAGACAGTTGGGTACAATGCATGGATATTGGTGTGAAGTTTCCATGATTGTTAATTTGAGGGGGAGTTTTGGTTAACCTCCTCACATATTGGTCAGCCTAGGGTCTGGTTGGCTGTTGACCTGTGTCACAAGGGTTCTGGTGGTTGTGTGACACATTTGCAAGGAAGAATTCATCTCTCTCATTCCTAAGGGTGAATTTAATCTGGGAAGATTGTCAAAACTGTTGAGGTACTTGCAAGCAGAAGATGTTGACACTAGAAGATTATTTTCAAAGTATTCTTATGGTAGAAGTATCTGAAAGGAATATTGGGAAAGGATTTAAGATCAATGTCTACTTGTGTCAAGTACAAGTATTTAATTGATTATCCTTGGAGCTCAAGATAACTGATGTTTTAAAATATGTTGGAACATCTCATCTTCTAGATCTTGTGCAGAATCACAGGAAGTATAGTACACCGTTTTATGATCTATCTCTTTGGTGGAAGCAAAAGCATATGATCTCTAAAAAGGTTTCCTGGCAAGAAACATGTTCAGCGTTTACGTGTACAAGAAGAAGAAAACATCATAGTCCTAATGGTGGTTACTTGGATCAGTTTACTTCTGATCTAGGTAAGGAAGTGCATTGGCTAATGCACACCGTGGAGTTAAGAATAAGTGGCAGCATTCTTGACATCATGGAAACAGCTTTGCTTGAGGAAGTGGAATCCTTGGTATAGCTGAAGGGACAGTTTCTAACTGGTCCTTCTGAAGACTCATGCATCAGAGTGTCTGAGGTCTTTGGAGAAGAAGCAGGGATTCATCAAGGTGTGAGCTTGGATGACTTAACTGCAAACCTACAGGATGGAGGTTGTTTACTCAAACTTGGTTCCACAATTAAGTCTATGAGAACGTTGAACTCTTGTTCTGTGAAGGGAGGAAGTTCTTTCAAGTGGCAGAAGAAGGAGCTGAATTCAACAGCTAGATGTTAAAACATAATGTTGTGACATTTGGTTCAACATCAGAATCTTAGTTGGTGAAGTGACACATCAACTTAAGATAGAAGGGTCTACAGAGTTGTAGATTGGGTACTTCAAAAAGATCGTTCTCATTGCAGTCTTTGGAGTTGCTGGATGGAGAGGATGTTACATGTTCATGTCTTGGAGAATCTAAGTTCTGTTTAACATGTAGCTTGAAGTTCAAGTCTCACTTGGAAGGTCAGAATATCTTTGGGAGAAGTCTGATAAACGTGGAGAGGTCAAAAAGTGGCATTTGACTCTTTCATACGAGGATTCATGAAGGAGGTAATCAACCAGTGGCATTTGGTCTATCTCAGAAGTGAGTTCGAAGAATCAAGATAATCTACATATGGCAACTGATTATTCTTGAGGATAGTATGAGGCAAGTTACTTTTGAGCAGAAAAGTAGTATGTTGAAGACAAAAGGAGGTGTTTTCTATTGGAGCTAGTGAAAGAAGTTTTGAGCTATCTATGGAAGATTATCTCTTGTAATGGGGTGAGAATGTATATGTGCCAATTTGTGTCTGGATCAAGCTTGTGATTCAGTGATATCTGAAGAATACCAGATGGTGGTATGCTGTTTTCTGTTCTGGTTAGAAGAGAGATTGTCACAGGGTGTGGATGTGTTCAGCCAAGAAGGTTGAACAGGGAGTGTGCTCTTGAAGACATGAAGATGCGTCTTATGTTTTCCATTCATCAAGCTGTATGGGTTCTCTTTGAATCAGGAAGTATGTGAAGGTCCAACTCTGGGGTGTTGGATATGTTCATCTCCAAGTTTCAAGAGGAGAGTTGGTTGTTCATGACAGGGGGAGTTCTGTCTTTGCACTGCAAGTAATCATCAAGCTTGTGGTCTATGTGTTCTCAGATAACAAGAGTTGGCACCGTGTTAGTTATTGGGATGATGTGGTGAGTGTCAAGGCTGAGTGAGCAGAAGAATGTCTGACCGGATGTCATGACATTGCCTTGGACAATATTGTTATTTCCTTCTGAAACTTACAGTCATAAGGAAATATGGATGTGATGTGTACTTCCTGAATTTTTGTTCTAACATGCTTAATGTTATAACATCTGTTTTAACTTTCTCTGCTAGACTAATAGACATTTATTTTGTCTGATTGGTCACCTTTGGTCAATTTTGACTAAAAAGGGGGAGAAGTGCTTGATGTGGAAGTTGGTTGTGGCTGAACAGAAGTACAGCTATTATTGGAAGAGGTGCACAGGGGCTGATGAAGAGGTGCACAGGTGCTCATGTTATAGCAGATGTCAGTGTGACATTCTGGCTGGTACAGGTGCTGGAGTTACAGTAGCTTTTATTTGATGAATGCATAGATTTAGGGGGAGTAGAAGTACCCTGGTGTATTGTGCATTTGTGTGTCTTACTAGTTGCATCCATAACTAGTAATCCTGTTGTTTGTTGCACAGATTTAGGGGGAGGAGAAGTACCCTTGTGCATATGTGTATTACTAGTAGCCATAGCTAGTAATTGTTTTGCTTCTGTTGCTGATTAAACTACTGTTTAGTGGTTTAACTGTTGATAGTTTGCCTTGTGAACAAAAAGGACAGATATATGTTTTAGCCAAAATTTGCCAAAGGGGGAGTTTGTTGATTCTAAGAGTTGGCAGCAATTTTGGTAAAACAAAGAGTGTTCACAAGATGTTATGTGTGATGTCTTAACATGAGATATCCTATGTACCTACTGGAATTAAAGAAGATATGCAAGCAGGATTGTTTCAGAATGCCACATACAAAGACAAGGCTTCTGATATTGGTTGTACCTGCTGGAGCTTATATGGAAGACATATGCTGCAGGATTGTTTCAGGTGACATACACAATGTCATGGTATCTTATATGGCTGTACCTGCTATAAAAGGAAATTGGATTATGCAGGATTTTTCTAGGATGTAAGACCCGATGTCATGACATCCTGTACGCAGAACATTCAGTATGAATGTCTGGTGTTTTGTGATTGCACAATTAATGGCAATCATTGGTTGATTGAAGATATGGCTAGCTGGCGCATTCAATCAGGGATTTCAACCAGATTTGATTATTTTCCAAGGAGATCTATACAGCTGT
This sequence comes from Lathyrus oleraceus, assembly GCF_024323335.1. Lineage (NCBI taxonomy): Eukaryota > Viridiplantae > Streptophyta > Magnoliopsida > Fabales > Fabaceae > Lathyrus > Lathyrus oleraceus. Next base: position 249,501,155 of record NC_066585.1, on the reverse strand, counting down.
TATAAAAAGATTTGATTGGAAAATATATTTAGGGTTTTCAAGTTGTCCAAGCCCAGCTGTGTATAAAACTGAATTAGTTAATTCTCTTATGTGTTAACTGATTTAATATTCTGGGATTAGTTAGAATCCTATGTGGCGTTATTTATGGAGGTCTTGAAGACTCAATCAGAATATTTGGTGAATATACAGTTTCCAAATATGGAGATTTTTTAGGAAATAAAAGATTGAAGACCTTGATTGTAGCAGAAGATTTCTGCCAGCTCTGTAACAGCAAAGGAAAGATTTGTTGCGATTTCTGAAGGCCCAAATCCAGTTGGGTGGTTAGTTTATAAATAGCAGATTGTAACCTAGGTTTTGTAAGCCTCAAACAATGTAAAAATTAGAGGTGTGTGTGTGAGGTAAACCTCCCAACCTGTGGGAAGGTTACCAAGTGTTTCTCAGTGCTTGAAAGCATGAGATTATTTGTAACTCAAAGCCTGTAGGCAAGAGTGGTTATGTTCTTGAACGAAGCTGTGAAGCAAGTTCAAGTTGTTTAAACATTACATGGGACTTGTAATGATAGGAATGGAAACTGGAGGTTTCTATCTAGGAGTGCCTAGGTATAGATTGCACTGGGTAGGGATTAAGTGAGGAGTTGTAAACGGGGGAGTTTAACTCTGAATTAATACTGCTAATAGTGGATCTTCTTCCTGGCTTGGTATGCCCCCAAAGTAGGTAAAGTTGTATCGAACTGGGTTAACAATTACTGGTGTTTTTACCTTCTACACTCTGTAATTTATCTGTTATAATTCAGTCTGTTTCTAGTCTGTTTATGAAGGGAAGAACAGACTTGACACATAGCCTGCAGTCTGATTACAAAACAGAATGTTATGACATTCATTATTGACTGCTGTTACTGATAGATTGGTTAGTCTGTTACAGTTTATCCATCTGTAATGTTGTGACAGATGATGTTCAAAATAATGTTGAGACATCCTGCATAGAACTGGGAAGGATCAATAATCATAAGGGCTATGGTTGATTTCTACTATGTGTGTGCACTAGATGGACAAAACTGGATGTTCTTATGTCCATGTTAGTATATTATCAGATGTCTAAACATCTGTGACTGAGTGAATATCAGTACTGGAATTTAATTGTTATAACTGTCTTGCTGTATTAGTAACAATGTTGGATCAGATGTCATGACTTCGTGTAGAACATCTGAACTCTGACTATACCAGAATTTCAATTGGTATCAGAGCAGGCATCCTGTCTATTCCTGGATGAGATCCATGGGTGATACTTTCTGGTATCTTGCAAGGAGTTATGCCAGTACTGGTGTTGGAACCTGTGGAAGGTTCTGTGATTCCCCTGAATGGTCCCTTGAAGTAGGTGGTTGGACTATTCATAACAGGAACTATGTGTACCTGTCTCTGGAGGTTGGCAATTGGCCTTTATGTGGAACAGTTGTGCTAGTATTGAAACATATTCAAACTTGGTATGTTCTTGGAGGCTGATCTGGTGAAGTGTGGGGTCATAGGTTGAGTTGTATTATGATTTCCGCTGCATAATACCTGGAAAAACTTAAACTCTGATGTAGTTTGCCCTCATGTGGATGAAAGGCGGTTGTGTTCAAGATTTCATCATAATCTACTGAAGATGTCAAAGATACTTGAGTCTCCTCAAGTCCACTCATGATGACGTTCTCACTTCAGGACGGTAAGAATCACTTGATCACTGATTCTTTTACTCTCTTGGGTAGTATATATGAAGACCTTGAAGACTTTCGAGGAGGATTTGTTCCAAGGAGGTGGAACTAATGTTCTAGGCAATGTTAGAACATGTTGTTCAACAAGTATGCAGCTGCTGGTTGAAGAGCAGATGATTTTGGGTGTCAAACAAAGGGATACTTGTGTTTGGAACCTACTCCTGACCTGGAAGAGGAGACATCTGTGGGAGCTAAGTTGACAAGGGTAGGGTCAACTATGAGTATGCTCAAGAAGGTCACTTTTAGAAGTTTGATATCTAGAAGTGGAGCTGGTTGAAATGTGACATTGTGCAACCTCATGCTGTCTGTCTTGGATAGTTGCTCCTGGAAGTACTATGTTGTGTTGGAAGACATGTCCCCTGGATGTTAGAAGTCAATAATGGGGTAACCTGATTGCTATATCATTTAGGAGGATTAGGACCATGAATCTTGTAATTCAAACACCACGCTCAGAACTGGAAGTTCTGTCAAGGAGTGAGAATATGAAGATTCAGAGATTGGTTGAGGTAGTATGCTCTGGAAATGCATACCTACTATTGACGAGTGTTGTTGTCTTTCACCAGTACTTATGCTCAGCTGGAGTCTGATTGGTGTGATTGGAGTATGTAGAGGTTTAACTCAGAGAGTTAGTTGCCACCAATAAGGGTGGTGTACGTCATGGTGAGACAGTTGGGTACAATGCATGGATATTGGTGTGAAGTTTCCATGATTGTTAATTTGAGGGGGAGTTTTGGTTAACCTCCTCACGTATTGGTCAGCCTAGGGTCTGGTTGGCTGTTGACCTGTGTCACAAGGGTTCTGGTGGTTGTGTGACACATTTGCAAGGAAGAATTCATCTCTCTCATTCCTAAGGGTGAATTTAATCTAAGAAGATTGTCAAAACTGTTGAGGTACTTGCAAGCAGAAGATGTTGACACTAGAAGATTATTTTCAAAGTATTCTTATGGTAGAAATATCTGAAAGGAATATTGGGAAAGGATTTAAGATCAATGTCTACTTGTGTCAAGTACAAGTATTTAATTGATTATCCTTGGAGCTCAAGATAACTGATATTTTAAAATATGTTGGAACATCTCATCTTATAGATCTTGTGCAGAATCACAGGAAGTATAGTACACCGTTTTATGATCTATCTCTTTGGTGGCAGGAAAAGCATATGATCTCTAAAAAGGTTTCCTGGCAAGAAACATGTTCAGCCTTTACGTGTACAAGAAGAAGAAAACATCATAGTCCTGATGGTGGTTACATGGATCAGTTTACTTTTGATCTAGGTAAGGAAGTGCATTGGCTAATGCACACCGTGGAGTTAAGAATAAGTGGCAGCATTCTTGACATCATGGAAACAGCTTTGCTTGAGGAAGTGGAATCCTTGGTATAGCTGAAGGGACAGTTTCTAACTGGTCCTTCTGAAGACTCATGCATCAGAGTGTCTGATGTCTTTGGAGAAGAAGCAGGGATTCATCAAGGTGTGAGATTGGATGACTTAACTGCAAACCTACAGGATGGAGGTTGTTTACTCAAACTTGGTTCCACAATCAAGTCTATGAGAACGTTGAACTCTTGTTCTATGAAGGGAGGAAGTTCTTTCAAGTGGCAGAAGAAGGAGCTGAATTCAACAGTTAGATGTTAAAACATAATGTTGTGACATTTGGTTCAACATCAGAATCTTAGTTGGTGAAGTGACACATCAAGTTAAGATAGAAGGGTCTACAGAGTTGTAGATTGGTTACTTCAAAAAGATCATTCTCATTGCAGTTCTTTGGAGTTGCTGGATGGAGAGGATGTTACATGTTCATGTCTTGGAGAATCTAAGTTCTGTTTAACATGTAGCTTGAAGTTCAAGTCTCACTTGGAAGGTCAGAATATCTTTGGGAGAAGTCTGATAAACGTGGAGAGGTCAAAAATTGGCATTTGACTTTTTCATATGAGGATTCATGAAAGAGGTAATCAACCAGTGGCATTTGGTCTATCTCAGAAGTGAGTTCGAAGAATCAAGATAATATACATATGGCAACTGATTATTCTTGAGGATAGTCTGAGTCAAGTTACTTTTGAGCAGAAAAGTAGTATGTTGAAGACAAAAGGAGGTGTTTTCTATTGGAGCTAGTGAAAGAAGTTTTGAGCTATCTATGGAAGATTATCTCTTGTAATGGGGTGAGAATGTATATGTGCCAATTTGTGTCTGGATCAAGCTTGTGATTCAGTGATATCTGAAGAATACCAGATGGTGGTATGCTATTTCCTGTTCTGGTTAGAAGAGAGATTGTCACAGGGTGTGGATGTGTTCAGCCAAGAAGGTTGAACAGGGAGTGTGCTCTTGAAGACATGAAGATGCGTCTTGTGTTTTCCATTCATCAAGCTGTCTGGGTTCTCTTTGAATCAGGAAGTATGTGAAGGTCTAACTCTGGGGTGTTGGATATGTTCATCTCCAAGTTTCAAGAGGAGAGTTGGTTGTTCATGACAGGGGGAGTTCTGTCTTTGCACTGCAAGTAATCATCAAGCTTGTGGTCTATGTGTTCTCAGATAACAAGATATGGCACCGTGTTAGTTATTGGGATGATGTGGTGAGTGTCAAGGCTGAGTGAGCAGAAGAATGTCTGACCGGATGTCATGACATTGCCTTGGACAATATTGTTATTTCCTTCTGAAACTTACAGTCATAAGGAAATATGGATGTGGTGTGTACTTCCTGAATTTTTGTTCTAACATGCTTAATGTTATAACATCTGTTTTAACTTTCTCTGCTAGACTAATAGACATTTATTTTGTCTGATTGGTCACCTTTGGTCAATTTTGACTAAAAAGGGGGAGAAGTGCTTGATGTGGAAGTTGGTTATGGCTGAACAGAAGTACAACTATTATTGGAAGAGGTGCACAGGGGCTGATGAAGAGGTGCACAGGTGTTGATGTTATAGCAGATGTCAGTGTGACATTCTGGCTGGTACAGGTGCTGGAGTTACAGTAGCTGTTATTTGATGAATGCATAGATTTAGGGGGAGTAGAAGTACCCTGGTGTATTGTGCATTTGTGTGTCTTACTAGTTGCATCCATAACTAGTAATTCTGTTGTTTGTTGCACAGATTTAGGGGGAGGAGAAGTACCCTTGTGCATATGTGTATTACTAGTAGCCATAGCTAGTAATTGTTTTGCTTCTGTTGCTTAATAAACTACTGTTTAGTGGTTTAACTGTTGATAGTTTGCCTTGTGAACAAAAAGGACAGATATATGTTTTAGCCAAAATTTGCCAAAGGGGGAGTTTGTTGATTCTAAGAGTTGGCAGCAATTTTGGTAAAATAAAGAGTGTTCACAAGATGTTATGTGTGATGTCTTAACATGAGATATCCTATGTACCTGCTGGAGTTAAAGAAGATATGCAAGCAGGATTGTTTCAGAATGCCACATACAAAGACAAGGCTTCTGATATTGGTTGTACCTGCTGGAGCTTATATGGAAGACATATGTTGCAGGATTGTTTCAGGTGACATACACAATGTCATGGTATCTGATATGGCTGTACCTGCTATAAAAGGAAATTGGATTATGCAGGATTTTTCTAGGATGTTAGACCCGATGTCATGACATCCTGTACGCAGAATATTCAGTATGAATGTCTGGTGTTTTGTGATTGCACAATTAATGGCAATCATTGGTTGATTGAAGATATGGCTAGCTGGCGCATTCAATCAGGGATTTCAACCAGATTTGATTATTTTCCAAGGAGATCTATACAGCTGTTATAAAAAGATTTGATTGGAAAATATATTTAGGGTTTTCAAGTTGTCCAAGCCCAGCTGTGTATAAAACTGAATTAGTTAATTCTCTTATGTGTTAACTGATTTAATATTCTGGGATTAGTTAGAATCCTATGTGGCGTTATTTATGGAGGTCTTGAAGACTCAATCAGAATATTTGGTGAATATACAGTTTCCAAATATGGAGATTTTTTAGGAAATAAAAGATTGAAGACCTTGATTGTAGCAGAAGATTTCTGCCAGCTCTGTAACAGCAAAGGAAAGATTTGTTGCGATTTCTGAAGGCCCAAATCCAGTTGGGTGGTTAGTTTATAAATAGCAGATTGTAACCTAGGTTTTGTAAGCCTCAAACAATGTAAAAATTAGAGGTGTGTGTGTGAGGTAAACCTCCCAACCTGTGGGAAGGTTACCAAGTGTTTCTCAGTGCTTGAAAGCATGAGATTATTTGTAACTCAAAGCCTGTAGGCAAGAGTGGTTATGTTCTTGAACGAAGCTGTGAAGCAAGTTCAAGTTGTTTAAACATTACATGGGACTTGTAATGATAGGAATGGAAACTGGAGGTTTCTATCTAGGAGTGCCTAGGTATAGATTGCACTGGGTAGGGATTAAGTGAGGAGTTGTAAACGGGGGAGTTTAACTCTGAATTAATACTGCTAATAGTGGATCTTCTTCCTGGCTTGGTATGCCCCCAAAGTAGGTAAAGTTGTACCGAACTGGGTTAACAATTATTGGTGTTTTTACCTTCTACACTCTGTAATTTATCTGTTATAATTCAGTCTGTTTATGAAGGGAGGAACAGACTTGACACATAGCCTGCAGTCTGATTACAAAACAGAATGTTATGACATTCATTATTGACTGCTGTTACTGATAGATTGGTTAGTCTGTTACAGTTTATCCATCTGTAATGTTGTGACAGATGATGTTCAAAACAATGTTGAGACATCCTGCATAGAACTGGGAAGGATCAATAATCATAAGGGCTATGGTTGATTTCTACTATGTGTGTGCACTAGATGGACAAAACTGGATGTTCTTATGTCCATGTTAGTATATTATCAGATGTCTAAACATCTGTGACTGAGTGCATATCAGTACTGGAATTTAATTGTTATAACTGTCTTGCTGTATTAGTAACAATTTTGGATCAGATGTCTCGACTTCGTGTAGAACATCTGAACTCTGACTATACCAGAATTTCAATTGGTATCAGAGCAGGCATCCTGTCTGTTCCTGGATGAGATCCATGGGTGATACTTTCTGGTATCTTGCAAGGAGTTATGCCAGTACTGGTGTTGGAACCTGTGGAAGGTTCTGTGATTCCCCTGAATGGTCCCTTGAAGTAGGTGGTTGGACTATTCGTAACAGGAACTATGTGTACCTGTCTCTGGAGGTTGGCAATTGGCCTTTATGTGGAACAACTGTGCTAGTATTGAAACATATTCAAACTTAGTATGTTCTTGGAGGCTGATCTGGTGAAGTGTGGGGTCATAGGTTGAGTTGTATTATGATTTCCGCTGCATAATACCTGGAAAAACTTAAACTCTGATGTAGTTTACCCTCATGTGGATGAAAGGCGGCTATGTTCAAGATTTCATCATAATCTACTGAAGATGTCAAAGATACTTGAGTCTCCTCAAGTCCACTCATGATGACGTTCTCACTTCAGGATGGTAAGAATCACTTGATCACTGATTCTTTTACTCTCTTGGGTAGTATATATGAAGACCTTGAAGACTTTCGAGGAGGATTTGTTCCAAGGAGGTGGAACTAATGTTCTAGGCAATGTTAGAACATGTTGTTCAACAAGTATGAAGCTGTTGGTTGAAGAGCAGATGTTTTTGGGTGTCAAACAAAGGGATACTTGTGTTTGGAACCTACTCCTGACCTGGAAGAGGAGACATCTGTGGGAGCTAAGTTGACAAGGGTAGGGTCAACTATGAGTATGCTCAAGAAGGTCACTTTTAGAAGTTTGATATCTAGAAGTGGAGCTGGTTGAAATGTGACATTGTGCAACCTCATGCTGTCTGTCTTGGATAGTTGCTCCTGGAAGTACTATGTTGTGTTGGAAGACATGTCCCCTGGATGTTAGAAGTCAATAATGGGGTAACCTGATTGCTATATCATTTAGGAGGATTAGGACCATGAATCTTGCAATTCAAACACCACGCTCAGAAGTGGCAGTTCTGTCAAGGAGTGAGAATATGAAGATTCAGAGATTGGTTGAGGTAGTATGCTCTGGCAATGCATATCTACTATTGACGAGTGTTGTTGTCTTTCACCAGTACTTATGCTCAGCTGGAGTCTGATTGGTGTGATTGGAGTATGTAGAGGTTTAACTCAGAGAGTTAGTTGCCGCCAATAAGGGTGATGTACGTCATGGTGAGACAGTTGGGTACAATGCATGGATATTGGTGTGAAGTTTCCATGATTGTTAATTTGAGGGGGAGTTTTGGTTAACCTCCTCACGTATTGGTCAGCCTAGGGTCTGGTTGGCTGTTGACCTGTGTCACAAGGGTTCTGGTGGTTGTGTGACACATTTGCAAGGAAGAATTCATCTCTCTCATTCCTAAGGGTGAATTTAATCTGGGAAGATTGTCAAAACTCTTGAGGTACTTGCAAGCAGAAGATGTTGACACTGGAAGAGTATTTTCAAAGTATTCTTATGGTAGAAGTATCTGAAAGGAATATTGGGAAAGGATTTAAGATCAATGTCTACTTGTGTCAAGTACAAGTATTTAATTGATTATCCTTGGAGCTCAAGATAACTGATGTTTTAAAATATGTTGGAACATCTCATCTTCTAGATCTTGTGCAGAATCACAGGAAGTATAGTACACCGTTTTATGATCTATCTCTTTGGTGGAAGCAAAAGCATATGATCTCTAAAAAGGTTTCCTGGCAAGAAACATGTTCAGCGTTTACGTGTACAAGAAGAAGAAAACATCATAGTCCTAATGGTGGTTACTTGGATCAGTTTACTTCTGATCTAGGTAAGGAAGTGCATTGGCTAATGCACACCGTGGAGTTAAGAATAAGTGGCAGCATTCTTGACATCATGGAAACAGCTTTGCTTGAGGAAGTGGAATCCTTGGTATAGCTGAAGGGACAGTTTCTAACTGGTCCTTCTGAAGACTCGTGCATCAGAGTGTCTGAGGTCTTTGGAGAAGAAGCAGGGATTCATCAAGGTGTGAGCTTGGATGACTTAACTGCAAACCTACAGGATGGAGGTTGTTTACTCAAACTTGGTTCCACAATTAAGTCTATGAGAACGTTGAACTCTTGTTCTGTGAAGGGAGGAAGTTCTTTCAAGTGGCAGAAGAAGGAGCTGAATTCAACAGCTAGATGTTAAAACATAATGTTGTGACATTTGGTTCAACATCAGAATCTTAGTTGGTGAAGTGACACATCAACTTAAGATAGAAGGGTCTACAGAGTTGTAGATTGGGTACTTCAAAAAGATCGTTCTCATTGCAGTCTTTGGAGTTGCTGGATGGAGAGGATGTTACATGTTCATGTCTTGGAGAATCTAAGTTCTGTTTAACATGTAGCTTGAAGTTCAAGTCTCACTTGGAAGGTCAGAATATCTTTGGGAGAAGTCTGATAAACGTGGAGAGGTCAAAAAGTGGCATTTGACTTTTTCATACGAGGATTCATGAAGGAGGTAATCAACCAGTGGCATTTGGTCTATCTCAGAAGTGAGTTCGAAGAATCAAGATAATCTACATATGGCAACTGATTATTCTTGAGGATAGTATGAGACAAGTTACTTTTGAGCAGAAAAGTAGTATGTTGAAGACAAAAGGAGGTGTTTTCTATTGGAGCTAGTGAAAGAAGTTTTGAGCTATCTATGGAAGATTATCTCTTGTAATGGGGTGAGAATGTATATGTGCCAATTTGTGTCTGGATCAAGCTTGTGATTCAGTGATATCTGAAGAATACCAGATGGTGGTATGTTGTTTTCTGTTCTGGTTAGAAGAGAGATTGTCACAGGGTGTGGATGTGTTCAGCCAAGAAGGTTGAACAGGGAGTGTGCTCTTGAAGACATGAAGATGCGTCTTATGTTTTCCATTCATCAAGCTGTCTGGGTTCTCTTTGAATCAGGAAGTATGTGAAGGTCCAACTCTGGGGTGTTGGATATGTTCATCTCCAAGTTTCAAGAGGAGAGTTGGTTGTTCATGACAGGGGGAGTTATGTCTTTGCACTGCAAGTAATCATCAAGCTTGTGGTCTATGTGTTCTCAGATAACAAGATATGGCACCGTGTTAGTTATTGGGATGATGTGGTGAGTGTCAAGGCTGAGTGAGCAGAAGAATGTCTGACCGGATGTCATGACATTGCCTTGGACAATATTGTTATTTCCTTCTGAAACTTACAGTCATAAGGAAATATGGATGTGGTGTGTACTTCCTGAATTTTTGTTCTAACATGCTTAATGTTATAACATCTATTTTAACTTTCTCTGCTAGACTAATAGACATTTATTTTGTCTGATTGGTCACCTTTGGTCAATTTTGACTAAAAAGGGGGAGAAGTGCTTGATGTGGAAGTTGGTTGTGGCTGAACAGAAGTACAGCTATTATTGGAACAGGTGCACAGGGGCTGATGAAGAGGTGCACAGGTGCTGATGTTATAGCAGATGTCAGTGTGACATTCTAGCTGGTATAGGTGCTGGAGTTACAGTAGCTGTTATTTGATGAATGCATAGATTTAGGGGGAAAAGAAGTACCCTGGTGTATTGTGCATTTGTGTGTCTTACTAGTTGCATCCATAACTAGTAATTCTGTTGTTTGTTGCACAGATTTAGGGGGAGGAGAAGTACCCTTGTGCATATGTGTATTACTAGTAGCCATAGCTAGTAATTGTTTTGCTTCTGTTGCTGATTAAACTACTGTTTAGTGGTTTAACTGCTGATAGTTTGCCTTGTGAACAAAAAGGACAGATATATGTTTTAGCCAAAATTTGCCAAAGGGGGAGTTTGTTGATTCTAAGAGTTAGCAGCAATTTTGGTAAAACAAAGAGTGTTCACAAGATGTTATGTGTGATGTCTTAACATGAGATATCCTATGTACCTGCTGGAGTTAAAGAAGATATGCAAGCAGGATTGTTTCAGAATGCCACATACAAAGACAAGGCTTTTGATATTGGTTGTACCTGCTGGAGCTTATATGGAAGACATATGCTGCAGGATTGTTTCAGATGACATACACAATGTCATGGTATCTGATATGGTTGTACCTGCTATAAAAGGAAATTGGATTATGCAGGATTTTTCTAGGATGTCAGACCCGATGTCATGACATCCTGTACGCAGAACATTCAGTATGAATGTCTTGTGTTTTGTGATTGCACAATTAATGGCAATCATTGGTTGATTGAAGATATGGCTAGCTGGCGCATTCAATCAGGGATTTCAACCAGATTTGATTATTTTCCAAGGAGATCTATACAGCTGTTATAAAAAGATTTGATTGGAAAATATATTTAGGGTTTTCAAGTTGTCCAAGCCCAGCTGTGTATAAAACTGAATTAGTTAATTCTGTTATGTGTTAACTGATTTAATATTCTGGGATTAGTTAGAATCCTATGTGGCGTTATTTATGGAGGTCTTGAAGACTCAATCAGAATATTTGGTGAATATACAGTTTCCAAATATGGAGATTTTTTAGGAAATAAAAGATTGAAGACCTTGATTGTAGCAGAAGAGTTCTGCCAGCTCTGTAACAGCAAAGGAAAGATTTGCTGCGATTTCTAAAGACCCAAATCCAGTTGGGTTGTTAGGTTATAAATAGCAGATTGTAACCTAGGTTTTGTAAGCCTCAAACAATGTAAAAATTAGAGGTGTGCGTGTGAGGTAAACCTCCCAACCTGTGGGAAGGTTACCAAGTGTTTCTCAGTGCTTGAAAGCATGAGATTATTTGTAACTCAAAGCCTGTAGGCAAGAGTGGTTATGTTCTTGAACGAAGTTGTGAAGCAAGTTCAAGTTGTTTAAACATTACATGGGACTTGTAATGATAGGAATGGAAACTGGAGGTTTCTATCTAGGAGTGCCTAGGTATAGATAGCACTGGGTAGGGATTAAGTGAGGAGTTGTAAACGGGGGAGTTTAACTCTGAATTAATACTGCTAATAGTGGATCTTCTTCCTGGCTTGGTATGCCCCCAAAGTAGGTAAAGTTGTTCGAACTAGGTTAATAATTACTGGTGTTTTTACCTTCTGCACTCTGTAATTTATCTGTTATAATTCAGTCTGTTTCTAGTCTGTTTATGAAGGGAAGAACAGACTTGACACATATCCTGCAGTCTGATTACAAAACAGAATGTTATGACATTCATTATTGACTGCTGTTACTGATAGACTGGTTAGTCTGTTACAGTTTATCCATCTGTAATGTTGTGACAGATGATGTTCAAACAATGTTGAGACATCCTGCATAGAACTGGGCAGGATCAATAATCATAAGGGCTATGGTTGATTTCTACTATGTGTGTGCACTAGATGGACAAAACTGGATGTTCTTATGTCCATGTTGGTATATTGTCAGATATCTAAACATCTGGGATTGAGTGCATATCAGTACTGAATTTTAATTGTTATAACTGTCTTGTTGTATTAGTAACAATGTTGGATCAGATGTCATGACTTCGTGTAGAACATCTTAACTCTGACTATACCCGAATTTCATAAAGCAATGTCAAAGTTTGCAAGAAAAGATTTTGGCTTGGGTTAGAGTGGAGAGAAGAAGAGAAGGGCTAGTCCTAAAGCATACAAAGATAAGAGAGAAGATAAAACCCTTGGAGTTCCTTTTCTTGAAATCATAGAGATGATTCAAGATGCTCCTTTCCTTTGGACTTAGCACACAATCAAGCAATCAAATAATTTAGATTAAAGCTCCTAGGATTTCCATTTGGCTTGTCTCTCTTAACTTGGCTACTCATGACAATGGTCCTCTTTATTATCTCAAGATGGAATCCCTATCACACAAGAGCAAACATCAAAGGGTTCACAACATAATCAAAGGAATGGACAAAGAATAAGTTTAGATGAGAAGTCCTTTAAAGTCAACTTTGAGATTTAGCATTCTAAAGGGATGAGACCTAATTGCTCTTCAACAAATTTAGCTTTCTAAAGGCATGAGGCCTAGTTGCTCTTGAACTCCTTTAAGCATGGGTATGTCCTAGTTCTAAGTCCTTTCTCCTTTTTGCATTGGGTTCACACAAAACAAAGACAAAACAAACACAAGACAACAATATATTTATATACAATAATGAGCTCAAATGAGCAAAAGAAAAATGACATAAACATAAAGTATTTGCTCAAGTGAGAAAAATGAAAAGCAATATGAATAAATAAGCAAGAAATAAAGTGCATTAAAGTAAAGGGCAAAAAATTAAATGCTCAAATTAAAGTTAGTAATTAGTATGGTTATGTTAGTGTGTCATAAGACAATGTAGCGCTATGTTAAGCAATCGTAAGTGGACTAATGTAGTAGTCACACCTATCTGAGGCCGGTCAATAAAACTATAGGCAAATAAATACAAGTTAGAGATCATCACTAGTAAGCCAAGCTCCACAAACTTGCCATGCCAAAAGAAAAGAGAAAGGCCTTGTAGGGACTTTAGGTTTTTTGCTTGACCAAGAAGCAACCTATCTTGGACACAAAACAACTCACTTGATCTTGGATCAAGTTGAGTTTGGTTTGGATCAAAGAAGGTTAAACCTCTCATTTGTCAAGACCAACCATAAGACATTAACTCATTGGCCAAATTAAAAAAGAGAAATGGAATGAAGATGAAATGGATGGAAAGAAACATTCAAGCATCAAACACAAATGATCAAATGTGAATCAAATCATCATCAATCAATGCTAAACAGAAGAGAAATGAAGATCACAAGTCAACAAGTCAAACATATCTTTTTGGTATTTTTTGAATTAAAAATAAATGCAAAATAAAATAAACAAAATATGGTTAAACCTCAAATTCAATTCAAATCAACTTCAACAAGTCCAATTAAATTCTCATAGGTCTAACATGGTCAAACAAACTTTGATAAATTTTCTCAATAATTTTTAAAATTAGAAACTATTTAAAAATAATTAAAAACAATGAAAAATAACAAAATATGAATTAAAATCTCAAATAAATCTCAAATCAAATAAGAAATTGATGAGACTATTTTTCATTGACTTATCATGATCCATAGGTTTTAGGAAAATATTTTTGGATTTTTCAGATGTCAAAAAGTATTTTAAAATGAAATAAAACTATTACAAACCAAATAATTCACAAAAAATATTAAATGAAGTCACAGAAATAATGAAAAACCAAAATATGAAACTAGATTTTTCAAGAAAATTTTTGGCATTGGTCTCATATTTTTGTGACTTCAAATAAAATATTTATGAATTTTTGAAATTAAAAGGAATTAACTAAAATTAAAAGAAAATAAGGAAAATAGGAAAATCCAGCGCCATCGGATCATCTCATTAATTGACGAGGCAATGATCATGTGGCTCTAAGGCGCACATACACGGTGTATTGGAGCCAAGCGCGCAGCACAAAGATTTAAAATAAGTCAATGCATTGGACGCGTGAGATTATAACATAGCAACATGATCCAATGGTTCTGAAGCAAACATGTGGGGATGGTGGTGGAAACCACCATCTTCTCCGGCGATCTAACCAGTTCCGGCCACCACGCGCAGGAAAACAAAGTGTAATGAAAATTAAAAAAAAAGGGCATCAAAATGAAGTTGAGGTGATGTACATCACCCCTGTAACCATGGATCATCCTCACAGTTCTTATTTAGAGAGAAACGTGAGCTTGAAGATCATGGTGCATGAACTGAAATGGCACGATTTGCAAAATTAAGACCACCACTGGCCTGCCTCAAGCATGAGGACTTCAGAAAATAGCATAAGCCAAAGGAATTCACATTGTATTGCAAGATCTAAATCAGAAAAGTTTGAGGTTCTACCTCTGAATTGAAGCTTCAAATAGCACGAATCCTTCAAGGTCTTGACCTACTCTTGCTCTGGAAGTGTGATGGTGATGCTAGGTTAAGGAATTGAGCTTTGAAAATCAACTAATGATGTTGAACTTCAAGCTTGAAAAAGAGAAAGAAAATTGAAAATTCCTTTAGTGAGGGTTTGGATTTCAATTCAGCAGCAATTCAGATCTCCACTTGGTTACCATTTGAATGAGAATGCACACTTATTTATAACTTGAATGTGATGCAAGACAATGCTTCCCTCGTGTGCATGAAGTTTGAATCCTCCTTGCATGGGCTTGTACAGGCGCATGTAAGGCCCAAGAATGAATGAAAATCCATGTTGAGATCAAATGGAAGTGAATTGGACGTGCACAAGGGTCTGCACAAGCTTGCACACTAAGTTATAATGTGAAATGCAAAAATGAACATAAGCATAAAGCTCTTCGAAACTCCCACATGGAAAGTCCAAAAAATTAATATGGGTAATGGTTGGAAAGCTCTTGAAATAAGGAACAAAAGTCATGTTGGGAAAAAATTCATTTGGCAATTGGAAATTTATGAAAACTGGCTGTGAAGGTTTGGGTACAAAACATGTCTAGGTTCTCCTTTGAAATTTTTTACCAAAAGCAAGCATCTTCAAGCCCTTCTGTTTCAATGATTAATGCCTCAAATGGAAAAACCTCCAACGTAAAGTTGTAGATCTTTTCAAGATGATAAATTTAGACTTAAATTTTGCATCATTTGGATTTTTCATAAGAAAGTTATGGGCACTTGAAGTTGGGCATTTTTCAAATTCAATGACTTAGGTCAAAAGTGACCTATAATGTTTTGTATTATCACATGTATTTATTTTAGGATTATGAAACTTTGTCCAACATAACATTTGAATTAGACATCTTAATATTTCCAATGAATTTGGTCTCATCTCAAAATCATAAAAATTGAGGAAGTTGGGTCTTTGGGAAGTTGACCCAAAATTAGGGTTTCAGTCAAAATGACCTATAATGTTTTGAAATGAATGATGACCTTACAAGTTTCAAATGGATTTTTTATGAACATTAAAGTTGTTCATATGGTTCTTAAGAATAGTTTTTCTCTTGGGGTCATCTTCTTTTGACAAACACATCAAAAGTTGTATCCCAGTGACCTTCAGTTTAGTCAGATGACTTGACTGGTCAACTTCACAAGGCCAAACTTCAAATCTTGATGAATGAATGATTGAGGAGCCTCACATAAGCTCATATATGCATAAAAAAATGAATTAAATAACTTCCCTTTATTAAATTTGATCATAGGTTGAGGTTGCTTCATGAGCAAGGCACGATTGAATTAGGGTTTCCTTGAGAAACAATCCTCAAGCCCTTTGGGTTATCTTGATCAAATTGGCAAATTGAGATACTTGGGAGACATATATGATGATTAGGATCTTGTTGGACCATTGTCATGCTTTTTCGCATCTTCATCTAGCCACTTCATTGAGCTTATGAGCCTCCTAGGAGCATGGGAGCACATGATCACTTGAGCTTCAAAACAAAAGAGTTAGTGACATATTTTTGTGCTTTTGGTTAGTAAAAAAATGAGAAAAGAAATAATATACAATAAAATCATGCTTGGTGATCTCAAACCAACTCACACAAGTCCCACCCCTAGGGTTAAGGAGCCACACATGCTATGATCCTTGAAGTAATGCATTGAGCAAATGGTATGATGCCATGAGGGATCTTAGGATCAAAATTAGGCTCTTACACAAGGTATTTGATGTACTCTTTATTAGAAGATCCTTGGTGAGGATGCATAAGGATATTTGTTTGGTAAGTGATTGTGAGCATGGCCCTAATGGTTGTGCAATATGCAGTGTCAATCCTAGAGGTTGTATGGTTGTGAAGAGAGGCATCCAGAGGTTGATAGATGAAGGTATGATACAGATCCTTCAGTCCCGTCACGTGGATGACGATGTGAGTGTAATAGTGCCAGTATTCAAAACACCAGAAAGAGTGGTGATTCAATTCGATAGCAGCAGTAGTAACAATGTCAGCAACAGATCGGTATCACCGTTGGTTATATGGTTAGAAGGCCTCGTACCATATGCATCCGATAAGGTTGTCCCATACCAGTTCAATGCTACCATGTTAGAGAATGGTTAAGAGATTCCTTTGCCTACGACCAATTCTGTTGTGAGTATAGCTGATGTTACTAAGGTGACCCGTAGTGGTCGTGTCTTTGGGTCGGTGTTCCCTAAGAATGTGGGTGATGTATTTGTTACTAAGAATGTCGAAGTACCTATAGTTGATCCAATTAGCGCTCCGAAGTGCCAGTATGGTGAATCCAGCGGTTCGAAGCCTAACGATGATGATGAGGTACTACGATTAATAAAGAAGAGCAAGTTTAATATGGTGGAGCAGTGGCTCCAAACCCCCTCCAAGATTTCAGTGATGTCTCTGCTTATGAACTCTGAGGCGCATAGAGAAGCACTGCAGAAGGTGTTAGAGCAAGCAGATATGGAACATGATGTTACAGTGGATCAGTTTGATCATATTGTGGCTAACATCACTTCCTGTAACAATCTTAGCTTCTGTGATGAAGAACTCCCCGAGAAGGGTAGAAATCACAAGTTGGCATTGCACATTTCAATAAATTGCAAGGAGGATGCTCTGTCAAATGTTTTGGTTGACACTGGTTCTTCATTGAACGTACTCCCAAAGTCTACTCTATCAAGATTGTCGTATCAAGGAGCTCCAATGAGATACAATAGCGTGATCGTCAAGGCATTTGATGGATCTCGCAAGACCGTGATTGGTGAAGTGGACCTTCCTATAAAGATAGGTCCGAGTGATTTCAAAATTACTTTCCAAGTAATGGATATCCACCCGACCTATAGTTGTTTGTTAGGAAGGCCATGGATACATGAGGCAGGAGCCGTTACTTCAACTTTTCACCAGAAATTGAAGTTCGTCAAAAATGGAAAGCTTGTTATTGTTGGTGGGGAGAAGGCTTTGTTGGTAAGCCACATGTCGTCTTTCTCTTATGTGGAAGCTGAGGATGAGGTTGGAACTCCGTTCCAAGCCTTATCTATTGCTTAGGAAAAGAGAGTTGGGGCACCTATGTCCTCATTCAAAGATGCACAGAGAATTGTTGAAAATGATAATTATGATAAGTGGTGACAGATGGTAGAGGTCGCCGACAACAAGAGCAGAGCCGATTTAGGTTTCCAGTGAGGATCATCTGTGGTTAAAGTTGAAGATGTACAACCCAGTTTCCGTAGCGGGGGGTTCATTCATGGTAATGAACAACACTTAGATGTTATGATCGAGGGCGATGAAGATAAAGATTGCACCAATTTTGTGACACATGGAAAAGCTTGCTACAATTGGACTACTGTTGATATTCCTGTTATTATGCATCGATCTAAGTAATTTCTTTTACTTGTTTTTGAAAGTCCTTCTCCTATGCCCAAGGGAGAAGTGAACATTGTTTAGGAATTTTCAAATTTGATCATCAATAAAATATAATTCTATTCATCCACATCTATGATGTTTTATTTTTGCTTTTGCTTTATTCTAAAAATGGTAATCATAAAAAACATAAATAAATAAATAATAATTTATCCTTCTGCATAATATTTGGTCACAATTCACTTCTCTAAAATCAAAATATCAAATCATTATGCAGGTTGGTTTCTAAACCCATTGAATACAATGATCTTACTCCTTCTCCAAATTTTAAATTCCCTGTGTTTGAGGCCAAGGAAGTAAGTGATGAAGAAGTGTTTGATGAATTATCCCATCTTCTTGAGCACGAGGAAAAATCCATTCAGCCATTCGAAGAGCAGATTGAGTTAGTCAACTTGGGTTCCGAGGATGATGTGAAGAAAGTCAAGATTGGGTCTCAATTGTGTCTGGAAAGGAAGAAGGGGTTGATCGATCTTCTCCGAGAGTATTCAGATGTGTTTGCCTTGTCCTATCAAGACATGCCTGGTTTGGATTCTGAGATTGTGGAGCATAGATTGTCGTTGAAGCCAGAATGCCCGCCAGTCAAGCAGAAGTTGAGGAGGACTCATCCTGATATGGCTAGTTTCCTTGTGACTACCGAGTAACCGTGTAGCGGGGTTTTCGTTACTTTTAGGTTTATTGACTAAACCAAAAGTCAACATACAATTCGAGTTTCCACCGCACTTTTATTTGTCCAAAGGAAAGGCTAAATAGCGAACAAAAGCCAAGTAAGAAGTTTTTCAAATCAAAAACTAATAAAAATGTCAGAGATCTAGGTAAGGGGATTGGTTATGAAATGGGAAGGTTTTACGCAACCAAAACATCCTTAGTACTCTAAGGGGACCCTTTTTGCAAATATGTGTTGTAGGTTGGTATTTGTGAAAATATTTGTGCAAAAGATTAGGGGGATGAGAAAAGAATAGATTATATTTACAAATTTTGTTGTTTGAATGGATGAACCCATTGCCTACGTACCATCACAAAGGAGGATCAAAACCTCGTAGTTCGTGGTAAAAATCTCAAAAATTGGTGAATTGATTTTAATCAAAAACCTTAAGGTCTTTTGTTATCAAAAAGAGAAAACTCAACCTAAACCAATAATCCACCATGTGAGGAAGGCTTCAACATGTTAGTGAGGGGTTAACCCTATAATAAGCATGGAAGGCTTATAATCCAACACTAAGGATGAGGTGAGATTTACATCAACCACTATGATAACTCAAACCTATGACTAATGTTTTTGAAAAGATTTTAACAAGTGGCCATTGGAACCACAAAAACAACTTGAAATGAGTTATATTTACAAGTTAGATTTATTCACAAAATGAGGTCAAAGTTGGATTAAAGTTTATTTACAATGAGTATTTATAAAAATGGTTTTGAAAATTCAAAGGCCTAAGGCCTAGGTTTCTAATTTGAAATAAAGTCAAAGTTTTGAAAATTATTTTTGGCTTGGTTAGAGTGGGGAGAAGAGACAAGGGCTATTCATAAAACATACAGAGATAAGAGGGGAAAGACAACCCTTGGAGTTCCTTTTCTTGGAGTCATAGAGATGACTCAAGATGCTCCTTTCCTTTGAACTTAGCACACAAAACAAGAAATTAATAATTTGAATTCAAGCTCCTAGGATCTCCATTTGGCTTTGGCTCTTAACTTGGATACTCATGACAATGGTCCTCTTTTCACAATCTTAAAATGAGGTTGCTATCACACAAAAGCACACATCAAAAAGCTCACAACATAATAAAGGGAATGGATAAAGAATAAGTTTGAGGAGAAGTCCTTTGAGGTCAACTTTGAATTTTAGCATTCTAAAGGCATGAGGCCTAGTTTCTCTTCAACACATTTTGCATTCTAAAGGCATGAGGCCTAGTTGCTCTTGAATTCCTTTAAGCATGGGTAAATCCTAATTCTAAGTCCTTTCTCTTTTTGCATTTTGGTTCACATCAAAACAAACACAAAAACAACATAAAATAGAAATATATTTATATAAAATAATAGGCTCAAATGAGCAAAAGAGAAATGACATAAACATAAAATATATGCTCAAGTGAGCAAAAAAAAATCAAGATGAATAATGAGCAAGAAATCAATGACATTAAAAGTAAATGACAAGAATTTAAAAGCTCAAATTAAACTTAGTAGTTAGTAGAGTTATGTTAGCTTGCCATGAGACAATGTAGCGCTATGTTAAGCAATTGTAAGTGGGCTAATGTAGTAGTCACACCTATCTGAGGTCGGTCAAAAAGAATATAGGCAAAGAACACAAGTTAGAGGTCATGACTAGTAAGCCAAGCTCCATAAACTTGCCATGCCAAACAAAAGGGGAAGGGCCTTGTATTGACTTTTGGTTATTTGCTTGACCAAGAAGTAACCTATCTTTGACACAAAATAACTCACTTGATCATGGATCAAGTTGAGTTTGGTTTGGATCAAAGAAGATTAAACTCCTATTTGTCAAGACCAACTTCAAGACTTTAACTCATTGGTCATTGAGGGAAAGAAAGGGATGAAGATGAAAGGGAGGGGTAAGAAGTCAACAACTAATCCCAATTGATCAAGGTATAACTCATCCTTGATCAAATTCTTTCATCTTTCTAGGTGATGATCCTTAAGGATTTTCAAACCACAAGATTCAATGAATTTGATCAAAGTTGAATCAATACAACCTCAATTAACACCGAACAGAAGAGAAATGAATATAACAAATCAAGAAGTCAATGATATTTTTTTGGTATTTTTTGAATTAAAAGAAAATACAAATAAAAAATAAACAAACAAAGTTGAACCTCAAATTCAATTCAAAACAACTTCAATGAGTCCAATTAAATTCTCATAAGTTCAACATAGTCAAACAAACTTTGACTAATTTTCTCACAAATTTTTGAAATCAGAAAGTAATTAAAATCAACTAAAAACAACTAAAAATAGCATAATATGAATTAAAATCTCAAATAATCTCAAAACAAACAAAAAATTGTTGATACTATTTTTCATTGACTTATCATGATCCATAGATGCTATGAAAATATTTTTGTATTTTTTAAAAGTCAGAAAGTATTTTAAAATGAATTAAAATCATTAAAAACCAAGTAATTCATAAAAAATATCAAATGAAGTCACAAAAATAATTAAAAATCATAATATGAAACTAGATTTTTCAAGAAAAATTTCAAACTTGGTCTCATATTTTTCTGACTTCATATGAATTTTTAATGAATTTTTGAAAATGAAATGAATTAACAGAAAATAAAAATAAAAATGAAATAAGAGAAAAAGCCTGAGCCATCTGATCCAGTTCATTAATTGACGTGGCAAGGATGTATGGTCTGGATCTGAAGACATACGCTAGGCTTGAGTCAAACGCGCAACACAAAGAATTAAATGAAGTAATTAAAATGGATGCACACGATTAGATCATGGAAGGGAGATCCAAGGGCCATAAGCATGCACACGTGGTGGTGGTGGTGGTGGTGGAAACCACTGTCTTCTCCGGCCAACCACACAAACTCCGGCCAGAGTTGCAGAAAAATAAATCTCAATAAAAATGGAAAACAAGGACATGGAAATGAAGCTCGTGTGATGTAGATCATCACTGTACCAATGGATTTCTTTCAATCTTCCTATATTGAGAGAAAGATGAAGGAGAAAATCATGGTGTCCACACGGATTGTTCATGAAATGATAAATTGAATGCATCAAAAGCTTGCCTCAAGTATGAGGACTTCAGAGAACCACCAAAACACAAGAAAGCTACATTGAATTAGGAGTTTCAGATCCAAAAAGTTTAAGTTGATACCTTCAAAATGATGAATCTCTAGCCACGAATTCTTCAAACTTCTTGCTCCTCTTTGATCCCCTGGATGTATGGCAAATGATTGGCTAAGGAATCTGGCTTTGAAATTTAACTAACGTTGCTGAATTTCAAGCTCGAAAATTTGAAAAATTATGAGTGATTCCTTTGGTAAGGGTTATGGTTTCAGTGCAGCAGCATATGGGATCTCCAAAAGGTTATGAAATGAAGCTCATGAGGTGTTTATTTATAGCTGAATATGGCTGAGTTCACACTTTGCTCATGTGCATGGGATTTGAATTTTTGATTGCATGGGCCTTTGTGGACGTGTGAAAGGCCCATGGATGGCTGAAGAAGCTTGCTGATATCATGTAGAAGGCATTTGGTCGTGCCCATTGGATGGTAAATGCTTGCAATTCAAGTTTCAACATAAAATATCAAGAATGCACTTAAAT
Organism: Lathyrus oleraceus; assembly: GCF_024323335.1. NCBI lineage: Eukaryota > Viridiplantae > Streptophyta > Magnoliopsida > Fabales > Fabaceae > Lathyrus > Lathyrus oleraceus. Next base: position 249,478,922 of record NC_066585.1, on the reverse strand, counting down.
GAAAATAAATTCGAATCTCTCAAATGGTAGACCCCAAGGACTATTATGAGTAATGGTTGGAAAGCTATTGAAATAAGGAACAAAAGTCATGTTGGGAAAAAAAATCATTTGGCATGTGAAAATTGATCAAAACTGGCTTGGAAAATTCAAGTGTAAAACATATTCAAATCAATTTGAAAAAGTTACCCAAAAGTAAGCTTAATCAAGCCCCTCTGTCTTCATGATACAAGCTTCAAATGAAAACATCTCCAACATAAAAGTTGTATATCTTTTCAATATGGTCAATATAGACTCAAATTTTGCATCATTTGGATTTTCTATGACCAAGTTATGGGAATTTGAAGTTGGGTACTTTTTCAAATTCAATGAATTAGGTCCAAGTGATTGTATTGAAAAGATCTACAACTTTGATGTTGGAGGTTTTTCCATTTGAGGCTTGCATCATCAAAACAGAGGGGCATGAAAATTGGCCAATTTTAGAAACCTTGCCTTGACATGTCATGCACCTTGCACTTTAAACTCAAATTTCATAAATTTCCATACTTCAAATGGATTTTTGCCCAACATAACAATTGTTCCTTACATCAAGACCTTTACAACCATTACTCACATGATCATGTTTGGATTTTTTCATTGGGACTTTCAAAGAGATGAATGTTTAGGTACAAATGAGGAATTCACTTGAAATCTTGGTACATAAGCAATTGCCTTGCAAGTCACACGTCCAATTTCATTTGGTTGATGCTCAGAATTCATTTGGCATTGTTTTTGGGCCTTGTGCATGATCATGCAAGCCCATGCAATGAAGCTCCACATGCCATGCACACGAATTGATCACATTCTCCTTGCCACTTCCTCTATAAATAGAGACCTTATTCCATTCATTTGACACACCTGGATTCAACCTGAAATGCTGCAGAATTCTCTCCATAGCCATCACTAAAGAAGCAAATCTCATTTTTCTCAAATTTTTCAGATCTGAAATTCAACTTCATCTGGTTGAATTCTTAGATCTAATGCTTCTAAACCTTCATCATTCATCTCATTGAACTTCTGTTTTGGTAAAGCAAGCAAGAAATCGAGCTCAATTCTCCAGAAATCAAGCTTACTCTTCAACTGGTATTTTCTTCAAATCTCTCATTTTTGTGATCTATTTACTTGGCCAAAATGTTTTCTGAAGTCCTCACTTGAGAGGCAAGCTAGTGGTAGCTTCAATTTTGCTTTTCCTTGATCTGCATTTTGCATACCTGAATCTTCCACCTCAGATTTCTCCATTTATAGGAATCTTGAGTGTGATTCAAGGTTACATGGGTGATGTACATCACCCCAGCTTCATTTTGGTATAAGGATCGTGCATTTTCATTAAGGTTTGAAAACCTGCAAAATTGACCGGAATCTGGAGGCTCACCGGAGAAGAAGGTGGCTCCAGTGGCCGCCTGTTGCTAGTTTAAATTCTGGCCATTGGATGTGTTTCCCAGATCGAATCCAGACCATTGCTTGTTATGACTTTTTATTCTTTCCCATGTGATTGCATTGACCGTGGATTACCATGAGCGCGCGCCTCTGGATCCTTGGATCTTCCAGCTCAATTAATGAGCTCAGATCCAAGGGCTCTCGTTTTTTCCAATTTCTAATTTCTGTTTTTATTTTCTTAAATTCCTTTTTATTTCAAAAATCAATATCTCTTTCATTTTTAATCCAAAAATTATGGGACCAATTGCATTAGTCTCCAAATAATTTCTAGTTTCTATTTCTGATTTTTAATATTTTTTATTTTGTCATTTGATATTTTTTGTGAATTTTCTCTTTTCTGGTTATTTTTAATTCATTTTAAATAGTTTTGATATTCAAAAAAATACAAAAATATTTTCCTAACCTATTTGAATGATGATGGATCTATGAAAAATATTCTCATCAATTTTCAAATTGATTTGAGATTTTTTTGAGATTTTAGTTCAATTAGGTTATTTTTATTCATTTTTAATTGATTAAAAATAGTTTCTGACTTTTAAAAATGCTGAAATTTTTTGTCAAACTTTGTTTGTCCTTGTTGAACTCGGGATAAATTACTTGGACCTTTCAAGGTTGATTTGAAGTAATTTTGAAGTTTGACCTTTCCATTATTTTAATTCAAGTGTAATTTTAAATATTTAAAAAATGCCAAAAATAGTTTATTCATTTCTAGACTCCCAATCTTCATCTCACTTCTGTTTTTGATTGTTTGATTGTGACTTTCAATGTTATTGGTCAATATATGAGGATTGGTACAATGTATTTCATTTAATGCACTTTAATTTTGCCATTTCCATTTCTCTTATCCATCTTCTCCTTCTTCTTCTTCTACTTCTTTTCTTCTTGATCAATGAGTTGAAGGTTGATAAGTTAGCATTGGTTAGGGAGATTTAATCTTCCTTGATCCAAATATAATTCATCTTGATCAATTGATCAAGTGAATGGCTTTGCATTAAGGATAGGTTGTCTTCTAAATCATGCCAAAGGCTTAAACCAATACAAGATCAATTCTCATTTTCTTTTTGGCATGGCAAGTTGTTGGAACTTGGTTCTCTAATCAAGACTTCTAACTTGTGTTGTTGCCTATATTATTATTGACCGGCCTCAGATAGTTGTGACTTCTACATAAGTCCAATTACGATTGCTTAACATAGCGCTAAATTTGCCTTATGGCACTCTAACTACTAACACTAACTATTGACAATTAACATTTACTTTATGCACTTTACTTTTATGCAATTTACTATTCTTGCACATATTATCCATTTGCTTTTCTCTTTGCTCACTTGAGCACATGTTTATGTTAATTCCATTTGCCTTTTGCTCACTTGAGCACATAATTGTGTATATATTATTGTGCTTGTGTTTTTGTTTTGATTGTTGTGGACCAAATGCAAAGAAATGGACTTAGTTTCTAGGACTTTCCCTATGCAAAAAAAATGGAGAATTGGACTTAGATTCTAGGACCTTCCTTATGCAAAATTGGAGTAAAAGGATCTTAATGATGAAGGTGGATTGGAAGGACCAAATCTCTAAACTCACTCTTGTCCATTCTTGTTTTATTTCATGGAACTTTTGATGTGTGTGCTTTTGTGCTAGGAGTTTCCATTTGAGCTTAATTGTAGGACCATTGCCATGATCATCCAAGTGGAAGATACAAGATACATTGAGGATCTCTTAAGAGACTTATTTGATTGCTTATGCTTTGTGGTTGCTTATTCCAAAGGATGGGAGCTACTTGGATCATCAATATGATCTCAAGAGAGGAAATCCTTGTGTGGTTTTGATTCTTCATCCCTTCTCTTTTTGTTTTACTTAGGACTTAGCCCTTCTTCTTCTTCTCTCACTCTAACCCAAGCCAAAACTCTTTGTGCAAACATTTAACCATTGTTTTTTTAAACATTAGAAACCTAAGCCTTATGCTTTTGATTTTCAAACTCTCTTTTCATAACACTTATTTTGAATTGAACTTGTAAGTCAACTTTGACCATTTTTGTACATACTTCTAATTGGTAAATATAACCCATTCAAATGTCTTTTTGTGGTTCCAATGGCCACCTTCTTAATAAAATTTTCCATAACCTTTAGCTATTTGGTTTGAGTTATCTTTGTGGTAGATGTAATACTCACCTATATCCTTAGTGATGGACAATGAGTCTTCCATGCTTATTATAGGGTTAACCCCTCACTAGCGTGTTGAAGCTATCCTCACATGGTGGATTTGTGGCTTGGTTGAGTTTTCTCCCTTTGATAACAAAAGACCTTAAGGCTTTTGGATCAATCAATTCACCAACTTGTTTTGAGATTTTTACCCTGAACTACGAGGTTTTGATCCTAATATTTTTATAAGATGGTACGTAGGCAATGGGTTTATCCATCCAAACACAAAAATGTAAATAACTTGTATATTCTCCTCTCATCTCCTCAATCATGTTTGCACAAACAAATTTTCACAAAAAACAACAACCTTTGCAACAAGTATGAAAAGGGCTCCCTAGGAGTACCTAGGATGTTTTAGGTGCCTAACACCTTCCCATTACATAACCAACCCCCTTACCCAGATCTCTGTTTCTCTTTTACTAGTTTTTCTTAAAACTTTTAGGTTTTTGTTCGCTTTCTAACCATTCCTTTGGATAAATAGAAGTGCGGTGGCGACTCGACTTGTATGATTTACCTTGGATTTAGTCAATATCTCTAATGGTAACGAATACCCCACTACATTGGCCACCCATTGAGGATATGTAGAAGTCACCAGAAACCCCACATCAATTTGCTTCTGAACTTCTTCTTTAATCTTCACTGCCATATTAGGATGAGTTCTTCTGAGCTTTTGCTTCATAGGCACACACTCAGGCTTCAACGGCAAGAAATGTTGCACGATATCAATATCTAGACCAGGCATGTCTTCATACGACCAGGAAAAGACATCGACATATTCTCGTAGCAACTCAATCAACCCCTTCTTAACGGACTCTTCAAGGAGTGCCCCAATCTTCACTTCACGAATGCAATCTTCAGACCCCAAGTTGACTGTTTCCAGATTGTCAAGATGCAGCTGAATGATCTTTTCCTCGTACTCAAGCAGACGGGTAATCTCGTCAGGAATCTCTTCAACATCATCTTTTTCTTCCTCAAATACAAGGAACTCAAAGTTGAGAGATGGTGTTGGATCATTATGTTCAATGGGTTTGATTAACCTGCATAATGATTTTGAGTATAAAAGAGATTTCAGAATTCAAACAAGGCAAATCGTTATGCAAATGAAAAGATTGATTTTATTATCTTTTTTAGGGCTTTATGGTGATCACCAATTTCATGCGAAAAGAAAAAAATGAAAAATAATTTGGAAAACAAACATTTAACATGCGATTATTTAATGAATATCATTATATTAATCAAATATGCCAACAATGTCTTCACTTCTCCTTTTGGCATGGGAGAAGGGTTTTTAAAAAAGAATGAACATTTTACGTTGACTTATGGATAACTGTAGGAACATCCACAGCGGCCCAATTATTGCAGATCCCGCCAGGTATGACAAAGTTGCCGAGGTCTTCCTCTTCATCTTCTTCAATGATGGCAGCAGCTTCCTGATCTCCATTGGTGTGGATGAAACCTCCACTCTGAAACAACCAATGATCATTAGAAAAACCGGAAGAATACCCTATACCATCCCGAGATTTATTATCTTCCACCTCTATCATTTTCCCCAAACCATTAGTTGCACCATGCTCAATGGCCAACTTTGCGTCATTGTAGGAGACAAGTGAAGAAAGTCCTTTCCTAGAAGGCTCAGCAATAGATAAGGCTTGGAACGGAGTTCCAACCTCATCCTCAACATCAATGTAGGAAAAGGAAGATAAATGGCTGACCAAGAGAGCCTTCTCTCCCCCCATCACCACCAACTTCTTGTTCTTGACGAACTTCAACTTTTGGTGTAGGGTGGACGTCACGGCGCCTGCCTCGTGAATCCATGGTCTACCAAGTAAACAGCTGTATGACGGATGTATGTCCATAACTTGGAAAGTGATGTGGAAATCACTAGGTCTAATCTTGATCGGGAGGTCTAATTCACCGATCATAGTCTTACGCGATCCATCAAAAGCTTTTACTACCACTCCACTCTGCCTCATGGGAGGCCCCTGATATGAAAGTTTGGCAAGAGTGGACTTTGGCAATACATTAAGTGATGACCCTGTGTCCACCAACACATTGGACAGGGCATCGTCTTTACAGTTCATAGAGATATGTAAGGCCAAATTGTGGTCTTTTCCCTCCCCGGGAAGATCATCATCGCAGAAGCTCAAATTGTTGCAGGCAGTTATATTTGCAACAATGCTATCAAACTGTTCAATTGTGACATCGTGATCCACGTATGCCACGTCCAACACCCTTTGCAACTCTTTACGGTGTGGCTTTGAATTCATCAACAAAGATAGGACAAATATCTTTGATGGAGTTTGAAGCAACTGTTCCACAATGTTGTACTCGCTCCTCTTGATGAGCCTCGGCATCTCATCACCATCCTCTCTCAATATGCCAGACTGGCCAACTAGGATAGGAGCTTTATCAGCTTTGACAACAACAGGGTCAACACCCTTCACAACAGGAATAGAATTATTTGAAGAAGAAGTCCACACGGGGCCGGCAGAACTAACAACATCCCCTTTAACGACGTCTTCATGGGATTTCGGCTGAGCCGAGAAAACACGACCACTATGGGTCACTCCACTAACATCGGAAACGCTTACAGCAGAGGTTAAGGGCAACGACACCTCCTTCCCATCTTCCAGCATAACAGCATTGTAACGGTACGGGACCTTTTTATCTGACACATACGTGACAGGGCCTGTATGCTTTATCACAAGAGTTAGCACCACCTTCTTTTTGCTGCCATCATACTTGACGACAACAGGATCAGGAATATTAAACACAGGAGTGATAACATCAACTTCATCCTCATTATGATTTTGAAGTATCTCGATTATCTCTTGGTCTAGCATCTCTTGGATGTCCCTTCTTACTTTGCGGCATCCTCTTTCATTGACAGTGCACACATGGCACCTATCATACCCCAAAATTCACCCTACCCCGATACAATTTTCATCTGATCCATGACCCTACTACACATGCATACATTCATTATTTCTAAAAAAAATATTGGGTAACCAGTTACCCTAATCGGGGTAACCGATTACCCAGACCAAAAACTAATTTTTTGGCCATTTTGGGACTGTGTAACCGATTACCCTAATCAGGGTAACCGATTACACCTGCGCAGACAGCAGAAAAAGCTCTGTTTTTTACCCAGGGGACCTTTTCTTTCACCCACTTCAACCCCTTTGTTTCCCCTATAAATAGAGCATTATCCCCACTCATTTTTCAAACTTGAAAGTCACAAAACCTCTGTCCAAATCACATTCAAGCCCCCTCTTTTCAACCTGAACCCTAACTCACCCAAACCCTCTTCTCTCCTTTGAAACCACCCAACCTCCATGTAAAAATCCACAATCTCTACACAACAAAAACAGTAGCAAACTTGTGACCTTCACTTACATAATCATTCACCACCACCATATAAACATACACTTTCTTTCCCTTCCATTTTCCTACCACAACAACCATAGCCACCCTCTTCCAAGCTTTTTGCTTCATTCTCAAACCCAAACACAACAACAACCTAGTTTTGACACCACAATCTTGGTAATATTTTGGACTCAAACTCCTTGATATTTTTGGTTTTGTTTTGTGTTTGAAAAATGGATTTTTACTCTTGGGTTGTATTTTGAGAGAGTTTTGAGTCAACTTTGAGACAAATGGTTTTTGTTGGGTTTACACCCTTTTGGGGATTTTTTACTCTTACTACATTTTATCCACCATTTTCAATCAAACTTTGTTTCTTGTTATCATTTATATTTATTGGTTGATGAGATCTATTAGATCATGACCATGGTTGTTTAGAGTTGATAAAACCTTCAATGTTTCAAATCTATTAATGATTGATCAATAGATCCTTCTTGATACTTTGAGGCATTGATAGGTTGCCTCTATTTCAACCATGTTTGGGTCATTTGATACATATATGAAACCATTTCCTTTACATTGTTTCTTGTTATCATTTAATATTTATTGTTGACTTGTTTTCACATTTATTTGGTTGATGAGTTCTATTAGATCATGGCCATGTTTGTTTAGAGTTGATAAAACCTTCAATGTTTCAAATTTATTAATGATTGATCAATAGATCCTTCATGATACTTTGAGGCATTGATAGGTTGCCTATATTTCAACCATATTTGGGTCATTTGATACATAGATGAAACCATTTTCCTTACATAAACTTGTTATTCCATTTGCTTATTGTTATTCTACTAACCACTAACTACTAACTACTAACATTTATATCATTTCACTTTAATTCCTTGCAATTTATTTTATTGTCACTAACCATTATTATTGTGATATTGTCATTCTTTATCTTGTGATTTACTTTAATGTCATTACCTTGTAATTTACATTCAAGTACTCATTATCATCATCATTGTACAAACTCATCATGCATGTTTATTTACTTGTTATTTATTTTATTGTCATCATACATTAAAAACAACAAAAACATGATAAAATGGAAAGGCCAAAAAATATTCACTCCACTCTTAATCAACTTGGACTTAGAGGATTTCATCTTAGGACCTTTGCTTGGAGGTATTCTTTTACTCTTTGTGATACTTTGTAAGCACTTGGATTTTCATCCGTAACTTACATGCATGTTGTAAGAATGGCATCATGGCACCACCTTAGGGGGACATGTTTGTAAGACCATTATCCTTTGTTTAGCTTAGGTCACTTTTGCACACAAAAGGCTTTCTCTTGGGCTACCTTACAATGAGAATCTTTAATTTCTTGTTGGTTACTTTGCATTCATGTTGCATAAGCCAAATTTCATAATTAAATAAAATAAACCCTTGATTCAACGTCAAGTGGCATTTTTATAATCAAATTCAAAACACTTAATAATTACGATTATTATTGTGCGCCACGAGCCTTAAGTGGTGGAGAATGAGTGAGAGTGGAGCATTCCTACCCTTACTCTGATTATTTTGGACGCAAGACGCTTGGCTTGTTGTCTAGAATAATCACCTTCGCCCATAGACTTTAGTACAATATAATCACAAACACTCATTTCATAAAACCCTTACTCAAGGTAAAAACAATACAACTCATCAAACTCATTTTTGTGCTTTAGGGCATCATCCCGAAAACCCTTTTTTCAAAGGTAAAATCAACCAACAAACAAATATTTTCTACTCCGAACTACGGAGCTCTGATTCCTCGTCCCCGAATGAGTGATACGTAGGCACAAGGGCCACAATCCTTGGCGAGCACTATAATAACAAAAACACCCCCTTTTTTTCACACATTCTTTTGAAAATAAAACAATAATAGATAAATCCCACGTATGTAAAACAACCCAAATGGTTCCCATCGAGTACCATGGACGTAAGGGGTGCTAATACCTTCCCCTTATGTAACCGACTTTTGAACCCAAATCTCGTTTGCGAGACCGATTCCTTATTCTCTTTTAGCGCTTCCCGTGCACGTCTCTTTTCCGAGGGTTTTATCGACTATTTCCCCTCTCCTCTCCGATAGAGGTAAACTAAATAAAATTCGATGGTGACTCTTCTGACTTTGCCTCACTTTGGCATTCTCTTTAGTCCCGGTTTCGTTATTGTGAAATCCCGGTAGTGACAACACCTATCATGATCGTGCTCATAGTGACTATGCTCACACAACAGCCTATGCATTTCCACCAGGGACTGCCTTATATCATTCACATAAAGGACTTTATACTTGCCAGGGCAACCCTGGACCATGTTGACAGTTGCCTTCCCATGCTCGGGCAATGGGTTCTTCTTAACATTCGGGCCTACATCCTCAAAGAATAGTATCCCACTCCTCACAAGGTCTTGCACCTTGGACTTCAATGAAAAATAGTTCTCCACATCATGTCCGGGTGTGCCAGAATGATACACACAATGAAGTTCAGGCTTGTACCACCATTGAGGATTGACTGGCACAGCAGGAGGATCACGTGGAGTTATCAACTTCCTATCAATCAAGGAAGGATACAATTCAGCATAGGTCATAGGAATCGGGTCAAAAGTCACCCTCTTCCTCTCATAGTTGCTGGTGTTGTTGTTGTTGTTGTGAGGCTGGTAAGCCTGTTGTTGTTGACGAGATTGTTGTTGTGGTTGTTGAGCTTCTCTGAAAGCAGGTGCTATATGAGCCACCTGGTGTTGGTTGACGACGGGTCGGATATCCTTCCTCCTTATAGAGGGCCTTCTTTTGCATTGGTAAGAAACAACATGAGTCTCCCCTTCCTTCTTCCTGGAAAATCCTCCATACTTCTTTGCCGAAGAATCATCACGAGACAAACGTCCTTCACGGACTCCCTCTTCTAGCCTCATCCCCATATTTACCATTTCGGTAAAGTCCGAGGGAGCACTAGCAATCATGCGCTCATAATAGAAAGAGCTCAAAGTCTTCAGAAATATCTTTGTCATCTCCTTCTCCTCCAATGGTGGCACTATCTAAGTTTCCAATTCTCTCCACCTCTGGGCATACTCCTTGAAGGTTTCCTTGTCTTTTTGGGATAATGCCCTCAGCTGATCTCTGTCTGGAGCCATGTCCATGTTGCATTTGTACTGTTTCACAAAGGCCTCTCTTAGGTCATTGAAAGTACGGATGCTTGCACTCTCTAGCCCCATATACCAACGGAGCGCAGCACCTGTCAGGCTATCTTGGAAATAGTGAATCAGTAGTTGATCATTATCTGTCTGGGTCGACATCTTACGGGTATACATCACAAGATGACTGAGTGGACACGAGTTTCCCTTGTACTTATCAAAGTCAGGCACTTTGAATTTGACTGGGATTTTCACATTGGGCACTAAGCACAGTTCAGCAGCACTCTTCCCAAACAGAGCTTTGCCTCTCAGCGTTTTCATATCCTTGTGCAGCTCAAGGAATTGGTCCTTCATCTCATCCATCTTCTCATAAACGTTCGGGTCTTCATATGGCTCAAAGTGATAGATGGTGTCTTCTACTCGTGGCAAAGTGTGCACAACGGGAGGTGGCACAGACATGATCGGGCTAGATGTCGGCATAGAAGCAAAAGTGGGAGTGAAACCCTCTGGTACAAAATTGGGTGGCATTCCCCAAGGGAATCCAGTAGGAAGATTCGGAGCGAAGTGGGTTGTGGCAGCAGGCACTGTAGATGTAACCACTTCAGAAATGACAGTCCTCGCAGGAGGAGTTGCAGGAGTTGGAGAAGCTTGACTCTGAGCAGCAAGAACTGACTCCATCATGGCAGTCAGTCGGGCAATCTCCTCTTTCCTTCCTCAAGGTGTTCCATGATCTTTTAGTGATTTGCTCGAGTGTTGTACCGGTGCGTCAGCTTGTCTTCAAAATAAATGAAGAGCAAAGAATTAAACCACTATATCAAGAGCTCGGAACCAAAACCTGATTATGTATATGATGCATGCAATGCTCGTGCATATGATTTTTTTTTATCGGAGAAACTTTTTAAAGATCTATTTGCAAATGTTTTGAAAATATTGAACTTTTTTAAGACATATGCGGAATACTCATAGCAATATAATATTTGGAAACTTTTACACCAAAGAAGTAGTACAGTCTCGGTAACCAAAATATAATACAAGAGAAAAGGAGAATAAACATCATATGGATCCCTAGAAGCAGTTGTCTAAAGCCTTCGAGATCGGAAGATACGTCGCACGAAACCTCTTCACCTCTCTCTCATAAGCTGCTTCCATGTCGGCCTTCTCCTTGGCGAGCTGATCATATCTCTTCTTCCAAAACCTAGATGAGTGAGGTAGGAGAGAAGAAACCACATCAGCGGGCTCATCAATAACTTGATGCTCTAGAAACTCGATCATCGCATCCTTATCCTTAAGCTGTTGAAGAAGCTCCTCACGCTCATGAACCCAAGCATGCGAACAGTCTTCGTCTCTCAACTCCTCTACTCCTTGATTAGGGAGGGTTGAAGGCCCAACCATAACCATAGCGGTAGGTCTCGGATACTCATATGGCATGCGGTACTCGAGGGCTCTCTTCCTTACCCAAGAGGTGTAAGGCTCCAAAGCAACACAATTTTTTGGACCAAGCTCATTCCTCCCTTTCCTATGAACCTTGCGCCAGGCGCGGACTATCCTATCCTTCAGGTTTTGGGGATCTTTACCCTCTTGCAAAAGCTGATGGCGAGCCAAAGAAGGAATGTAGTTAATTCCACCACATGTACCAAGAAGAGGTACATTGGAGAACTCACGAAAAGAATTAATAATCTTAACGCCATCATAAACATGATTGTACCAAGAGATATCATCATTAGTGAGAGACATAAGTCTCGTGGACCATCGTAGACATCCCTTGTTCTCCTTGAAGGCAAACGTCTGAGGCAAGTGCGAAACAAACCACTTGTACAACAGAGGCAAACAGCATACAATGGAACCACCACCCTTTGCATTCCTCCTATGCAAAGAGAAATAAGTGTCACCCAACAGAGTCAGAACGGGATTAAGAGAAGAGAAAATCCTAATAGCGCTCACATCTACGAAGTTGTCGATGTTGGGAAATAACACTAGCCCATAGATGAGGAGCATAAATATGGCTTCAAAAGCTTCCTTACTCATGGCCTTCCCAAACAAGGTAGCTTTGGAAATTAGAAAATCAGACGGGAGACCTTGAATTCCACCCTTGGTAGTCATATTGGCAACAATGTCAGATACCTCCACGTGAAGCATGTCAGCAATCTCTTGAGAGGACAGGATCTTCTCTAAACCACTGAATGGAAATCGGTCAAGAATAGGTATACCCACATGATAGACATACTCCTCCAATGTAGGCAAAAGCTGGAAATCCGGAAAAGTGAAACACCGATACAGAGGATCATAGAACTGCATCAACACACTCATCAGACCCTCATCAACCTTGGTAGAGAGAATAGCTAGAAGTTTCCCATGGCGAGCTTTGAACCCCAAGGGCTCTAATACATAAGATGTCAGACGCCTTAACTCTCTCAAGTCAGATTGTCTGAAACTGTACTTCTTCGTATTCCTCTTTGCTTATCCATGTCTGAAAATTTGCAAATAGACCCTTTAAGTTCCTTGTAAAATCTTATTGTCGATGACATGAATACGGATGAATGCATGGATGCAACAAACACACTCAAGGATCAAGAAAGGGGTTGATCGATCTTCTCCGAGAGTATTCAGATGTGTTTGCCTTGTCCTATCAAGACATGCCTGGTTTGGATTCTGAGATTGTGGAGCATAGATTGCCGTTGAAGCCAGAATGCCCGTCAGTCAAGCAGAAGTTGAGGAGGACTCATCCTGATATGGCAGTGAAGATCAAAGAGGAAGTGCAAAAGCAGATCGATGCCAGTTTCCTTGTGACTACCGAGTAACCGTGTAGCGGGGTTTTCGTTACTTTTAAGTTTATTGACTAAACCAAAAGTCAACATACAATTCGATTCGCCACCGCACTTTTATTTGTCCAAAGGAAAGGCTAAAAAGGAAACAAAATCCAAGTAAGAAGTTTTTCAAATCAAAAACTAATAAAAATGTCAGGGATCTAGGTAAGGGGGTTGGTTAGGAAATGGGAAGGTTTTACGCACCCAAAACATCCTTAGTACTTTAAGGGAACCCTTTTTGCAAATATGTGTTGTAGGTTGGTATTTGTGAAAAGATTTGTGCAAAATATTGGGGGGATGAGAAGAGAATAGATTATATTTACAAATTTTGTTGTTTGAATGGATGAACCCATTGCCTACGTACCATCACAAGGGAGGATCAAAACCTCATAGTTCGTGGTAAAAATCTCAAAAATTAGTGAATTGATTTTAATCAAAAGCCTTAAGGACTTTTGTTATCAAAGGGAGAAAACTCAACCTAAACCAACAATCTACCATGTGAGGAAGGCTTAAACATGTTAGTGAGGGGTTAACCCTATAATAAGCATGGAAGGCTTATAATCCAACACTAAGGATGAGGTGAGATTTACATCAACCACTATGATAACTCAAACCTATGACTAATGTTTTTGAAAAGATTTTAACAAGTGGCTATTGGAACCACAAAAACAACTTGAAATGAGTTATATTTACAGGTTAGATTTATTCACAAAATAAGGTCAAAGTTGGATTAAAGTTTTTTTACAATGAGTGTTTATAAAATTGGTTTTGAAAAGTCAAAGGCCTAATGTAGCACCTCAAATTTGCACCTACCATTTTGTACATACATTTTCATAATAGGTCATTAACATTACATAGTCCACTGCATAACATTGCATTGTCCTTTGCCCAAGTGCAAGTCATCAGACAAGATTAGGTCAAGATGATTAGGAGAATCAGTCAAGCAATCAAGCAAGTGCATATCCTATTGAAACAAAGCCCTAGGATTGGTTTATCAAGTTCATATGGTTATGTGATCATTTTGAAGTGGATTGGCCAAGGATTGGATGATCAAAGCTCAACAGTCAAGCTGAATTTCATCTGAAACCCTAGAAAGTCAACTGTGGTCAACTGTGCCTGAATTCATGGATTTGAAGGTGGGAGATGGTTTGAAAGGCCTCATTCATGTCCATACAAGTATCATTTGACATTTCAAAGATCAAGATTGAAGAATTTGAGATCAGATGAAAAATTGCCAAAAATAGTAAGTGACCTGTAATTGGAAATTGACAAAAATGGAAAGTTCTTCTCCTCAAATTTACATCATCATACAAGCTTCAAATGAATTTTTGTCCAACATGAAAGTTGAAGATCTTGCTCTCACCTTTCCAAAAAAGTCCAAGAACATCCATTTCTCATGTGTGGTTGGCAAGTTATGATCAAATCGTTAGCAAGAAATTTTGAACTTCAAGGAGGCATAACTCTTGAACCAAAAGGCCAATTCATGTGATTCTTTTTTGAGCAAACTCCATTTGACATGCTTTATCATAATCCATCATCATATTTCATCAAAAATCATCACATAAAAAGTCCATTTTTCAAGTGAATTATTTTGAATATTTGGAAGAAAAAAGTCCATTTGAAAAATAAGCATTTTCTACACTTTCTATCAATTGCATTTGATTAAAAATGATGTTTGGAGTATGCTTAGGCCCATTTTCATGCACTGTAGCATGCACCCCATGCACATGAGGGTGAATTAGCAATTGCACACAAACACTCATTTTCATTAACCATTGCATTTTGCTTAATCATAATTAACAAGGTGGATTAGTAGCACATATAAAATCATAATTCTAACAGAAAACACATTAGCATTTTCATTTTCTACTCAGATCTAGATCGATTTCCATTCTTGCTATCAACTTTTTCTTTTCATTTTTTCTGCAAAATCTTCATAAACTGGCATTGATCTTCATTGCTCAAGCATACACGAGCCTTTTGGAAGTGATTTGTGGCCGAGAATTACAACTGTTGAACTGTTTTCAAGCACTGTTACATTGAACATCATCCATGGCAGTCGGACTTTTGAGCTGGATCTGAAGCGATTGAACATCCAACACTCTTCCATTCATCAACTTGAGCACCATTGAGCTTCTGTTTGCACATTCCAAGACTTGAAAGCTGCGATTTCACAGCTGCATTTGCATAAAGGTCAGATTTCGAAATCCACCATTCGTGAAATTGTGCTATGTGTTTGATAGATCTTGCATCCATGAGTACACTGAACTTTATAGTTTTGATTTTCATTGAATATTAAGAGAGATATGCTGAATTTAAATTTGGTTGTTGAATGTTATTCTGCTCGATTCGTGTTTGATAGTTCGAATTAGGACAAATCATTGTTGTATTGTTGTTGTGCATGATGAGACGAACACAATGGTGTATCCATTTCCAATTTCTGAAAAAAAGTTCATGTGATGATGAACATGATGAAGATGTTCATAAACCCTAAAAAATCTCATTCCAGCTCGTGTTTGATCCCTCTTGCTGCACTTGTGCATGTTTCCGCTGTTTTTCTCCCATGAGACCTATCACGTGATGCCACATCACTTAGTGAAATGCGGCGTTTCACTAAGTGGCGCCCCTTGTGGAATTTGAACACGGTTCGATTCCGTGTAGTGGCTTTCTCATCTTAGGCTTTGGCTTTTATGTCATCCATATTTCACATGTTCATCCATGCTCATTTCACCTTTTTTTTTAATTTTTTTACCACTTCAATAAAATCATAACTCATTCATTTTTAGTCCAAATAACATGCAATTTTTTCCACCATGATCCTTAGAATGTCTACATTTTCTTGATGATTTTTAATAAATTTGTGCACGTGTAGAAAAAATAATTGGCTAGGGTTTGCTTTCACATGTCCTTTGTTGCACCATGCATACTCTTTTGATCATGAAATGATGATGCTTCATTAGAAATTCTTGAAATTTTACATGTGTGTTCTAGACTAATTCTTGGTCATTTTGGTATGTGGTTTGTGATTTTTGAGTTCCTGGATTGGGAGATATGCCATGATCATTAGAGGTGTGACAATTTGTGTCACACCATTTCTTGTGCAACTTCTTGATTTTATTTTCCATGCCATTTGATTGCCAATTGCTCTGGATTTTTGCATGAGATTACATCTAGATGTTAATTTTGCTCATGAATTTTTGTGGATTTGTTGAGTGCATTTCCAATTTGATTGAGATTTTCTCCCCTGTTTGACCAATTGTTGACTTTTTATGAGTCATGTTTTTATATGATTTGGGAAATTCTTGTGGTTAATTGGATGGATTGAAATTTGGCATGTGTATTGTAGACATCTTGAAGTTTGCCATGGCTTTGGTCTCATTCATTTATCATGTTTGGTTTCTGTTTTATGCTTGCTTGAAGTTGGTGCATGTTTTGATGCCTTGTATGAACTTGTATTGACTTGATGAATTTCATTGACTTGCTTCCCTTGATCCAAATGAGCTGAATTTTGGTGTGTAGATCATGTTATGAATGATGTTTGATCATGATATTTTTTGGTGATTTATTGAAGTGTTTGTGAGTTGATTTGAGTTGAGCCATTCTGTTTGGTCCTTTGAAGTTCTAAATTGCATGTTTTGTACTCCTTGAGTCATGAAATGATATTGATGAATGATATGAATGTGAAACCACTTGGATTGGATTCTTAATTGTTTGATCTTGATTTTGGATAAGTTTCATGTTCTGTTTTGGTTATTTGCTCACATTTTGACCCTAGTCTTGTACTAGTGGTTTGTGCTCTCACATTTGAGCTTTGTTTCAGGTTAAGAACACAGTTGCTTATACTTAATGATGCTTACTCAATTGGAGTTGACCTATTGATTGTTGATGACTAACTTTGGTTTATTTTGTAGGGTTTGAGACTTGTACCTTGTGCCTTATGGCTTGCACCTTTGTGCATTGACTGTTGTTTGCTTGTGTACAGTTGTACAGTTAACTATTGACCTTTGCTGTTTGATTTCTGTTTGAGTTGAGTACTGATTATCTTGGATTGTATTCAAGTACCTTAGTTGCTATAGTTCCCTTGTGAACTTGTTCTTGCTTTGCTTGATAGCTTGAGCATTGAGGTATAATGATCTCTTCTCCATGTAGTCTGGAAGACCTGGCCTGTTACTTGGCCAGGCACCTGTCTGAAGTCCTCCTTAAGAGGCAATGTTTGTGTTTGTTTACATTTGTCCTTGTACATATTCAAAGACCTCCTAAGTGAAGAGGCATTGGCAGATACATGGGATGTGCAATCCATCCCCTGCTCTTCTATGTGTCATCTGCTTTGCTCACACCACGGTGTTGATGCATTGCAGATATTAACCCAAGATCCTTGTACAGTTGTACAGTTGAGTCAGTGTCATAAGTGTAGAAGGGTTCCCACTTTCTGAACCCACACTTCATTGTCTTGAGCTCTCCCAGGCCAGGGATAAGAGCTGTGAAGTCTCATCTTCACTTCCCATTCATCTGCTTCACCCTAACTCTCAATGTTAGGGTTAAGAGCTAACATTACCCTGTTACAGTGGTTTGTTTGTCGAGGTTGATATGACCCCTTGACTAAAACCTAACCCTGATTGAGCCCATTGATTGCATATAGTGTGTGCTATTTGTGCTTGTGTGTTGGTTTTTTTCAGTTTAGCTTGCTACCTGTGCAAGTTAGGGTTAGTTTGGCTTGCTCCCTGTGCAAGTCATGTTTAGGATAGCTTGCTCCCTGTGCAAGTTAGCTAGAAACCTGGACTTAGGGATGATTTTGCATGATAACATCTAGGCTCGAGTCGTAGTCTCCCTAGTTGTGTCTCCCTTTGTTATCTGGTTAAGCTAGTCCTGTGTCCCTGCGTAGGAGAACTACGTCGCCCTGATCCTCATACCAGATGAGGTACGTAGGCAGGAGATGAGCTGATCTCTCCGGGCGCCCTTTTGCTTTTGTCTCTTGTGTGTGTTAGGAGATGGATGTAAGCCCAGCGAAGGGCATTCTGTATCCTATTGTTTGTTGTGTGCTTGGAGTCCGGTATAAGTCCATCAAGTGGCATCTGGTTTCCAGTGTGGGTGTGTTTGGTTTGGAAGCTGATGTAAGTCCAGCGATTGGCATTCGGGTTCCATGTTTGCCCGTGTTTTGTGTAGGAGTTTGACGTAAGACCAGCGATTGGCAGTCGATTTCCTGTGTTGTTTTGTTTGTGTGCGTGAGCCGAGCTATGGATGCTCTGATTCTTCTTAGTCCAAGAAGATACGTATGCATAGGATGCGACATCCTAGCGAGCATGTTTTCCCCCAGTCCGAACTACTTTGACTCTGATGTCTATGCCTGATAGACTAAGTAGGCCCAGGATGCGATATCCTGCCGAGTCAGTCTTGTTTGTTTTCTTGTGTCTCTTTCAGCCAGTGTGTTTGTTTATGAGCAACGTTTAGCAACCATTTCCCTTCCTATTGTGCGTGGATCCCGTCGAGTACGACGGATGCGTAGGGGTGCTAATACCTTCCCTTCGCATAACCGACTCCCGATCCCATTCTCTTTGGTCGCGAGACCATGTCTTTTCCAGGTTTACTCTGAGCGTTTCCTTTCCCTCTTTTGGGACAAATAACATACGGTGGCGGCTCTGTTGTTCTTGTTTCCCGCCGGTTTTTCGTGTAATGCGACAGCTAGCGACTCTGCTGGGGAAAAGTGAAGTTGACCTCTTGCTGGTCCATTTTCCCTAAGCGAGTCTCTCCTAGCGCTCTCTAGGTTAGGGTTTTGGTTGCTTTGTGCTGTTATTTATTGCATTCATTCATTTATTGTTTGCATTTATGTGTGCATTAATGTTTGCATTCATTCATATTCATCTGTGCTGGGTGTGCTGTGTTTCTCTGTTTGGGGTGGGAGTTCTATGAGGTAAAAGGCCCAATACCCAGGCTATGAGTGAAATCTAGGAAACCTAGGAATAGAGTGATTCATGGGAAGCGGGTGGTATGCGCCACTTAGCGGAACATTGATATCACGAGCAGTTCAGACCCTGGTGGGGTATTATCGTTACATACTTCGGGTGTGTATATGATAATATTCTGCGAAAGGTTATTTATGCTGTGTTTCTCTCGACCTTACCCTGGCCTAGATGACACCCGTGAGTGGGGAGGGGATGATTATTACAGGTACGGTTGCTGACTTGTTGGTGACTTGTTGGTGACTCTTGGTACTGATGATGATTGTGAAGTATGGACATTTATTTCTGGGACGCCGGAGTGTTGTCCGTGGTTTATCAGCGGGTTCCGTTTATTTCGGATCCCCGGGTTGAATTTGAGAGTACCTGTTTAGAGGATCTGGCTGTCATCCGTTCAGTGGATCTCTTGTGATGATAGTAATGTAACCTCCGGTTCCGTTTATTTCGGAACTCCCCAAGTCGGATTTATGGTGACTCAGTTGACTGTGACTGGTTCAGAGAATGGGTCTTCAGATGACTTGGTGGCACAATGACCTGCATTCATGCATTTGCATCGGTCTCATTTCACATTCATCTGCATTCAACCCGTGTCTATCCGTATTCAGGGTCCAATTTTTTGATCGAGATTCTGGTTGAGAGACATCCAGATGTCAGAATGTTATTGATGAAAAATTATCTGTCTCGGTGATGCTAGAATCAAAGGACCGAATATTCCTGGTACGGATAGATATTGCATGTGTGAGTCATACTAACCCACTTGTTGTTTTGTAGGTGTCAGTGGCTAACCAGTGCGCATAGCTCTTCCATTCAGAGATCATGCTCAACAAATCCAAACTGATGGATCCTCCCAACGCCGACATCCTCGAACTGAAAGAGATGGTGAGGGATTTGTTCAGTGTTGTGCAAGGGCTTGCCTTGGGGCAGAAAGCCATGGCCGAGAGATTGGAAAAGATTGAGAAATGGCTGATAGTGGAGGAAGTTCAGGGAAAGGCTCCGTCACCCGAAGTAAACAATCCCTCTGACTCTGTAGCAAAGAAACTCTCTGGTAGTGGTCCGCTCGAGAAAGAGGCTGATTCAAGTGGTGTGCCAGTTAAAAGGGAACGCGGTAAGGATCGTTATCATCCTTATGTTGTCGCTGTAACCACTCCCGTTGATAATCCATCTGTACCACAACAACAACCACCACCTCAACAGAAAGTAGTGAGAACTAAGAGCCAAGTGAAGAAGAAGAAGGAGGATCGTCAGTTTGAGGAGCCACCTGTGACTTATACTCTTTTGTTCGAAAGGTTGAGGGATCTGGGGTTAGTTCGGCCGAGGATATTGATTCCCATAGCACAACAGCGGAGGCCTCCAAATTATGATGAGAATGCCAGGTGCGAGTTCCATTCTGAGGCACTCGGACACAGTATTGAGGGTTGTAGAGCTTTCAAGCACGTCGTCCAGGATATGGTGGACTCCAAGACCATCAGCTTGGCATAGATAATGAATGGCGAGGTCAACCCCGTACCCAGGAAGGGTCCTGTAAAAGTGAAGATGGTGAAAAAGGACAAAAGAGGAGTGGAGGTGACTAAGGAGAATCAGTTAAAGGTTCCCATATCTGTGGTCCCAAAACCTCTGATGAAGGATGGAGCTTTACCTGGTATTGATAATTGATGTGCGGTCGTCACCACAGAGGGGTGTGTAATGATGGGAGATCCGACCCAGAAGAGGAAGGAAGTGGAAATGGACAGTGAAAAAGTTGAAACACCAAGTCAAACAATTGAAACCGTCAAGATGGAGAATGCCGTTGTTGTTGAGAAAGAGCAGAAGCTGTCCATTTCTTCTTATAAACAAGCCCTGGAAGTGGTGAAGAACCAAGAGGCCCAAGGCTGGGGCAGGATCATTGACATCGTGGTGAAAGCGGATATGTTCGGGGTTGGCTATCAGCCAGATCAAGACTTGTCTAGACAAAGAAGAGGATGCCGTCCACCGTACACTTTCGTCAGTGCAGGAATGCTGGATCCTGGTCACGCCTGTACAGTAGGTGAAGAGATTGACAGTGACCGCGAGCTGGACTCGTGGGTAAAGTCGTGCATACCAGAGAATTGGAAGGCCTCCAAGATCGCCACTGTCACTCATCCAGAAGAATAGTATTTCTGTTTTTCAATTTTTGTTTGCATGAAAGTCATACGTTTTGCCCGAAACGCAATGGTCCATTGTAAGGGCCATCTCATGTGTTTCATTATGCAACATTTTGCATCAGTAATGAATGGATGTTTTTGTAGTTAAAAGCGGTGTTCCCTGTTTTTCAATTTTTTTTGCAGTTTTAAAAAATAAAAATGGCAATGTTTATTTTCATTTTTCTTTCCTTTTGATTTGTCTTGTTCCGACTTCGAAAGTGACTTTTCTCCTGATCTCATTGATAACAATTCGGTTACACTTCTGTATGACTTCGACAATCCGATCTATCATGCCGAAGAATAAGGCGAAGAAGATTGTGATCTGCTGGAATTAGCCAGGTTGTTAAGACAAGAGGAGAAGGTGATTCAGCCGCACGAGGAGCGATTCAAGATTGATAATCCAGGTACCGCCGAGGTCGGAAAGGAAGCGAAAGTTGGTTCCGCCTAGAGGAAAGTGTCAAGAGTGAAGGCGATGCCAATCGGTCTCAGGAATGTCGATGCCACGTATCAGAGTGACTTTGTTTCATGATATGATTCATCGTGGAATCAAATGCTATGTTGATGACATGATAGCAAAGTCCCAAGCAGAAGAAGGGCATCTAGTAAATCCGGGGCAAGTCGTTTGACCGGGTTGAGATAACTCAGACTGAGGTTAAGTCCGAATCAGTGCACTTGTGGAGTGCTGTCCGGTAAGTTGCCGAAGCTTATTGTGAACTAAAGAGGAATCGAGGTCGATCCTGCGAAAAAAAAGGGAAAGAAAGAAAAAAAAAAGAAAAAAAAACAATGCAAAACAAGAAATGCCTGAACCGAAAACAAAAAGAGATCAAACGGTCAGGTGGATATTGCCAAGGGGCATTGAGAAATAAAAGAATAAGTTGCAGGAACCTCTGATTCTGATGCCTCCCGTGGAAGGAACAACTGTTAATCTGGTACTTGACAGCCCTCGAGGGGTCTATGAGGTGTGTACTGGGTCAGCATGACGAGTCTTGTCGAAAAGAGCATGCAATTTACCTTAGCAAAGAGTTTATCGACTGTGAAACAATACATTCACTGCTCGATAAAACTCGTTGTACTTTGGCATAGGCTGCTCGCCGACTGAGACAGTATATGTTGGTTCATACCACTTCGTGAATTTCCAAGATGGATCTGATCAAGTATATGTTTGAGAAGTCAGCATGACCGGACAGGTTGCGAGAGGGCAAATGATGTTGATTGGATACAATATTCAGTACACCGCTCAGAAAGCAATCGAGGGGAGTGTATTGTTCGTTTACATCGCCCCGCAACCCATTGAGGATTATCAATCAAGGAAGTTTGAGTTCCCTGATGAGGACATCTCGAGGTGCTCCAATCGAAAGATTGTGAGGAACCGATCCCGGAGGAGGGGCCTGACCCTGAATCCGAACGGATTCTGATGTCTGATGGGGTTAACGTGGATGAGTTAGTGTCGCCAAAAAGATCCCACATTCTTTTGTTGACCGGATAACATTTGAATGCGCCAAAGACATGGTGGCTGAGCACGAAGCTTGTATCCTGGGTATCCATCTTCGGTGCGTATGTCTATTGGGGCAGCGCCGCGCTCTCTCGGGCATAGGATAAAAGTGGTACTACCTACCGAAGTCTAGATCCCATTATGGAGAGTCCTGGTGGACGTAAAATTGGAAAAGGCTGAGTGGATAAGGACTCGGTATAACACGTTGAGCCTGACTAAGGAAAAGAGGCTGGCAGTTACTTGTCATGGGGCAGTTGTACCCAGTAAATGAAGCGTGTGGTTGACCGAAAAGTGCGACCTCGTGCGTATCATGTGGGAGACGTGTTGTTGAAAAGGACCCTTCCTCCTCAAGACGATCGTAGGGGCGAGTGGACATACAATCATGAATCCCCAGCATGGTCAAGAAGGCGTTCTCTGACAGAGCCTTGTTGCTGACGACCATGAGTGGTGAGGATTTTCCATCCCCTATGAATGCGGATGCAGTTAAAAGATACTTCGTAAGAAAGACCCGCTGGACAAAAAGAATAAAAAAGTCCAAGCAAAAAGGGGCATCCCGGCGAACCGAAAAAAAAAAGAGAAAAGGTTCGGGCAAAAGTTAGGGATAATAAAAGAAAAGAACTGTACACCCGGCAAGTCGAAAACCCCACAAGGGCGGCTTGGGCAAAAAAGGGTATCCCGGTGGACTGAAACCCGAAAGGGCAGTCCAGGCAAAAAAGGGAATGAAACGAACAACTGCGTCCAGCATGATTGTTAGCGCTTTGGATATGACTCGGCTAATCCCAGATAGAGATTGATTGGAAGCGTCTTGTTCAGAAAGCAGAAAGTGAGGAAAGTCTCGAGGACATATGGGGCATAACCGAGTTGGAACCCTATGAGATCACGGTTTCACATTGCCACTAGAATAGATTTTTTCCTTTTGTGCGCGATCACCTCTTTTTAGGGATTGCTTCCTGTGTGTTGCTCGGTTTTGAGCCATCTCCTTTTTCAGTCAATAAAATGCGTGTTCAGTCAAATAATTTTGTTTTTGTCTTCATTACCGCTTTGATTACGAAAACATCTGTTTATTTTGATAAGAATATTTGCATTTTGAAACATGGAGGTCCCTTCCGATGCATGCTTATGAGATTGAAATCTGGAAATCTTATTCGGAAGTTTGAGTGACCGAGGTGTTGAAATGTTGGCACGCCTGAGGCACGCCTGGGGCACGCGTTTATCTGACAATCTCCTGTGCAAGTGCTGTTAGATATCTTCATTCACTTGCCGGTGATAATGTGAACCCTTTTGACAAGAGCTCCCTGCAGAGCCCGACCAGAGGCAAGGGATAGACGAACGGTGAAAGGACGGTGAGGGATTAAGACGACGATCCTGGAAGGTTAATCAAGAAGACTCTTCAAAGTCTGATGTTTGGAAAGTTTGCATGAATCCCAGGAGTTCGATCTCCGTGGAGTACGGACGATTCGGGAATGCAAGATGATGGAGCAGAAAAATCCAGACGAGTCTGGGAGTTCTCAAGAGTAGAAAGTCGACACTGTGGTGAGATGATGATTACCAGTGTTCGATGAATCGACCGGCATCCTATGTCAAATAAGCTGTATCTCCCCAGTGGGTTTGAGGGTGTTGACTCCGCGGCATATGTCAAGATCAGGACCTCCTCAGCAGGGTTGAACGTGATTCCCCAGCAGACATTTCCCCAAGTCAGTATGGAAGTTATCAGAGCTATGTTCCCCTGCAGAAGTGTCTGTGGATAGTGCCTGCTATTCCCCAACAGATCTAAGGATTGCCTACCCCAGCTGAATGCCTGACAGGTGCTTCCCCAGTTGAGTTCCCCACTGAGGTGGAAGGATATTGTATTTTCAGCGGAGTAAACCTGTTACCCAGTGGAGGTGTTCCCCAGCAGTTGGGTTTGAGGTACTGTTATCCCCAGCATGGCCGTGAACGTCTTCCCCACCAGAGTTGCTTTCCTCAGCAGGATGGTGTGGGTCTTTCCTCAGCAGGATGGTGTGGGTCTTTCCTCAGCAAGTTCCCCAAGTGGAGCGGGTTTCAAAGAAATATATCTCCAGCAGAGTTTATCCTACCTGTGGATAGGATGAGTTTTCCGTAGCAGCTGCATCCCCGGCTGAGTCTATCCTACTTGTGGATTGCGTGGGCCGTCCCTAGCGGAGTAGCAGTTATCCCCTGTAGCAGAGTTTATCCTACCTGAGGATTGGTTGAGTCTTCCCCAGCGAAGTCGCTTTATCATTCCCCGGCAGAGTTGCCTTGTTTACTCCCCAGCGAGTTGTTTGTTGATTCCCCAGCGGAGTCATATTGGTTGCTTCTCAAGCAGAGTCCCCGAGTGGATTTGGATATGATGAAGGATGTACCCCCCGGCGGAGTTTATCCTTTCCCCAGCAATAGTGTTGTTTTCTCCAGCATGAGTGAGAAGTCGGTGCTTTCTCCGCAAAGCATTCCTCAATAAGAGTCTCCCCACAGAGTTGGAGTATCTGATCAGTGTTGGCTCCCCAGCCAGAGTTTTTCATCATTTGCATTTGGCATATAGTGATCATCGCATCCTCAAACGCGTAGCATTTCCATTCATATGGAGCATTACGCCATAGAAAAATTCAAACATATGCATTCATGTGTTCGAAACCCTAATCAGACCGTGTCCCCGACAGAGACGGATTACTGTTCAACATATGTACAGCACGTTTGCTACAGTTGCTCCTGACGGTGTTCAGGAGTGATACCCCTCAGAGAGGTTTATTTCCTCATCCGTTGGTGAAAGGAAAGCCTGATTCTCCCTAGTGAGACCCCTGCAAGTGTGTAGCCTGGCCCTGACATATGTAGATGTCGTCCTGTCAGCACCCGCGCGTGTTGTTTCCTTGGTGTCGGTAAACACCATCTTTCGGTGATTTCCCAGTCATGCGTAAGTGTCTGGTCTTCCTTGGTGTCGGTAAACACCATCTTTCGGTGCTTTCCCAGTCATGCGTAAGTGTCTGGTCTTCTTTGGTGTCGGTAAACATCATCTTTCGATGTTCGTAACGTCGTTCTCCTTCCCTAGTAAAGCTTGCCTCCTCTCCGTTGGTGTCGATAAACGTCGAGTTTTTCCCAATCATCCGTTGATGATTTGGTTGTGTTCATTATCCCCAGAAGTTTCCTCCTCTCTGTTGGTGTCGATAAACGTCGAGTTTTTCCTATGCGTCCAATGACGTCTAGTTGCTTATTCCCCACAGATCATTTGGCAAGGCCAGATGATTCCCCTCAGAGTTTCCTCCTCTCCGTTGGTGTCGATAAACGTCGAGTTTTTCCTAGTCGTCCGATGACGTCTAGTTGTACCCTTCCCTATGCGGATTTACCTCTCCGTTGGTTTCGATAAACGTTGAGTTTTTCCCATTTCGTCCATTGACGTATGGTTGTTTTCCTGGTCGTCCCCAGTAGAGTTACCTCTCCGTTGGTTTCGATAAACGTTGAGTTTTTCTCATTCGTCCGTTGGCGTCTGATTGTATATCCTATTCCCCAGTCATTCATTAATGTCTGGTCGATCCCCAAGTAGAGTCGTCGGTGACGTCCTATTTGGTTTCAGGTTGTTGTACCCTTCCTCAGTGAAGTGGATTCTCCTTCTCCGTTGGTGTCGATAAACGTCGAGCTTCTCCCGTTCGTCCGTTGACGCCTGGTCGAGTTTTCTCCTTCTCCGTTGGTGTCGATAAACGTCGAGCTTCTCCCTTTCGTCCGTTGACGTCTGGTTGAGTCTTCCCATTCATCCGTTGATGTCTGGTTACCTCTTCGTTGGTTTTGGTAAACGTCGAGTTTTTCCTGGTCGTCCCCAGTTGGTTACCTCTCCGTTGGTTTTGGTAAACGTCGAGTTTTTCCTGGTCGTCCCCAGTTGGTTACCTCTCCGATGGTTTTGGTAAACGTCGAGTTTTTCCTGGTCGTCCCCAGTTGGTTACCTCTCCGTTGGTTTTGGTAAACGTCGAGTTTTTCCTGGTCGTCCCCAGTTGGTTACCTCTCCGTTGGTTTTGGTAAACGTCGAGTTTTTCCTGGTCGTCCCCAGTTGGCCTACCTCTCCGTTGGTTTTGGTAAACGTCGAGTTTTTCCCACTATGTCCGCTGACATATGGTTGTATCTCTTCCAGTCATTCGTTGATGTTTGGCTTACCTCTCCGTTGGTTTCGATAAACGTCGAGTTTTTCCTAGTCGTCCGTTGGCGTCTAGTTGTGATTTCTATTCCCATTCATCGTCTATTGATGTCGGGATGTGACTGTACCTTTGAAGAAAAAAAAATCAAAATACCCAATAAATATCAGATCCCAGTGGACGTTTCCGTTGGTGGATCCCCGCATTGTGCAAATTCTACGGTTCTTGGTATTCAATCCCTGTTTACCCTGAAAGTCTGACAGCCGTTGCTCTCATCCGTTCGGGTTCCCAGTTGATTGAATAGGGGCAGCTGTATCACCTCAAATTTGCACCTACCATTTTGTACATACATTTTCATAATAGGTCATTAACATTACATAGTCCACTGCATAACCTTGCATTGTCCTTTGCCCAAGTGCAAGTCATCAGACAAGATTAGGTCAAGATGATCAGGAGAATCAGTCAAGCAATCAAGCAAGTGCATATCCTATTGAAACAAAGCCCTAGGGTTGGTTTATCAAGTTCATATGGTTATGTGATCATTTTGAAGTGGATTCGCCAAGGATTGGATGATCAAAGCTCAACAGTCAAGCTGAATTTCATCTGAAACCCTAGAAAGTCAACTGTGGTCAACTGTGCCTGAATTCATGGATTTGAAGGTGGGAGATGGTTTGAAAGGCCTCATTCATGTCCATACAAGTCTCATTTGACATTTTAAAGATCAAGATTGAATAATTTGAGATCAGATGAAAAATTGCCAAAAATAGTAAGTGACCTATAATTGGAAATTGACAAAAATGGAAAGTTCTTCTCCTCAAATTTACATCATCATACAAGCTTCAAATGAATTTTCGTCCAACATGAAAGTTGAAGATCTTGCTCTCACCTTTCCAAAAAGTCCAAGAACATCCATTTCTCATGTGTGGTTGGCAAGTTATGATCAAATCGTTGGCAAGAAATTTTGAACTTCAAGGAGGCATAACTCTTGAACCAAAAGGCCAATTCATGTGATTCTTTTTTGAGTAAACTCCATTTGACATGCTTTATCATAATCATCATCACATTTCATCAAAAATCATCACATAAAAAGTCCATTTTTCAAGTGAATTATTTTGAATATTTGGAAGAAAAAAGTCCATTTGAAAAATAAGCATTTTCTACACTTTCTATCAATTGCATTTGATTAAAAATGATGTTTGGAGTATGCTTAGGCCCATTTTCATGCACTGTAGCATGCACCCCATGCACATGAGGGTGAATTAGCAATTGCACACAAACACTCATTTTCATTAACCATTGCATTTTGCTTAATCATAATTAACAAGGTGGATTAGTAGCACATATAAAATCATAATTCTAACAGAAAACACATTAGCATTTTCATTTTCTACTCAGATCTAGATCGATTTCCATTCTTTCTATCAACTTTTTCTTTTCATTTTTTTTGCAAAATCTTCATAAACTGGCATTGATCTTCATTGCTCAAGCATACACGAGCCTTTTGGAAGTGATTTGTGGCCGAGAATTACAACTGTTGAACTGTTTTCAAGCACTGTTACATTGAACATCATCCATGGCAGTCGGACTTTTGAGCTGGATCTGAAGCGATTGAACATCCAACACTCTTCCATTCATCAACTTGAGCACCATTGAGCTTCTGTTTGCACATTCCAAGACTTGAAAGCTGCGATTTCACAGCTGCATTTGCATAAAGGTCAGATTTCGAAATCCACCATTCGTGAAATTGTGCTATGTGTTTGATAGATCTTGTATCCATGAGTACACTGAACTTTATAGTTTTGATTTTCATTGAATATTAAGAGAGATATGCTGAATTTAAATTTGGTTGTTGAATGTTATTCTGCTCGATTCGTGTTTGATAGTTCGAATTAGGACAAATCATTGTTGTATTGTTGTTGTGCATGATGAGACGAACACAATGGTGTATCCATTTCCAATTTCTGAAAAAAAGTTCATGTGATGATGAACATGATGAAGATGTTCATAAACCCTAAAAAATCTCATTCCAGCTCGTGTTTGATCCCTCTTGCTGCGCTTGTGCATGTTTCCGCTGTTTTTCTCCCATGAGACCTATCACGTGATGCCACATCACTTAGTGAAATGCGGCGTTTCACTAAGTGGCGCCCCTTGTGGAATTTGAACACGGTTTGATTCCGTGTAGTGGCTTTCTCATCTTAGGCTTTGGCTTTTATGTCATCCATATTTCACATGTTCATCCATGCTCATTTCACCTTTTTTTTTAATTTTTTTACCACACTAATAAAATCATAACTCATTCATTTTTAGTCCAAATAGCATGCAATTTTTTCCACCATGATCCTTAGAATGTCTACATTTTCTTGATGATTTTTAATAAATTTGTGCACGTGTAGAAAAAATAATTGGCTAGGGTTTGCTTTCACATGTCCTTTGTTGCACCATGCTTACTCTTTTGATCATGAAATGATGATGCTTCATTAGAAATTCTTGAAATTTTACATGTGTGTTCTAGACTCATTCTTGGTCATTTTGGTATGTGGTTTGTGATTTTTGAGTTCCTGGATTGGGAGATATGCCATGATCATTAGAGGTGTGACAATTTGTGTCACACCATTTCTTGTGCAACTTCTTGATTTTATTTTCCATGCCATTTGATTGCCAATTGCTCTGGATTTTTGCATGAGATTACATCTAGATGTTAATTTTGCTCATGAGATTACATCTAGATGTTAATTTGTTGAGTGCATTTCCAATTTGATTGAGATTTTCTCCCCTGTTTGACCAATTGTTGACTTTTTGTGAGTCATGTTTTTATATGATTTGGGAAATTCTTGTGGTTAATTGGATGGACTTGAAATTTGGGATGTGTATTATAGACATCTTGAAGTTTGCCATGGCTTTGGTCTCATTCATTTATCATGTTTGGTTTCTGTTTTATGCTTGCTTGAAGTTGGTGCATGTTTTGATGCCTTGTATGAGCTTGTATGAACTTGTATTGACTTGATGAATTTCATTGACTTGCTTCCCTTGATCCAAATGAGCTGAATTTTGGTGTGTAGATCATGTTATGAATGATGTTTGATCATGATTTATTTTGGTGATTTATTGAAATGTTTGTGAGTTGATTTGAGTTGAGCCATTCTGTTTGGTCCTTTGAAGTTCTAAATTGCATGTTTTGTACTCCTTGAGTCATGAAATGATATTGATGAATGATATGAATGTGAAACCACTTGGATTGGATTCTTAATTGTTTGATCTTGATTTTGGATAAGTTTCATGTTCTGTTTTGGTTATTTGCTCACATTTTGACCCTAGTCTTGTACTAGTGGTTTGTGCTCTCACATTTGAGCTTTGTTTCAGGTTAAGGACACAGTTGCTTATACTTAATGATGCTTACTCAATTGGAGTTGACCTATTGATTGTTGATGACTAACTTTGGTTTATTTTGTAGGGTTTGAGACTTGTACCTTGTGCCTTATGGCTTGCACCTTTGTGCATTGACTGTTGTTTGCTTGTGTACAGTTGTACAGTTAACTGTTGACCTTTGCTGTTTGATTTCTGTTTGAGTTGAGTACTGATTATCTTGGATTGTATTCAGGTACCTTAGTTGCTATAGTTCCCTTGTGAACTTGTTCTTGCTTTGCTTGATAGCTTGAGCATTGAGGTATAATGATCTCTTCTCCATGTAGTCTGGAAGACCTGGCCTGTTACTTGGCCAGGCATCTGTCTGAAGTCCTCCTTAAGAGGCAATGTTTGTGTTTGTTTACATTTGTCCTTGTACATATTCAAAGACCTCCTAAGTGAAGAGGCATTGGCAGATACAAGGGATGTGCAATCCATCCCCTGCTCTTCTGTGTGTCATCTGCTTTGCTCACACCACGGTGTTGATGCATTGCAGATATTAACCCAAGATCCTTGTACAGTTGTACAGTTGAGTCAGTGTCATAAGTGTAGAAGGGTTCCCACTTTCTGAACCCACACTTCATTGTCTTGAGCTCTCCCAGGCCAGGGATAAGAGTTGTGAAGTCTCATCTTCACTTCCCATTCATCTGCTTCACCCTAACTCTCAATGTTAGGGTTAAGAGCTAACATTACCCTGTTACAGTGGTTTGTTTGTCGAGGTTGATATGACCCCTTGACTAAAACCTAACCCTGATTGAGCCCATTGATTGCATATAGTGTGTGCTATTTGTGCTTGTGTGTTGGTGTTTTTCAGTTTAGCTTGCTTCCTGTGCAAGTTAGGGTTAGTTTGGCTTGCTCCCTGTGCAAGTCATGTTTAGGATAGCTTGCTCCCTGTGCAAGTTAGCTAGAAACCTGGACTTAGGGATGATTTTGCATGATAACATCTAGGCTCGAGTCGTAGTCTCCCTAGTTGTGTCTCCCTCTGTTATCTGGTTAAGCTAGTCCTGTGTCCCTGCGTAGGGGAACTACGTCGCCCTGATCCTCATACCAGATGAGGTACGTAGGCAGGAGATGAGCTGATCTCTCCGGGCGCCCTTTTGCTTTTGTCTCTTGTGTGTGTTAGGAGATGGATGTAAGCCCAGCGATTGGAATTTTGTATCCTATTGTTTGTTGTGTGCTTGGAGTCCGGTATAAGTCCATCAAGTGGCATCTAGTTTCCAGTGTGGGTGTGTTTGGTTCGGAAGCTGATGTAAGTCCAGCGATTGGCATTCGGGTTCCATGTTTGCCCGTGTTTTGTGTAGGAGTTTGACGTAAGACCAGCGATTGGCAGTCGATTTCCTGTGTTGTTTTGTTTGTGTGCGTGAGCCAAGCTACGGATGCTCTGATTCTTCTTAGTCCAAGAAGATACGTATGCATAGGATGTGACATCCTAGCGAGCATGTTTTCCCCCAGTCCGAACTACTTTGACTCTGATGTCTATGCCTGATAGACTAAGTAGGCCCATGATGCGATATCCTGCCGAGTCAGTCTTGTTTGTTTTCTTGTGTCTCTTTCAGCCAGTGTGTTTGTTTATGACCAGCGTTTAGCAACCATTTCCCTTCCTATTGTGCGTGGATCCCGTCGAGTACGACGGATGCGTAGGGGTGCTAATACCTTCCCTTCGCATAACCGACTCCCGATCCCATTCTCTTTGGTCGCGAGACCATGTCTTTTCCAGGTTTACTCTGAGCGTTTCCTTTCCCTCTTTTGGGATAAATAACGCACGGTGGCGGCTCTGTTGTTCTTGTTTCCCGCCGGTTTTTCGCGTAATGCGACACCTAAGGCCTAGGTTTCTAATTTGAAATAAAGTCAAAGTTTTGAAAATGATTTTTGGCTTGGTTAGAGTGGGGAGAAGAGAGAAGGGTTATTCCTAAAGCATACAACGATAAGAGGGGAAAGACAACCCTTGGATTTCCTTTTCTTGGAGTCATAGAGATGACTCAAGATGCTCATTTCCTTTGGACTTAGCATACAAAACAAGCAATCAATAATTTGAATTCAAGCTCATAGGATCTCCATTTGGCTTTGGCTCTTAACTTGGATACTCATGACTTTGGACAAAGAATAAGTTTGAGGAGTCCTTTGAGGTCAACTTTGAATTTTAGCATTCTAAAGGCATGAGGCCTACTTGCTCTTCAACACATTTTGCATTCTAAAGGCATGAGGCCTAGTTGCTCTTGAACTCCTTTAAGCATGGGTAAATCCTAATTCTAAGTCCTTTCTCTTTTTGCATTTTGGTTCACATCAAAACAAACACAAAAACAACACAAAATAGCAATATATTTATATACAATAATGGGCTCAAATGAGCAAAAGAGAAATGACATAAACATAAAATATGTGCTCAAGTGAGCAAAAAAACTCAAGATGAATAATGAGCAAGAAATAAATGACATTAAAAGTAAATGACAAGAATTTAAAAGCTCAAATTAAATTTATAGTTAGTAGAGTCATGTTAGCTTGCCATGAGACAATGTAGCGCTATGTTAAGCAATTGTAAGTGGACTAATGTAGTAGTCACACCTATCTGAGGTCGGTCAATAAGAATATAGGCAAACAACACAAGTTAGAGGTCATGACTAGTAAGCCAAGCTCCATAAACTTGCCATGCCAAACAATAGGGGAAGGGCCTTGTATTGACTTTTGGTTATTTGCTTGACCAAGAAGTAACCTATCTTTGACACAAAATAACTCACTTGATCATGGATCAAGTTGAGTTTGGTTTGGATCAAAGAAGATTAAACTCCTATTTGTCAAGACCAACTTCAAGACTTTAACTCATTGGCCATTGAGGGAAAGAAAGGGATGAAGATGAAAGGGAGGGGTAAGAAGTCAACAACTAATCCCAATTGACCAAGGTATAACTCATCCTTGATCAAATTCTTTCATCTTTCTAGGTGATGATCCTTAAGGATTTTCAAACCACAAGACTCAATGAATTTGATCAAAGTTGAAACAATTCAACCTCAATTAACACCAAACAGAAGAGAAATGAATATAACAATCCAAGAAGTCAATGATATTTTTTTGGTATTTTTTGAATTAAAAGAAAATACAAATAAAAAATAAACAAACAAAGTTGAACCTCAAATTCAATTCAAAATAACTTCAATGAGTCCAATTAAATTCTCATAGGTTCAACATAGTCAAACAAACTTTGACTAATTTTCTCATAAATTTTTGAAATCAGAAAGTAATTAAAATCATTTAAAAACAACTAAAAATAGCATAATATGAATTAAAATCTCAAATAATCTCAAAACAAACAAAAAATTGTTGATACTATTTTTCATTGACTTATCATGATCCATAGATGCTATGAAAATATTTTTGTATTTTTTAAAAGTCAGAAAGTATTTTAAGATGAATTAAAATCATTAAAAACCAAGTAATTCATAAAAAATATCAAATGAAGTCACAAAAATAATTAAAAATCATAATATGAAACTAGATTTTTCAAGAAAAATTTCAAAGTTGGTCTCATATTTTTCTGACTTCATATGAATTTTTAATGAATTTTTTGAAAGTGAAATGAATTAACAGAAAATAAAAATAAAAATGAAATAAGCGAAAAAGCCTGAGCCATCTGATCCAGTTCATTAGTTGATGTGGCAAGGATGTATGGTCTGGATCTGAAGACATACGCTAGGCTTGAGTCAAACGCGTAACACAAAGAATTAAATGAAGTAATTAAAATGGATGCACACGATTAGATCATGGAAGGGAGATCCAAGGGCCATAAGCATGCACACGTGGTGGTGGTGATGGTGGAAACCACTGTCTTCTCCGGCCAACCACACAAACTCCGGCCAGAGTTGCAGAAAAATAAATCTCAATAAAAATGGAAAACAAAGAAATGGAAATGAAGCTCGTGTGATGTAGATCATCACTGTACCAATGGATTTCTTACAATCTTCCTATATTGATAGAAAGATGAAGGAGAAAATCATGGTGTCCACACGGATTGTTCATGAAATGATAAATTGAATGCATCAAAAGCTTGCCTCAAGTATGAGGACTTCAGAGAACCACCAAAACACAAGAAAGCTACATTGAATTAGGAGTTTCAGATCCAAAAATTTTAAGTTGATACCTTCAAAATGATGAATCTCTAGCCACGAATTCTTCAAACTTCTTGCTCCTCTTTGATCCCCTGGATGTATGGCAGATGATTGGCTAAGGAATTTAGCTTTGAAATTCAACTAATGTTGCTGAATTTCAAGCTCGAAAATCTGAAAAATTATGAGTGATTCCTTTGGTAAGGGTTATGGTTTCAGTGCAGCAGCATATGGGATCTCCAAAAGGTTATGAAATGAAGCTCATGAGGTGTTTATTTATAGCTGAATGTGGCTGAGCTCACACTTTGCTCATGTGCATGGGATTTGAATTTTTGATTGCATGGGCCTTTGTGGTCGTGTGAAAGGCCTATGGGTAGCTGAAGAAGCTTGCTGATATCATGTAGAAGGAATTTGGTTGTGCCCATTGGATGGTAAATGCTTGCAATTCAAGTTTCAACATAAAATATCAAGAATGCACTTAAATGAAAATAAATTTGAATCTCCTAAATGGTAGACCTCAAGGACTATTGTGAGTAATGGTTGGAAAGATCTTGAAATAAGGAACAAAAGTCATGTTGGGTAAAAAATCATTTGGCATGTGAAAATTGATCAAAATTGGCTTGGAAAATTCAAGTGTAAAACATATTCAAATCAATTTGAAAAAGTCACCCAAAAGTGAGCTTAATCAAGCCCCTCTGTCTTCATGATACAAGCTTCAAATGAAAAATTCTCAAACATAAAAGTTGTACATCTTTTCAATATGGTCAATCTAGACTCAAAGTTTGCATAATTTGGATTTTCTATGACCAAGTTATGGGCATTTTAAGTTGGGTACTTTTTCAAATTCAATGAATTAGGTCCAAGATGACCTATAATGTCTTGCATTATCATATGTACTTATTTTATGATTATGAAGTTTTGTCCAACATAACATTTTAATTAGACATCTCAAGCTTTCTAATTCCTTTGGTATCACCTCAAAATCATAAAAATTGAGAAAGTTGTGCCCTTGGCAAGTTGACCCAAAATTAGGGTTTTAGTCAAAATAACCTATAATGTTTTGAAATTAATGATGACCTTCCAAGATTCAAATGGATTTTTTATGAACATGAAAGTTATTAATATGGTTCTTAGGAACATTGTTTGTTTTGGGATCATCTTCATTTGACAAACACATCAAAAATTATAGCTCATTGAACCTCAACTTAGTTAGATGACTTGATTGGTCAACTTTTCACAGTCAAACTTCCAATCTTGATGAATAAATGATTGAGGGGCCTAAAATAGGATCATATATGCTTAAAATGATAAATTAAATAACTTACCTTGATTAAATTTGATCATAGGTTGAGATGGCTTCATGGGCAAGGCACAGTCATAACATAGTGAAATTAGGGTTTCCTTGGGAAACAATCTTCAAGCCCTTTGGGTTATCTTGATTAAATTGGAAAATTGAGATACTTGGGAGACATATATGATGATTAGGAACTTTTTGGACCATTGTCATGCTTTTTCTCTTCTTCATCTAACCATTTCATTATGCTTAGGAGCCTCATAGGGGCATTGTGGAGCACATGATCACTTGAGATTCAAAACAAAAAGAGTTAGTGACATAATTTTGTGCTTTTGGTTAGTAATCAAATAAGAAATGCAATAACATACAATACAAGCATGCTTGGTGATCTCAAAACACTCAAACAAGTCCCAACCCTAGGGTTAAGGAGCCAAACATGCTATGATCCTTTAGGAAATGCACTTGTGCAATAACATGATGCCATGAGGGATCTTAGGGTCAAAATAAGGGTCTTACAAACCGCAGTGGGTGGCCAATATTGTGCTTGTTCCGAAGAAGGATGGAAAAGTTTGTATGTGCATTAATTATAGAGATTTGAATAAATCCAGTCCGAAAGATGATTTCCCTCTGCCACACATTGATATGTTGGTAGACAATACGGCTAAATTCAAAGTCTTTTCATTTATGGACGGATTTTCCAGATATAATCAAATCAAGATGGCACCCTAATATATGGAGAAGACCACATTCATTATACCTTGGGGAACATTCTGTTATAGAGTGATGTCTTTCGGTTTAAAGAATGCTGGTCCAACTTACCAAAGAGCAATGACTACCCTTTTCATGATATGATGCATAAAGAGATACAAGTTTATGTCGATGATATGATTGCTAAATTCATTGATGAAGAGGAACATGTTGAGAATTTATTGAAGTTATTCCAGTGTTTGAAGAAGTACAAACTTCGCTTAAATCCCAATAAATGTACTTTTGGTGTTCGTTCTGGTAAGTTGTTGGGTTTTATTGTCAACGAGAAGGGTATTGAAGTTGATCCTGCCAAGGTCAAAGCAATACAAGAGATGCTTGAACCCAAAACTGAGAAGCAAGTCAGAGGTTTTCTCGGCCGCTTGAATTATATCTCAAGATTCATTTCGCACATGACTTCCACATGTGCGCCTATATTCAAGCTTCTTCGAAAAGATAAGTCTTTTGATTGCACCAAAGATTGCCAAAAGGTTTTAACAATATCAAAAAATATCTGCTTGAGCCTCCGATTCCGTCTCCGCCTGTTGAAGGAAGACCATTGATTAGGGGTGGCAAAACGGGCTCGGCCCGCGGGGCATGCCCGTTTTGCCCGCACTTTTGTGCGGGGCGGGCCAAGGATTTAGGCCCTCACCCTCAAATGTGTCCGCCCTGCCCCGCCCCGTTTTTTTCGCGGGCTTTTGCAGGCACGTGTATTTACATAAATTTTTGCATTTTAAGGCTTAAATAGTACAGTGCCCGCGGGCTTTCCCCGCTCCGCCCTCACTTTTTTGCGGGGCGGGTCTAAGTTTTAGGCCCACATCCTCAACTATGACCGCCTCGCCCCGTTTTTTGCGGGCTTTTCCGGGGCGGGCATGCCTGTTTGCCACCCCTACCATTGATCATGTATTTGACTGTGCTTGAAGAAAGTATGGGTTGTGTTCTGGGTCAGCAAGATGAGACTGGAAAGAAAGAATATGTTATTTACTACCTCAGTAAGAAATTCACCGATTGTGAGACTCGGTATTTTATGCTTGAGAAAACTTGTTGCGCATTGGCTTGGGCTACTAAGCGTTTGCGTCAATATATGTTGAATCATACAACTTGGTTGATATCCAAAATGGATCCAATCAAGTATATTTTTGAGAAGCCTACTTTAACTAGGAGGATTTCCCGTTGGTAAATGTTGTTATCAGAGTATGACATTGAATACCGATACTAGAAAGCGATTAAAGGTAGTGTCTTGGCTGACCATTTGGCTCACCAACCGATTGAAGATTATCAGTCAGTGTAGTATGATTTTCCTGATGAAGAGATCTTGTACTTAAAAATGAAAGATTGTGATGAACCATTGCTCGCCGAAGGGCCAGAACCCGGTTCCCATTGGGGCATGGTATTTGATGGAGTTGTTAATCAATATGGTAATGGCATTGGGGTAGTGATTATTACTCCTCAAGACGCGCATTTTCCATTTATAGCTAGATTGACTTTCAAATGTACAAACAATATGGTGGAGTATGAAGCTTGTATTATGGGGCTTGAAGAGGCCATTGATCTCAGAATCAAGTATTTGAACGTCTATGGA
Source organism: Lathyrus oleraceus (assembly GCF_024323335.1). Lineage (NCBI taxonomy): Eukaryota > Viridiplantae > Streptophyta > Magnoliopsida > Fabales > Fabaceae > Lathyrus > Lathyrus oleraceus. The sequence goes on along the minus strand of NC_066585.1, from coordinate 249,441,083 downwards.
GATTCAGCTTTGGTTGTGAATCAGATCAAAGGTGAATGGGAGACGAATCAACCCGGTTTAATACCATATAGAGATTATGCGAGGAGGATTTCAACTTTCTTTACAAAGGTTGAGTTTCATCATATCCCTCGAGATGAAAACCGGATGGCAGATGCTTTTGCAACTTTGGCTTCAAGTATTATAGTGAAATATTGGAATGAGGTTCCCAATTTGACTGTAATGCGTCTTGATAGGCCGACTCATGTGTTTGATGTTGAAGAAGTCAAAGATGAGAATCCGTGGTATTTTGATATCAAGTGTTTCCTCCAAAGTCGGATTTACCCGCCTGGGGCATCTTTGAAAGATAAGAAGAATTTGAGAAGATTAGCCGGTAACTTCTACCTGAATGGTAATGTGTTGTACAAGAGAAACTTCGATATGGTTCTGCTTAGATGTGTGGATAAACACGAAGAAGACTTATTGATGACTGAAGTCCATGAAGGTTCCTTTGGTACTCATTCCAATGGACATGCTATGGCAAAGAAGATGTTGCGAGCAGGTTACTATTGGCTGACAATGAAATTTGATTGTTGCAAGTTTATGAAGAAATGCCATAAGTGTAAAATATATGCAGATAAGATTCATGTTCCTCCGACACTATTGAACGTTATTTCCTCCCCATGGCCCTTCTCCATGTGAGGAATCGATATGATTGGCATGATTGAACCCAAAGTGTCAAATGGACATCATTTCATTTTTGTGGCAATTGACTACTTCACAAAGTGGGTTGAAGCGGCATCGTATGCGAATGTAACCAAGTAAGTTATTGTGAGGTTTATCAAGAATCAGATTATATGTCGTTATGGTGTGCCAAGTAAGATCATTACTGATAATGGATCGAACTTGAATAACAATATGGTGGAAGCTCTTTGTAAAGACTTCAAGATTTCACACCATAAATCTTCTCCCTACACACCTAAGATAAATGGGGATGTTGAAGCTGCAAATAAGAACATCAAGAAGATCATTCAGAAGATGGTTGTAACATACAAGGATTGGCATGAAATGCTCCCATTTGCTTTGCATGGGTATCGCACATCCATCTGCACTTCAATAGGGGCAACCCCTTTCTCACTTGTTTATGGCATGGAAGTCGTGCTCCCTGTAGAGGTTGAGATCCCATCATTACGGATGCTGATGGAAGTCAAGTTGACTGAGGCTGAATGGTGTCACACCAAGTTTGACCAACTGAATTTGATTGAAGAGAGGAGATTAACTGCCATGTGCCATGGTCAGTTATATCAGCAGAGAATGAAGAAAGCTTTTGAAAAGAAGGTTAGACCGAGTGTGTTCCGAGAAGGTGACCTTGTGCTCAAGAAGATTCTATCTTTCAAACTAGATGCTAGGGGAAAATGGACTCCTAATTATGAAGGCTCGTATGTTGTTAAGAGAGCCTTTTCAGGCGATGCTTTGATTCTTACAACTATAGATGGTGAAGAGTTCACTTGTCCTTTAAATGCTGATGCAGTCAAGAAATACTTCGCCTAAAAAAGAAAAGAACAGCTCGCTAAGTTGAAAACCTAAAAAGGCGTCTTAGGCAAAAATGAGTGTCTCGGTGGATTGAACCCGAAAGGGCAATCCAGGAAAACGTTAGAGACATAAAAACTGGAAGAATTATCCCGATAAATTGAGCACCCTACCTTGGAGCAATTTATGAAAAAATTAGGGACTACGGCAAGTAACTGCATCCTGTTGATCTTCAGTTCTAAAGACTTGTCTTGAGCACATTGTCAAAATCTGGTTCATCATCTCCAGTCGGCGCCAAGAGCACAGTGGATATCAAGAGTTGGTAGAAGGATTAGTGATCATTGTATTCAATGTAGCCCTTTTCCATGTAAATTACCATTTTTCAGCTTTTGTAAAGATCTATGGAGTCTTGTCATTTACAGACTATCATTCTATTAAATAAAGTTGAGCTTTTATCCAATTGTTTCTACTCTTGTTTAATTCAGCCAAATAGATTTAAATTTTATTATGATCATTTTTGAAATTAAAATTTTAAATCAAAAATCATATTTTTCTTAAACATATAAAAGCATTAATTTTAAGCAATCGATTTCATTTAAGAGGAATATCAACGGTGGTTTGAAAGCAGTAAGCCCTAAATGTGGAGCATTATTGGTTCTCCCAAAGCAGTTAGTGTGATTCCTATTTCATCCCCGACAGTATGTCAGCACCCGGTGTTTGTTGATTTCCCCAGCCGAGTTGTTCATATTCTCCAACTGAGTTGGTGATTGGCCTCTCTTGAGTTGTAGGCATGTTATTGCAGCGATTTGCATGGCTTCGGCAGAACTTTGATTCCCCATAATTCACCATCAGATTGGTCCCCAATCAGAGTTTCTCCCTAATTTTGAGCAACTATTTGTGTTTATCCCCTGCAGGGTTGTCTCCCATGTGATATGGTGTTGACCTAAAATCCCCGCAGAGTTGATAGTAGTTTCCTTAGCAAATCTCCTCCTTTCTTCCCCAGCTTGGGTTAAGCGTTTGAGATGTTTGATCTTTCTCTAGTTGATGCCTCCATACTGTTTAGATTGGCTAGGAATTTTATCGATGATTCAAACCAGCGACATTTTTGTATCCTTTGTGATTGTTTTGTCAGCATAATCATCATATATATACATATACATGTACATATACATATACATTCAGAAACTTCATAATTGCATCATTACACCTTATGATTCATTTATGTTCTGATTCTCTACTATGGTGGTACTTTATCCCCATGCAGATTTGGTGTGTCTGTCCTCGTTCAATTGTAGAGTGTCAGCCCCTTAAGCAAAAAGACTTTAACCTTTCTCCTATTCCCCATTGAGTTATTTCCTCGTGGATGATTATTATTTCAGTTTCCTTCCCAGTGGATTATCTGGATGGAACCCCTCCCCTTGAGTTATATCCTTATTGGGTTGAGTCTTGATTGGCCATTTCTTTCTAGATCTTACCTAGATGGATATCCTTGGTCCTCTAAGAGTCTATTACCCCGTAACTGGTAATATTCTTCTTAGTTTGAAGTTTGTTACTTCTTGCCTAATACCCAGCAAAAGTAACTCCTTTTTCCCCCGGCGGATTCATTTTCATGTCTCCCCAGGAAGTATATCCTTGATATGTTCATCCTAACCGATGACGGATATTTTTCTTCCCCTGCTTTGAGTTTATCCTTGATATGTTCATCCTAACCGGTGATGGATATTCTCCTTGTGGTATTCTACCCAGTAAAAAGGTAGTTGTAATCCCTATTTTTGTTCCTAGAGAGTTGATCCTTGATATGTTCATCCTAATCGATGACGGGTTTCCTTCTCTTTGCGGTCTTCTGCCCAGCAACCGATAGTTGTAAGTCCTGCTTTTCTCCCCTTTGCAGAGTTTATCCTTGATATGTTCACCATAATCGGTGACGGATATCCTCTTTTGTGGTTTTCTATCCAGTAACTGATAGATATAATTCCCATTCTTCCCCTCGGAGTCTATCCTTGATATGTTCATCCTAACCGATGACGGATATTCTCTTTCTAGTATTCTATCCAGCATTCATAAATGTAATTCCTACTTTGTTCAGGCGGTTTATCCTCGATATGTTTATTTTAACCGATGACGGGTATCTCCGTAACATCCCCAAGCAATTTAATCCTTGATATGATCATCTTAACCGATGACGAATTTTCTTTCCTTTGAGTATATCCTTGATATGTTCACTTTAATTAGTGACAGATATTCTCTCCCTTTGGTCTTTTGCCCACTAGCTGGTAGTTGTAAATCCTATTTTCCCCCACCAAGTCTATTCTTACTCAGTGACCAGTAATAAATACACCTTCTGGCAGCCCTCAGCGAGTCATCCTTGATATGTTTGCCCTAACCGATAACAGATGTCTTCCCTGTCAGATTTTGTTATCCCCGTACCCAGTAACCGGTAGCAGATAATATATTTCTGCTCCTCCTGTGTCGAAAATCTTTTCTTCCCCAATCGAGTTTGAGTGCGTATTTCCTTAGTGAGAGCGTTGTTCCCTGCTTGGTTCGAGTATTTCAGCTTTGTTCTGATTTACTCGTTTCCCCTACAGATGTTCCTTTTTGTCCCCTGGTTGAGTCATTCCATTGATTTATCGTCATGGAATCCCTCGTGTCTCCCCTGCAGTTTTAATTCATAGCCTGGCCTACGCATAACCTTTTTTATCCCCTCAAAGTCTCTATCTCCCCAATGAGTTTTCCTTATGGAATGCACTATACTCCTGTGGACTTTTAGTCTCTCCGGATTCTTTTCCTTTGTGGAAACATTTCCCCACAAAGATTCTTTTCGAAATCCATATCATATGCATCATGAGGTCTCTTCGGGACCAAAATTTGTTTCTATATGTTGATTATTTAAGCCCATTCTACTGAGTCGATACGAAGATTTTAACCTTCATCTCCTCAGTTATAATGTCCTTAAATAGGGGAAGCTGTAAGATCCCAATTTTAATCCTAAGATCCCTCATGCTATCTCATCATATGCATTAGCATTGGGATCACACCTTGGCATCCTCCTTACCCCTCATTCATTGGGTTTGCATTGGGAGAGATCACCAAGTACCATTTGATTGTATCATACTTTGTATTTTATCATTTTACTAACCAAAATAACAAAAATATTCCTTTGTATATATCTAACTCTTTTGTAGATAGGGCACATGCTCACCTTTGATCTATCAAGTTCATATCTATGGTTTAAGACCGTCATTGCTAAGAGCTCAATCAATAATGGTCTAAAATGGCTCTAGACATCATATATGGATACCCATGATCTCCACATGTTATTTTGATCAAGAATTCATCAAGGGTTTGGAATTGGTTTGCCTTGGAAACCCTAGTTCATCTGGGTATCTTGTGTAACTTCTTCAACAAGCCTCTTCAATAATTGATCAAATATTTCAAGGGATACTTTAAATTTCATCACCTTATGCATATATGATCTCCCATGAGTCCCAAAAGTCAAGAGAATTGCAAGTTAGCAAGTTGGTTGATGGTGGTTGACCAGAGGAATTCATCTGATCAAATCTGGGGTCCCCTAGACCCTATATCCTACAACTTTTGTCATATCAAAATGATTCTAAGAGAAACATTACTCTAAATGACATTCCAAACAACTTTTATGTTGAGGTATAGAGCTAGTTTTGCATGGAAAGTCATTTTTTATGGTGAAAGATTATAGGTCATTTTGTCTAAACCCTAATTTGGAGATCAACTTCCCAAGGCCATAACTTGCTCAATTTGTATGATATGAAATATTTCCAAGTTGCACAATCAAATTCAAGATGTCTACTTCAACATTTATGTTTTAAGGAAGATCTAATTCAACTTTTATGAGCATGTGATATGAGGATACATTATAGGTCATTTTGGACCAATACCATTGAACAAGTAATTTTCCTCAACTTCAAAAATGCATAACTCCTTCATATAAAATCCAAATGAGGTCAAATTTGTGACTGTTTTGGAGGACTTTGAGATATATACAACTTTTATGAAGGAATGTTTCTCATTTGAAGCTCACATAAAAAGTTAGCCAAGGTGGAATAAGTGAACATATTGATTGACACTTAGAAAAAATTTTGATATGTTTAATTTTCCAAATTTCCACCTCAAAATTCATCATGATAAAAGCTTCAAATGGAAAAGTGTTCAATATTAAAGTTGTTTCTCTTGATCTAGCCTTTCCAAAAAGTCCAATTTCATCCATTTTGGACAAAATTTGAATGGGTTGCGTATGGCTTGAACATTGCATCATCATTTAGCAAGATTGAACTTCAAACTTCCATGTGCATTTACCTAGCATTGCAACATTATCTCAGACTTGTGTACACTCTATTATGGACAAAAAGGAATGATTTCATGGGCATGTACACGCCCATGCACCCATGCATCACACATTGCCAAATTTGGAAGTTCACTTCAAGGGTGCAAATATCATTTGAATTAGCTATAAATATGGACCCTATGCATCAAAAATGAGGATCCCTTCGCGCAAGCTTTGATCCCAAACACCAAACACTTCCATTTGAGAGGATAAACCTGAGAATTTCCATTAGAAATTGAGTTTGAATCTCACTGTTTTGAGATTCAAAACTCCAGGGATCCAAGACCTTTTGATCATTCTAATCTACTTCTGCAAGCATTTTGAGCAAGATTAAGTACAAGCCAAAGCAAGAACCATCGAATACAGACCTGCATTGAAGGTATTTTTCAGAAAATTTCATCTCTTCGATTCTCACTAAATTCTCCATAATTCTATTGGATCCTTGGTTGTCTGAAGTCCTATCAATGTAGGCAACAAGATTGAGTTGCTTTGAGGTCAAATCGAAGCAACTCAGATCGTGCACCTCAAATTTAAACTCCTTTTATCTCTTAATATACTTGGAGTTAGGATGAATTGAGGCCAGATTCGAGCTCAGTGCCATTTTTACTTTAAAATCATGTCCTTTTTTTTTCATTTTGGTGATGGTTATGACTGAACTAGTCTGGCGAGGCTCGCCTGAGAATGAGACCGGAGTTGTCGCTCCGGTGGTGAGTTGGCGTGTTCAGAGCCGCATGATCCATTTGAAATGATTTAATCATAAGCATTGGTTTGGATTACCAAGTTTGTAGCGTGCTGACTAGAGTCCATTGTGGATTGCACACTTGTGACCACTTGATCTGCCACCTCAATTAATGAGGGAGATCAAGTGGTCCACAATTTTTCTGATTATTTGATTTTCATTTTATTTGTTTTATTTTCATTAATTCATATTAATTTTAATATTGATCCAAAAAAATATAAGAGTTTCACCAAATAATTTCAATAATTTCCTCTTTCATTTTCTGAATTAAAATTATTTTTTGGACCATTATTAATATTTTTCATGATTTAATTGATTTTTTAAATATTTTTAATTGTTTAAAAATAGTTTTAAGTTTCCAAAAATGATGAAATTTTTTCTCCAAGGTCCTTTGACCTTGTTTGACCTATGATAAATCTCATGGTCATTTCTTTGGTGTTTTAATGAGGTTTTAGGAATTTGATAAACCATAATTTAATTTAATGCATATTTTAGTTGATTTTAATTATTTAAATGCCAAATAAATTGCGTTGAGCTTCTAATTTTGACTTGTTAAGTTTGACTTGTGTTGTTGGGCCTTGGTCAAGGTTGATTTGAATTTGTTGAGTTAAGATCATTGGATTTAGGGGATTGTTGAAATGTACATTTCATCTTTCAAAATGAATGAATGATCTTAATTTGGTAAAAGTCCCCCTTTGACCAATTTGTGTTGATTCCATTTCCCCTCCCTCTTCATCTCATTCCCCTTCTTTATTCATTCGTGTCATGGACCTATGATATCTCTATATCCTAAGACTAGTTGATTGCAAAATCAACATGAGTATAGATGATATTAGGTCCACCTTTTTGCCTATTCTTTTTGTGTGTGATATGTTTTATGAGCATAGTCCATTATACTATGTCTCTAACATGCATTAACACCAAAATTCTATTGCCCGACCTTAAATAGTTTTGACTTCTACATAAGTCCAATTACGATTTCTTAACATAACGCTAAATTTGTGACACAAAAGTCATAGCATTCTAGTAAGTGAGATTGTAAGTCTCCCCTCTTTCATGGTATTGTGTGGAAACTTGGCTTTTTTTCCTTCCTTTGGAAGATGTCTTGGTTCAAGGATCCATGCTTGTGATAAGTGGGTTAAGTGTTCTCCAAAGAATGACTTAAACAAAACAAAAGCAAAAGCAATACTAACTTTTAATCAACTAACAATTAACATTTAATTTTGAGCCATTTACTTTTATTCACTTTCATTTCAAGTCTTTATTCATTTGCCATTATTCATACCATTTAATTTGTTTACTTTAATGCCATTTTCACTTTGCTCACTTGAGCCATACTTTGCGAATATATTGTATTTGTATATACTTGTTTGTGTTTGTGGTCTTTTAACCTTCATGTACATAATAAGAACAAAAACCCTAGAAAACATTTTGTGTGGACTGTTGGATTGATCTGAGACATTGGACTTAGACTTAGGCAACACTCCCTATGCAAAAGGACTTGGCCAATGTCAATTTTCAGGAAACCAAGTGCTTGTGAAGTTAACTTTCATTTGATACATTATTGAAGATCCATTTGAGTTCATCTGCAACATGATCATATTGAATCTTTTATTTTGAACCTGTGTCTAATGCTCCTTTTTGAAGTCATCTGATACATGGGGAATCATGGAGAAGATCATGGAGTTGCTAAGCTTGGATGTGGCTATCTTTATTTGATGCCTTGACTTTCATCTTGCTATTTGTGTATTGATATTTCTTGATTCTAAAGTCCAAGGGAAATTTGGGTTTCTATATGACATTCTTGTCTATTGGATTGCAGCCCATTGGTCAGATCTTTTCAACTCTTAACTTTTAATTTTTTGCTTAGGATTAGTCTCTTCATCTCTTTCCCACTTCTTTAATTTCAAATATCTCCCCCCTTTTAAAATCTTCTTTGCTTGTGATTTCTAAACTTTGACCATATTGCAAATTAGAAAATTTGGCATTATGCCATTGAATTTTCAAACTCTTTTCGTAATCAAACTTGTAAATGAACTTAACTATACTTGACTTAAAATTTCAAAAGCCAAAAAGAACTAACACCCATCCAAACCATTTTTAGGCCCTTTGTGCCTTTGTTAAACTTAAAAATTTTGTTAAAAGCAACTCATTCACTTTAAAATTGTTACCATGGACTACGAGGTTTTGATCCCTCATTTTATGTTGGTACGTAGGCACAAGTCCGAAGGTCTTGTCAAACACAAAAATATAATTAATGAATTATTTTCTCATCCCCGCACTCTATTTATTGCAAACATCATTTTGTACAAAAACACATATGCACACAAGAAAGGGCTCCCTAGGAGTACCTAGGACACTTTGGGTGCTAACACCTTCCCTTTGTGTAACCAACCCCCTTACTTGTAACCTCTGGCATTTTATTAGTTTTGATTTGAAAACTTCTTATTCTTTTTGGTTTTGTTCGTACTTTTCCTGTTTCCCTTGGAAACAATAAAAGTGCGGTGGCGACTTTGGTTTTATTAACGTCTAGCTTATCCATAGCTTGATGGTCATGAATTTACCGCTACAGGTGCACCACCTAGCATAAAGACGTAGCCAACTATGAATTTTCTATCCTCAGTATCACTACACCAACTTGAGTCGGTGTATCCCACTAGTTTGCATTCTTTTCCTTCATCAGTTGCATGAAACAAATTGCCATAGTCGAGTGTTCCTTTCAGATACCTTAGTATCCTCTTTTTCACTGCTAGGTGTGACACCTTTGGCTTCTAAATGAATCTTCTCACCATACCTATATTTCATGTTATATCAGGCCTTGTGTGACAAAGGTATCAAAGTGATCTAACGCATATTCTGTATTATGTTGGATCGACATCATCTTCTTCTGATTTTTTCAACAGTTGCAATATGGGCTCAGCTAGAGTCGAAGTTGGGTTGCAATCTTGCATGTCAAATCTCTTGAGTATTTCGCTTGCATATCTTCTTTGATTCCTCGTCAAGCCTCTACTACTCTTGTAGAATTCAATGCCAAGGAAGTATGAGAGATTTTCCAAGTCTGAAATTTCAAACTCCTCACTTAGGTCATGTTTGAAGTCTTTGATCTTGTTCTTGCAACTTCCTGTTATCAACAGGTCATCGACATAGAGACATAGTGTTGTACCCCTAAATTTGCCCTCCCCTTTCTCACTTATGCATCCAATCACTTGATCAGGAGATGACTTGCATACATTCATAATTCATCCACATGCATCATTCATCCTGGATTCAGAAGAAACTTGGGCTCATAAAGCCAGGGTTTACATAGATATCAAAGCCCGAGGGCATGGTCTAACCACATCATCAGCATAGGGGATGTGAAACCCTAATAAGGGTGGTGAAGGTTTGATTTCAACAAAGGTGTGGCCAGACAGTCTAGGGCCTTCAAAGCCCTAATTCCTCAAGGCATGACTTTATGGAGCTTCACCTAAGCCTTATCTTGGTCTCCAAAACCCTAATCAAAAGATGGGAATCAGATGAACTTGGTGGCCTCATTGTGTACTCATGACCCTTCAATCTTTACCCTTTGTCATTTTGCTTGGCCTAACCCTTCTTGGAGTATTGATTTTGGTCCCAAGTCAATGATTTTATCCATATGGTTAGGGGTATGCCTTTGGTCCTGATCATCTGAATATCCAAATTCCTTGTGCTTCAAGCCATTTTTTTGGTCATGCCATTGGTACATGGACACTATGTCAAAACCTTAATCTTATGGTCTCACTTGATGGCTTTGTTCATGTACATTATCAGTCAAGTCATTTTTTAAAAGTCCAAGGCATAAAACAAAACAATTTGGAAACCAATTTTAAACCATTTCATGTCATTTTAAACTATTCCATGTGATTCAACGTAAGAAAATACAAATTTTTACATTTTGACCAATTTGTTGACTTTGGTCAACCGTTGACTTTTTGGTCAACTTTGACCAAAGTCAATCCCAAATCCAAGAACCCTTAAATTTCACCCTAATCATTAATCCATTGTCCATTTACAAAGAATATACCAAAAAAATGAAGTTTTGACTTATTGTTGACTTTGGTCAATAGTTGACTTTTTGGTCAACTTTGACCAAAGTCAACCTTCCTTTTTTTGACCATCTAAAACCTAATCTAACCTACTTTTCCTTGATTCATCATCCAAGAGTCATGATAGATGTGTTTGACTTTGTATCTTCTTTGCCAAGAAACTTCTCATGTTAACCTCATGTGTACCTTGGCTTGACTTGTCCTTTTGGTTTGGCCAACCATGGTTCTACATGGCTTACATGGTCTTGTAGTTACTACAACCAAGTATCACAGCTGCACTAGACATCACACTTATATTGGCCAAAGATGATGCTTGAGTTTGGTCTTGGTCTCACACGAATAACATTCTGACATTAAGATTCCTGCAGCAGCCATGAAGCATTAGCAGCCTGCAAAACCAACTAGCACATTGCCATGAACTTCCAACAGAAACATGACCATGATGCACCATAATCCAAAACATGAGCTAATTGCTAAGTTTACCTTGATTATAACCATTTTCGACCAATCCAACTAGTTTTAAACCTGCAATCACCGGCACCATTCTCCATTGAGAACATATGTTGCTAACCCAAGCCATCTGCCCTGTTTGTCTTGCCACCCTATGTTTGTGCCACATTGTATACCAAACCTGCTGCAGGCCATGACTTTGCCCTGAACCAATCATGATTTGTGCTGCTACATGCAGCAAACAACAGCACTGGAAGTCCAATGGGCAAGTAACAATATGTTGTAGTAAATCATTAGCAAGCCATAATCATTGAATTGTCAAGCTATGCATATACCAGCCTACATTACACCAACAAAACCAGTTCAAACTTGTTACAAAACATGATAACTAAAGTGAACTCATGCCAGTTATGGCCAAGTGACAATACTTAGTAGCATACACTGACCTGCATGACTACATCAACACCAGCTACACACCAGCAACCCAATGCCAGACCCTGGAGTGTGCTAGCTTACCAAACCTGAATCATGTTAGCAAAACCACCAGCTGTGACAATAGAAACCAGGTCTGACCTATAAGCCACAAGCAAAATCAGAAACACATCAAGGCCAGACCATCCCATTTCCTTGCAATTCAATAAAGAATCAGACCTAGCAACTTACCACATGTTGGATTGGAATGGCAAAGCCAGTTGTGGAAGCAGTGGTGCATGGTCACGGTGAAATACACACCCAAAAACCAAACTTGTTCCAAGCCTGCATCAAGGTGCTTACAAGGTCAGTTATAACCAAACTGAATTTGAACATGATTAGCTAATGGATGGTAAAAGCAGACAGGTACCAGCAAGACCAAATCAGACATATTGCAAGACCACCACATCCATGTGTTGCAGTGTGAAAATCATCTACCAAATACAAAGTCACATTGAGGCCAGCCACTGAATGCAAACTCAGTTGTGCAACAAACAAAACCAAGGAATGGGAATGTCTTACCTGCTACAAGGACATTGGCCAGGTTAGAGTTTGGAGCAGCATACCACTCTAGATTCATCATATCATGGCATCCAAGTCATCCTAAGCCAGTTCTTACTGTTGCACTTCCATAGTAGGTCCACATGCCCAAAGGAGTTGATTTGCAACCAACATTACTATGCTACAAAAGCACTGAAACAAATATAGGCCAATACCATGCTCAGACTTACACCAGCATGTTGCAATGATAGTTCTGTACAAACAAACAAGCAGGTCAATTCCAGACCTGAAGCAACAAATTCATGAGTCCAAAGAAAAATCACATGAAAGCAAAACCAAAGCTTCATATAAAAAAGCATACTTACCACCTGATGAACTGAACAAAGGGATCCAGCAGGGCAATGCAAGGCCAATTCAAGCATGCTGCAGCAAAACAAGTGAGGGTAAGGAGTAGAATACCAGCAGTGGAAATAACCTGTGAAGCAATGAACTAATTCATGAACAGATATTACATTCACATATCAAGCCACTCATCATTTCAAAGTGCAAACCAAAGCACAAGCACACTTTCCTTTAACAATTACCAGTTCAGCAGGTTGCTTTTGATCTAATGACCTCATCTCCTAATTCCAATTTACCATGTCACCTACTGCAGCCAGTTTATGCATTAAAACCATTAACATTCACTCTTCAAAATATCCATTATCCCAAGCCAAACCAGGGTCACTTAGGGCTAACCTGCAACATGAATAACAGGTCATCAAAATCATTTCAACACGACTGTAATCTAATTTTAACCTGTAGTGGCCAGTCAAATTTCAAGTTCACTTACTCACTAACCAACATCAACTTACATAACTAACTGAGTTTCCCTAACATAACTAACTGAGTTTTCAATTAACTCAGTGAGTTGAGTCCAACTAACTCCAAACCATGTTTAACCAACTCCATACCTAAATCCAAAGCTAACAGAGTCCAAACCTAAAATCTATTTAGGAGATTCACCTCTCTCATTTTCAGGACTTTAGCATTTTGCGCAAATTCACTCTCTCTGCAATCTCTTCCCTCACCCTCACTAAAGCTCTCTCACTCTTTCACAAAAAAGCCATTGAAGCTTCAATTTAGCTTGAGCTTAACCACTGCATTGCTCACCATTCTCAACCCAGAAGAAGAAGAAGAAGAAAGAGGAAGAAGGAACGTGCAAAACGAGATCAAGAACTCACCTGTTGAAGTTTCCGATCGTCTTCTCTGGTAAGTCCATCTATCTTCTATAATATTTTCTTACATTGAGCATACTGGAGTGTAGCTTTGAGGCTAGGGAGTGAAAGCCCTTTGGTATTAGAGGTTAATTCGTGATAAACTCCGTTTAATTTAAGATTAAAGACCTAGGGTTCTTCCATTGTTTAGGTTCGATTCCCCTAACTCGGTGATTGTTTCAAAATTGTATTCCCCTATTCTTGCTTAGCTTGATTTGGCACATTTAATGGTGGCGGTGGTTAGATATAAGTCATTGTCGGCGCCGGCGACGGACGCCGGCACAATGATGGTGAACGGACGACGGGAGCCACGAGCGCGCGCATAGAGTTGTTTAAATATGTTTGACTTAGGTGAGTCAAAAGAGAGAGAAGTGGGCTTGGGTCTTTAGGCCCATGAAATTACCTTTAACACATCACTTCTGCTAATGCACCCCCAAGGGTTTAGGAAAGAAATGAATTTTGGGCTTCGCCAAGCCCATTAACCTTGTTACTAATTCACCCATGCAATTCCAACTTGCACCCCCTGGTTGGAGTGTTGAGACATTGGGTTGGGCTCAAGAAGCCCATTTTCGCTTGTATTATGCATACCCCCCAGTTTTGGACATTCTTGCTGAATTTACAAAAAAAGGCAGGGTTATGCTTATTTGGCAGCCCATCAACTTGACTTTGGATTCACACCCCTAGTTTTTTGGATTTGCTGGTGGAACAAAAACAACTTTGGACTCATTCTGAAGCCCATTAATCCAATTCCGTCTTACACTCCCATTTCCAATTCACACCTCTATTCTAATTGTTTTTTTCTTTTATTTTCTTAATTGTTTTTTTGCAATAGAATTAGGTTAAGTAGGATGATATTAGATTAATTAGGTAATTTTTGACAATTAGGAATAAAATCTTGATTTTTAGGATTTTAGTTTTAATTAGCTTTTTTTTAGAATTTTAATTAGGGTTTTATTAGAATTTTAATTAGGACTTTTATTAGAATTTTAATTAGGACTTTTATTAGAGTTTTAATTAGGACCTTGATTAGAAACAATTAGGCTTTGATTAAATTTAGAATTACACAATTTCTCAACCTTAGGATTAGAGTTAAACTTTAGGTTAGAATCCCTTTTAGGCCATGAATAAAATTAGACATATTTTTGCAATTGACCATTTTGCCCCTTATGGGCTTATTTTGGTTTTTTTGTGTTAGAATTGCATGTTTCCCTTAGGATTAGAGTTCAATCATTTTTAGGGCTTAACATAGAATTTTAATCATGATTCTGACCAATCTACACAGGCTCCCTTAGGACTTCTAACTTAGAATATTTAATTAACTTTTAATGCATGATCCCGTAGGATAGTATCTAACAATTACTAACTTCAATTAGATCCAAACCTAGTTCCCCTCAAAACTAAAACTAAACCCACGATTAAATTGATCAAAAGCAATTTTGATTCATTAAACCCTTTGAACTTGTATAATCCCACAATCTAATTGAGTGACCAAAAGACCCTTGGTCACTTAATAAGACTTTTCTTCCAAACTGTGGAGCTCAAGGCCTCAAGACAAGATCTTCAATCAAGGCATCCTCAGTCATACCAAGCAACGGATTATTCAAGCACATCAAAGGTGGCATCTTCAACACTTGTTAAATCAAAGTTAGAAGAGTGTGACACGAGCCTTAAGCAATAGAGAAGGAGTGGGACTGGAGTATTCCTACCCCCATTCTGAGTATCTTTGGGTATGAGACATATGACCCATCACTCATCGTATTCACCTCTATTCATAGACTTTAGCACAATTCTAACCATACGATTGACAAGTCTCTCACAACAAAAGCAAAAACAACAAAAGCAAGGACAACAATCAACAACTTATTAATCATGAATCAAGTTGTATGATACGAGCCTTAAGTAATGGAGAAGGAGTGGAACTGGAGTATTCCTACCCCCATTCTGAGTATCTTTAGGTATGGGACGTATGACCCAGTGCTCATTGTATTCACCTCTATTCATAGACTTTAGTGTAATTCGAATCTAATGATTGATAAGATCTTCATCTTCAGCACGAGAAACAACTACAAAGACTCTTCTCCTTCCACTTGAAAGTTAGTGTGATTCTCATCATCCAGTAACTATCAAGTCTTTCTCCATTCTATTCAATTCTTAATCATTCCAATTCTAATCATTTCAATCTCAATCATCCATTTCTCTTCAATCATTTTCTTTTCAGCCCTAGCGAGCCGAACTACGATTGCTCTGATTTTCTCATTGCACAATGAGAATACGTAGGCACGAGGATGCGAATCCTTGGCGAGCATACTTCTAATTATTCCTCCTTCGCCTTAGGGCACCATTCATATCTTTCGCAGTTCATCATCTACCTTCGATCATCAACCGTTCACCCAGTGACATATTATACCTTTGACATCGAAATACACTTTCTTTGGAATTCCATACACATCCTTTTAGGACGCTTAATGAATAGTCCGCTTTGGTACCTAGAGTTGTCTGGCTTGTACCCAGACATTTAATTCCTTCTTTTTCGGCCAACCATATAGTGATACCATGTCTTAGACCCCTCACTTGGGGTTCATGCCACCTTTCCCTCTATGGTAAAAATTCCATTTCTCCTATGGATTCCAATACACTTCCACCTTCCGATTTCAAACTAAACCTCTTCAGTCACTTGTCACCAGATACTCTATTCTGTGACTTTGGTCACTTCACTCCATTCATTTCCATGATACCTTCATACTCTACCTTCATTCACTTCATGTGATATACCTATTATTTGAGCCAAATACACTATACCTTTGTGTTCCATCTTATACCACTTTTTATGAACCAAGAGCCGATTTGTTTGTCTTATCATACCTTGTAGATTAGACAAACATCTCCTTACTTACATTGTAGCCGTGTGTAGGCAACCCTTTCTTATCGGTTATTCCAATACAGTGATACCATGTCTTAGACCCCTCACTTGTTGGTTCATACCAATTTTACTCTTGGGTTCACATTTTCACCCCTTGTTGGAGTTCAAAAAACATTATTCTTTGGTTCATACCATACCTTGATCACAACTTCTTTTCACCTCCCACCATTAGTTCTTTGAACTACGGAGCTATGATTTTCTCATTACACTATGAGGATAAGTAGGCATGAGGGCCCTAATCCTCACCGAGCATTTTATCTATTTTTTTTCCTTTCCCTTTATTTCTTTTGCGAGTAATCTTTAGATAACACCTATTCGAGTGAGAACAATCAAAACGGTTCCCATGAAGTACCATGGATGTTTGGGGTGCTAATACCTTCCCCTTGCATAACCGACTTCCTTACCTAGTATATCTCTTTCCCCAGGGTTTTATCGATGTTTTCCCCTCCCTTTGGGGATAAATAAAGTTCGATGGCGACTCTGTTGTATGTTCGAGCGTGCGATATGTTCGAGTATATTTTCGCTAGCTTCAGCTGGCGACTCTACTGGGGATAGTTCGTTACTAGGAGTATTTCCTAGTCGCTAAGAGGAGTCGAGCCTATTTTTCAGGACAATCACTTGATTCTTCTATTTTTCAAGACAATCACTTGAGTAGTGACCATACTTCTGACAATTGAAACACTAAATGTGCCTTTTGTCAGGTTTTCGACCACCGCCTCTTCCTCTACCTGTAACATCACCTCTTTGGTTTCCTTGGTATGAGGACTTTCTCTGATTCGATCAGCCTTCTTGTTGTTGATTTTAACCATTCAAATTGTTGTAGCCCCCTCTACCTTTGTTGTCAAACCACTTCCTTTTTCCTTTCTTTTCTCTTGCTGATTACTCATGTAAAGCCACATCACTCTTCGACTTGCTTGCAGCTCTTCCAGCCATTCTTTATTCATGAGATTCAAGTGCCCCTTGAAGCTCCTCTTTTGTTAATGTTGACAAATCTTTTGACTCTTCTATAACTACTACCACGTGGTCAAACATTGGAGTCAATGACCTCAAGGTCTTTTGAAATTTTGGCGTAGTCATAATTCACTCCAAGTCATGACATCTGATCCAACATTGTAACTAATACAGCAAGACAGTTAACACATTAAAAACCTTGTACTGACGCACTCTTTCACAGATGTCACGACATCTCCTTCTATGTCACCCTAGAGGGAAGGAACCTTTAGTCCTGTGCATCTGGTATACAAACTCAGCAAAGATCCATCATAGCACTCACTTCTGTTGTTTTCCTACACAGTTATCAGCATGATGTCTTAATCTTGGTTTGGACATCATCTGTTACGTTATTCCAGTATGTTTGCCTTTTACTTGTATTTCCTGAAATAAGGTTGAATACATTAATCTAATTACCACTTATTAGATTGCTAACACATAGGCCATTTGTTAGATTCATTAATTGTAGGGTAGTAGTTGGTTTCCTGGATTTTAGCTCAGCTATTGGATTCCTAAGGAATAGCCTGAGAAAAATGCTGTAACAGAAAAACTAATCATCCTACACTTTAGCACATGCTGTCAGGAATGAATGTCACAACATTCAGTTTGACGGTCAGAACATATACACCATGCTGATTTTTATATGTTCCTAAACAAACCAGACTGTGCTAAATTTGTTGTACTGTAAAAGACCAACCAGTCTCTAATTCAGTATCAGCATACATGAACAACTGTCTAGACATCCAGTTTGACAGTTTCACAATGATCCTTTGGCCAGGTCTGTTTTCCACTTGAAAACCAGACTTAAATATATACTGGACTGAAGCATAAAAGCCAACTAGCCTATTATTCAGTATATGCTGTCAATGATGAATGTCAAGACATTTTGATTGACATTCAGCAGAAGGCTATGTACCAGGTCTGTTATCATCTTGACAAGCAGACTGGAATACCAGTTGTGTTATGGCAGAAGGATTATAACATACAGAATGGAAAACAAACACAGGAAATTGTTAACCCAGTTCATTCCAACACGACCTACGTCTGGGGGCATACCAAGCCAGGAAGAAGATCCACTATCAGCAGTATTAATTCAGAGTTAAACTCCCCCGTTTACAACCCTTCACTTAATCCCTACCCAATGCAATCTATACCTAGGAACTCCTAGATAGAAACCTCCAGTTTCCATTCCTATCACTACAAATACAATGTAATGTTAACACACCTTGAACTTGCTTCACAGCTTCATTCAAGAACAAAATCACTCTTGCCTACAGGCTTTGAGTTACAAATACTCTCAGCTTTGACCACTGAGAAACACATGGTAACCTTCCCACAGATTGGGAGGTTTACCTCACACACACCCCTAAAAATTCATTCTAAGAGGCTTACAAAAACTAGGTTACAATATGCTATTTATAACCTAATCACCCAACTGGATTTGGGCCTTCAGAAATCGCAGCAAACTTGTTCTTTGCTGTTACAAATACAGCAGAAAATTTCTGCTACAAACAAGGTCTTCAATCCTAAAATCTCTCCATATACATCTCCTTATTTTGAGCCTATATATATGTTCTGATTGAGTCTTTAAGACCTCCACATGGGAGTTAGGATATTCACCAAATATCCTTACTAATCCCAGAATATATACTGAATTAATTAATTCAGTTTTCTACACATGTGCGATGTCACAGGCATGATGTCGTGACATCGTACATGACATGTTGGTCCAAATGTTGAACTTCTTCAACCCAACATATTAAAATAACAGAGATGATTACATTATTTATTTTACAAAATTAATGCCAATCCTAAGGTATTAACAATCTCCCCCCCTTTGGCAAATTTTAGCTAAAACAAATAAACATTACACTGGACAAAACATCCCAATATGGGTATGCTCTTCATCTCTGTCATTGACTCCACCACCACAAACACCAAAGTTGGTGTACATGAGGAAGTAGAGGTACACGGATCAGTTGTACCAGAACCCTTCCCCTCAACAGGAGAGCTTCCGGAAGAATATGTAATGCTGAGTACATAGATAATGTAACTCAGATCACAAGACACAACTGTCCTCTTAACTCAGATCACAAGACACAAGTGATATACCCAGTTGGTGGATTTTGTGCCTGACACCAACTTCTGTTTGCTACCACAGTTAGCTTGCTTCTGGTACATTCTCAACCCCAGGACTGTATTTCTCTCCCCCTTTTTAGCTAAACATTTGTAAAGGCACCCCTCACAAAACCAGATCCAGGCGCAGCTTGCCCAAACCTTAACATACCCCATGATTCTGAGGGAATGGAGTGTTTCTCTTGTGAGAAGAAGAGGGCTATTACATCCTTTAAATAGTCCAGCCCGTGCTTAGGAATTAACGGTAGGAGTAAATGCTTGGTCAAGATTCATTAATTTTTGCTGAGAAACAGTCAGAGAATCACCAACAAAATCTCAGACTATCTTTGAATACCTTTTATAGCTCTTGACTGTTTCTTTTCCAAAACATCAGTTCCAGTGCATGGAGATTAGTCCATATATGCAGTCAGACACGTTGCACGCGATGTCTTAACATTCCACGCGGCTTTTTCCTGCATTCTGCCAGTATTAAACATTTCCCAAGACCCCTGTCATACCTCCAGTAGAGACTTGACATCTGGCACTGCTACAGCCAAATTCCCACACTTCAGCAGATGGTTACTCCCCCTGTACCACACAGCTGTAGCCATCAGGCATATTCTGATTTATCAGAATTAGACACATCACCCTTATAATTCCTAATGACTTTAAGATTCAGAAGGAATTAACAGCATTGTCCAGGGCAATGTCATGACATCCGGTCAGACATTCTTCTGCTCACTCAGCCTTGACTTACACCACATCATCCTAACAAGGCGCCATACTCAGTTATCTGAGACCACAAAGACCACTAGCTTGATGATTACTTGCAGCACAAAGACAGAACTCCCCCTGTTATGAACAACCCACTCTCCTCTTGAAGTTTGGAGATCACACATGGGCATATCCAACATCCCAAAGTTGGACCTTCACATACTTCCTGATTCAAAGAGAACCCAGACCACTTGATGAATGGAAAACATAAGACGCATCTTCATGTCTTCAAGAGTACCCCATCTGTTCAACCCTCTTGGCTGACCACATCCACACTCTGTGTCACTCTCTCTTCTAACCAGAACAGAAGACCCCTTCACAAGATGTTCTAACATCAGCTGGGACATCCTTCACAACATAACAAGGAACACCATCTGATAGTCTTCAGATATCACTGAGTCACCAGCTTGATCAAGAAGAACCCAGACATAAATTGGGACATATACATTTTCATCCCATTACAAGAGATAATCTTCCATAGACAGCTCAGAACTCCTACCACAAGCTCCAAGAGATGAATAGAAAACACCTCCTTTTGTCTTCAACTTACTACTTTTCTGCTCAAAAGTAATTTGTCTCAGACTTTCCTCAAGAATAATCTGCTGCCATATGTGGATTATCTTGATTCTTCGAACTCACTTCTGAGATAGACCAAAAGCCACTGGTTGATCACCTCCTTCATGAATCCTCATATGAAAAAATCAAATGCCATTCTTTGACCTCTCCACGTCTATCAGACCTCTCCCAAAGATATTCTGACCTTCCAAGTGAGACTTGAACTTCAAGCTTTTTGAAGTATCCAATCTACAACCCTGTAGACCCTTCTATCTCCTGTTGATGTGCCACTTCACCAATTAAGAATCTGATGTTGAACCAAATGTCACAACATTGTGTTTTGACATCTAGCTGTTGAATTCAGCTCCTTCTTCTGCCACTTGAAAGAACTTCCTCCCTTCACAAAACAAGAGTTCAATGTTCTCATAGACTTGATTGTGGAACCAAGTTTGAGTAAACAACCTCCATCCTGCAGGTTTGCAGTTAAGTCATCCAAGCTCACACCTTGATGAATTCCTGCTTCTTCTCCAAAGACATCAGACACTCTGATGCATGAGTCTTCAGAAGGACCAGTTAGAAACTGACCCTTCAGCTATACCAAGGATTCCACATCCTAAAGCAAGGCTGTTTCCATGATGTCAAGACTGCTGCCACTTGTTCTTGACTCCACAGTGTGCATAAGCTAATGCACTTTCTTACCTAGATCAGAAATAAACTGATCCAAGTAACCACCATCAAGACTATGATGTCTTCTTCTTCTTGTACATACCAAGGCTGAACATGTTTCTTGCCAGGAAACCTTTTCAGAGATCATATGCTTTTGCTGCCACCAAAGAGATAGATCATAAGCCAATGTACTATCCTTCCTGTGATTCTGCACAGGGTCTTGAAGAAGTGATGTTCCAACATCTTTAAGAACATCAGATATCTTGAGCTCCAAGGATAATCAATTACATACTTGTACTTGGCACAAGTTGACATTGATCTTAAATCCTTTCCCAATATTCCTTTCAGATACTTCCACCATAAGACTACTTTGAAAATACTCTTCTAGTGTCAATATCTTCTGCTTGCAAGCACTTCAACAGTGTTGAAAATCTTCTCAGATTAAATTCACCCTTAGGAATGAGAGAGATGAATTCTTCCTTGCACATGTGTCACACCACCACCAGAACCCATGTGACACAGGTCAACATCCAACCAGACCCTAGGCTGACCAAATGTGAGGAGGTTAACCAAAACTCCCCCTCAAATTAACAATCATGGAAACTTCACACCAATATCCATGCATTGTACAGGCATGTCTCAACATGACATACACCATCCCTACCAGTGGCACCTAACTCTATGCGTTATACCTATACATACTCCAATCACACCAATCAGACTTCAGCTGACCATAAGTACTAGTGAAAAACAACACCAGTCAATAGTAGATATGCATTTCCAGAGCATACTACCTCAACCAACCTCTGAATCTTCATATTCTCACTCCTTGACAGAACTGCCACTTCTGAACGTGGTGTTTGACTAACAAGATTCATGGTTCCAATCCTCTTAAATGATACAGCAATCAGGTTACCCCAATATTGACTTCTAATCATTCAGGGGACTTGTCTTCCAACACAGCATAGTACTTCTGATCAATCTACAGGAATATGGCACACAGCAGGGATAGCATAATGTCACTTCTCAACCAGCTCTACTTCTAGAGATCAGACTTCTAAAAGTGACCTTCTTGAGCATACACACAGTTGACCCTACCCTTGTCAACTTAGCACCCACAGATGTCTCCTCTTCCAGGTTAGGAGTAGGTTTCAAACCAAGGTATTCCTTTGTTTGACTCCTAAAAACATTTGCTCTTCAACCAGTAGATGCATACTTGTTGAACAACATGCTCTAACATCACATAGAACATTAGTTTAACCTCCTTGAAACAAACCCTCCTCGAAGGTCTTCAAGGTCTTCACATACACTACCCAAGAGTGTAAAAGAATCAGTGATCAGGTGATTCTTACCATCCTGAAGTGAGAACGTCATGATGAGTGGACTTGAGGAGACTCAAGTATCTTTGACATCTTCAGTAGGTTATGATGAAATCTTGAATACAGCAGCCTTTCATCCACATGAGGGGAAACTACATCAGAGTTTGAGTTTTGCCAGGTATTATGCAGCGGAAATCATAATACAACTCAACCAATGAACACACACTTCATCAGATCAGCCTCCAAGAGCATACCAAGTTTGAATATGATTCAATACTTGCACAGCTGTCCTACACAAAGGCCAATTGCCAATCTCCAGAGGCAGGTGCACACAGTTCCTGTCATGAATAGTCCATCCACCTACTTCAAGGGACCATTCAGGGAAACCACAGAACCATCTACAGGTTCCAGCATCAGTACTAACATAACTTCTTGCCAGATACCAGAAAGTATCAGCCATGGATCTCATCCCGAAACAGAACAGGATGCCGGCTCTGATACCATTTGAAATTCTGGCGTAGTCAGAATTCAAATGTTCTACTCCAAGTCATGACATCTGATCCAACATTGTAACTAATACAGCAAGACAGTTAACACATTAAAAACCCTGTACTGACGCACTCTTTCACAGATGTCACGACATCTCCTTCTATGTCACCCTAGAGGGAAGGAACCTTTAGTCCTGTGCATCTGGTATACAAACTCAGCAAAGATCCATCATAGCACTCACTTCTGTTGTTTTCCTACACAGTTATCAGCATGATGTCTTAATCTTGGTTTGGACATCATCTGTTACGTTATTCCAGTATGTTTGCCTTTTACTTGTATTTCCTGAAATAAGGTTGAATACATTAATCTAATTACCACTTATTAGATTGCTAACACATAGGCCATTTGTTAGGTTCATTAATTGTAGGGTAGTAGTTGGTTTCTTGGATTTTAGCTCAGCTATTGGATTCCTAAGGAATAACCTGAGAAAAATGCTGTAACAGAAAAACTAATCATCCTACACTTTAGCACATGCTGTCAGGAATGAATGTCACAACATTCAGTTTGACGGTCAGAACATATACACCATGCTGATTTTTATATGTTCCTAAACAAACCAGACTGTGCTAAATTTGTTGTACTGTAAAAGACCAACCAGTCTCTAATTCAGTATCAGCATACATGAACAACTGTCTAGACATCCAGTTTGACAGTTTCACAATGATCCTTTGGCCAGGTCTGTTTTCCACTTGAAAACCAGACTTAAATATATACTGGACTGAAGCATAAAAGCCAACTAGCCTATTATTCAGTATATGCTGTCAATGATGAATGTCAAGACATTTTGATTGACATTCAGCAAAAGGCTATATACCAGGTCTGTTATCATCTTGACAAGCAGACTGGAATACCAACTGTGTTATGGCAGAAGGATTATAACATATAGAATGGAAAACAAACACAGGAAATTGTTAACCCAGTTCAGTCCAACACGACCTACGTCTGGGGGCATACCAAGCCAGGAAGAAGATCCACTATCAGTAGTATTAATTCAGAGTTAAACTCCCCCATTTACAACCCTTCACTTAATCCCTATCCAATGCAATCTATACCTAGGAACTCCTAGATAGAAACCTCCAGTTTCCATTCCTATCACTACAAATACAATGTAATGTTAACACACCTTGAACTTGCTTCACAGCTTCATTCAAGAACAAAATCACTCTTGCCTACAGGCTTTGAGTTACAAATACTCTCAGCTTTGACCACTGAGAAACACATGGTAACCTTCCCACAGATTGGGAGGTTTACTTCACACACACCCCTAAAAATTCATTCTAAGAGGCTTACAAAAACTAGGTTACAATATGCTATTTATAACCTAATCACCCAACTGGATTTGGGCCTTCAGAAATCGCAGCAAACTTGTTCTTTGCTGTTACAAATACAGCAGAAAATTTCTGCCACAAACAAGGTCTTCAATCCTAAAATCTCTCCATATACATCTCCTTATTTTGAGCCTATATATATGTTCTGATTGAGTCTTTAAGACCTCCACATGGGAGTTAGGATATTCACCAAATATCCTTACTAATCCCAGAATATATACTGAATTAATTAATTCAGTTTTCTACACATGTGCGATGTCACAGGCATGATGTCGTGACATCGTACATGACATGTTGGTCCAGATGTTGAACTTCTTCAACCCAACATATTAAAACAACAGAGATGATTACATTATTTGTTTTACAAAATTAATGCCAATCCTAAGGTATTAACATCTTTGCAACAACAAATCTTGATATCAACACTTCTCCACATACCTTAATTTGATTAACCAGTTTTGTAACCCTAGTGAAAAAATCAGTTATGCTTTCATTGTCTTCCATCTGAAGCAATTCATATGTTCTTTTATGAGTTTGTAACCTCGTATCTTTCACCTTCTCAGTGCCTCCAAACGATTTTTCAAGAATTTCCCATGCTTCTTTCACTGAATTAACATCACTCAGATTTTCAACGTTATTAGAATCAACACAATGATGAATTATAAAGAGAGCTTTATAATCTTTCTTCTTCAATTCTTTGCGTGCAGCCTTTTCTTCATTTGTTGCGTTTTCTACGAGCGGTGTTACTCCCTTCTTCACAAGATCCCAAAGATCTTGACAACAGAAGACAATCTTTGTCTATTTACACCAATTCTCATAATTTTAACCCTTCGAAATTGGGAGACTTTCTAGAAAATGTCCATTCGGATGATTCAACGCCATCATGTTGTTCTTCCCACAAATTGCTTAGCTAGTGCTCTAAATACCAGATGTTGGAAATTCACCAAAACCTAGAATTTCGCTGCAATCTTGATGAACAAGATTCAATCACACCGATAGAATTCCCTCTTGTCTTCACTCTTTACTCGAGTGAATCAACCAACATTGGTTGCAAGATGATTTTCGCTGCACAACTGTTAATGTAAGAAGAAATAAAAGATAAAATTGGAGAAGAAATAAATTATGGTTTAGACAAAATAAAGGAATAAGAAAAGCTTTTTTGCAAAGCTTATTTCTGCTTCCAAACTGAAGTTTTATTTGTTACAATTGCATGTTATATATATTACAATAATAGGGGTTACTCCTTATTTATTGATATGGCTTTTATTGCTCACTAAGAAAAGCACAAAATACTTATTTCTACTGACATTACAAAATTAGACCTAAGTCAAAATTTCTATCGAGGTACACTACTTCGACGTTGCGACAGCACAATGCAAAAGACCGAGGGAACTTGCGAAAGGCAAGTGTAAGAAAAGAGGATCTTCCTATGCAAAAGGCAAAGGATACTTACAAAAGGTAAGCTAAGAGAGAGAGGGATATTTCCTATGCAAAAGGAAAGGGTAATTTACAAAAGGCAAGGAAGTCAGCGGAACCTCTTCTAAGCGAAAGGCAGGGAAGACTTGCAAAAGGCAAGGAAGACTTACAACAATTAAGCTACGAGGAAGATTTCCCATGCAAAGGGCAAGATTGGCAAGTTGGAAGGAAATTTCTTGGGAATCCTGTTGGGGATGTTCAAAAGCATCCTTAAGCATACTCATGACCATTCAAACATGGATTCAAGTATAACAACCCGTATAAACACAAATCAACCAACCAATTTTTATAATTTCATCATATAACATATTATCAAACGAAAACCTAGAATCCTGATGAGATTATGGACTTCACATCTCTGTCACATCATGCAATACACCTAGATTGAATGTTTTTTCTCCCCTTTTACCTTAGATTTCCAGCAATTGATGATGAATCAAGCAATCTCTATGGTTCCTTCTTCAAAATCTTACCTTTTTCTCTTTTCCCCTTTTGCCTCTTTTCTATGTATCTGATGTTTTCTAAAAACCTAGCTCTTTCCCTACTTTTAGAATATATACTCCCTCACTACTTTGTTTAATTTTGAAATTTTCCCAACTCAATAATAACTTTTCTATTTTTATCACTTATTTCCTTCAATTCTCATAAATGACCCAATTGTATAATTCTAATATTTATTTAATTAATTCAAATAAAATACTATTTATTCTAATAATTAATTAAAATTCCAATTAATTCTAAACAAATATGCTAATCTCTTACTCTCTTTATACCTCTAATTCAAGGATATCTACTCCTACAACCATACAACAAATAATTTAAAACACCAATTAATCAAATAAAATTTTAAATAATTCAATTAAATTAATTAATCGAATTTGGGATGTTACACTAAGACTGTGTTGGAACTATGGAGACTACCATTCATGCTCTACGAGATTGCAAAAATGTTAGATAATTATGGATGTCTCTTTTAAAAGAGATTCATTAGGACCCCTTTTTATTTGAATTTACAAGAATGGATTAATGTGAATATGTGAAATAACCTAAGTAAGGATGAGAATGATGATTAGGAAGCTATATGGGCAACTTCTTGTCATACAATCTGGTTTTGGAGGAATTAAATGGAACATTCAGATGATTATATAATGCCTAACAACTTAGCAATTGATACTTTATTGATGGGTTTGGAGAAATTAAAGGGATCGTGTGGCTACCATCAAATGGTGATTGTGTTAGACTCAACACAGACAAAACAATGCAAATTGAAGATCAAGTAGAGTGTGGAAAACTTGGTTAGTAAGATTTCCAAATCATATTAGAAAGTATTCACTACGCCAAAAACTGAAATAGACAGCGCACCTTAGAGGGCGCTTTATTACAAAAGCGCACTCTAAAGTGAAGCGAAAAAATAAGGAGCGAACAACTGGAATAGACAGCGCACTTTAGAGGGCGCTTTTGTAATAAAGCGCCCTCTAAGGTGAAGCGAAAAAATAAGGAGGAGATAGAGGGACAACAATACATGGCGCTTTTTAGAAAGCGCCCTCTAAGGTTACCCTTAGAGGGCGCTTTTAAAAAAGCGCTCTATAAGTCCATGTGCATTTCCAGTTTATAAAGCGCTCTTGGAAAGCCTTAGAGAGCGCTTTCATAAGCGCCCTCTTAGGCCCCCTTTAGAGGGTGCTTTTTTTCCACAAGCGCCCTCTAAGGTCCCCTTTAGTAAACATTAAAATTATAACATACTGCGCGTTTTGTTATTTCACTCTCTGTTATTTTCGTTCTTTTTCACGTTAGGGTTCTCACTGCTACGATTTTCGCTACTTCTAAGGCGTTCTCCTTCCACCTCTGTTAGATCTACGACGTTTCCTCCTTCTACCAATCAAAGGTACACTATGCAGCTTATGAGTGTATTTATTCTAGCATACATTATCACTTGCACTATTGCTTTGTTTTAGCTTTGCCCCATTTCAGTTTTATGTTATTGTTGTCTATGCTACGTTTGTTTCGACCATCAAAATTAATGATGAAGAAAAAAAATGAAATTTTATGATTTATTATTGACTCATTTGTTGGTTAACCTTGTGAAGTTTCAATATTCATAGTCATTTAAATAGTTTGGGTTTATTAGGCAAGTGACGGTTGGTTTTTAAATTGCGAAATTTGATATCGCTATGAATCACATTTGTTGGTTAACCCTGTAAAGTTTCAATATTCATAGTCATTTAAATAGTTTGGGTTTATTAGGCAATTGACGGTTGGTTTTTAAATTGTTGAATTTGATATCGCTATGAATCACATTCAAAGACTGTTGTTAGGGTTCGGTTATGGTTGCATTATAGAGACATTAGAAACCTTTGATTTCGCGGCTTAGATTGTAATTTAACAACATTTTGTAGAGACATGAATGCCCTACACAGAGACTAACTCAATAAAGCGAAATTGTTTTGTCTCATCCCATTTTTGGTTTCTCTTCTGAAATTGTTTTTTGTTTATTCTAATTAGTAATGGATAATACATGGATGTCTTCCAATCGATTATCGAGAGAGTACGAGAATGGGGTATCAGAATTCGTTAAGTTTGCCGTTGCGCATGCCGAAGACCCCAGTAGAATGATATGTCCTTGCTTGGGTTGTTGTTATGGGAAACGGGTTGACACAGTTCAGTTGACATCGCATCTAATGAGGCATGGAATTGATCGAAGTTATACATGTTGGAATTTGCATGGTGAGAAAAGTAACGAGAATGTTGAACCGGGGGATAGTACGACCTATGCCTCAAACTATAGTGGCGCAGATACATACGATTGTGATCGAGTTGAAGAGATTGCAGAAGCACTTGAAGGAGATCTTAAGGATTGTCCCGAAATGTTTGAGAGGTTGGTAAGTGATGCAGAGAAACCTTTGTATGATGGTTGCACTAAATTCACAAGATTGTCTGCGGTATTAAAGTTGTACAACTTAAAGGCGGGCAATGGATGGTCGGATAAAAGTTTCACAGAGTTATTAGCCCTTTTGAAAGATATGCTTCCTGAGGATAATGTTCTTCCCAATCGAACATATGAGACCAAAAAGATGTTGTGCTCTATTGGCATGAGCTATGATAAGATACATGCATGTCCAAACGATTGCGTTTTGTTTCGAAATGAGTATGCATCGTTAAATGAGTGTCCTAAATGCGGTGTCTCACGATATAAGAACAAGTTGTCTCCAGCAAAAGTCTTGTGGTATTTTCCTATTATTCCGAGATTTAGACGCATGTTTCGTAGTGAAACCGATTCAAGACACTTGACCTGGCATGCAGATGAAAGAATTATAGATGGAAAGTATCGACATCCGATAGATTCACCACAGTGGTTGAAAATTGAAAATGATTATCCTGAATTTGGAGAAGAATCAAGAAACCTTCGCTTGGCATTATCTACTGATGGAATGAACCCACACGGTATCCAGAGTATCTCACACAGTACATGGCCTGTGATTATTATGATTTATAACCTACCTCCATGGCTATGTATGAAGCGTAAGTACATGATGTTGTCTATGTTGATTTCTGGACCTAAACAACCAGGGAATGACATAGATGTGTACTTGAAGCCCTTAATCGAAGATTTAAAGATTTTGTGGGAGACCGATGTGGAGGTTTATGATGGATATAGGAAAGAAAGTTTCAACTTGAGGGCGATGTTGTTTGGCACAATTAATGATTTTCCAGCATACAGAAATCTATCAGGGTATAGCATAAAAGGTCAATGTGTGTGTCCTATTTGTGAAGATAAAACAGATTGGAAGCGCTTGGAGTTTGGTCAGAAGAATGTCTTTCTCGGTCATCGGAGATTCTTAAATTCAAATCATCACTACCGTGGATGGAGAAAGGCGTTCAATGGAGAGACAGAACAAGGCAGAGCTCCACCTATATTGACGGGTGATCAAATTTTTGAAAAGGTGAAAGATTTGGATACTCAGTTTGGCAATCCTTTTGCCCACACACTTGTCAAAAGTGGGTGGAAGAAGAGGTCAGTTTTTTTTGAATTGTCGTATTGGAAGTCCTTGTATGTGAGACATTTTCTAGATGTTATGCATATTGAAAAAAATGTATTTGAAAGTGTTATTCGCACGTTACTCAATATACAAGGAAAGTCTAAGGATGGCCTTAAGGCAAGAAAGGACTTGATAGCGATGGGAATAAGAACTGAATTAGGACCCTTGAAGAAAGGAAAACGAACATATCTACCGCCTGCTGCTTATACTCTATCTAGAAAGGAGAAAAAAACATTGTGTAAGTTTCTAAGTGAAGTTAAAGTTCCAGAAGGATACTCTTCAGATATTAGAAGACTTGTGTCTATGAAAGACCTCAAGTTAAAGAGTTTAAAGACCCATGATTGCCATGTTATAATGGAACATTTTCTCCCAATAGGTATACGTTCTATTCTTCCAGAAAAAGTAAGAAGCTCTATAACTAAGTTGTGTTCTTTCTTCAAGTCAATTTGCAGTAAGGTGATCGATCTTGCGATCTTACCAATGTTGCAAAAAGAAATCGTTATTACTTTGTGTGAGCTTGAAATGTTTTTTCTTCCATCATTTTTTGACATAATGGTACATCTAGTTGTTCATCTTGTGAAAGAGACACAATTGTGTGGACCAGCTTATATGAGATGGATGTACCCTGTTGAACGTTATATGAAAATATTAAAAGGGTACGTGAAGAACCGAAGTCAACCAGAAGGTTGTATGGTTGAAAGATACATTGTTGAAGAAGCGATTGAGTTTTGTACTGAATACTTGTCTAATGTTCAGTCAATCGGACTCCCCAAGTCTCAGCTTGTCAAAAAGAAAGAAGGAAAAAATCTAATTGGAAATAAAATCGTGGCAGTATCAAGGGTCGAACGGGATCAAGTGCATTTGTATGTTCTGCACAATGAGAATGAGGTTGAGCCGTATGTTGAAATTCACAAGGATGTTCTCCGAGGTTTAAATCCCAATAGAAATGAAAATTGGATAGTACGAGAGCACAATCGATGTTTTATACCTTGGTTTAAGGATCATATTTATTCAAAGTATTATTCAGATCCCGCTTCAATAACAGAAAGGTTGAGATGCTTAGCATATGGTCCAAGTTTCCATGTTTTTTCTTATAGCGCATACGCGATTAATGGATACACATTTTATACCAAAGAACAAGATGATAAAAGTACTATGCAGAATAGTGGTGTCACCGTGGTAGCTGAAGCAATGCACATATCAAGTGTGAAGGACTTAAACCCCAAATTTGCAAATCTGTCGTATTTTGGTGTTATCGAGCGTATTTGGGTGTTTGATTATGAGAAGTTTCAGATTCCTATATTTGGTTGCAAGTGGGTTGAAAATAATAACGGCATTCGAATGGATAAGTCAGGATTTTTGCAAGTGGATCTTAATAGGGTGGGATACAAAGATGAGTCTTTTATTCTAGCCTCTCAAGCTAGACAAGTGTTCTATGTCAATGATCTGAAAAGTACGAAATGGTCTATAGTTCTTTTTTCCAACAAAGTAATTGATGAAAACACTTGAGATCAAGGTGATATTGATGTTGAGATTGAATCGTTTACCAGAAATGATCAAGATGAGAATATTATATCAAATTATTCATATATTAGAAATGATCATAATGAGGGTATTTGGATCAATCCAACTGTCTGTGTTGTTAAGAGACATGTAGAACATATTCCAACCAAGAAAAGAAAGAGAACTTAGTGAAAAAGGTACAGGTCAAATGATTTTAATTGTTTTCTTTATTACAGGTAAAATGGCTTTTATGATTTTAATTATTTTTATATTTGTCATCTGATTTTAATTGTTTTCTTTATTACAGGTAAAATGGCTATTATGAAGTCAATCATTCGTGCAAGGGGCAAGGGATACTTGAAAGTATCAATTGATATTTGTTTAGATGGAGATGTTCCATTGTCGTCAAGCCTCATTCGCGTAGATGATGATGCTGGATATTTGAAAGTATCCCTCTACGACAATGGAACATGTCCATCTAAACAAATATCAATTCTATCTTCAAAAGATAAGGGACCAAAAATATAAGGGGATTACGCAGCAAATCGAGTCAGTTGCATCAAAAAAAAAGGTATAAACACAATTATATGATATTTATGCATAGAAAATGTTAGTTCTTGATCTTATACTTCACCTAACTAATTTTATGATATTTTAGGTTCATGCTATTGATATTGAACAAAAAGAGGTTGTTGCTAAGAAGACTGCGGCTAGCAAAAAAAACATACATCTCAGAGATGCTTTTGCTACTTAGTTTTATTTCTTTTTAAGTTATGAATTGGTTGTATATTTAGAATCTTTAGAAGTTAAACGATTATATATCAGTGGATTGTTGTATATGTATGGATTGTTGTATATAAGGCTTGTTGAATGCAATGTGTGAAAAAGGGCTTCAAATTATACAGTTTTAGGTGTACTGCTTCAATATACAGGTTGTCTAAAATAAATAAAAAAATATAGCGCTTTTTAAAAAAAACATTTAAATAACCACCCACTTTAGAGGGCGCTTTCCAAAATAAGCGCCCTCTAAACCCTTTAAATTTCCACTTTAGAGGGCGCTTTCCAGTAAAAGCGCCCTCTAAACCCTTAAAAGTTTCCACTTTAGAGGGCGCTTTCCAGTAAAAGCGCCCTCTAAACCCTTAAAAGTTTCCACTTTAGAGGGCGCTTTCTTTAAAAAGCGCCCTCTAAAGTGGCCCTTAAAGGGCTTAAAGAGCTACTTTAGAGAGCGCTTTCACCAGGAAAAAAAGCGCTGTCTTTACCTATGCCAGCCCCAGATTAGAGGGCGCTTTAAAGCGCTGTTATAGGCCAAAAAAAGCGCCCTCTTTTTGTTAAGGATAAACACATATTATTCACATTAAAGAAGATCAAACCCAAGCACACATGTGCTGGCAATGCATATCCATATAGCTGTCAAAGTATATCAGGAAATTGTATCATAATTGTATTTTAAAATAGGATCTCTATTATAGGAAATTATAGACTAGACAATTATAGGTAATTAGTATACAGATTCTTGTATTCTTATATATATATATGTACATCATTACAAGAAAAATACACAACAAAAATTCCTTTCTTCACATGGTATCAGTTTTTCTCTGGTTAATATCCCTCAGTTTGTGTTTATCATCCTGTTTCAATCCTTCTTCATCGACTCACTCACTCACTCGCATCATCATGTCCGACGTTCCACCACCCAGCATCCCAACCCCTTCACAAAACCCTCCGATCCATGACCAATCTGCCACCACCTCCAACACTGATCCCTGCGTCGTTCATCATTCCGACAACCCTGCAACTATCCTTGTTACACCTTTGCTCACAGTCGACAACTATGGTTCATGGAGTCGAGCCGTAACAATGGCACTTCGTGCCAAAAACAAATTCGGGTTTGTCGATGGAACCCTAACCTGTCCAAAGAAGGCCGATGATATCTCTAAGTGGCGCCGCTGCAACGATATGGTTGCAAGCTGGATTCTCAACTCGGTTTCAACCGAGATTCGCCCTAGCATTCTCTATGCTGAAACAGCGGCACAAATCTGGACCGATCTCAAGGAGCGTTTATCTCAGTCCAACGCTCCGAAAATCTATCAATTGAAACAATCTATCTCTGCCCTAAAACAAGAGGGCATGTCTATATCTCTGTATTTTACTCAGTTGAAATCTCTCTGGGATGAACTCCATTCCATCGCACCTACCAAACCGTGCATCTGCGGTAATGCCAAGAGTACCATTGATCAACAAAATCAGGACCGGGCCATGGAATTTCTTCAGGGCGTCCATGACCGATTCTCGGCCGTCCGCAGCCAAATTCTCCTTATGGATCCTTTTCCTTCAATTCAGCGTATTTATAACATCGTACGCCAGGAAGAGAAACAACAAGAGATTAATTTTCGACCCCTCCCTGCTGAGGAATCAGCAGCGCTTCAAGCTTCTAAAGTGCAGTATCGCACTCAAGGCAAACGACAACGTCCATACTGTGAGCATTGCAATAAGTATGGTCACACTATTGCTACTTGCTATCAGATTCATGGCTTTCCAAATAAGCCACCAAAGAAATCTGAACCACTCTCATCTACTTCCGCTAATCAACTCTCAAGCGCACAATACCAAAAACTCCTATCTCTCTTAGCCAAAGAGGACACTATGGGATCATCTGTGAATTTAGCAGGTACCGCCTTTACTTGTGTTCCTTTTTCTTGGATTATTGATTCTGGCGCTTCAAATCACATATGCACATCTCTTTCTTATTTTTCTTCATATTCACTTGTTCATAAAAATATACTTGTTCAATTACCCGACGGCTCTCACGCGTCCGTGAAACACATCGGCAATATTCATTGCTCGCCGTCACTTACACTCACGAATGTTTATCACATTCCATCCTTCAAATATAATCTATTATCTCTTTCACAATTAACAAAATCAATACATTGTGATATTATTTTCTCATCCTCTGGTTGCATATTTCAGGACCGAGCAACGAAGAAGACGATTGGTCGGGGTAGTGCTCGGAATGGACTCTTCTACCTGAATGAAGAACCACCATTAAATAAAGATGACAAGGATCACTATTGCCTTGACCATCCATCCAGTTCTTTTTTTAGTTCTAAGCAATGTAATAAGGCTGACCTATGGCACCTACGCCTCGGTCACCCATCTATTTCCCGCTTTCAATTTATTGTTAAGAACTCTCCAAATATTAATGCGAATAAAGATTTTGTTTGTGACGTTTGTCCGCGTGCAAAACAATCACGTTTACCTTTTTCTTCAAGAACATCATATTCATCTCATTGTTTTGAGTTAATTCATGTCGATATTTGGGGTCCATTCTCTACTCCATCACACAATGGATCACGATATTTTTTAACAATTGTCGACGATTATTCACGATGTACTTGGTTATATCTCATGCAACATAAATCTGAAACATTTACTACGCTAATTCATTTTTTTAATCAAATCAATCGCCAATTCAACACTAAAATTAATAAAATTAATTCCGGCGATGGGGGCATCTTTCTTCCCCAACTTCAAGCTATTCGTTCCGACAATGGTTCGGAGTTTTTGTCCAAACAAATCCAAACATGGTTTTATGATCATGGCATTATTCATCAACGCAGCTGCGTTGCAACCCCTCAACAAAATGGCGTTGTGGAGCGCAAGCATCGCCATCTTCTCGACGTCGCAAGAGCATTACGTTTCCAAGCGAAATTACCCCTTTCCTTTTGGGGTGAATGCGTACTCACTGCCGCTTATCTCATAAACAAACTTCCTACTCCCATCCTGAAATATAAATCTCCTCATCAAATTTTACTCGGTTCTCCTCCTTCATACTCATCACTTTGTGTGTTTGGATGTCTCTGTTTTGCCAAAAATATGAACATTCAACACAAATTCGATGAACGAGCCAAACCCGGTATTTTTGTCGGTTACCCTTTTAATCAAAAAGGATACCGCATCTACGATATGCACACTCGCAAAATATATGTCTCTCGCGATGTTCAATTTTTTGAAACCATGTTTCCATATCACGACCTTCAAACTCCTTCCATCGCTAACGACATAAGCATCAACACTCAAATCCTTGATTGTGAATTTGATGATTCCTCTTCCAACTTATCACCTGCATCAAGTATCTCTCCCGGCATTAGTCATCATGATGACACAATTGTGCCCATTCTCACTCCTCAGGATGATAACTCATCGAATATTCCATCCAATATTCCATCCATTCCTGTAGAAACTCCCCAACAACATTCACCTACAGCGATCAATCCTGCAGAACGTCGTTATCCTCAACGTCTTCGTACTCCTTCTGTTCGCCTCAAGGACCACGTATGTGACATTAATAATGTCACATCACAGAGTGCCTTCCCATTAAAGAATTATTTCTCTTTATCCAATTTGAGCACTTCTCATCGAGCTCTTCTTGTTAATATCATTGAAAATAAAGAACCAACATCTTATTCTCAAGCTATCAAATCAGCTGAATGGCGTGACGCTATGGCTAAAGAAATCCACGCCCTTGAATCCAACAACACTTGGGTTTTATCTCCTCTCCCGAATGGCAAAACCGCCATAGGTTGTAAGTGGGTATACAAAACTAAATATCACTCTAATGGTACCGTTGAGCGATATAAGGCACGTTTCGTCGCCAAAGGCTACAATCAAGTACATGGTATTGACTACCATGAAACATTCGCACCGGTTGCCAAACTTGTCACGGTTCGACTACTTCTCTCCATTGCTGCCATTAAAAACTGGCCGTTACACCAACTTGATGTTAACAATGCTTTCCTACAAGGAGACCTTAATGAAGAAGTTTACATGAAATTACCACCTGGCTTCGCTCATAAAGGGAAACCATGTGTTTGCAAATTAAACAAATCCATCTATGGTCTCAAACAGGCATCCCGTCAATGGTTCTCAAAATTCTCCACCACCCTCATTCAAAAGGGTTTTCATCAATCCATCTCTGATTATAGTCTATTCACTTTCAAAAGTAATCATACGGCTATATTTGTACTCGTTTATGTAGATGACATCATCATCACTGGAAATAACGAAGATGCTATCTCCGACATCAAGAAATTTCTCGCCCAGGCCTTTTCCATCAAAGATCTTGGAAATCTTTCATACTTCTTAGGTATCGAAGTATCACGTTCTAAAAAGGGAATATTCTTATGTCAAAGGAAATATACACTTGACATTTTATCCGACTCTGGTATGACTGGTTGCCGACCATCAGATTTTCCTATGGAGCAACACCTCCGTCTACGGCCCAATGAAGGAAGCCCTCTTCCTGATCCGACAATCTACCGTCGCCTCATTGGTCGTCTATTATATTTAACAGTGACACGGCCCGACATCCAATACGCTGTTAACACTCTCAGTCAATTCATGCAATCTCCATGTACAACTCATCTCGATGCGGCCACACGAGTTCTCCGATATCTTAAGGGGAGTGTCGGCAAAGGCTTATTTCTTTCGGCTTCTAGCTCCCTCAATTTAGTTGGATATGCCGACTCTGATTGGGCTGGTTGTCCTACTACTCGTCGCTCCACTACCGGCTATTTTACCATGATGGGCTCTAATCCTATATCATGGAAAACCAAGAAGCAACCAACAATTTCTCGTTCCTCTGCTGAAGCAGAATATCGTTCCCTTGCAACCTTATCTTCCGAGTTACAATGGTTAAAATATCTTCTCTCGGATCTTGGCATTGATCATCCTCAACCGATCACCGTTCATTGTGATAGTCAAGCTGCTATTCACATCGCCGAAAACCCAGTTTTTCATGAACGCACAAAACACATTGAAATTGATTGTCATTTCGTTCGTGAGAAAATTAAATCA
Source organism: Lathyrus oleraceus (assembly GCF_024323335.1). NCBI lineage: Eukaryota > Viridiplantae > Streptophyta > Magnoliopsida > Fabales > Fabaceae > Lathyrus > Lathyrus oleraceus. The sequence goes on along the minus strand of NC_066585.1, from coordinate 249,403,651 downwards.
GGTCTTATCAGCCCTTCTTATCTCCGATCTTTTGACCAACTAGCTGACATATTTACTAAACCTCTTGGAGGCGATACTTATAAACGACTACTCGGCAAGTTGGGTGTTCTTGAGATTTCAATCCCACCTCCAACTTGAGGGGGGGTGTTAAGGATAAACACATATTATTCACATTAAAGAAGATCAAACCCAAGCAAACATGTGCTGGCAATGCATATCCATATAGCTGTCAAAGTATATCAGGAAATTGTATCATAATTGTATTTTAAAATAGGATCTCTATTATAGGAAATTATAGACTAGACAATTATAGGTAATTAGTATACAGATTCTTGTATTCTTATATATATATATATATATATGTACATCATTACAAGAAAAATACACAACAAAAATTCCTTTCTTCACACTTTTCCCTTATTTGGCGTAGTGATTCTATCGTAGTAGCGAAGGTATGGGGAGTTTGTGAAGGTTTGGTTCAAGCTTCTGATAAAAGATATAAAAAAGTATAGTTACAAATTGATAGTGAGGAGATTCACGCAGCTCTCACAATTGAGAATTACAAGATGGGAGCATGTCTTGGGATGATTCGGAAAATAAAGAACTTGATTGATTGGGAGATTCAGTTAGATTATATTTATAGAGACAAAAAAGTGTGTGGATGCGCTTGCGAGACTAGAAATGAATCATGGTTAAGAAATTCTTCTTTATGATGTTTGTCCCCAGGAACTGAATGTCATTTGTTTAGCAAATCTTGTTGGAATTTGTTACATTAAGATTGTTAGAGTGTAGTCTTCTTCTTTGTTTGGGCTTAGTCCTCTTGTATAATAAAACCAAATGAACAATTATCCCAACTTTATAATTCACTTAACTTTTTTTAGCACCGAAACAAATGCTCTAATTAAACAAGTTTGTAAATTTTGTGACCCCCTCATTCCTAATCATGTCAATTCGCTAGATTAAGACATTTTGCAAACAGACACAACAAATTTATCTAGTACTAAGATTCAACTCATGATGATGAATGGCCATACAAACATACATATAAAAAATGAGAGAAAAATCAAAAACATAATCTCATACTTAAATAGGTAATGACTATATTAAATGGCATAAAGATGGCTCAACTCTTTTCCACAACAATCTCTTGAAGCTTGTTGCAGAAATCATTAATATAAGACGATTCAAGATCTTCATGAAGCAACATCTCTCTAATCTTAGCATGATTAGCTCTCACTTTCTTACTGGTTTCATTTTCATCATCCATCACAGTTCTTACAGCTTCACAAACACTATCCTTAGTATACATTCCATCTTCACCTTTCTCAACTTCCACACCAACTTTCAAGCTATTTCCCATCATCCTAGCATTCAATATCTGATCACCAACATTTGGAAACAAAACCAATTGACATTTATTCACCAATGCCTCAGACAAAGAACCTGAACCATAATGTGTAATGAAACATCCCACAGAAGGATGTTCCAAAATCAGTTGCTTTTGTACCCAACCACCATAAACAACACCTCTTCCTTTTATTCTTTCTGCAAACCCTTCTGGTAATGCTTCTTCAATTGTTGCAAAACCAAAAGGTGGTTTCAATGCTGCAAAAAATGGCATGCCTGTTAACTCAAGACCAAGCATAATTTGTTGAAATTGATTTGGCCTTAAAACACATTCACTTCCAAAATAACAATAAACAACTGAATCTGTTTTGAATCCACCAAGCCAAGTAGACCAATTTTCCTCCAAAATAGAATTTGAGTTTTGAAGTATAACAGGTCCTGAAGTAAAAACCGGTTTATTAAATTGTTTGTGTATGTACTCAAGATAAGGTCCTTCAATTTCTTTACAAGTTCTGTATCCCAATGCATCAGCTTCATTCAAAGCAATGTCTTGTCGATCATAGAAAAGAGCATTGCTACCAAAAAATCTTTCCTTTTAGCAGCAAAGAGTTTAGCTTCATGAATATAAAGTTTTATAGATGAATCAGGGTAACCAGAAGGAGGTTCCATGAGGTCAAATTCAGTTAAATTGTTTCCCTGTGAATATCTAGCTGGTGCTAAAGTGTAGCCAACCATAACCGAACTACCAGTGCAATAATGAAGAGCTTTAATACCTAAACATTTGGTTAAAGATGGAATCCCATACGTGAAATCATAGAAAACAATGTGAGGTTTGAGATCAGTGAGACGAGTTTCAATGTCGGGTTGTGTTAGATCCATGGCTGTCATGATGTGTGGTTGTAAAGGGTATGGAACATCAGTTGTTGTTTGTGCGTTGGGGGGAAGGCCTTCAACGTGAGGAACTGTGATTGTGACAAAAGTGATTAACTGAGGGTGGAGATTGTGTGGTTCTAATTTGGATTGTGCTTTTTGAGGCGTGAGAAATGTGATTATGTGGCCTTTTTTTTGCTAGTTGGTTAGCTAGATGAAGGAATGCAGTTTGATGGCCCATGGAAAACCATGGGTACATTGCTATGTGTAAAGAAGATGATGAATCCATAGTGATATGATTGAGAAGAAAATGATGTAAAATGAATTAAAGATAAAAAGAAGAAGAGAGAAAAGAGTGATATATTTCTTTGGTTAAATATAAATATAGAGAAGAAGCGAGAGTAATGGAGATCCTTTGATTCTGATGGTGAAGGAACTTGTCTTGTGTTTTATTTAGAAACAAACCAAAACAAATGTTAAACCTATATGCCGTGTGTGTGCAACATGCAATATTCAGAATTTAGCATGCATGATTGGACAAGTGATGAATATCTTCACATAACAATTTTCTGTTTCCACAGATATCAAAATGTAACATGTTCACTTGTTCACGTGGCCCAACCTCCACACCAACACTAGAAAAGTTTCTTAAGTCACACGTATCCAAAAATCTCTCTATAATACCTTTTCTTGCTCCAAAATAGGCTCACAACAAGGAATCTTTGACCTGAATGCCGCATTTCCCAAATTTTATTCTTAAAATATCACAGATTAAAACTTATTTCCTTAATTGGCATATTTATTTATTTTTTCAATAAAGTAATAGTGCTCAGTTGAGGAATGGCCGATTTTTTTAATTAAAATTTATAATTAAATTAATATATTAATATAATCATTAACAATAAAAATTAATAAGAAATGTTTTTTTTAATTTTATGGGAAGATTTAAATTAATTAATGACAATTAAAAATATATATTAAATGAAATGTAATATTAAAAAGCATTGTAAAATAAATAAAATTGAAATTAAAATATAATAGTAAGTTCTTACAATTAATCAGATACTATTAAAATTTAATTAATGGCGGGGTGGATGATGGTGAGCACCGGTTCCACACGAATGACCTTTAGCCACACGAAAATCACGACCATATTGTTGCGTTGGAGGAGGTGGATGAGAAGACAAAGACGAAGGTTGATTGAAGGATGTAAAAACAATTGGGAATTCATCTGAATCAAGTTTCGATGATTCTAAACTCTCAAAATCAAAATTCATATATCAAAATTAGTAGGGGTTGTGTGTTGGTGTTTTGGTTGGTCGGTTCTATGGATAGGAAATAACATTCGGTCATTGGTTCGTTGGATTGTAAGATTTTAAAGGTATGATGTGTTATGATAGTGTTATTCGGAGTTAGGGTAATCAAAGATTGGTTGCAGGATAATGTGTATTGTACGGATGGACAAGAAGAAATTTGTTGTTGTGGTGTTTGATATGTGTAGTTTATTTGTTGAGATGGGGTGTATTGTGTTTGCTGGAAATATGGGCCATATGGAGATTGTTGTTATGTGGGTCGGTTGTAGTTTTATAGGTGTGGGGTAGTGTTGGATGTTGAAGGTTATGTACATTGTTGATTATAATCTAGTCGTGTTGGTTGGTGTTGGTTGAAAGTGTTTTAATTTGAGTAGTTAGAGTAAGTGGTGTGTTGGAGTAGTTAGAGTAAGTGGTGTATTGGAGTAGCTAGTTGTGATGATCATGTTGATTGGAGGTAGAACCATGAAGACCGGTGTCATTAAGAAGTTGGTTGCTTGAGACATGTGTATAGGGAAGTAATATAAACTAAGCCAAATACTCTAAGGTTAATTTCTCCACCAAATACAGCTCCCTTCAAGACATATTCGCATTGGCGCCTCCACTCGTGTTGCTCGCTTTTGTATAACTCGTATACGAATGATCCCACAACTTTTGCATACTCATTTTGTGATGTTCTTTGAGGCATTTAGGTTGGTTGAGAATGTCTTTTGGTTGCCAAATTAAAGTTTCACCATATTTGACTGATGCATTTCAAAAATAAAGGAACATATTATTAATTTTGTTCTGCTCCAAACCAAATTATCCTCATAGTCTTAAGGCACAAAATCAAGATATGGTCTCCATATAAACTGTTAGATTATATCAGATATATGTTACTGTAACGAAATTAACTTTAAAAAATGATAGAGAAATATTAAAGTGAGATATATTACATTATTTTCCTCCATATAATCTATTCCATATCAGTAACCAATGAGATAATGTTGTGGGTTATTTCAGGGAAAACATATTTGCAAATAGTAATGTTGGTGTGGTATTTAAAGACACAAATATAAAGTTAGTAATATTCAGCGAAAATTTGATTTTGCACAGTCGAAGGAACAAATAGAAACGAATTACAAATGTGGATATCTGATATTTTATCGATATCCATTACTAAATGGAGTCAATAATAGTGTTACATACACAACATCAAAAATTGAAGATGATGACAATGTTAATATTTTACATATGATTGAGTTATATGTTTGTTTCATGGAACATCAAGATCCACCATAAGTAGTTTATCAAACTCAATCATCCCAAACACATGGGCCAAAATAAAGTGATAATCGATTATGTCAATCGATTATTACTCATAAATAACCAATTATTCAAGCCATAAATGGAAGATTTTGATACTTAGTTGTTACCAATCATTAAGAGCCTTATTCTAATTGACTTTGAGCATTACAAAGAAAAATAATCAATTAGATCATTAGGGATAATCGATTATTTAGTTGTAAAGCAGCTCCTAATTGATCAAATAATTCTCTAATCGATTGACTAGGGGATCCTCAAAGGTTTTATGTGTGTGTGTGTGTGTGTGTGTGTGTGTGTGTGTGTGTGTGTGTGTGTGTGTGAGAGAGAGAGAGAGAGAGAGAGAGAGTTGCCTTAGTATCTTAGGATTTACTTTCCTATTTTCACAAGATCCGGGCCACTTAGATAGACACGACCAGGGAAGCTTTCACACTTTCTATCTTTCACAACTCTGAAGCTTCAAGTTCCTTTTCCTGATACATCGATCATATAAGAACTTCATTGGAATCTTGAGTCTTCTAATCGATGGGGCTTTAGATATCTTCAAGTTACTCTCCATCATCAGATAGTTGTAAAGATATCACCATCGACTTTAACAAGCATCATCACTTTCATCATCAAAACACTAAGACAGTCAACAACATCAGAATCATTGGTTCAACAACAAATGTATTAGCTTTGTACCTAAAAGCACATAAATCCGCAAATATCTCTTATGAGAAGTTATTGTTTGGTTCATTAGCTAAATAGTAAAAATTCCTGTTTGGTTTATGAGATTAGCCATTCAAACTCTCCATTTGGTTCGTGAGCTCAGTTTGGTATGAAAGCTCTCATTTGATTCGCGAGATTGTCTATTAAAATCTATGTTTGGTTCCTGAGCTCAATCTGGTATAAAAACATAGTTTGGTTTCGAGATTTTCTTGGTGTAAAATCTTGTGTTTGATTTATAGAATATCCATTGTAAAACTCATGTTTGATTGTAAGAAGGTTTGTGGGTGTAATATGTGAAAAGCTCACATATGATATAGTGGAAACACTCAAGAAGAAATTTTGGGGGACATGAGTAGACCAAGTGGTTAGGTCAAACCTGTATAAATCTTGATTCTCCCAACCCTTATTTCTTTATATTCCTTCTATTTACTTTGATTTTTATTTCTTTATTTATTTTTCTCCCTATTCTTTGTTTGTTTTACAAAATTGTTTTAAACACTTTCATTTATCAAAGAATTATTAATTGGACATCGTTTTTCAAACCAACAAAATTCACCCCCCCCCCCCCTTGTGATTGGATTCACTTATCCAACACTATGAGAAATGTTATCATGTAGTTAATGTATATTGTAAGTGTCCTCTAGCTGGTGAGAGAGCTATGTGGGTTGATATGTGCTCTCATAAAGTGACTTTTTGAGGTGTTTGTTGGCGTGTTTTGGATGATTTCAACTCTATTTGATCTTTTGAAGAAAGGATATTATTTGGATCTCCATAAATCTTCTCTTGGATTGTGGAAAACTTAGATTTCTCAAATTTTATCTCTCGAGTGGAACCAATTAATTAACCTTTCTTAGGTATAAAGTTTATTTGGTTTTAGTTTAATGGTAGGGCAGCTAGAAGGTTTGATCGGGTTTTGGTATCTAATGGATGGTGGAACCTATTTGGATGAGGTGTCTCATTAGACCCTTCCTAAGGTTGTTTCTAATCATTTTATTGTTATTCTTAAGTATGCCAACCAGGTGTGGGGTCCTAAGCCTTTTAAATTAAACAATCATTAGTTATCTCACTATATCCTTTCTGAGTTGGCTCACTCGATTTGGAAAGCTTTTTTTTATTTTGGAGAATTTAAAATATATAAAATTGGTTTTAAAAATTGGAATAGACAGGTGTGTGGTAGTCTTGACTCTTAGATTGATAGTTTAAAAGAGGTAGTGAGTAATTTGGTTTCTTTGCTTGATCTTATGACCTTATCTGATGAGAAGATTTAGTTTATATTTGAAGAAATTATGGATATATGGTCCTTATTAAGGATTAAATACTCTCGATTGTTTTAAAGGTATTAGTTTATGTGGCTTAGGGAAGGTGACACTAATTTTGGCTATTTCCATGCTTCTGTGAAAAGTAGAGGTAGACAGAATGTTATCATAGCTGTGAAGGTTGGAGAAGGTTGGGTTGAAGTGTGGATTTATGTGTTTGTAGGTATAACGTCTACAACACTCAAATGATCTTAATGGTTTTGAAGATGAGAAAACTACGATGTTAAGTCTTCATCTAAAGTTATGATTAAGATAATCAAATTTCTCTGATTGTGAGATCAAGATGTCAATGCCAATATCTCCTAAGGAGAACACCTAATGTCAAACGGAGCTCGATGGAATCCCTGATTATCTCTGCCAAACAATATCTGATGACGGTGTCTATCAAAGGAGCTCTTTCAAGCCTAATCAGATATGAATAATCCAAGTCCTAAATGAAGTAATAAATAAATGGTGAATCTAGTAAGGGATCTTGAAACTTCAATTTGAAAGAGATCGAGTGTGAAAGCTCGCCCAATTCGTGTTTGAGTGATTAGAGTATTGTAAATATATATGAGTAATTATTAAATTACTAAGGCAGTGCACACACTCATTTAAAAGTGTTTTAAACCTCTCTATTTTCTAAAAACACCTTAAAACCTTTAGAGGAACCATCAAGGTGCTTTTCGAATTGATCCAGGATGTTCCTAAACGTTTAGGAAGCTTGTGCATAATCCCCGGTCAATTAAGGTCATTAAGCAATCTATTAGATCAATGCATAAATCCTATTAAGTGATTAAGAACTCTTCTAATTGATTAAGACACTAGTTGTTGTAGGTTTTCCGTTTTGAGAATTAGGATCATTGTATTTTAAGTTGAAGCTCATAATCAGTTAACCCTATGGTATAATCGATTGTGACATTTAAAGGCCCATGGATATTTTTTCCTTTTTGAGCCAAATTTTTTCCTATAGATAGAGTGATTCTCCTCACTTTAAAATCACACCAAAAAAACGTCTTTCTACATACTTTATAACTTTCTATCTCTCTCCAATTCATTTTTGTCTTTTTCACTAAATTGCCTTAGTGTTTTGAGAGTGAAAAATATCAAGTGAGGTTTTTGTTTCTTCTGGTGTTGGGGTTAGTGTTATAATTTATGCAATAAGACTTTTTCTATTGTGTAATATCTCTTGTGAGATGTTTGTGTTTGGTTTGTAAGCTAAACCAGTAAAATCTCCTATTTGGTTTATGAGATTACCAGTCAAGTCTCTGTTTGGTTCATGAGTTAAGCCCGGTGTAAAATCTCTCATTTGGTTCATGAGATTATCCGTCAAAATATCCATTTTGTTTGTAAGCTTAGCCATGTGTAAAAGCTTTTGCTTGGTTCTGATATAAGCCTAGTGTAAGACCTTGTGTTTGGTTTAGAGGATAGTCAGTGTAAAAATCCAACTTGGTTGTAAGAATGTTCGTGAGAATAACCTATGAAAAAGATCGTGTCTATATTGGAAACTCTCAAGAAAAAATTCTTTGGGAGAGGAGTATGAAAGGTGGTTAGTTTGAACCTCTATAAATCTCTTGTGTAATTCTCTCAACCCCCATCTCTTTATATTTATGTTGTTTATTTATTTTAACGTGTTTTCATCTTTCCTTTACTTTGATTTCCTTTTATTTACTTATTTCGCTGCCTACTCTTTCTTTGGTTTACAAAATTGTTTTAAAAATCTATACCTATCAAAGAATTTTTAAGTGAACATCATTTTTCAAACCCAAAGAATTCACCCACCTCCATATTTTGTGTTTGGAGTCGCTTGTCCAACAAATATACCTCATCTTGACGGTGTTGTCTTTTGCTCTCTTTTTGAAGATGATAACCTTTCTTTTACAACTTACTTTAGTCTGCAAGAGTTAGATTGTGTTTTTCCCGACGTGAGGGTAGCAAAAGTCCATGTCTGGAAGGGTTCAACTACTTCTTCCTAGAAATGTTTCGGAATCTAGTTGTAGAAGATTTGGGAATCGTGTTTGATTAATTCATTTTTTGCATCTTTAACTCGTAGTTTTGCATCCTACCTTGTGAATTTGATACCCCAAGGTTAACTCCTTTTCTCCTTTGGGGGACTTTAGGTCAATTTCTTTAATGGGATCTTTGTATAAGCTAGTGGCTAAAGTAATGACCACTAGAATTGGGATAATGATAAAAAAACTTATTTCCCCTAATCATTCAACTTTTCATAAAGAGAAAATGTTGGTTGATGGAGTGGTGGTTATAAATGAGGTGATATTATTGGCCAAGATATCTTCCTTATTTTTAAGGTAGATTTTGTGAAATATGATTTAGACGGTTGGATCTTTCTGGATTATATATTTATCATTTTTAGTTTTAATGAGAAGTGGGGTGGAGGGGGGCTTGAATGAGAGCTTGTGTGTTTGTTGGTAATATTGTGATGATGGTTAATATGTGTACAACTCAAGAGATTAGAATCAAAAGGGGTTTGAAATAAAGGATTCTCTAGCTCCTTTCCTATTCTTGCTTCTGGATGATGGGCTAGGTGGCTTAGTTGCTAGGTTTGAGGAGATCGATCTTACTCTAGTTTTAGGGTAAGAGTGTTTGATTTGGTGGTATCTCATCTTCATTATGTAGATGATACACTTCTAGTGGTGCTTCTTACTCTTGAAAATATGTTGAGTGTTAAGGTAATCCTAAGTGGTTTTGAGTTAGATTTGGGTTACTCTCTCTCAGGGCATAAACAAGTGGATCTGAAAGCATTCAAGAAAAGGTATAGATAAGTGGATCTGGAAGCATTAAAGAGATTAGGGTATTTCTATGTTTCCTCCACTTACCATGTTCAGCTGGTTTGTTCCTTGTCGTTTCTTATGGCTAAGAACCTGACCCTCCCCCTTATTTGGGTTAGTTGTGTTATTTCTAAGGTGTTGGCCTTCTCCTAGAAGATTTTGCAAGATAGACTCTATTTTATATAAAACATGTATAAAATGGGAATAATTACTGATTCTAGTGGAATCACTTGTCCTTTCTTTGTGGATTCAGTTGAGTCGGTCTCCTATATTTTTGTACCTTGTGAGTTAGCCATGTTTGTATGATATAGGATCTTCCAGTGGTTGGGTTGGCAGGTGGTTCTTTCTAGAGACTGTAAACTTATTTTTTTTAGTTTTTCCTCTCTTTAGGTGGTAAGGGCCAAGTCTAGGGGGTGATTTTTTTATAGTCTAGCACACTATAGTCTGAATCATTTAGAGAGCTCATAATGATGTCATTGTTTAAGGTGTTTCAAAAATTGTGAAAGAGGTGGAGGACAAGAGCGTTTTATCCTAGAAATGATTTCTAGATAAATTAGGGGTGAACTCATATAATTTATCTTATTGGCCTCATAACCATATCATCCACCTTAATCAACATGTTGATGGTGTTTCTAGTAGTATGAACTCTAACCTAAATACTATGGGGTTGGTCTTTAGCTGCTTGGGCGCTTTTTCTGACCTACTTTATTTGTTTGTTGATTTGGTGGTTGTTGCTTTTTCTTGTTGAATTTTTATTTATATCCTTGATAGTCCATTAAACTCTTTTGTGAATATTAGTACTTTGGTAGTTATTACCTATTTATTAATATATTATTTTTCCATTAAAATACCATAATCTTGACAAACTAAATGCACAAAATGTATCTAATTTAATCTCTAAAAAGAATAAGATAATGAACAAAAATAAGAACATAACAGAGACAAACTACATAAAAAAAATCCTAAGTAAAAAGAAAACAAAAACTACATCTCACTCAACTAAATCAACCAGAAGCTAGAAACACACCATAATCACCACACCATTTAGAGAGGCCTAGAAAGATCCCGACACCAAGAATTACCTTCAACTGAAACAATATCTTCTATAAAAATAGTAAGAACACTCTACTTCAAGAGCCCAAACAAAAACTCTTGAACCTCTATTTAATCGGTGAAATAATAAAAGTAGATATCATTATGTATACTTACTCTATAAATCTTTTTTTTGTATTAATTACATAATATATCATAAGCATAAGCATGTATTTGATGTTTTTCACTATCTGTCTTCCTTTAATCGACTGCTTCTCTAAATGGCATACCCATCCTCATAAGTTCTTTTAAAAAAATAGAATAAATGGGATAGAAAACAAGGAGTAAAGATAATATGAACCAAAAAATAATTTATGCTAGAAGTATATATCTATAATATAAGAAGATTAATGGTTCTGGAAAGTTCAACTTTGCCCTCACTCCTTCTCCAAACATGTGTCTAATTGAGGGATTTTTAATGTCCAAAATTTACTTTTTCCAACTAAATCTTAATTTGGCTTTGCAATAACTATTAGTTTGGAATGAAAGTACTAAATTTTCTCAATTATTTTAACTCCCATCGGTAGAGTGTTGAATTATCATATGCACTTTTTCATAAATTTCTTTGTCAATACATGATGTTGATTTGAATTTTTTATTGCTTCTTTATGCTTCCATGCCTTTTCATTTTACAAATCATACCTGTCAAAATTAAAAAATGGACTTTATTCATATTTCTACTTCCAAGATACGACTATGCAGGTTTCCATCATTTCTTTACACATTTCACATTATTGAAAGAATAAACCTTTTCATCTTTCTTAATACCACTCATATTTTCTTCAATATCAAAACTCTAACTTCATCTTTATTTGTTCACCTTCATCTCCTTCTCTCCTCAACCTACTTCAAAAATCCATTCTAGAAACCTTCTTTGCCAACTTCATCTCTTTCATCTCTCCAACCTATTTCCAAATTTCTCAACAATTCTCATGTCCTTCACCTTTCCAACCAATTTCAAATCTTCTCTATAAACCTCATTTACAACTTTCTCTGCAAACTTCATCTCATTCATCTCTTTAACTGGTCAACTAGGTAAGCTGTCTATATCTCTCTGTTTTTTTTTTTTGCATTACGAAGGCTAATATTTTTCATCTTCATTTAACTAGCTTGTATTCCTAATCAATTATTTTTTATTTTCACCTTTTTTTTGTTATTTAGGGATAACGTATTTTATTAAATTTTTCCTTTCAATGTTGTTCTTGTGTTACACGGTTTTGACATTTTTTTACAGGATTTCTTTTCATTTCAATTATGTATCCTTTTTCGCTTCAGTTTCTATTACATATTTTTTAACTTATTTTGGGGATAAAAATGCATTCAAATAACATATCTCAAACTTGAGCCAAGATTCAAGTAACAGATCTCAAAATTGAGTTAGATAAAAAGCAATCTCCTTTCATGCCCATTTATTTTCATTATTATTGTTTCTTTTTTTCATGAACATTCTATAATTGTTTATGATTTCTTCTTATGAGATTTTCTATTTTTTATTATTTTTTCATGATTTTGTTCTAATTAATAATATAAGTCATGCTTACTTTTTCAATTAATATCCTCTATTTTTTTATTTGTTCTTATGAGAAATCTTCTTCAATACACATAATAAGTGTTTATTATTTTTTATTTGCAATAGATGGCGAAACAATACATTAAGTTTAGCAATGAATTCAAGTAAGAGATCTTAAAGATAAGTCAGGTAAAAATAAATATTTTTTCATGTCCATTTATTTTCGTTGTTACTATTTTCTTTTTCGATGAACATGTCTGATTTTTTTACTATTTTTCATATGAGATTTTCTATTTTTTCATGATGTCACTAAGTTGGAAATAAACCTCTCTTTATACCCTTCTTTAGCAACAACACATTCTCTCTATTATGTTCTTTGGTTAAATTAACCTCTTTGATTTATTTTTGTGTTTGGTTTGATTTTCTCCAACCTCTTTCTGTGTTTTGATTTTTCACACGGGTAAAAAAAAGGAGTGAAAAGTTCTTTTCTCCAACCTCTTTCAATGTGAACAAGTTATGTTGTATTACATTTTCTTCATCTTCAACTTTTCTCATCAAATTCTCGTTAGCTAAAAATGCAGAAATCGGTGAAAGGATCTTTCTCTTTACAATCTTTATTATTATTAACTTATTATACTTTTAATTTAATATTTGACAATGATAGATAAATATTCTTTTTTTCTCCAACCTCTTTCAATGTGAACAAGTTATGCTGTGTCTTTTTGTGTATCAATATACATTCACTTTATTACATTTTTTTTCAAGGCTTATCTAGCTTTTTAATTTGAAAATTGAAATGTACTTTGTTTTTTAACTTTTGCTCAAAAAGTTACAATAAATACCCATACACTAGCAATATTCTACAAGCATGTCTCCCCTACAAGTAATTATTGTCAGTTTTGGTGCGGGTCATGTACTCTGTAGACAATAATACTACACTAATTTAAAATTACAAAAGATTATTTAGTAGTGTTTTCAAACCCAGACCGTTCCGATCGGTCAGACCGATTAGATCTTAAATCGGAGGATAGAGTGGTCTGATAAGTTCATCGAACCATAGTTGCAATTGACCTGATGAAAATCGGTGTGAATCGTCCTGTTCACTGGTCAGACCAATGAACTAGTGAATTTCTTGATCCGGAGGGTTGATCTTTTTAGGTTTATGTTTTAGCTTAATTATAATTTTGATCCCCTATTTTCATTTATTTAAAATTTTGGTGTTCATATTTTAAAATCTAATTTTATTAATATTTATGATTATATAAAATTTTTATAATAATTAAATAATGTTAAAATTATAAATATGAAATTTTGTCAAATTTTAAAATCGGAAATTTAACCTTTCAAAACTATTAGGATTGTAGTTTTATCAATGACATCATGAATCCCTTTGATGTTTAATTTGGTCAAAGAGAAAAGAGTTATATATTCTATAGTTACAATAATTCTCTCTAATGTATTCTCATTAAATCTATTTATTATTAATCATACTATATAATAATATAATAAATTTAAAAAGTATGAAATTAATTATATGATTTAATAATACTATAAATTAACAAAAGTTTTAAAGAAAAAAAATCATGAAAAATAAAATTATATTTTCACATTATTTTTAATATGATCTCATTATTTGGAAAAAGAATTATGTTATCAATGGAAGATAGAATTAAATTTTTACATTATTTTCACTATAAATTTCATTATTATTTTAAAGTAAAAGTCACATTATTCTTACTAACGTTTTTATTTTTAGATTTTTATCTTTCACTCTATATTTTTAATATTTGTTTATGTTCTAAATTAATTGACTAGTTTATGGTATTATGATATCAAACAATTACTTTTTCAATTTTTGATAATTTATGAGCATCAATAAATTATTATATGTTTGGAAGTTGGAATTTTACTAAAGTTTGTTATTCAAGTTATTTGTATGGATAAATTTATAGAATTTTCTTTTGTAGATTTTATAGTTATGAAATTATGTCAAGATTTTTATTTTATGAATTTTTTATTTGTATAACTTGAATTAGTTGAATTAGAAGTTATGCGGTTCGACCAGTGATCATTAGTCTGACCATTAACCTAGTGACCTAATAGTTTGATTGGGATAATGACGAATTCGAGTTTTAAAACATTAATATTTAGCTTCTCAATGACAAATATAAATTATAACTAACTATGATAACTATAAAAGTATATTTAGTTTTTCAATGCCATATCAAAAAGTGATAAAAACCATTATCACTCTCAATTCGAATTTTTTATCAAAATAATCCAATTTTTTAAGAAAATTCTCAAAATAATCCTGGTTTCAAAAAAAATCCCAAAGTACCCCACTTTTAGGAGGAGACATCAATCCAATTGGCGACTCTTATTAAAAATAGAGTGGAGGCGTCAATTGGATTGGCTAGGGCACATGGTGCAGCCAATCCAATTGGCACTCATGTGTATTTTTACAAAGGAGACGCCAATTGGATTGACACCTCAGTGTAAAATGCATTTTTTTTGTTATAAATAGATGTGTTGTGTGAATCATTTTTTCACATCTCATTTCATCATTTGGCAATCATGTTTGGTATTCGTCACCGATACGGAAATGTGATTTATGCGAGAGACAAACCTCAGATGTTGATGCTCTTCTGGAACATCACTATGTTCAATCAACTGAAGAGGGAGTTGGTTTGTTGGTTAGATGGGAAAATAGCAGAAGGGGGAAAAATTATAAGTATTAATAGACTCAATAGTATCTTTCGTAGGGTGCGAATGAGAACTGATAAGGATGCTAGGGAAATGATGTTCGGTCGAGATGACATCACTTTGATTGTTGTAATCAGTTAGAAATATTTCTGTTTTCAGTTAGCTTATTTTGTACTAATGTTTGTTGTGAACCTTGTTGTAACAAAAACTTAATGATATATAATAATTGAAGGTTACAAAAATACAATGTTACAAAAAGCTTATGACCCAGATGATGCTCCTCGATTGGGACAGTTGTTCTTGTTGTGTCCTGTTTGACGATAGATACTACATAATCTTATCATTTTATCTGTCGAATCCATTTATGTCCTGATATCTGTGTTGTTTGGCCTTCCTTTTTTCTTTCTACGCATCTCATCGTTGTGCCAAACTATATCACCTTCGTATGGAGGCCAGTATTCCTCCATTGGTAGCATCGAGAAGCTTTTATTATATACATTCATGACGGTGACGGTCTTGTACACATCAGATAAATGGTTGTAAGCATCTTGACGAGTATATGCGCATGATGCAATGACATGGGAGCAAGGAATGCGGAAGGTTTGGAATTTTCCACAGTCGCACCAACTTCTGTTTAGTCTAACAGCATAGGCTAAATTTGGTTTCCCCTCGTTATGGTTCATTGTTTCCTGGACGCTGAAATTTTACCTATGACGGTCAAAGATTGTTATGACGTGTGTGCTAGCTTTGATGCTCTCATCTTTCATGACTTTCATGCAACACTCACTAAATACTTTCCCAGACATTAACATCGCACTTCATCTTTCACCTTTGGTTGCGAACGTAGAAGCCAACCTATAATAGGTCGATCTTACCAAGGTGGTTATTGGCAGATTCCTAATTCCTTTGAATACCCCGTTCACGCATTCCACAAGGTTTGTTATCATGTGGCCCCATCGACAACCTCCGTCAAATGCTCTTGTCCACTGCTCTACTGGTATGTTATTCAACCATCTTCCTACATCTTCATTAGACAGTCTAATTTCATCACGATAATATTGAAATGACAGCTGAGTTAGAGCATACCCAATATTCACCACCTTCTTGTGAATATTCTTATCTTTTATTGCACGCATGAAGTTTTGTGCAATATGTATAATGCAATAGACATGGGTAGAAGGAGGATCATGTCACCCATTGTCATGGTTGTTGTAGGCACTCTCAATGGCAGCATGTCTATCAGAAATCAAACAGAGATTGACTTGTGGAGCCACATGCATTCTGAGATGTCGAAGAAAGAAATCCCATCTACCAGCCGTTTCATCTTCAACCAGAGCAAAGGAAATGGGAAAGACATTTTTGTTGCCGTCTTGTGCAACCGCCATAAGCAAAGTACCCTTGTATTTGTTGTATAACCAAGTGTCATCAATTTGAATAATAGGTTTGCAGAATGCGAAACCTTTGATGCATGGGTCAAATGCCCAAAAGAGACGGTGAAAGATTTTATTACTTGTAACACAGGTTCCGTCTGGCATCATTGCTGGCAATGTCTCCATAATTTCCACGGTTCCTGAGACATATGTTTTTAGTTCCCATAAAAACCGTGGCAATTCTTTGTACGAATCCTCCCAGTTGTCGAATACCTATTCAACAGTCTTTGTCCTTGCAATTCAGGTTTTCTTGTAAGATGGAGTATAATCATATCTTATTCTGATATAGGATATAATTATACTCACCTTCACTAATGGGTCTTTATTAACCAACGGCAGAATGTCTTGACATATCAATGCAACGCTTAATTTAAGGTGATCTTGTTTAACATTAGTTGCAATGCAATTGTGAGGTGGGTCTATTGAAGCTATCTCCCAAGAGTCGTTTTTCTTTTTGTAAGAAGCAGCCAACCAAAACTTACAAAGGATGTTACGACTTTCGATGATATACCTTCTCGAATCAGTGTGTTTCACTGTAAAATCAACAGAGTTGTTCATGTGGAATTTTTTGATAGCTCGCATACATTCTTCTTTGGTGCGGAACATGTCTCCCACCTTTAACTCGCCTTCTGATCGTGGATACGGGTTATAGAAAACATTGTTGGATGTTTCATCGTCATGCCGATCCATGTTTGTCATATGTTGAGGCGGATTGTAGACATGACTAGGAGGTATTGGCGGTGGTTGATCATCGTCTTCAATGTCGTTGTTCAACATATGATCGACCTGTATCTCGGTCTCCTCTTCTTCTTCATCAACGATGTTCACTTCTGCTCCTGCTTCTGGGTTGACGTCATCTGAGCATTATGGATCAAATTCACCAGATTCATCCTGACTGGTTATTTGAGACTGCTGAGATGGTATACATGGTTGAAGAGTAATATACAACTCAATACAATTGCAGCCTGAATTTTCATGACTAACAAACATGTATTCAACATCTTCATCATCCCGTACCTTAAGCGGGAAAAACTTCCATTAACTGTTCTAAAAAAATATTGGATTTTGATACGTGATCTTTGACACAATACCCGATCCTATACAGGATTGTATTCTTTTTTTCAAATGCAAGAAGGTTGCATTTCTCTTGATCGTAAGTCGAATGGTATCGGTGTTTCAAAAACAAAATCTGTATAACTCATACTCGTATGTTTCACCATTGCAGTGAACATTGACACTATATTTTGGTGAAGATGACATTGTAATATTTATGGTGTTGATGAAAATTATTTTCTTATTGCAGATGAATGTGTGTTGAGTGTTGGATGTTGATAGTAAGACACTTAAATAGGTAAGTGGTTTGTCTCACATGCAAGCTAGTTTGAAGTGATGTGTCACACATGCAAGCTAGTCCAAAATGATGTGTCAAACATGCAAGCTAGTCTAAAGTGACATGTCCAGCATGCTAGAGAGAGGAAAGCCATGTGTCACACATGCAAGCACACACTCCAAATGAATTGGCGCCTCCTTACAATCCTCGCACATGGGCGTCAATCCATTTGGCGACATCATGTCTTGCATGCATGCAGACCTCGTAACCAAGCATTCAGACTTAGGTGTGTCATGCATGTACCTATGGAGGCGCCAATTTGAATGGCGACACCATGTACAAAATGCACATGGGCGCCAACTCATTTGGCTACCATATGCAAACACAATTTTCCATGCTCCAAACTTTTGCCTATAAATTCATCCACACCATCAACACTTATTCCACACCATCACTCACTACTTCTTCTACAATATCAAATCTTTCATCTGCAACAACCTTTTTCATCTGCACCAACCGCTTTCATCTCCGACAAGATGTTTATCCTCACAATGGGCGAATTGCATAGAGGAATAGTTGCAAACATAGCAACTTATGTAAGCGTTTTATTGTTTTGTTATTTGTTTTAATAGAGTATATTTTAATAACATATCAACTTAGTAAAGTTTTTTGTTCTTTCTTTTATAGGATGTTTCAAGGTTCCGTACTCGGGTCCACGAATATGTCAACATGGACCCGATGATTCAACCTTATGTTGAACCCGCCGATTTTGGACATATTAGCAAAATTATGTCTTGGTCGGTGGATAATAAATTCATTCTTGCTTTATGCGAAAGATGACGTCCTAAGACACACACATTCTGGTTCCCAACCGGTGAGTGTACCGTGACGTTAGAAGATGTCTATATGCTTTTGGGACTGCCCATTGAAGGTAAGGCTGTAAATGTTAAAACCAACTATGCAAATTCAATTTGCATGGACCTCTTGGAGACTGATTTGTTAGATGATAACTCAAGAGGTCAAGGTATACTCCTTTCACGCCTTAAGTCATATTATAACAATCTACACTTAGATGAGCATTCTACCGAAGATGCTCGAATAATAAAAACTAGGTGTTACATTATGCTTTTAATTGGTTCTTTTTTATTTCCCGAAGGTAGTGGTTCTAGTATGCATATTATGTATTTACCTTTACTAAGACATGTAGATAGAATAGGAATTTACAGTTGGGGATCCGCTTGTCTGGCCTATCTTTATAGCTCTTTGTGTAAAAACTCACACAAACACACATCTACCTTTTCTGGATGCGCTGTTTTACTCCAAGCATGGGGTTAGTCAAGACTACCATCCCTAGCACCCGTCAACAACAACCCTTTCACATTCATGTATGCACAAAAGTAAGTTGTTTAAATTGCGATATATTTACTTACTTCTTTAACGATTATTATCTATAACTAATATTTTTACCTTTTTGGTGTAGATGGGCGGCACATGGTATGAGTTATAACAGATGTCCTAGACACTGTATTACCCAGTATCGCAATCTGTTGGATCACCTTCGACCGACAAACGTAAGGATAATAACCTCATTATTTCGTTATAATTTGTTAACTTCTTCTACCAAGTTTATAATCCAAGTTACTTTCACATTTTAGTTCATTTGGCGTCCATACCTAAATTTGGATCATGACCATGAGGTCAACGCTGAAGACACAGCCGTATGGACTGCATGCACACCGATAATAAGATTCACAATTGTGGAGATGCACAATAGTGATTGTGTGAAGTTGCAGTTCAGTATGCCCCAAAACATCCCAGATCCCCCAGCAAGCCTAGGAGAATGGCATCTGCGCAAAGTTAACGACCAATGGAACTTCAATCCATGGCAAAGCTTTGCAAGATATGAGTGTCGCAAATGGAAGCACTACCATGACCATGTCTTAACTGACGCAGTGATGCCAAATGAAGAAAAACCAAGTCGTACTTATATGACTTGGTACAGATCGGTTGGTTTTCAGTTCATCACCGAGGATATGTACTTGTACCATCCATGCCAACAAACTTACACATCAGACACCTCAACATCTAACCCCCAACAACATTGTCAGACCAGATACACACACACACCCCTGTCCGTCAAACCTTTTGTTCCACAAACACACAAACATACAACCCAAACATGCCATACACCCAACCCCAATACCAAGAGCATACCTCATACCACCACCAACAAATTGATCATCAACCAGAGATCCAACATCGCTTCCTACCCAACACATCACCCTACCAAAGCCGCCTTAGCCAGAACACCCAACGATCATTCAACACCAATCGCCCATCCTCCTACCATAGCCAAGAATCCCAAACCTCACAAAACCAAAACCTCCAACAACCTTATCTCTACCAAACACCCCAACAACCTTTCCAGCCTTTCCTCGACGCATCATTCACACCCATGTCTCCCTTCAATCGTCTCGGTCGCCCACCAATGAGTCAAACACAACCCAACTACTCTGGCATGGGTCATGAACTCAGTTATGGCGGTACACCTTCGATGCATACTGAAGACTATGCCGATTTGTCTGACTATATCAACAGGCCATATCCTATAGTTGGTAGTGATGCTCAAACACCAGTGGTGAATCATCAACGCGGGTTAGGATAGCTAGGGGATGTGGGACCGGAGGTCGGTTAGGTGATCTCGGTCATCACCATTAGGCTTTTTTGTGTAAACGGAAATTTTTATTAATATCAATTGGTCCTATTTCGAAATTATGTATCACGTAAACCGTTTAACAAAAAAATTGAATTTTACACTGAGGTGTCAATCCAATTGGCGCCTCATTTCAACTGATACACATGGGCGCCAATTGGATTGGCTGCACCGTGTGCCCTAGCCAATTCAATTGGCACCTCCATTCTATTTTTAAGAGGAGTCGCCAATTGGATTGGCGCCTCCTTCTAAACATGGGGTACTTTGGGATTTTTTTTTTAAACATGGTTATTTTGGGAATTTTCTTGAAAAACAGGGTTATTTTCGTAAAACATTCTCTCAATTCAGTCAATCATATCAAAATATAAATTTTATACCAATATTTTTAGCTTTTTAACGTCATATAGGAACATGTTTTATTCTCAAATATTTTCAGTATAGTTTATTGAGTTGGAAGATTGATAGATAAATTATGATCAGTTCATATATATCATCAACAAGTTGGTTATTTTAAGTTCGGTTTGATGCACTTTATAGGTTTGTTGTTATTCTTTTAAAATTTTGAATAGACCCAGGTGATCCCATTTTTCGCAACTATAGCACTGCACACCTTATTTCTCGTCTTTGTCATTCTAATATGAGTTTCCCTCTTCTTTTTTCGAGGATTCAGAATGCATATCATCGATCTTATACTTTTGAGGGTTCGACCAAGACTTTTCTTGCTCTGAGTCTTGTCTCATATGCCCTTGAACTTGTTGGAACCACGATGTTTCTTCCATGTTTAAGCCTATAGAGTTTGTATTGAATCTTGAACACATTTCCTTTCGATAATCCTCGTCTCATGTGCTTCCAACGAACCAATCAAATTTTCCAATTTCAATGTTTCAAGATAGGTGGATTCTTGAATAGCAACGATAACATGATCAAAGTGAGAGGTTGATTTACACATTACCTTCTCAACTATCATCTTATCAGTTAGGGTTTCACCACAATCTTTCATGAGATGAACAAGCTTCTACATCTTCGAGACATAGCATGCAAAAAAAAATTCTCCCATCTGTAGTAATTCATATTGCCTTCGTAACAACTGCAATTTGATGACTTTAACCTTCTCACCTCATTCGAAATACTTGACAAGAATATTCCATGCCTCCTTCGCCGATTCAACATGAGAAATTCGATCAAAGTTCGCCGTGTTTACTGCCAATTGAATATAAAACGCAGTCTTGCAGTCTTTCTTCTTAGTCTCCTTGTTCGTGACTCTCTGAGCATCAGTTGCGTTCTCAGCAAGCTCAGGGATGTCATTAGTAACCACTTCTAGGGTTTCATGAAAGCCAAACTGAGATTGCATTTATTTTCTCCATTAGATCAAATTCTTGCCATCAAGAATTGAAAGAGAATTCAGAATACCATTATTATCATTCATCTTTGCAGCAAACACGATTAACAACCCACGATCCCTGAAACACGATCACCGATGTTTGATTCTTGAAAACACGATAAAGAAACTAACTTGAACTCTAGATACAAATTTGTTAGTGCATGAGACACTTTTAGTGATGAGAGAAAGAGAAAGAATGAAGAATAAATATTATTATTATTGAATCATGTTATTGTAAAAATATATATATATATATATATATATATATATATATATATATATATATATATATATATATATATATATATATATATATATATATATATATATATATATATATATATAATATATATATATATATATATATATATATATATATATATATATATATATATATATATATATATATATATATATATATATAAAGTTACTTGTTAACTAAGTTACTAACCAAATAATTAACATAACAAACTGACTTGTTAGCTAAGTAACTAACCAATCATAACCTTAACTAATTTGAGTTTTGGCTACAACTTAGATTATATTATAGTAACCATAAAATTTTATATTAATGATAAAATGTTCATTTTTTTTTTCATATTCATTGATATATCTTTTTACTTATGGTATTATTTTATAGTTTATTTTGTTTAGTTTAATGATGCTTATTCTTTCTTCTTACACCCTTATTTATAATTCTGATTTCTAATCATTTTATAGAAATGGGAAAAATATAATTTTTGATTTAAATATTTTTATAAATAATAAAAAATATATCGTTGATACGACTATTTTTTTTTGTTTGATTGATGCAAACACAAAAGAATTTACGAGAAAAGTGAATTATTGAACTAATGTAATATGTTACTAATTGAAATGTATATAAATAAATAATGAATGGGGAAAGTATGTCATTGATATAAATAAGAGAAAATATAAATCTAATAGAAGAAAGTGAATTTAATGGTGCAAATACAAAAAAAAATATATATAAATGATTAAAAAAATACATACTTTAAATATTTGATAAGTGTATCTTTAATTTTTATTTTTTTAATCAAAAATAATTTTAAAGGTGTATAATTAATTTTAATATGTTTGATTATTTTTAAAATTGATTTGACTAGATCTCCTAAAAAAGAATTGTAAATTAAAATTTATTTAAGAAAATAAACTTTCTACTGATTCTAATATTTTTCAATTTATAAAAGTACTAAAACCAATATATATATATATATATATATATATATATATATATATATATATATATATATATATATATATATAAAGTTAGTACTAAATTTTGATTTAAATGCTATTTTTATGTTTTAGAATATAAAATTATTTAATAACTTTATGTATTGAATTTTATTTATTATTTTTAATTTAATATTAAAGTCAACTAACAATATTAATTGTATATAAAATTTTGTTACCTTTAATTTTAAAAATAGTAAAATATGAGACTTTTTATTAATTTAATTTTTTATATTATTAGAGCCACAAGACGATTTGTCTTACCATGAGACCGGTTTAACTGTTAAAAAATTTGTTTGGTACAAGCTGTTGAGCTTTATTTTTCTCATATATATCATCAAAATTGAGTATATAATAGCATTTACAGAAGTATTTAGACGTGTATAGGATTATTTTTAATATTGCAATTTAATATTGTCATGTTCCAGTAAAAGTATTCATCAGATCTGAATATATTCCAACGGCTATTACATATAAAGTAACAAATATTATTCACATTTCCTTATTGATATGGAAAATTCTTTTGCAAATAAAAACCATCTGGGAAATTAAATTAAAGAATCACATAAGCATATGATACGCCTCACGTGCAGAAATTGGCATCAGGGATTAATGTTGAGCAGAAGACCAAGAATTTGACTCCACCCAGTTGTATGCCATAGGGCTCAAAAAAGCATCAGGAATACCAAAGGAATTAACCAACGCAAGTGCATGTGGTCGAAGTTCACCGCAGAGTTTTGGAACTTCTTTCCTCACTGCAGAAGCATTCTCTGTTGACAAGTATCCATATCGGAGAAAGGCAGCATCTTCGTCCACACAAATCAAGGCGTATAACGATCTTAACAGACTTAAGACATCCTGCAGATGAGACAAATGCAAAGAGAGTGATAAATAGACTTGTTTACTTTATCCTTGAAACAATGTAACAAATACATGTGCACGAGCGCACACTGAGAAGGAAGGAACTTTTCATAAGCAATAATATGATTTACCTTCATTGAACCGGCTGGTAAAGCTGACTCGGCCTCTATAAATGTTTTAAGTATTGCTCGTTCAGAGAAAGCTCTGCCCAAGTCCTCCGCGAGCTGGTAACTCTGGTAAAGAGAGTAATTTCAAAGTGTAAGACAGTGATGATAATTATGAAGGAGAAATTGACTAAATGTGGTGGAGTCCTCACTAGAATAAAGGCGAACTCTTTGCTATTTCCATTAGATTGATGTTCTGAAACCTCTTCAGCAAAACGTCTCAATAGATCTCGCTCTCTTAGGTGGAACAGATCAATCTGTGTAAATGATAGGTAAGAAACAAATAGAAGCTTCTACCATATCATTCCAATTATCAATAGGTATATAGTCAAATGATTACCTGAAATTCACTGCTCTTGATGGTAGAACTTGTTAACTGGGATGGGATGACTGGAGAAGTTTCGTTCATGTGTTCTAATCCCAAACCTTTAAATGGCTTGTTTTTTGTCTGACACGCTATGTATTCTGCGAGAAGTGCCTTGCTTATCTGAAGGGAAACGTAGAACCCATAAATTCAATCACTCCATTGATATTGAACCCAAAAAAGTGGAATGCTGCTTAAATTTGACATGAACTGTTAATGCCACTATACGGAGATAAGTTAAAAATCATAAGCTAAAAGTCTATCGACAAGGTTCACACATATCAGAACAGATCTAGAGCCTAGGCCTCCTCTGAGAATATTTCTTTATTCTAAGACTAACATACACTTCACACATGACCCCTACCGCATAAGAACCTGATACACTTCACACATTGTTAAGTTTCATATTTAACATAATACTGTAACATACCTGCTGCATCAGAACATTGTTGTCCCCCTCAAATGTTGAATGCACATCAAACTCACCCTTGAATTGACCGATACGATTTTCAGTTTTGACACCTTGTCCCCCACAGGCTTCACGACATTCCTAATTCATGTGATAATAGAACCTTAGTGAGGCCAATAGCTTATGAAATACAATCTATCACACCCAAATATAATCGCAATTTGTACCTGAAGAGTACGCATATTATTCCATGTAAAAGTAGCCTTGTACGCACTAGAAATAATATGAATTGCTTTGTTTGACTCAGGCGTTCTATTCACATACATCATTTTGAGCTCAATTGAAGCAAAACTCATGGCATATCTGTAGAAAAAGTGACGAGATGAATATAAACAGGTCCATTATTATATCTGCTAATGGTCAAACTAGGATACTTGCTGGTTATTAAATCTCAAACGTATAAATAGCTATTAAAACCTAACAACATATATGAGCCGCAGTGCAGGTTTTTATGTCGCATTCTAACGAGTGTGTGGTGCCTGTTGAAACTATATCAAATGCTTTCGTCTGGAATACATATGTAAAATATCCTCTGACTATATATATACTAAATTATTTGGGATATATACTAAAAGTGACATGCCAAAGTCAGGTTCATAAAGGATTTGAATCACTTTGAGTTCTCGGAAAATAGATATTAAAACGCATGAATTGGAGTACTTACATTTTTGCAAGTAAAGGTAAAAGACGTTGTTGATGACTTGGGTAATCTAGCAGTAAAACTTCAGGCCCATTTGGTGTAATAGAAAAGGCCCGCCTTGTCAGTGCATATCTTATAGCAATGGCTAAGCTAATCTAACAACAGAAAATGAACGGCACGATATTGAAGATGTTAAAGTTTGGAGACTTTGTAGGATGCATAAAAAAACAGACAAATACATTCATATCTACAAATAAAGACGGAATCATTACCTTGGATATGTAAACAGAACTGACAGCAATAGTTACACGACCAGAGGTCAGAGGGGCTAAGAATGCTCCAAACCTCTGGAGCAAGAAAAGCATACAACAAAAGATATGTGAGCACGAGGAGATAAAAGAAAAGGACAACTCTCAAAAAGAGCAATCACCTGATCTGCATTTTTAATTGCACTCAAATATTCGCCACTTGGTGAAACATCAGCCACGGAATTTAACAAATTCTCTCTGGGTATTCTCACATTGTCAAACCTGAAATCAGATGCCCAGCCGGAACTTGAGTTTACTCGTTTAAAAAAGTTTCATTTATCAGGTGCTATCTTGCTTGAAAAGTACGTGTATATTACCAGATACGGCCATTATCAACCCCGTTTAAACCAATTTTGTGACCACATTCAGCTATTCGGATATTTGGGCATATGTTTCCATCTGAATCCCTGATTTGAGCTATAAAAGCATGGACCCCTTGATTGCTACCATTTATGTTGAGCTGTGAAAAGACTATAGTATGTGTTGCATGCTGAATAGAAAAGTATGTTAATATATGTACAAAGATAGAGCGGAAGAAAGTGTAAGAACCAAATCAATCTTCCACCGTCTAGGCTTTTAAATGGAAACAATAACAAAAGAGTCCTTACATTTGCAGCACCACCGATCCAATACTTCTGAGCCGACTCACACGGAGTATTGATGACAAACTCTCCAGTATTTGGATCATAAGTAGTGATTGTTTCGATTCCTCGGACCTGCAAAATTTACTCTGGAAAGATTATTAAAAGGGACAAGTTAAAAAGTATGATAAACTACATGTGGACCTAATAATCCCATCCTATTGAGCAACGTTTACATACATTACTCCCATGGCCCAACTCAGACATTGCAAAACAACCCTTGAGCTCATAGTTTTCAGTAGCTCTCAACCACTTGTCATGGTGACGCTTGGTTCCCAGAAACTTTACAGCCCCGCCCCTGAAATCGATTATTCATAAAGAAACCAGTCCAACAGTGAGTCATAGGTAAAATAAGCTTGTTTTATAAATGTATCTAAAAACGTATAGTATCCTATATTTTTCAACGACCAACATCGTATCTGATATGTGTCCGTGCTTCATTGGACATCATTGCAGTTATTTGAACCCGTTAACCATATAAATTGTTGTATAGTTCTGTGTGAAAGTAAAAGGAGGTAAGGTATATATAGAGAGAAGAGGTAGTTAGTTACCACAAGAAGATATGAACACCGAGCTTAACGGCGAGAGAGTGATCATACATTCCAATAACCTCATGAAGTGCCAATTTCCTCAACTCTTCTTGAGGACCATCACCGGTGAGCCAGCCACGAAAAACACCGCGATCCAAAAGGTACGATATTCGCTTCATCGTCATCTCACGTTGCTGCTCCATCGACTGATTATAATCCGGGGAAACGAACACCCGTCCGTCGATTTCCCGCCGGTTGAAGAGACGGTTCTGTATCATCAACCCGAAGAGCCAGTCGCGATCCTCCAGATTATGGCCGTCCAACAGCTTCCGCATCTCCGACGTGTCGAAGGTTACGTGATTTGATTCAGATAGCTCGGGAGGTGAGTAGCATAGGCAAGCGTTGTGTTGGAGGAGTGTTGTTGCGGTTGGTGGGTCATGGCGGAGGTGATTGGAGAGGATCTCGGTTCGCCGGGAGATGCGGTTGGTGTCCATGTTCAGTGTTCAGAGACGGTGGTGGTGGGAATTGAAAGATAATATTGAATAACGAAACAGAGATGTTTTGGATATGGAAAATGTAAATGTTGACCCATTCCTGTTTTTTTAACATACACGTTACTTCCGTCATTTGTTCTTTTTCGAGATCGTTAGTACCAATCCTTCTAACACGCGACATCAACGATCCACTTACAAAGTTATACATGTCGACTTTAGTTAACTACACTTTTCAAATTAGATACTAAAATTCAAAAAAAAAAAATTAATGGAAATTACACTCGGCTATCGACTCGCCTTGAAATCTATTAAAATGATAATATCCCATCAACTTTAAAATAGTATACATTAATCTTCTTTAAGATATATTAAAATGATATTAACATCCATTTAATTTTACGTGAAAGCCAGAAATCATATGTATAAGATATGTTTCTTGGGATTCAATGTTCATTATTCTAAAGATTATCAAACAACATTTTCAATGGGATAGCTGTGAAGAAGTCCAGAATTGTGTAAGGTATGTTTTTTTTTTCCTTTTGCAAAGTCATAATGGTCTCACTTTTTTTCTTGTTTGTTGTGGTCCACCATGGATGTTTAATGTTAACACGTGGTTCCACTTGTTTTATTATCAGTGTTTTATGTTGTGGTCCCATTACATGATAATTTATAAAGTTATTTTTGGATTAATTCGCAGGCCAACTGAGACTCATAAGATTGGGTTAAGGATACACCAGAGGGGGAGGTTAGTTTAAGAACCTATAAAATGGTAAGTTGAAGGGAAAGTATTTGAGATGAACTGAAAGTGGAATGTGGATTACATGTCATACATGGAGTTGGAGAGTTTGGAACGCTAAATATATTTTTTTCCCGTGGTCTTAGACCCTTGAATATTGATAATAATGTTATGCAATTTTCCAAAGATGTCATAGGATTTGAGGTAATAGATGTATATGTAGATAATCTTGAAATTGTAGATGCAAGTGAGATAGTGTTGTATCCCAAAATTTGTCCTTCCTTTTCGCTTCTCATCTGACTTATGGTTTGAGACTCATTCATGTGTATCATTCATTCATGGTTAACACTTACTAATAGGCATAATAGATTCAAGGTTTATGGTTGATAAAAAACAAGGGTTTTGCTTGAAGATTATGGTTAACCCTTTGTTGGGTTTGTTTTGGCAATTTTTGAACTCAAATAATCATTTCTTTTTGCATGCTTACATGTGATGATTTCAGTACCAAATGTGCATGAATTGGAAGTGGATTGCATTATTGGTTAGGCCTAATTCAATGCCCATGCAGCCATGTACAACATTTCTATTTTTGACATTTTTCGGATTGGTGTAGAAATGAATCATGTAGCCTATAAATACAAGTGCATTGGCCTCAGAATTACAGACATATTGCCCAAGCCTTGCCAAGCCATCCCAGAATCCTACACCATAGAATACCTTGAGGATTTATTTGAAATCAAGTTTGAATTTCACCTTCTGTTTTGAGATTTAAACTCCAAGGATTCATTGTCATTTTCATCTCATTTGATTACTGGAAGCAAGAGGAGGAAGAACCAAGTGAATTCATATCAAGATCAAGTCAAATCATAGCTATCCGATGGTGAATTTTCAGAAACTTCAAGCCTTCGATTCTCTCTCATTTCTCCATCATTCTCTTTGTTTATTGATTATTTGAGATCCTACAAATGTAGGCAACAAGATCGGGTTGCTTTGAGGTCAAATCGAAGCAACTCAGATCGTGTACCTCAAAATTCAATTCCTCGTATCTCTAAATATATTTGGAATTAGACAAAATTGAGGCCAAATTCGAGCTCCTGAGCATTTTTCCTTTAAAATGTTGTCCTTACTTTTCATTTTCTGATTGGTTGAGGATGGCCCAATCCGGTGAGGTCCACTGCAGAAGATGACCGGAGCCCTAGCTCTGATGGTGTGGTGGCAAGGTCCTATCCATCAGACCATCTCTCCACGTTCTAATCTCATTCGTTGCTTTTAAATACCGTCCCTACGTGTGCGTTAACTGAGGCGTTTGGTGGATAGCGTGCGTTGGCCATCAGATGTGCCACCTCAATTAATGAGGGAGATCCGATGGCCCTTGTTTTTTTGAATTTCTTTTAATTTCTGATTTTATATTTTTATTAGTTTATTTTGTTTAATTCATAATAATTTCATTTTTAATCCAAGAAATATGGGACTTTCACCAAAAAATTTTAAATATTTTCTTTTTCCATATTTTGAATTAAAATTATTTTTTGGATTAATTTTGATATTCTTCATGAATTAAATGATTTTGTACATTTTTTTTAATTATTTTAAAATACTTCTGACTTTCATAAAATCATGAAGTTGTTTGTCTAAGCTCCTTTGACCTTATTTGACATAGGATAAATCCATTGATCATTTATTTGGTGTTTTGAAGGGATTTGAGGTTTTGTCCATATTAAAATGCATTTTAATTCCCTTTTAATTTGATTTTTAATTGATAAAATGTTTAAAAATTATGCTGAGCCATTTTTATGGTCTTGTAATGTTTGACTTTCTGTTTGGGCCTTGGTCATGGTTGATTTGACTTTTGTTTGATCAAAACTATTGGATTTAGGGGATTGATGAAATGTACATTTCATCTCCCAAAATGAATGGATGGTATTGATCAGATGAAATACCTCTCATGATCAATTTGTGTTTCTATTTCCCCTTCCTTCTTCATCTTCATCCATATTCTTCCTCAATCCCTCATTGACCAATAAAATCTTTTCATGTCTAATGCTAGTTGATTCATCAATGACTTTGTGTCAGATGAATCAACATGATCCAGACTGAGATATGTCATTCCCCCTATTTCTTTTAGTGTGTGGTATGTTTTAGGAGCTTGGTACCTTGTACCAAATCTCTAACATGCATTAACATCTATATTTTTACTACCCAACCTCATATAGTTGTGACTTCTACATAAGTCCAATTATGATTGCTCAACATAAAGCTAAATTTGTCCCTTAAAGCATAACATTCTAGTAAGTGAGATTGTAAGTCTCTCATTCTTCATGGCATTGTATGGAAACTTGACCTTTTTTTCCTTTCATGAGAGTTAGTGGCATACTTATTGACTTGTCCAAGTTGGAGCCCTTCTCATGGATGATGTATTGGTTTAAGGATTCATATTTGTGAATGAATGGTTAAGTGTTCTCCAAAGAATGACTTAATCAATTAAAACCCATCACTAACATTTGACTAATTATTGACTAACTTCTTAATTATCATTGCTTTACTTTCAAGTCATTTACTTTATGCAATTTAAATTTCAGTACCTTTATCATTCATTGTCATTTACATTTCATGCAACTTGTTTATATTCAAGTCCTTTTCACTTTGCTCACTTGAACCATATCTTGTGATTGTATATATTGTTTGTTTGTCTTTGTTTTTGTTTGTGGTCTTAGGACCTTAAAACACCTAATAACAACAAAAACCCTAAAAAACATCTTGATGGACTATTGGACTTAATATGAACTTTTGGACTTAGAACTATGCAACATTCCTTAGGCCAAAGGACTTGACCAATGCCAATATCTGAGACTGAGCTATCTTTGACCATGCCTTTCATCTGATGCAAGACCTTGAGTACCTTTGATTCAGCTGTTACTTTGTATATGTGTTTAATTGTTATACTGTCATTATTTATGTTTGATGATTATTCTGAGTTGATCAAAGGAATACTTCATCTAATACATTGGAAGATATTGAAGACTGCTAGCTATTGGAGTGTTTGCTTGGATATTATTGTTGGTGTAAGCCCTAGAGGCCAATACTTTTGGTACTTGTATCGAATTATTTATTAATAATAAAAGGCTTTTTCTTTATTATGTTTGTTTAATAAAGTCCCTAGAATAGCTAGTCCGTTTAATGTATCAAGTGTGACTTAATCATGAGATCACATTAAACATAAGGACATTATCCTTAAAGTATCTATAGTCGAGCTTTATTGTGAAGTGGGATAACATTAAAGCATTAAGACTATTATGTATATAGACTGATGATCACATCTCATGGATCATGGATAAGGAGTTATCAAGTCTTAAACATAGGTATGAATATTAAGAGTAACATTTATACTAGATTGAACCGCTATGAGAATACTATATAGAATGTTATGCAAAGTGTCATAAGTTATTATCATGGTGATAATGGTGTATACCACCCTTCGACCTGAAACCACTATGGACCCTAGATGTAGAGTCGAGTGCCTTATTGCTGATCAAACATTGTCCGTAACTAGATGACTATAAAGACAGTTGATGGGTACTCCACGGAGCATGCTAAGGGACATGAGTGACCTAGATGGAATTTGCCCATCTTGCGTAACAGGATAAATGTCTATGGGTCCAATATTGAACTGGACAAGGATTTGTCAGATCACATGACATTTTCGTGTCTTTGGTAGCAGTGACGTGTTGCTAGATACCGCTCACTGTTTATTATGTTAAATACGTGATTTAATATAATTGTCAATGCTACAAAAACCTACAGGGTCACACACAAAAGGACGGATTGATGAGAGATGGAGTAACTAAGTAATATCGTAATGTACGGTGCACTTAAGTGAATTATAGAACATCGTAAGGTACGGTGTACTTAAATAGAATACGAAATATGGTAAGGTACCACGCGCTTAAGTGATTTTGGCAAATTATAAGATATGAGCCACATACACTTGAGTGGACTTTTTAGCTTGCACCCACACAAGTGGTTCTATAAATAGAACCCTTGCATAGAAGCATTAGTGTAGTTGAAATTTCGTTTCTCTCTCTCTCTCACTCAAAGCCTTCATTTGTAGGAGCTAGCACTGAGATTGAAAGAATTCGTTCGTGTGGACTGAGTAGAGGCGTTGTCATCGTTCAACGTTCGTGATCGCTCCGTAGATCTGCATCAAAGGTTACAATTGCCACAAGAGGTAACGATTCTATCACTAATCATGCCCATTCGTAAGGATCACTAAAGGAGAAATTTTAAATTCCACTGCATTTTGGATCGCTCTTCTCCTTCAGTGGTATTAGAGCCACTTACGAAACCATGCATATGATAGCTGTTTATTTTTTGTATTTTTTGTATTAATACGATTAAAAGACAGAATAAATCAAAGAATAAATGAGTAATTAAATTTGGCATCATGTGTGTACAATTTGGATGATTGATGTTGACTATGCTTTGGAATCCGACATTAGTATGGTGAAGCAGCGATACATCGATCGTCCATAGGTTATGCAATTGAGATCGATCAAGTTATATATATGATATAAGTAATCTTGATGCAAAATACGGTATATATGATATACTATTTCTGTTTCGTTCATTCAAACACTTAATGGTTATTTTCCTTTGGACGATCAATGATCATTTGCTTCTTGATCCGACATTAGTATGGTGAAGCAATGACGTGTTGATCAATCATACTGAATCAACAATCGAGGTGTGTTTGACGATCTGAAATTGGTGCATTAGGGTTAATGACGGCACAAGGGTTGTGTTGTCAAAGAGTTATGTGATTAGGGTTGTGATTGTGCAAGAGTTGTGCTTTAAAGTATCAAGTGTTAATGCGAAAAACGACGTTGATTTCAAATGAATTGTTCATTAAAATTTTCGGCCAGGGGCGCTGCCCCATTGACCCCCGTCCCGCTGATCGGGCAGCGGACCCCCGGCTAACTCTGCGTGGTGTGATCGGTCGCCGAAATTCAATTTGGTTTTAATTAATTAAAATAATTAAAAATAATAATAATAATGTGTTTATTATTATTGTCTTGTGGTGATCGGTTATGGCCTTAGTTTTCCTTTATTTTGTTTTGGGTTTTTAAAATACGACCTGCGTGTCGTGCCTCTCTTTTAATCTCTTAATGTAACTTCTTTTCTCATCTCACTCCCTCGTATGTAAAACGAGTTTTTTTATGTAATGTAATATTATGAAGAAAGAGAAGAATTCAATATCAAAGGAGGACAACCTTGAAGATCTTGCTTGGAGAAGCTTAGATCGTTATTAGGTAAGCTTAGGTTCTCTCATTGGCTTGGGAGAACAATTGCGTTAGGGGTCATAACTGTTTCATTATGTATGTTGATGCATGTGAATGTATGTTGATGCATGTGAGAGACGGTTTATATGATAAATAAGCCGGTGAGATCAGAATAATTGCAAATTCCCTCAAATTAAATATTAAGATTATGCTTTCCAAGTTTTAGCACTCATCAAGACTAGTATCGGATAATGTAGGTTTCGCCTACGTGAGGTGCATGTTCTATATTAGTAAGGTGCGATGGGATAATTGTAATATCCAATTGCTAAAACAATGGGTCAAACTTAACTAAACAAATTATAATAAGATTATATATGTTTAGAAGCAAGAGTTGGAAATGATCCATGTGATGGATTGGAAAAAGGAGTTATTCACCCAACTAAAATATTTGAGAGTTGTATTAGATACAACTGGAAGGAGTTCCTACCTAAATAACCTAGTTTTGTGTAATCCGCCTACGCGGACTTAAAACAAAGTGAAATGTGAATCTCGACCCACTAGAAAATCTTCCAACGGGATTTTCCGAATCAAATGGTGAGGGTCATTTGTTTTGAGTAAAAAAGTGGGAGCATATTTAATTAAAGGCCTAATTAAATATGTTATTGATACTTATATTTTCATTATTTTCATGTAGATTACCATGACAACAAACACCTCTAACAACATTTTACGATCAATCCTTGACAAGGAAAAATTGTCTGGGACAAATTTTCTGGATTGGCACTGAAATCTGAGGATTGTCCTCAAACATGATAGAAAGTTATATGTCTTAGAGAAACATGTTCCTGAAGAGGAACCTCCTAGTTCTGCACCTAAGGCAGAAAGAGATGCTTATAAGAAGCATGTCGATGATGCCAATGAAACTACTTGTCTCATGCTAGCTACCATGAACTCAGAGTTGCAAAAGTAACATGAGAACATGGCAACGTTCGATATGATCGAACACCTGAAGATGCTCTATCAAGAGCAAGCAAGGCATGAAAGGTTTGAAGTTTCAAAATCCCTTTTTCAAGGCAAGTTAGCTGAGGGAGCCCCTATAGGTCCCCATGTGCTCAAGATGACTGGGTATGTGAAAAACCTGGAGAGGTTGGGTTTTCCCCTCGGAAAGGAACTTGCGACTGATTTGATCTTGCAATCGTTGCCAGATAGATTCAGTCAATTTGTCCTAAATTTCAATATGAATGATATGGACAAATCTCTTCCTGAACTGCTAGCCATGTTAAGAACTGCTGAGCAGAATCTGAAGTCAAAAGGGAAGTCCATTCTGATGATCGGAAATGGAAAGAGACAGAACAAAAGACCCACCATGCAAGGTGATAAAGGGAAAGGTAAGGAAGTTGTCAAACCCAAACCCATTGTTGCTGATTTGAAGCCTAGTGGAGGCATAGCAAAGGAAGGCATCTGCTTCCATTGCGGTAAGACCGGACACTGGAAGAGAAACTGCCCAAAGTACCTGGAAGATAAGAAGAATGGAGTAGAGACTTCAACTTCAGGTATTTTTGTTATTGAAATTAATTTATCTACTTCTGTATCATGGGTATTAGATACTGGATGCGGTTCTCACATTTGTACCAATGTGCAGGGGCTAAAAAGGAGTAGAGATTTGGAAAAAGGTGAAGTTGACCTACGAGTTGGCAATGGAGCAAATGTTGTTGCTTTAGCCGTAGGAAGTTGTGTATTGAGTTTACCTTGTGGTTTAATAATTTAGTTAGAGAACTGTTATTATGTACCTGCAATTAGCAGGAATATTATTTCCGTTTCTTGTTTGGAAAAGTTTGGTTTTTCATTTATAATAAAGAACAATTGTTGCTCAATTTATTTGAATGATATATTCTATGCTACTACACAAATGAACAATGGAATATATGTCCTTGATCTTGAAATGCCTATTTATAACATTAATACTAAAAGGATGAAACCTAATGAGTTAAATCCAACTTACCTTTGGTATTGTCGATTAGGCCATATAAATGAGAAACACATTTCCAAACTCCATAAAGATGGACTCTTGGACTCTTTTGATTATGAATCATATGAGACATGCAAATCTTGTTTAATTGGAAAGATGGCAAAGTCTCCATTCACAGGAAAAGGTGAAAGAGCTAATGATCTTTTGGCCCTCATACATATTGATGTATGTGGACCACTGAACATACCAGCCAGAGGAGGTTTTCAGTACTTCATCACATTTACTGATGATTTCAGTAGATATGGTTATGTGTATTTAATGAAACACAAATCAGGGTCCTTTGAAAAGTTCAAGGAATTCAAGAATGAAGTACAAAACCAACTAGGTAAGAATATTAAAACTCTTCGATCAGATCGAGGTGGTGAGTATTTAAGCCTAGAGTTTGATGACCATCTGAAAGAGTGTGGGATCCTATCCTAGCTTACTCATCCTGGAACACCCCAATGGAATGGTGTATCTGAGAGAAGAAATCGAACCCTGTTAGACATGGTCCGATCCATGATGAGTCACGCCGATCTTCCAAACTCCTTTTGGGGACATGCATTATTGACAACAACTTACACACTTAACCGTGTTCCATCCAAAAAGGTTGAGAAGACACCATATGTGAAACGATAAATTTCAACTAAGCTTGAGCCCAAATCTGACAAATGCTTATTTGTGGGGTATCCTAAAGAAATAAGAGGGTATTACTTCTACAATCCTTCTGAGGGTAAAGTGTTTGTCGCTCGAACTGGAGTTTTCCTAGAAAAGGATTTTATTTCTAAAGGAATCAGTTGGAGGAAAGTAGAGCTTGAAGAAATTCAAGAATCACAAAGCATTGACACGCCTATGGAGGAATTAAAGCAGGAAACACAAGTAGTTATGGAATAGCAACCTACTCAAGTAGAACAAGACCAGCGTAGGTCAAGCAGGATACGTCACCTACCTGAGAGATATGGATATCTCATAACTAATTAAGGTGATGTATTACTCATGGATCAAGATGAGCATGTGACCTACCAAGAGGCCATAACTGGTACTGAGTCTGAGAAGTGGCTAGAAGCCATGAAATCTGAAATGGATTCCATGTACACAAACCAAGTTTGGACCTTGGTAGAGCCTCTTGTAGGAGTTAACCCTATAGGATGCAACTGGGTCTTCAAAAAGAAGACTGACATGGATGGTAAGGTACATACCTATAAGGCAAGACTGGTTGCAAAAGGATATAAACAAATTCATGGGGTTGACTATGATGAAACCTTTTCACCAGTTGCAATGCTTAAATCTATTCGGATTTTACTTGCTATCGCTGCATATCATGATTATGAAATATGGCAGATGGATGTCAAAATTGCTTTCCTTAATGGGAATCTTCTTGAGGATGTGTACATGACACGTCCTGAAGGATTTGACATACCAAAAGAATCCCAAAAGATATGTAGGTTACAAAGATCAATCTATGGATTGAAGCAAGCTTCCAGAAGTTGGAATCTTCATTTTGATGAAACAGTAAAACAATATGGATTCATCGAGAACGAAGATGAGCCTTGTGTCTACAAGAAGGTTAGTGGGAGCATGATCGTTTTCCTGGTATTATATGTAGATGACATATTACTCATTAGAAACGATGTCCCTACCCTGCAACAAGTAAAGTCTTGGTTGGGGAAATGCTTTTCTATGAAGGACCTAGGTGAAGCAGCCTATATATTAGGAATCAGAATCTATAGAGATAGATCACAAAAACTGCTTGGCCTAAGTCAGAGTACATACATAGACAAAGTGTTGAGACGATTTAATATGCATGATTCCAAGAAAGGATTCATACCTATGCAACATGGCATGTGTCTATCAAAAACACAATCCCCTTCAACTAAGGAAGAAAGGGATCGCATGAATAAGATCCCATATGCATCTGCAATAGGATCTATCATGTATGCCATGTTATGTACTCGACCAGATGTCTCGTATCCTTTAAGTACAACGAGTAGGTACCAATCTGATCCTGGTGATGCTCATTGGGTAGCTGTCAAGAATATCCTTAAGTATTTGAGAAGGACTAAGGACTCATTCTTGATATATGGAGGCCAGGAAGAGCTGGTTGTAATTGGATACACCGATGCTAGCTTCCAGACAAATAAGGATGACTTTAGATCGCAATCTGGTTATGTGTTTTGCTTAAATGGTGGCGTTGTGAGCTGGAAAAGTTCAAAGCAAGATATAGTTGCTGATTCTACAACCGAGGTCGAGTATATTGTTGCCTCAAGTGCAACAAAAGAAGTTGTTTGGATCAAAAAGTTCATTAGTGAACTTGGCATAGTTCCTAGCATTGTGGATCCCATTGGTCTTTATTGTGATAACAATGGTGCTATCGCACAAGCTAAGGAGCCTAAATCTCACCAACGATCCAAACACATACTTAGGCATTATCACCTCATTCGAGAGATAATGGATAGAGGAGATGTGAAAATATGCAGAGTACCTACACTTGACAATATTGTTGACCCACTGACAAAGCCTCTTGCGTAGCAGAAGCATGATGGCCATACTAGATCTATGAGCATTAGGGGTATGCCTGATTGGCTCTAGTGATAGTGGGAGATTATTGGTGTAAGCCTTAGAGTCCAATACTTTTGGTACTTGTATCGAATCATTTATTAATAATAAAAGGCTTTTTCTTTATTATGTTTGTTTAATAAAGTCCCTAGAATAACTAGTCCGTTTAATGTATCAAGTGTGACTTAATCATGAGACCACATTAAACATAAGGACACTATCCTTAAAGTATCCGTAGTCGAGCTTTATTGTGAAGTGGAATAACATTAAAGCATTAAGACTATTATGTATATAGACTGATGATCACATCTCATGGATCATGGATAAGGAGTTATCAAGTCTTAAACATAGGTATGAATATTAAGAGTAATATTTATACTGGATTGACCCGCTATGAGAATACTATATAGAATGTTATGCAAAGTGTCATAAGTTATTCTCATGGTGATAATAGTGTATACCACCCTTCGACCTGAAACCACTATGGACCCTAGATGTAGAGTCGACTGATGTTTACTGTGGAAATTGGTAAACAACCGTTGGTCCTCCCTAGGCTTTAAAACAAAGGGTTACTTGCAGGATCAACCAGTTGATCCCAGGACATGTGCTAGTGCAAGTGAAGCCCGTCCAACTCGACATAATGACTTTTTGAGAAACGGTTCCTAACAAAGTGTCGAACAAGTGTAACGTTTTTTCCACACGAACGGTTTAGATAATGTTACAGCCTATAGGTGACTCGTGACCGACAGCGCTATAACATTCAAAAGAGGTATATGACGAACACTCTTTTGGTAAACTCTATTATCGTAATAGAATCAGTGTCGACAACGTAAACGACAACGCAAAATGATAACTCAAAAGTAAATGAAATTAAGATAAAATGTTCAACGGGAACAATTGAAAAATAAGGAAGTTGCATTGAAATAAATATGGTGATTCACGTACATAGCACTCTAAAAAACTCTTGCTTCCTCGCGCTGGGAATGGGAAGTTTTCTTACAAGTGGTTTTTAGTACAAAGTGAACACCCTGATTCCCTTGTGGGGCATTCTATTTATACTAAACTAAAGGAACTGCTCATAAGCTAAAACTCTTAGAAACTAGCAGATGTTATGTCCCACGATCTACACAACCGTTGCACCCATGTCTTACTAACTGCTCCAAATTCTGGCGCTCTTATTCTTCTTGCAACTGCTAGCTATTTTTAAATTTCAAATTTCTCCCGCCCAGACGTTAGGGCGATGCTGTCTTCTACACATTTTGCTATAATTCTTTAAGTCTCAAATTTCACCTTAGTCGACACAATGGCCTGTCAACCAGGCTAGCTTCTTTTGTCGGCTTCATCATTTGACTTGTGTTTTTCTACTTTTGCTTGCCTCCAACACCTCTTTCTCCTTTGATGGGGTATAACCCCTAACTTCACAGGGCTCTGTCATTAACTATGCTTTCATCATGCCTTAGAGATTTTTTGTGGTAACAAAATGCCCCCCAGAGATGCCATTTTCGACTGTCGAAGTTGGTGAGATGATGGCATCTCTGAAACTTCGATTTACCCCTTACTGTTTCCACTTCTGCTTTGTGGGTCTTCTGTTTACCTCACGCTGATGATGTCATATAATCATGACGGACGTTTCCTTTCCCCCTCGAGACGCACAAAATCACGTCTACGTCATTTCGCGTCTTTATGACTGAACGTGGTTGTCTTTTCGCTTGCCCTCTCTCATCCACGTGTCCGTAAGCATGGGAACATGGGCATACGTGTCGAAAATGGAAGTTCAACCACTCACTCTTCTTTGCTCAGGGTTTAAACTCTATAAAACCCTCACTCATTCTTCTTCTTCTCTTTTTTCGCCTTCTTGCTTCAGCATTTACCTGTCTCATGCGCTCTGTGATAACTCTTCATCTTCAATCCGAAAAATCTTCTATTCTCTCCATGGCAAACTCTAACAAACCTTCTGCTGCTAAACTCACACATCCCATCAACATTGATGGTAGGGAGTATGTTCCTGAGCCTCCGTTTGCAGAAGAAAAGGAGAAAATCTGGCATTCTCAGGTATTGATTTCTCTCTCTTTGGCTAATGAACCCTTAGCGTTCTTAGGACCTCTCCCAGAAAACCGACACCCAGAGGTTACCAAAAACGACTCTTCCCTTTTCCCCGCCAGTCACATTTCTGAACCTGTGATTTCCGCTCAACAACCCTTCTCCCTTCGCTACGTCGACAGGAACTTCAGGACTGCTCCTCCCAGAAATTGTCCTAAGTTTTGCGCTTGGATGGACCGATTGGAATCAGAAAAAATCGACCACTGGAAAAGGACAGGCATCTATACCCTTTTACAGATTGCCCGTTGTGGCCCTCCCCAGTCTTGTGGCATGTTATTAGCTGCCCTTCAATTCTAGGAGAGTTCGACCAACTCCTTCCATACTAAGTGTGGCATGATCACGCCGACACTTCTGGACATTGCTGCCATTACTGGCTTGAAACCAACTGGCGAAGTTTTCGACTGCAAAGCTGTAGCGCCAATTTCCTTGAGGTTCGACGTTGGTGACTCTCGCAAGCCAACCTACAACAATTTTATTGATCATCATGCCACCTCTGCAGGCCCTGTGACCAACGAGGAACATGTGGCATTTTTTACCCTCTGGCTATCCCGCTTCGTCTTCTGTTCTAGATCTATGCAGGTAGCGAAGCATTTTGCCCTCTTGGTGACCCAACTGCACCAAGAGCGTGACATTGCCTTGGGCCAACTGATTTTAACTTCTCTCTATGAGTCTCTATCTGAGGTTGTCTGCCAAATTAGGCTCTTCGACCCCGAGAACTCCAGAAAGAAAAACGTGTTGGTCCATGGCCCTTTCTGGTTTTTGCAGTTGTGGATCAATGCCACTTTCTCCAGAGATATAGCCCCCTATGGGATGAGGAGGGTTGCATGTCCCCCAGAGGAACGACATCTTATCTGGAAACGGTTGATCCCCCTGATGCCTATCGAAAAAAACTTCCCGGACCTTCAAGTGTTTCGACTCTTATTCAACATCATGTTGACTCGTGTCGATTTTCTACCTTCTATGGCCCCTTTCAGCCGTTGAATTGAGGGTCTTGAGTGGCCCACCTGACCTTTCCCTCCAGTTGATGGGGAACATAAAGATGAAGCCTTCCTCATTTGGAGGCGTTTTCTGGTCCCTCGATTCTTGTCGGCTGAGACCGCCAACAGCAATCCTGGCTTAGTGGCTTATCAGCCTAACCTCGTGGCCAGGCAATTTGGCCTTTGCCAATTCATTCCCAAGTCTCTGTTCTCCTCTCAAGAATTACTTGCCAATATCCTCTGTGGTCAACCTTGGAGCGAGGTCGAAGAGGAACTTGAAACCATTTGGAAAAATCGACCACGTCTTCCTTCTCTTCCTTTTCGACCAACCTACTATTGTACCAAAGAATTCCATGATTGGTGGCAGTCGTATTTTACCCTTTATGTTGGCGCTCCTGATGCCAAACTATCTGAATTAACTGAGGCTTTTGTTTGTTTGCAGGCAAAGTCGACCAAATGTAAGGCTCTTCATGTTAAACAAATTCGTGCTTTTCAGAATTATTTCCAAGTTGTGTATCGACCAGATAATCTTCGTGGGACCATCTGGGTGGCTGCGGTCGAACTAAAGGCGAAAATAACATACCGACTTTCAAAGCTCAAAATCCCTGGTCACGTGAAAGACAAGTATCTTTACGCCCTTCACTTTGGAAACCTCAAGTTCCCGCCTGTGCCATCTAGTCCTCTGGCTTTGGCCTTTGGTCATTTGGTTCCGGTGTGGTTTTATTGTCCCATTTCATACGTACAGAATGCCTCTAAGAAAAAGGCCAACAGAATGGTCCCAACAAAGTATTATCTGCCTGACTACTCAGGACCGCTTCACATTGATTCTCAGTATGTTAGTGTGTTCGAAACTACACAACTTGGTAACACTTCTCCGGAAATTTTAACATTCCTTTCTAGCTAGATTTCGCTGCTCACTTGTGTTTCTTTTTATTTATTCGCAGTGATCCCTCTAAATCCTGTAGGTTCTGCATCTTCTAACCAACCTACTCCTTCGACCCAGTAGGCACAGGTTCGACTTTGGCTGAGTTACTGTTTCCTTTGACTTTTTGTTTTTTATTCTTAATCATCATTTCCCTTCTTGCAGGCTGCTCCTGAGAATTCCTCTGACGATGATGGGTGCCCTATCGCTCAAGTCTTAAGGAAACCCAGTTCCTCTGTATGCCCCTATCTGAAGCATTCATATTTACTCTTGTGCCTTAAGAGAACTACTACGTGGTCACAAATATCTCACTTATGTGCAGGGTCAACCACGTTCGATAGAACCTACAGTCTCCTCTCACTCCAAAAAATCCAAGAAACACAAACACTCTGCCCCCGCAGGCTCTGAGTATTTCTTATCGGCTTGTCTTCTCTTCTAGCTAGAATATCTGCTTATAACCTCTCTTCATGTCTCCAGCACACTTCCCAACATAAATCCAAAAGCCACCATGGCCACAAGAGGAAAAAACATGACTCCCCCTCCAAGAGTGGCGAAACCAAGAAGAAAAGGCACCATACAATGCCTCCTTCGGAGATTCCTGTTGAAAACCTCGACACCATTATGGTCGACACTTCCATCCTCAATCCGGTCCCTGATCCAGCTGTGGGTGCTTCATCGTCAACTGGCATCTCTCCTGCTGCTGCCTTGGGGAAAACAAATCAGGATGCAGTCTCTCCTGCGTCAACACAGGTATTTACCCATTTTCCTGTTCACTCCTTTGGATTTTTGTACTTTTCTTACACAATTTTTCTTTCTGCAGGCTGAAGCCTCAACTGAGCCGACTCAACCTGTTACTGACTATACTCCCGCGTCGCTAGTCTCTTCTCCAGCTCGCCCATTTCCGTCTGTCGACACCGCTGGTGAGTTCATTGAATTCCCTATCCAGATTAGTGATAGTGACTCTGACTCAGTCACTAGTCCTGCAACGCATCCGGACTCCAGTTCGACTAGTTCTGACTCTAGTCTTTCTTCAGCTTCCTTGCCTTTGCAGGATCCACAGGGGCTAGTAGGTGTCGACAACAACAAACAACCCTTTCAGATTACTCCTCCGTCGACTGTTTTTCTCCTTCTCCTCAAGTTACTCCTCCAGCGACTGCCTCTCCTTCGACTTTCCCAGGGATGGCGTTCAAACCTTCTGCTTTAGAAGCAATTGCCAGGCTCCGCAATCTTGTGAAATTGTGTGATGCTTCTTCAGACTCTGAGCAGCTCCATTCTGGAAAAATGGGCCTTGAGGCGACGAAGACTAAGGCTCTCATGGACAAAATCCGCGTTCACGCCTTGAATCTTGACCTTCCTTTCGTGCTCATGCATGAGCCTG
Organism: Lathyrus oleraceus; assembly: GCF_024323335.1. NCBI lineage: Eukaryota > Viridiplantae > Streptophyta > Magnoliopsida > Fabales > Fabaceae > Lathyrus > Lathyrus oleraceus. Next base: position 249,360,187 of record NC_066585.1, on the reverse strand, counting down.
CTATCGGTCCAGAGATCTTGAGTGTGCTTGCCCAACTAAAGGGTCTCCAGCTCTCTGATTATGTCAAAAGTGCAATGGCGGCTCTCGAACACATTCTGGTTCCCATGCTGCACCACATCGACAGCGTCCGGGACACTGAACGCCAGATTACTGCTACTGAGGCCTCCGTGAAGGAGAAATGGGAGTTGGTGACGCATGCCCACGCAGAGGTCAACAATATGTTAGGGGCTATGGAGGAGCGGAAGAAAGAATTGACCTTCAAACAAACACGGGCCACTGAGATACGTCAACAAATTGATGCCCTTCGGCGTCAAATTGCTACTCTGGACAGTGAGTTGGAGTCAATTACCCAGGAGGAGTCATGTTTTGTCGACGAAGTGCTGAAACCTGCAGAGGCCACTGTGGAGCAAACCACCAGTGATGCCTTAGCGGTTGCTGAAGAACATTTGGCCGTCGAGGGGAAACTTGAGGAGCTCAAAGCCTACGCCGACACCTTGGAGCCTGCGTCCTTGCATTACAATTTTGAGCTTAAGTCTTTACAAGCCAAGTTCGGCCAGTTTTGACCGTTTATATTGTCTGTACACGCTTTTTATAATATTCGAACAACGGCTTCTTGCCACTTTAATGTTATCTTTCTTACTTTTAGCACTGTATATTTATTTTCTGTGCCTTTGTAGCTGGTTTCTAACATAGTTATCTCTAACCTTATTCTTTCGACAGTTTTTTAGTCTGCCACAATTTTGACCTCTTGAAGGAGAGGCCTATATTTTTTCAGGTACTTTCCATTTACTCTTAGGATTCGCCTATCTGGTGCCAACTCTTCAACCTCGTAGGCGTTGTTGGAAAAAACCTGCAAAACCTTAAATGGTCCTTCCCATTTAGGGGACCACTTACCCAAAACTCTATCATTCCTGTCCATAGGCAGGATCACTCTCCAAACCAGATCGTCGACAGCCAACATTTTACCTTTCACCTTTTTATTGTAGGCTCGGGCGACTTTCTCTTTCTGCCTTTGTAGGGAGTCCAACGCTAACATTCTTTCTTCATCTACATCGACCAATTCGTCTGTCATCATACTCCAGTAGTCTTCAGAAGGTATTTCATACTGCCTTTGGGTTCTGACCGCCTGGACCTGAATCTCTACTGGCAATACTGTGTCGTGCTCATACACCAGTCAAAATGGGGTTGTTCCAGTTGCTTCTTTTGGTGACGTTCGACACGCCCACAAAGCTTGATCCAACGTCTTATGCCAATTTCTTGGCTTCTTTCCTATGTGCTTCTTTATTAGGCTGATGATTACCTTATTAGCAGCTTCGACTTGGCCATTCGCCTGTGCGTAATAGGGGGTAGAGGTCAGTAACTTGATTTCCATTTCTTTTGCAAAATCTTGCACTTTTCGACCAGTGAAAACTGACCCCTGGTCGGTTGTAATAGTTTCTAGGATGCCAAATCTGCAGATGATGTAACTCTGGACAAAGTCTATCACAACATCTTGGTCCACATTTGTTAATGCTACGGCTTCGACCCATTTTGTGAAATAGTCGATACCGACTAGCACATACCTTTCTTGTTTCGACGAAGCTGGCCTTATTTCTCCTATAACATCCAGAGCCCATCCTCGAAATGGCTAGGGCTTCAGAATTGTATGCAGTTCGCTTGCAGGCACATGCTGTATGCCCCCATGTAATTCGCATTCTTTACAGCCTTTAGCAAATTCAATGCAATCTCTTAGCATTGAAGGCCAATAAATTCCTGAGCGCATCAAAAGTCATTTCATCTTCAAACCTACTTGATGTGCCCCACACGCCCCACTATGTATGCTTGACACAACCACGTATGCCTCACTTTCTCCTAGGCATTTTAATAACACTCCTTCGACCGTCTTTTTGAATAATTCATCATTTACCAAGACGTAGCTAAGGGCCCTATATTTTATCTTTCAATTTGTCGACCCCACGAGATTATGTAAGTAATTGACTAGCGGTTTACGCCAATCACTCCCCCCCCCCGGATGTCGATAGCCAGAATTTCAAAATGATTTTTATCTACGGCTCCCAACTTCACGATCGCCAAATTCGATGGTGACAACACTGTTGCTCGTACTTTCTCTCTTACTTGGACCTCTTCATCCTGGTCTTTCGACGCTTTGTACCCTGTGGCCTCCTGCACCAAATCATTTGCTCTTTGGTTTTCTTGTCGTGGAATGTGTTGGAGATTGACTTGCTCAAACCTCTTGAGTAATCTGATGGTGACCATAAAGTACATGATTAAATTTTCTTTAACACATCCGTACTCTTTTGATGCTTGTTTAATCACTAAATCCGAGTCTCTCATAATTTCGACATTCCTTGCCCCCAATTCTAGCAAAAGTTCAAGTCCGGTGATCAGTGACTCATATTCTGCTTCATTATTGGTGCATACCCCTTCGATTCTGTATTTGAACTCTGCTGGAATTCCATCTGGAGAAATTATGACTCCTCCTATCCCAGATCCATGCTTATGTCTCGACCCATCGAAGTATAGCCTCCATGGTGCTAAATCTACGTAATTCTGCGCCATTTCGACCATTGAATGGTCGACAAGAAAATCCGCTACTACCTGCCCTTTCATCGCTTTCAAAGGTACGTATGTCAGGGAGTATTCTGTTAACGCTAAAGCCCATTTCCCAATTCGACTGTGCAAAATTGGTTTAGATAACATGTGTTTAATAATATCAAAGTGGGAAGATACGTACACATCAACAGGCTTGATCTATTGCTTTAGTTTCATACAAGAGAAATACAGGCATAGACATAGTTTTTCTATATCACTATACCTAGTTTCAGGATCATTAAGCATTCGACTAAGGTAATACACTAGTCTTTCGATACATTTTTCATCCTCTTGGACTAACATACTTCCTATAGTTGATTCTGAGGCTGCAATATACAACCTCATTGGCCTATGCCTAACATGAGGGGCCAGTACTGGAGACCTAGTCAAATACTCTTTGATTTTGTCGAAAGCCTCTTGGTGTTCATCCTGCCACTTGAAATCCTCGTTCTTCAGTCGAAGTAGTGGGGAGGACGCTTTTGTTTTGCCACTTAGATTTGATATAAATCTCCTAAGAAAAATTATTTTTCCCAAAAAAGATTGCAACTCCTTTTTGGTCGACGGAGGCTTGACGTCCATAATGGCTTTTATTTTGCTTTGGTTGACTTTGATACCCTTTTTATGCACCACTAAGCCAAGGAAGTCGCCTGCTTGCACACAAAAAGCGCACTTTAATGGATTCATTTTTAATCCATATTTCCTCATCCTCAAAAAGGCCTTTCAAAGATGTTCGACGTGAGCATGTTGTCCATTTGATTTTATCATAATATCATCAATGTATACTTGCAGAACATTGAGTTCATCACCCTCTGGTATGTTGCTCTGACATTTTTCAAGCCGAATGGCATGACAACCCACTCATATGTCCCCAAGGCTCCTGGACATCGAAACGCTGTCTTCGGCACGTCTTCTTTTGCAATAAAAATTTGGTTATATCCAGCATAACCATCTAACATGCTTAAGTATTCAAACCCAGCGGCCGAATCGACCAACATTTCAGCCACGGTGATGGCATACTCATCTTTTAGGGTGGCAACATTTAGATCTCTAAAATCAATACATACTCTTAAAGACCCGTTTTTCTTTATGACTGGCACAATATTGCCCAACCATTCGACATACCTTGCCGTTTGAATAAACTTGCTTTTCAGAAGTCTTTCTACTTCTTCTTTTATCTTTGCCATGATCTCTGGAGCGAAACGCCTGGGCGTCTGCTTCACTGGCTTTCTTCCAGCTTTTATTGGCAGCTTTAACTCGACCAAATCTCTACTTAAACTAGACATTTCGTTATAATCCCAAGCAAAACAGTCCCTAAATTCTTTAAGTATGGATATTACCTCAGACTTTAGTTCTTTGTCGATGTTGGCGCTTATGTATGTTGGCCTTTTCTCGCCATTCTCGCCAAGGTCGACTTCTTCCAAAGGGTCTTTTGGTCGGATTTTCTCTGGTGCCTTTGGGTCTTTTTCAAACCCTAACGGTTCATTGTCATAAATGCAGTCCAGACGCTGCATGTCTAAGTTTCTTTTAGCCAAAGTTGGCTTGTCTGGGGGTTCTGGCCTAATAGCCATGTGCCCTTCTTTATTTAACGCACAAGCTTCAACAACCATGTTTCCTTCAGCCTCTAGAGCCAACTTTATTTTGTTCTCGGCAATGTATGCCAAAATCTTTCTTAGAGCTTCTAGCTCAGACATCATCAGCGACGTCTCCCCAGTCTGTCGGCCGGATACCTGTATAGGGTGGATCATCCAGGTGTTCCACATCCCAAATGAATCCATGAGTCTCGTGCAGAGTCAGAGAGACGAAAGCTTCACTCAGATTAGCATATACATCCTCAGTTGGAAAGCAAGGAGAGATGTTGGCCAGCTTTCTTTCGAACTCCTTCTTGCCGACATTATTCACGTCAGCCATGAAGTACCCTTGGTCGGCTTCGATATTTTTGACCACCCCATCTTCTCTCCAAATCACCAACCTTTGATGCGCTGAAGATGGTACAACTCCGACACCATGTAGCCACTCTCTGCCAAATAGCAAGTTGTAACTTGGCTTAGCGTCTATCACCATGAATAATGTCGGTCTGTTTACTGAACCCACCATGATATTCACCATAATGACTCCCATGGTGCTTTTCGTCTTTCCTCCGTAGTCAGACAAAACCACGTTATTAGATCTGATGTCGGCATCATACTTGCCAATCTTCCTCAGAATATGGTGCGGCATGATGTTGACCGTGGCACCACAATCGACCAAGACTTTGTTGACAGTTACGCCTTCCACTTTTGCCCTTATCAACAGTGGTTTCAAATGATTCTTCATATTCATCATTGGTCTTTCAAACACTGCCTCTTGGCTTTTAGCAGACCCATCGTTCAGCACAAAATAGCATCTTGGTTGGTGCAAAGCCATTTCTTTAGTGTCGACATCGTCTCCCAACTCTTCCACTTCAGTTACACATTTGTACTCTTGTGGTAGGATTGACACCACATTGACCAAGATATCCAAACTTGCTTCAGACTCTGAATTGAAGTCATCAGTCACTTCATCAGAACATTTCTCAGTTGGTCGACGGACATACTCTCTGATCCGTTCCTTCGCTGATGTGTCGACCTTCATAACAATTTCCTTCCCAGCATTCGCCTCGCTGGTCACGCCTCTTGCAGCTTCTCTTTCGGCCTGTTTACGCCTCTGAAAGCGTCTCCATTGAGTCCTCGACATGGGGTTCTTCCCCAAATAGTTTTGAGAGACATGAGTCCTTTTTTCAGACTTAAACTCACGCCTGTAGTTAATTGCTAGACCTTCTCTAGCAGTAACAACACCTTGTGGGGTGTCTTGTTTTTCTTGAGGCTTTGATCCAAGTACCTCTAGGAGCACTTGCCGACGACACGAAGCTTTTAGGCCTCGTTTGGTTATTTCCCACAGTCTTTTTTGAGCCTCTTTCATTCTGGTAACCCCTGGTCGGCACATTCCTTTTGCTTTTACCTAGTTGCAGCTTCTGGAAATTCTCCGCCGCTATTTTGTCGTTGACAACACCACATCATGGGCACAAGCACACTTGTGAACCCTTGTTCTTGCAGCGATACAGAAAATCCACCAAGTCTTCATCAGCCCTTGGGTAAGCTTCAGTTATATCGACATCTGGGCTTTCCCCAGTTTGCTCCAACATGTTGGCCTCATCGTATTCGGTGATCTCGACCATGTTGATCTCGACTGGCTCCACGAACAGAGCCTCCTCCTGGTGAAGAGGATCAGCGTCGATCTTCATTTTGCGGCTAGCAAATTTCAGCCTACCCTCTTAAATTGCTTTCTGAACCAAATCCCTGAAAAGGTGACAATTAGAGGTGTTATGACCAAGATAGTTATGATATTTACAAAACCCTCTTTTTTGTCTCTGTTCTAACGGTGGCATTTTAGTCCCAGGAGGTACCACCATTTGCCCATCTTTGACCAATAAGTCAAAAATTTCCTCACATTTCGACACATCAAAAGTATAAGTTTTCGAAGGGAATTTTGGATTGTGTTCGACAGGATTTCTTCCTTGTGCAGGCAACAATGATCGACACTCATAGGCGGACCCTGGCTTTAGTTCAGCCACGTCGATGTCTAATTCGGTCGATGAAGCATAAGCGGCCTCACATATTGGGTCTGTCGCGTCGTATTCGACGAACGCTACCTTTTCTTTCTTAGACTTATTGTGCCTAACTTTTTCTAACCTTAGTCGTTCTAGATGTCAAACCCTATCAGCTAGTTGTGACATACTTTTCACAAAAGTTGGATCTATCTTCTTCCTAATGGAATAATCTAAACCTCCTGCGGCCATTTGAACTAGTTCATGTTCTGGCACTTGCGTAAAACACCTAGCCTTTAAGGACCTAAAACGATTCAGATAATCGTCGATGCTCTCAGCAAACCTTCTCTTGATACTAGACAATTCTGCCAAACTAATTTTGGAGTGTCCTTCATAAAACTGTTCATGGAACTTCTTTTCTAATTTGGCCCACGAATCGATTGAACTTGAGGCCAACGAAGTAAACCATGTGAAGGTAGCCTTAGTTAGACAGGAGAGGAAGTTTTTTACTCTCAAACATTCATTATGAGCTAAATCTCCTGACTCTGTTAAGTATCTGGCAACGTGCTCTATTGTCGATTCACCAGATTCTCCCCCAAATTTAGTGTACTTAGGCACTTTCATCCCCCTGGGCGCCTCGGCTTGGAGAATAAACTCAGCTAACGGGGAGGCGTACAATGGCCTTTGCAATGCAGCACCCATGCCGTTTCTAGCCATAATCCTTTTGACAATAGTTGTCAAATTATTTTCCACTGCTAAGTCTTCTTGTCGATGTTGATCGACAATTTGGTCAGCATCCTGGTGTCGGTTAACCATCACCATCGGGTTACGTCCCGCGACTCCTGATTCGACGCCTTGATTTTGAAGGGGTATAATGACTTGTCCTTTGTGGACTGTTTCCTCCTCCGCTGCCCCTATCTCCATCTGCACAGGAACAATCGGTCTAATCACTTGTGCCATCTGTCGAGCCGGTGCCCCTAGAAAATTGCACAAGCGTGTCAATTGATTCGCCACTTGCCTATTTGTTTTAGCAGATTCTTGTATTACTGGGTTAAAGATTGTGCCCATCTGGTTGGTCAACATGTTAACCAATTCATGGTTACTATCGTCCATTTGTTGTCTCAACACCGCTACTGAAGTGTTCGACAGCGGCATGGTTCTGTTCTGAGTATTATTCCTCATGTTGCCCCCTTACGCTGATCCTTGCAAGGGTGGATTTGTCTCTGAAAACAGTGTTGCACTTGATGTCGACTGATATCCTGGCATTAAGGAATACGACATTCCATAAAGAGGATCTGTGGTGCCAAAGAGAGGCACATAAGGTCTGAACGTCGTTATCATTGATCCTGAACCCCCCGGTGGAGGTCGAGGAATTGATGTTCCAACCGCACCCGTAGTCGACATGGTTAAGGCTGCACTTGTCATCGGTGGCAAAGTGGCAACCTGTGAGATTACTGTTTCCGTAGTGGATAAAGTTCCTCGTGGTACTTCATCTGTGTTAGTTTCTGACATTTTCACCATATTTCGTGGCTTACTATACAGTTTGCCACTTCTAAGTTTCATGCAATTTTCGCAACTGCTCTAGCACCGTCCCACTGGGCGTGCCATTTTGTTTACTGTGGAAATTGGTAAACAACCGTTGGTCCTCCCTAGGCTTTAAAATAAAGGGTTACTTGCAGGATCGACCAGTCGATCCCAGGACATGTGCTAGTGCAAGTGAAGCCTGTCCAACTCGACAGAATGACTTTGTGAGAAACGGTTCTTAACAAAGTGTCGAACAAGTGTGACGTTTTTCCACACGAACGGTTTAGACAATGTTACAGCCTATAGGTGACTCGTGACCGACAGCGCTATAACATTTAAAAGAGGTATATGACGAACACGCTTTTGGTAAACTCTATTATCGTAATAGAATCAGTGTCGACAGTGTAAACAACAACGTAAAATGATAACTCAAAAGTAAATGAAATTAAGATAAAATGTTCAACGGGAACAATTGAAAAATAAGGAAGTTGCATTGAAATAAATGTGGTGATTCATGTACATAGCACTCTCAAAAACTCTTGCTTCCTCGCGCTGGGAATGGGAAGTTTTCTTACAAGTGGTTTTTAGTACAAAGTGAACACCCTGATTCCCTTGTGGGGCATTCTATTTATACTAAACTAAAGGAACTGCTCATAAGCTAAAACTCTTAGAAACTAGCAGATGTTATGTCCCACGATCTGCACCCATGTCTTGCTAACTGCTCCAAATTCTAGTGCTCTTATTCTTCTTGCAACTGCTAGCTATTTTTAAATTTCAAATTTCTCCCGCCTAGACGTTAGGGTGATGCTGCCTTCTACACATTTGGCTATAATTCTTTAAGTCTCAAATTTCACCTTAGTCGACACAATGACCTATCGACCAGGCTAGCTTCTTTTGTCGGCTTCATTATTTGACTTGTATTTTTCTACTTTTGCTTGCCTCCAACACCTCTTTCTCCTTTGATGGGGTATAACCCCTAACTTCACAGGGCTTTGTCATTAACTATGCTTTCAGCATGCCTTAGAGATTTTTTATGGTAACAAGTGCCTTATAGCTGATCAAACATTATCCGTAACTGGATGACCATAAAGACAGATGATGGGTACTCCACGAAGCATGCTAAGGGACATGAGTGACCTAGATGGAATTTGCCCATCCTGCGTAACAGGATAAATGTCTATGGGCCCAATATTGAACTGGACAAGGATGACACAGTCTATGCCTTGTGTTCAATATAGACATAAGGGCAAAAAGGTAATTGTATACATAAGTATTATCACAAAAGGATTTGTCAGATCACATGACATTTTCGTGTCTTGGGTAGCAGTGACATGTTGCTAGATACCGCTCACTGTTTATTATGTTAAATACGTGATTTAATATAATTATCAATGCCGCGAAAACCTATAGGGTCACACACAAAAGGACGGATTGATGAGAGATAGAGTAACTAAGGAATACCGTAATGTACGGTGCACTTAAGTGAATTGTAGAACATCGTAAGGTACGATGTACTTAAATAGAATATGAAATAGGGTAAGGTACCACGCGCTTAAGTGATTTTGGCATATTATAAGATATGGGCCACATACACTTGAGTGGGCTTTTTAGCTTGCAGCCCACACAAGTGGTTCTATAAATAGAACCCTTGTGTAGAAGCATTAGTGTAGTTGAAATTTCATTTCTCTCTCTCTCTCTCTCTCTCTCTCTCACACACTCAAAGCCTTCATTCATAGCAGATAGTACTAAGATTGAAGAAATTCGTTCGTGTGGACTGAGTAGAGGCGTTGTCATCGTTCAACATTCGTGATCACTCCGTAGATCTGCATCAAAGGTTACAATTGCCACAAGAGGTAACGATTCTATCACTGATCATGCCCATTCGTAATGATCACTAAAGGAGAAATTTTAAATTCCATTGCGTTTTGGATCGCTCTTCTCCTTCAATTATAGCTATCTTTATTTGATGCCTTGGTCTTCATTTGGTTTGCTTGGATATTGCTTATGCTTGTTGCTTGCTAAAGTCCGAAGGAAAATGGGTTTCTATATGAGACTATTGCCCATTGGATTGCATCCCATTGGTCAGATCTTTTCAACTCTTAACTTTTAATTTTTGTCTAGGTAGTCTCCCCATCTCTTCCCACTTCTTAAATTTCAAAATATCTCCCTCTTTTCAAAAACTTCCTTTGCTTGTGTTTTCTAACTTAGACATGTTTTAATGATTAGAAACTTTAGCCTTGTGCTATTGAATTTTCTAACTTTTTTCTTAAATCAATCTTGTAAATAAATGTAACCATATTGACTTTAATTTCAAAAAAAAGACAAAAAGAACTAACGACATCATTCAAGTCTTTGGCCTTTTGTGCTTTTTCTTTTAAACTTTTGATTAAAATCAATTCATCAACTTCTTTGAAATTTTTACCATGAACTACGGGGTTTTTATCTCTCATTTTTATGTTGGTACGTAGGCATAAGACCGAAGGTCTTGTCAAACACAAAAATATAATCAATGAATTATTTTCTCATCCTCTCACTCTATATTTTACCAAACATCATTTACAATAAAAACATATGCACACAAAAAAGGGCTCCCCAGGAGTACCTATGATACTTTGGGTGCTAATACCTTCCCTCTGTGTAACCAACCCCCTTACATGTAACCTATGGAGTTTTATTAGTTTTGATTTGAAAACTTCTTATCTTTGGGTTTTGTTCGTACTTTTCCCTTTTTCTTTGGAAATAATAATAGCACGGTGGCGACTCTGGTTTTACTAACGTCAAGTTTATCCATAGCTTGATGGTCACGAATTTACCTCTACAGAAATTAAGTGGCGACTCTGCTGGGGAGTGGTCCTCGGTGGGTTTAGCCTGCTTTTTATATGTATATATTTGTATATTTGATGTTTGTTTATATATATTGTTGTGTGATATAATATGTCTGTTGTGCTTGGTGATCTTTGTGTGGTGAGATAAGTTCTAAATCGAACTTGCGTGCAATTAAGATAGGAGGATGGTATAGTCATGTTCAACTCGTGTGGAGTAGTCCTTAACGAGTTGGCTTGAGACCCATCTACTCAGTGGAGACCTTTTTAGTGTTACTGATGTCACACAAGTAATTTGTGGATATGCATTACTTTATATAATTTGGGGGTCCGAGAAGCTGAGGACCGTAGAACATTTAACCCAACATGGCCTATTTAGGATGTAGTACGGAGACTGTTCAAGTATAGACTTGATATCAATTGTTCGCGATACTACACTCAGACGAGTTTCTCTTGAGAATATTATGGGTTGATGAGTCAGTCATCATAATCTATAATATTCGACAGATGGGATCAAGACTCTTGGAAATTTTTTGAACATGATCTACAGGTTTTTATCCGTAGTACACTCCTTTGGGATAATCCTTAACCTGACTCTATGCTCGTGACTCGCAACAAACCCATTGATTCTCGGTTGATCCAATCAATCTCATCAATATCAATGGAACTTGGATGTTGATAAGGTCAAAACCATAATCCACCAAAATGGATGATTGATCTCGATGATGACTTGATCCATCCCTTGACCTTTGTTTGTTTTTACCTTGTGTGTGATCCCTTGTGTGTGATTGTTGCATTCATGCATACATGTGCACCATGAATTCATCACATAAAAATAAATTTCAAGGGAACTAAGGTCTTAGTTGCAAATATTTTCAGACCATGGATTGTGAATGAAGGAACACTAAGAAGTACAGTTTCAGATGTCATAATTTGAAGGAATTAAGGAAGCTATCATCCTTTGTATTAGATCCCTTGGATTTCAAGCAACGTCATGGGAAGCTCTTGTCTGTACTATATACTGATGTGGTTGAAGGACTTCTGAGTGTTTTGGTGCAGTTTTATGACCCTCTCTATCACTGCTTCACTTTTCCTGACTATAAACTTTTTCCCACGTTTGAGGAGTATGTCCATCTCTTGGGTATACCCATATCTGACAAGGTACCTTTCAGTGGATTGGAGGAGATCCCGAGATCTCATGTCATAGCCTAAGCTCTTCATCTGAAGAAATCTGAGATTGATGCTCACTTGGTGAAGAAAGGGGGTATTCTTGGATTGACTTCCGAGTTTCTCATTGGTAGAGCTATTGTCTTTGCTCAAGCCAGTAGCATGGATGTTTTTGAAGCTATTTTGTTCTTCTCATATATGGTTTAACTTTGTTCCCTAACATTGACAGTTTTGTTGATGTTAACGCCATTAGAATTTTCTTGATTGGGAATCCTGTTCCGACTCTGTTGGGTGACATGTATTTCTCTTCGAATTTGAGGAATTCTAAAAGTGGTGGGACTATTGTGTGATGTGTTCCTCTTCTGTACAAGTGGTTTATTTCGCACTTACCTCAGACGCTTGCTTTTTTGGAGAACAAGCAATGTCTACGGTGATCTCAAAGACTCACGTCTCTTATTAATGATGATATTGTTTGGTATAATTCTGCATTGGGTAGCTTGGACAATATTGATAGTTGTGGTGAGTTCTCTAATGTGCCTCTCATTGGTACACAAGGAGGAATCAACTACAACCCAACTTTGGTCCATCGTCAACTTGGGTTCCCCTAGAGAGATAAGCCTAATAATGTTCAGTTAGAGGGTTTACTCTATCAAGAGTGTAAAGATCCCCAACTTTTAAAGAATAGGATGATGCATGTTTGGCATAATGTGCATAGGAAGGGAAGATCCGAGCTTGGTCCATGCAACTGTGAAGCTTTGGAAGCTTACACTATTTGGGTGAAGAAAAGAGCTTTGGAGTTGAAGATGTCATATGCTTGTGAAAGACCTATGCCTATGGTTGTGGATGAGCCATCAACTCTCCCTAACCAAGATATAGAGGAGTTGGAAGACGGACTCGCCAAGATAAAGCAAGAGAAAGACTTGTGGGAAAAGCGGTTCCATGCTTTGAGCTGAAAGCATGAAGAGTTGCAACTTGAGTCGAAAGACAGATATACACTTATTGAGATTCTGGAATAGCATGCAATGAAAAGGCAGGGAGAGCCAGAGGATTTATCTTCCTCTAGTATGCCTCGGTCTTCCGGTGCTTGGAAGAAGATTATTGATCAACTCGTCCTCGAGAAGGCTCAGGTGAAGACATCCTTTGAGTCAGAGATTTGATGCATCCGCAGGAAATATACTCCCTTGGTCAGATCATCTGATGCAGTTGCTAGGGGTCCTTAGGATGAGAATTTCCTTTTCTCTTGTATTTTGTATTTTTTTTTTTCAGTTTCTGAGATTGTACTCGATGTAATCCTTCCAAATTTTATGAATAAAAAGAGATTTTATGGTCAATTTAATATTGTTATTGATTATTATATTTGCAAATAAGACTTCATGTGTTCCTTGAAATAAAAAACATTGCATTTTATGCATCATTTGCATAACAGTTTTCCTCCGCCATTTGTCTTATCAGTTCTTCTACTGTGTATCAGCCAAGTTGACTAATCACTTTAACACCCGAGCTAATCGACTGAAAAGAATGGAACATCTAGAGCAAGAAAATAGAGAGTTAAAGCATGAAATCGCCAGACTTACAACCCTAATGGAATTTGTGATAGCTGCTCAGAACCAACAGTCTCCACCTCCCGTAACTCCTCCCCCTTAGAGAACTGTCATCTCAAAGATCACTTCATCAACTGTGCTTGTGGAGGCTAGCCAGTCTGTTCCTGCCATGACAAATGGATTCCCGTGAGGAATGCCACCTAATTTTATGCCTGAAGGGTATGCGCCTACTTTTTCTTCTGTGCTGACATCTAATCCGGTCCTGTCAGTGCCTCTTCCTATTGTTCACACTCTGCCTCATGTCGAGGACACTATTTACCACTATGAGCCGTCTGAAGGTCCATATGTATATGAGAAGATGGATGAAATGAAGGGTCAGTTTCTTGAGTTGTGCAAGGAATCAAAGACTCTGAGAGGAAATAACTTATTTGGCAAGAGTGCTGCTGAACTATGTTTGGTTCCAAATGTCAAAATTTCGGTGAAATTCAAGGTCCCAGACTATGAAAAATACAAAGGGAATACCTGTATGTTAAGCCATCTTGTTATGTATGCCATGAAGATGTCTACTCAAACTGATAACGACCAGTTACTTATTCACTACTTCCAAGATAATCTGACGGGAGCTACCCTCAAATGGTACATGGGTCTGGACAATGATAACATTCGTACTTTAACGACTTGGGTGAGGCATTTGTCAAGCAGTACAAGTATAATATTGATATAGAGCCAGATAGAGATCAGTTGAGGTCTATGTCTCAGAAGGACAAGGAGACATTTAAAGAATATGCCCAAAGATGGAGGGAGTTAGCTGCTCAGATTAGTCCACCTTTGGAAGAAAATGAGATGACCAAGATTTTCTTGAAGACGTTGAATTCATTTTATTATGAACGTATGATCGCAAGTTCCCCTAATGATTTTACCGAGATGGTGAACATGGGGATGAGATTAAAGGAAGGAGCGCGTGAAGGGCGTCTGTCCAAAGACGAAGCGTCAACAAACAAATAGCTTCTCCAAAAAGAATGAAGGATAAACTAATGCAATATCAGTTGGGAGGCAAATGAGGCCTCATGTCAGGAAGAGTTTTCAATCCTGTCAACATCAATAATTCTAGTTTTTTCCAATAATTCAACCAATCAATCAGTTCCAATTCAGTAACAACCATAACAACGAACCAACAACAATAACAACAATCATCAACAAAACTTCGAGAGGAAGAAGGTCTCTTTTGATCATATTCCTATTGTAATACCCCAAAATTTACCCTTCATTTTTCCTGGAAGCATGGGATTATGTTTTACACTTCATTAGCATCATATTAGGTCATACTCATTGCATACTACATTAGTGACATGGAGATCAGGTTTTGATCGATCAATCCTTAACAGAAGGAGCCCACTCAAATCAAGATTTAGAATTGGACTTCATTTTCTAAGTATACAAGTCTCAAGGGTCTCAGGGGGGTCCAAGTATCTTATTATGGTCCTCAGTTCATCAGTGAAGGATTCAAAGCTATCAGAGTGTTCATCTGGATTTAATCAGAAATTAGGATTTCATGGCTACCTGCAACAGGCAATGTTTGGTTGGAAGTAGAGGAGCTCATCCATGTCATGATTATAGAGGAATCTTGGCCTAGGAAGATTCACAATTATCTCAGAAAGATCCATTGGCAATCAGCACAATCAGTTCCTGATCATTTGGCCCTAAAACTAGGGTTTGGTATAAAATCACTTTATTTCTGATTCTTTGGGTGAAACTCTTTTCCATGGCCCTCCATATGTCCACAAGGGTCTACATACAAAAAATCAACTCTTTATTTGAGCTAGAAGTGCTTCAATTGATCAATGGAATCGGGAATCAGACAGTTTGGGAAAAGTCAACTGTGGGGCCAGAAAAGTCAACTCCTGACATTTTGAGAGTGAAATCTCAAAATCCATTCCTAGGGGATCCTACATGTGAAATTTGATCAAGGTTGGATCATGGATTCATCATTTAATCAGGAATTGGAAAAATTACTTAATTTGGAAATGGTTGACTTTCCATTTAGGGCAAGTTTTCATGATCGTTGTACTCACTTTAAGCCCATTTTTCATCAAGATAAAAGCTCCATTTGAAAATTTCTCCAACATGAAAGTTGTTCCTCTTGTTCCACGCTTTCTAGAGATATAAAGTTTGCTCCATTTGGATTAGAATTGAGAAAGTTATGCTTAGTCAAAGTGAGACATTTGTTTAGGACACTTAGAAAAATTTCTAAATCCAAAATCTTCAAAATTTGTCAATACTTCTTGGCCAGTTTTCTTGCACTTCAAGGCATTATTTGAAAATACTTTCTTCACAACAATTGTACTTTTCCATGTCCTCTTTCACATCCTTTTGGAATCATCTTATTTGGATCCATGGTTTGAGAGATACATTCATTTAAAGTGGGCACCATGACTTGATTTTCTAGGCAGATTTTGGGTCTGGCTGGCCCAATCAGATTTTCTAAGCATGCTGCACAAACCAGTCACGTTTTTTTTACCTCTTTTGGCCATGCATTGGACATCCATTCACTTAAGTTTGACCCAAAATAACAACATTTTACACCTCACTTCACACTTTTATTCTTATGGATAAATCACTTATTAAAAAGCCCATGAGAACACCTAATCCACCCTATTTAAGAAGCTGAAACCCTAACCCTAAAGGAGCATTGGAATTTCGTGGCAAGGAGGCAAAGCTTCATCACATATCAGATTCCATTCCACTTCTATTTTCCATTAGGTAATCATCTCTTTCATGGCCATGTTTTGATATATCTACGCTTGCTTACCATGTTCATTGTAGCACCTCAAATTTGCACCCATCATTGTACATACATTCTCATATTAGGTCATAGCATAACATGGTCCACTGCATAGCATTGCATTATCCCCAGTTGCCTCAAGAGCAAGCAAGCAAGAAATTAGGTCAAACTGGTTTGGAGATCAGTCAACCAAGCAAGCAGGTGCATTTCTCATTGAGCCAAGGCCCTAGGGTTTGTCCAACAAGTTCACAAGACTTGGAGGTCTATTTGAAATGTGCAAGTCAAGGGTTGAAGGCTCAGAGGTCATCAGTATATGCACAGACAGTCAAGAACCCTAGACAGTCAACAGTCAGTCAAAGCAGTGGATGGTGGCCATTCTTGTGGAATTTGGACACCATGCTCATTAATCAAGAGTTCATATGTCTTGGTACATCATTTGAAGTCAAGTTCTCAAGGAATTAGGGTTTGGAGTTCACCAGAAGAGGTTCAGTCAGCCAGAAACCCTAAAAGTCAACTGTTGGTCAACTGTTCATTTAATCAGTAATTTGATGATGGAAATTGGTTTGAGAGGTCTCATTCATGTCCATATAGTCCTCATATATCATTTCAAACACCACCATGGAAGAATTGGAAGCCAGATCAAAAATTTCTAAAAATGGAAACTGGACCTGTAACTGAAACTTACCAAAAATGGAAAGTCTTGATCCTCAAACTTACATCATGATACAAGCTCCAAATGAATTTTTGCCCAACATGAAAGTTGAAGATCTTGTTCTCCCATTTCCAAAAAGTCCAAGAACTCTCAATTCCCATGTGTGGTTGGCAAGTTATGATCGAATCGATTTCAGAAATTCTTGAACTTCAAGAGGCCATATCTCTCAAACCATTTGGCCAATTTTGGTGGGGTTTTTTCCTACAAGTCACATTTGATCCCCTCTTTCCAAAAATATAAATTTCATGAGCCAAAACTTCACCAATCAAAATGGCATTTTTTGACTAGTTCCATTTAAATTCAAGTTTGACTCAAGTTTGACTTTTTGAATTAAAAGTTTTCAGCACATTTGGCCAATTAGGAAGTGTTTGGAATGTCATTTGAAATGTGTTTGCAAGCCCATTCCCATGAAGTACACAGCCCATGCTAGCTTGCTTGAACATTGGAAGAAAAGTACACTTTCACCATATCTCTCCACAAATCCATGGACCATACCTTGTACATCAAAACAGAAGATTTTTACATGATTTTCTGTCATTGTGAACCAGAATTAGAGCCTCTAACACAGCAAAAAACCAGTGTGCTTTCATTCTCAAAAAACACTTCATTCTTGCATTTTCCAATTTTCTGTCCAAGAACTCAAAGAGAACAAAGCCTTGCATTGTTATTTTGACTATCCATTCATCATTTGAAAACCACTAATAGCAGCCACACTTTGGATAGCAAAAAAACCATTGTTCTCTCATTCTCTCAAAAATCACACTCTTAGCATTTTTCCAAAACAGTCAAAGAACTCCAAAGAACAAAACTTGGCCTTGCATAAAACATCATCAAAACAACATATGGAGCTCATTCAAACATGGTTTCTTCAACTGTAAAGCTTCATTCCCGACTGTTTTCTACATGAACTCAACAATGGCAGTCCGAGTTCTAGACCTTTTCAAGTCGTTTCAAGCCAAACTCTTTCATTCATTCATCATTGGAAGGCTTATGGAGCATCTGTTTTAGGCCGACAACATCAAACAACAACTGTACCACAACTGTCCATCAAATTTGGTAAAAATTCGATCTCCCTATTTTGTGAAATAAATACATGCTTTAAAAAGGTCTCTTAATGCTGAGTTCAAAGAGCTTTAGATCACTAAAAATGGTTTGGTATCTTGCAAGTTATGTTGAGTTGAAGTTTCACATCCAAACTTGTTTTTGATTATTTCTCTTTGTTTAACTTGATTTGATGAAAATGGATGATATAATGTTGATGAGCAAGGCAAGAGGAACGCATTGATATGTTGTTTGTTGAATTTGGTTAACAAAAAAAATCTTGCTGGAAATTTTTGTTGAATGTATGAAACTACTGTAAGTATTTTTTCTGCAATATGGATACTGTAAATGTTGCTACTGTATATGCCTTGCCTTGTTTCCAAATAAATGCCAAAAGGCCTGGGGCGAGGGGGATTCGAACCCCAGACTACTGTAAGTATTTTTTCTGCAATATGGATACTGTAAATGTTGCTACTGTATATGCCTTGCCTTGTTTCCAAATAAATGCCAAAAGGCCTGGGGGCGAGGGGGATTCAAACCCCAGACCTTTGCCTCAAAGCTTCAGATACCAAGTGTTTTACCACTGGGGCGCAATGCCAATTCATTTATTTAACGCCTTCTATGAAATATATATTAAAAAGGAGCGCTGACCTCCCAATTTAAATGAAACGCTGAGTTTCAACACTCAGCAAGGGGCGTTTTGGTCTTTTGGCATTTCATTACATATTTGTTCCAACTAAAATCAATTCATCTCAATGTTTATTTCACTTTGTGACACCAACTTACAAAAATCATTGCGCCTCCAATTTTAGTCCAAAAATCATGGGAATTTTTGCATTGTCTTCCTCATGACCTCTAGTATTTTATCATATTTTTTCCAGATTTTTTTGATCAAGGGTTTTTAAATGGTGCTAGGGTTTGTGACATGTGACCAAATATTATACACTTTGCCAAAACATTTGTGAAATGATGAGAATGTATCCAATGGCTCCCAAATTTTTTGTGCTTAAACTAGACACACTCATGGTGATTTTGGTGTAGAGTTTGTGAATTTATCATTGATGGTTTGTGAGTTATGAATTTTTGAATTAGGGTGTGACAATTTGTGTCACACCATTGATGCCCAACTTCATGATTTTCATTACCATGTTTCTTGACCTCCAATTGATCTGATTTTTTGCATGAACCTACTCTTGTATGTCTAGTTTACATGTGATTTTTTGTGGATTTATTTGTGGCATTTCCTAATTGTTTGAGATTTTCTCCCCTGGTTAGTCATATGTTGACCTTGTGTGACACTTGTTCCCATTTCATTTGTGAAATTCTCATACTTTATTGGATGGACATGAAATTTTACATGAGATAACTAGACATCCTCATCTTTGCCATGGTTTTGATCCCATTCATTTATCATATGCCATCTCTGATTTATGAATTTTCTAAGTTGATACATGTTTGGTTGACTTCTTTGAGCATGTTCAAAATTGCTTTGACTTTCTGATTTTCATTGACTGCCTTCCACTTGTCCAAATGAGATGAAATTTGACATGCTTACCATGCTCTGGATTGTGATTGACCATGATTTATTTGGTGATTTTTGGAAATGTTTGAGTTGACTTTTGAGTTAAATCTTGCTGTTGACTCCTATGAGCTTCTGTTTGCTATACTTTGACCTAAATTGTTCATGAAATGATGATAGTGATTGATATGCATGTGAACCCAATTGGTTGTGTTTCTTGAATGTTTAAACTTGACTTTGATTGGATATCCCTTGCTGTTTTGGCTTTCTCATTCATTTTTGACCCTAGGCTTGCCCTAGTGGTCCTGTTACTCACTTTTGAGCTTGTGTTTTCAGGTTGGCCAACAAATGACCAATGAGACCAATTCTTTTTGTTTGAGCTTGCCTAAATACCATGACTAACTTGTGTGTTTTGTAGGTGGCTTGGCTCACATGCCTAGAGCCTTGTGCCTTGCACATCCATGTGCCTCTAATTAACTGTTGGTGTCTGTTTCTTTTTGCTTTGTTTGAAGTTGCATACTAACATCTGCTTGACTGTTTCAGGTGCTTTTAGTTGCTTAGTTCCTTGTGAACTTTTTGCTTTGCTTTGCTTGTATAAGCAATTTGCATTGAGGTATGTCTCTTCTTCTTCATGTAGTCTGGAAGACCTGGCCTGTTACTTGGCCAGGCAACTGTCTGAAGTCCTCCTTAAGAGGCAATGTTTGTGATTGTTTACTTTTGTCCTTGCATAGAGTCAAAGTCCTCCTAAGTGAAGAGGCAATTGGTGGAAGGTAGGGATATGCAATCTATCCCCCACTATTCAGTGTGTCATCTGCTTTGCTCACACCACTGTGTTGATGCATTGCAGATACAAACCCAAGATCTTGTACAATTGTACAGTTGAGTCAGTTTCAAATGTGTAGAAGGGTTCCCACTTTCTGAACCCACACATTCTTGTCTTGAGCTCTCCCAGGCCAGGGATAAGAGCTGTGAAGTCTTATCTTCACTCACCTTTCATCTGCTTCACCTTAGCCCCTCAATGGCAAGGTTAAGAGCAACATTCACCCAGTTCCAGAGGTTTGTTTGTTGAGGTTGATATGACCCCTCGACTAAAACCTAACCCTTGTTTGAGCCACTTGCTTGTGTATAGTGTGTGCTATCTGTGCTTGTATGTTTGTTTGACAAGCTTCCTGTGCGAGTTAGGGTTAGTTTAGACTTGCTTCCTGTGCAAGTTAGGTTTTTGCTTGGCTTGCTCCCTGTGC
This sequence comes from Lathyrus oleraceus, assembly GCF_024323335.1. NCBI lineage: Eukaryota > Viridiplantae > Streptophyta > Magnoliopsida > Fabales > Fabaceae > Lathyrus > Lathyrus oleraceus. The sequence continues at coordinate 249,339,684 of NC_066585.1, read as the reverse complement.
AAGTTAAATGTGTGTGTGGCTTGCTTCCTGTGCAAGTCATGATTAGGATAGGCTTGCTTCCTGTGCAAGTTAGCTAGAAACCTTAACTTAGGGATGAATTTGTATGATAACATCTAGGCTCGAGTCGTAGTCTCCCTAGTTGTGTCTCCCTCTGTTATCTGGTTAGGCTAGTCCTTTATCCCTCCGTAGGGGAACTACATCGCCCTGATCTTCATACCAGATGAAGTATGTAGGCAGGAGATTGAGCTGATCTCTCCGGGCGCCCTTTTTTCTTTTTGTGTGTGTTGTCTGACAGTTGCTAGGCTCGAGTGCCTGACTCCTTAGCAATTTGTTGTCTGTGTGTTTGAGTGTGTTTGACAGTTATAGGCTCGAGTCCCAGACTCCCTATTAACTTGTTGTGTTGTTGTGTGCTTGGAAGCTGATGTAAGACCATCGAGTGGCATTTGGGTTCCAGTGTGCGTGTGTTTGGCTTGGAAGCTGATGTAAGACCATCGAGTGGCATTTGGGTTCCAGTGCGTGTTTGTTGGTTCGGATGCTGATGTAAGTCCAGTGATTGGCATTCGGGCTCCATGTTTGCCTGTGTTCGCTTTGCTTGTGTGTGTGTCAGCCGAGCTACGAATGCTCTGATTCTTCTCTCGTCCGAGAAGATACGTATGCATAGGATGCGATATCCTAGCGAGCATGTGTCGTCTCCCCAGTCCGAACTACTTCGACTCTGATGTCTATGCCTGATGGACTAAGTAGGCCCAGGATGCGACATCCTGCCGAGTCAGTTTCAGTCAGTTTCTTGTGTCTCCTTCAGCCAGTATGTGTGTGTGTGAGCAGTGTTTTTAGCAACCATTTTCCCTTCCTACTGTGCGTGGATCCCGTCGAGTACGACGGATGCGTAGGGGTGCTAATACCTTCCCTTCGCATAACCGACTCCCGAACCCATTCTCTTTGGTCGCAAGACCATGTTCTTTCCCAGGTTTACTCTGAGCGTTTCCTTTCCCTCTTTTGGGATAAATAACGCACGGTGGCGGCTCTGTTGTTCTTGTTTTCCCGCCGGTTTTTCGCGCGATGCGACATTCATCACCATTAATCCTTCCATTTTCATATTTCTTTTTCTTATTTAAAATATTTTCTTCGTCCATAAAATTACCCAAAAATATTTTTCAGTTTTCTTAATGTTTTATTTAATTTTATATAATTTTTATTTTCGTATTTTTTTAATATTAATATTTTATTTTAATTATTTATTCTAAATGGCCATTTTAACACACTTCTTTTTATTGATTTTATTTTTATGACTTAAAATTATTGTTAGCATTTGATTTTTGGGATGAAGGTTGACCACTGTCTCATGGTCAACCTGACCTTTTCTTGGAATTTTATTTCACATTTTCAATTTATTTTGGATTTATTTTTGACCTAGTTTGGTTGGTTGACTTTTAATTTGACTTCTGTTTTATTTTAATTAATTCACGTACCAATTTTCATTATTTTTAAAATCTTTTTGGGGGATGATGATGATGTCCTGACCCCACCTTATTAGTTTAACTTTTCATAATTTTCTTGATTAATTTACTATTTATTCTTAATTTATTTCTAACCTAGTCTTATTAATTGACTTTTGGTTTGACCTATGTTTTGTTTTAATTAATTCACGTACCAATTTTCATTATTTTTAAAATCTTTTTGGGGGATGATGATGTCCTGACCCCACCTTATTTAGTTTAATTTTTCATAATTTTCTTGATTAATTTACTATTTATTCTTGATTTATTTCTAACCTAGTCTTATTAATTGACTTTTGGTTTGACCTATGTTTTGTTTTAATTAATTCACGTGCCAATTTTCATTATATTTAAAATATTTTTGGGGGATGATGATGTCCTGACCCCACCTTATTTATTTTAATTTTTCATAATTTTCTTGATTAATTTGCTATTTATTTATTATTTTTTAAGTTGACTTGAATTTTCAGTTGACTTCTTTATGATCGATGTTTGACTTAGGGATTGCTTATGGCAATTGAAGAGATCTTTTGATCCTCCCTTGTTCATCTCATATGCCATGTATTAGAGGTCTTTTACCTTGATTTTATTTGGTCCTTGCCTCATTTCCTGATTAAATTATTCAGTGGACCCTTCGTGTGCATATTTTCATCTGTTATCTTTTATACTTGTTTCTCTCATTCATGCTTTCTATTGTTTGATTATTTAACATGTTCATACTCCCATGCATTGTTTAAATGCTCCATTATTTGATTCTTTGGTTTGATTATATATTGTTTATTTATCCAATCTGATTGATAACTGTTGCCTACTTGTATGATGTATGAGGCATATATTCTTATTGTTTGTTTGGCATGAACAATCCCCATTCATAACAAATGTACCCCTCTCCCATAAAGTGTATAATATTTATTTCTTTATTTCTTTAGTCACCTGTTAATACAAGAATTAAAACGAACATCCGATAACCATTTCAAAATAAGATCAAAAGCTCGATCCAACGCCGAGTAATCATTTTCAAAACTTAACAGAACCAACACGCATTCATCCATCCTCTCGTAAGTCGATTGCCTCAGGCATCGCCATCTACCTGTAAGTTGATTGCCTTCGGCATCGCCATCTACCCTTATCCGTAACTCCTCTCCGCGCTCAATCCGTCGACTCTTGTTCTGTTTAGGTAGCACCCATTAGGTAGAACCCTTTGTATGATAACATAGGTAGAATTCCCTTATTCTTTGCATGCTAACATTAGGTAGATGTTCCCCTTTTTAAATCCTAACACATAGGTCCATATTACATGACAATTCTAGAGCAGAGCTTCCCCACTTTTAGACCTTTCATGTGTTTCCGATCTTGTGGCATGTCAGTTCATTCTATTGCAAAGAGGTAACTGCCTAAGACTCGATTCAGCGAGCTGCGACACCTACTGCTAGGACGTTGAACACACTGCCCACCCTCCTTTGACACAGTTGGTGTCCTCTTTTGTAAGTCCATGTTCAGATGGCAATCCTTAACCCCTAGTTAGCCGAAGTACGACAACTCTGATTCTCATGTTCGGATGAGATACGTAGGCACGAGATGCGATGTCTTGCCGAGTTTGACTGACGACTAACAACTAATCCTTGCTTGCTTTCGCCCTTGCTGCGATTCTTTTCTCTCGCACTCGTTGCGATCGAGGCCGTCCCTTTCCCTTTCCCTAGTTGCAATCGAGACCCTTGTTCTCGTAGTTAGCCGAACTACGCTTTGCTCTGATTCTCATTCCAGATGAGATACGTAGGCATAAGACCCGACGTCTTACCGAGCATACTTATCTTTAACCTATAGGTAGCCGAGCTACGAAGACTCTGATTCTCATACTCAGATGAGATACGTAGGCAGTGGTTGTGACATCCTTGCGAGTCATTTTCTTTTAACCTTCCTTTTAGTAAATAGTACTTTAGATATACCTACACCCTTTAGACTAGAACACCACTTATGAAAAGGGATCCCTATGAGTACCTAGGATGTTTTGGGGTGCTTAAAACCTTCCCATTGCATAACCAACCCCCTTACCCAGATCTCTGACATTTTTACTAGTTTTTGATTCGATAAAACTTTTAGGTTTTTGTTCGCTTTCTAACCATTCCTTTGGATAAATAGAAGTGTGGTGGCGACTCGACTTGTATGGTTTACCTTGGATTTAGTCAATATCTCTAATGGTAACGAATACCCCGCTACAGAAAAGTGGCGACTCTGCTGGGGACTATCATTTGTCTAGTGGGTTTTGCCTACTTTTCATATTTGTTGTATTGTATGGTATATTGCTTTGTGACATATTTTTGTGCAATTTGGGATTACTGTATTGTATGTAATAATTGAATTGTTTGAATATTAATTCCTTGTATGCTTGGTGATCTTCGTGAGATGAGTTCTATACCCGAACTAGAGTTCACTTAGGATAGGAGAATGGCATAGTCTTGTTGAATTGTGTGGATTTATTCCTTAGCAAGTTGACTTGCAAGCCCATTCACTTGGTGGAGGTTATGTTGGGATCAATAATGTCACACGAGTAGTCGTGGTTAGGCATTACTCTTTCCAATATATGCCTTAGAAGCCAAGGACCTTAGTTTACCACGTCCATCTTGGCCTATTTTTAGGACGTAGTGCGAAGATCGTTCAAGTGTAAGATTTGATACGATTGTTACGCGATACTACACTCATAAGAGTATCTCTTGAGAATATTTTTGGAATACGAGTAGTCGTTTATCCGATAATATCCGAAAGATGGGATGATGACTATGGGAACCTCTTGTAGAACATGATTGTCAGGTTTAACCATAGTACACTCCCTTTAGGTGGTTCTTAACCAAGACTCCATGCTCGTGACTCGCAACAAACCCTTGATTCGTGGTTGATCCGTTCTTGTGTATCCTTAATATCAATGGAACTTGGGTGTTGATAAGGTGTAAACCATAATCCACCAAAATGGATGATTGATATTAAGGATGACTTAATCCATCCCATGACCTTTGTGTGGTGTGGTTTGCTTGATCCTTGAGTGTGATTGTTGCATCCATGCATTCATGCATTCATACACATCCATATCGTCAACAATCCTGATTCCCATGTCACTACATTGCATCACATCATTTTGCACTCATATCATTTAACACATGTTTATCTATTCCCAGGGGTTTATATCTTCTTCTTGATTCTAGTCGGGGTTTTTCTTACACTGTTTATCTAATGTAAGACTGGAATCAAGGGGTAGAATATCTTTTGGAATTGATAAACATGTCATCGCATTTGCATATCCATTAGCATGTCTTGCATAACAGGTACCGCCGCAGTGTTCTCAGTATGTTTGGTATTCCACTATTAGGATAACTGACTCAGGCATTCACCGATACGGTACCCGAAGGAATCAATAGAGAGCAATGGAAGTTTACAAGCAGAGCTCGCTGAGATGAGGATTCGCATGAATCAGTTCATGGAAGTGGTCCAAGGAATGGCTCAGGGACAGCAGGAGATTAGATTGTTGGTACAGGGGAATCCCCCTACTACTCAACCGGATGTTGTGGTTGATCCTCACGCTGGAAAGGCTAATGGACCCAATGGACGGGGGCCTATCCCAATCCCACATGGCAACCTTGGTCAACAACCCATCCATGATGATCAGGAGGATCAATTCCCCCTGCTTCATGAGGACTTTGGCATGGGCCATGGTATGGACCCTATGTTTCGGAGACTGGAAGAGAGGTTGAAAGTTGTGGAAGGGCAGAATGCTCTTGGTGTGGATGTTGCTGACTTGGGGCTGGTCCCAGGCGTGAGAGTTCCGCCAAAATTCAAAGTCCCCGTGTTTGATAAGTACAATGGCAACTCTTGCCCGAAGACTCATGTACAAGCTTACTTCCGCAAGATGATCGCGTATTCTGATGATGAGAAGCTGCTCATGTACTTCTTCCAGGACAGCCTAGCTGGGGCATCCTTTGAGTGGTATATGAGGCTGGACAGAGCCCATATTCGCTGCTGGAGAGACTTGGCTGAGGCCTTTGTGAAGCAATATCAGTACAATGCGGATATGGCACCTAACAGGACTCAGCTCCGGAATCTGTCTCTCAAGAGCAACGAGTGCTTCAAAGAGTATGCTCAACGCTGGAGAGAGTTGGCTTCCCGTGTTCAGCCTCCGATGTTGGAAAAAGAGATGGCCAACATGTTTATGAACACACTGCCTGGATCTTATTTGGAGCGTCTGGTGGATTGCAATGCCTCGAATTTTGCTGATGTGGTCTCTACCGGTGAGAGGATGGAGAACTACTTAAAGACATGTAAGATCCAAAATGGGGTTGGATCATCTTCGGGGTCAAAGAAGCCGTTCTTAGGAGGACAGAAGAGGAGAGAAGGGGATGCAAATGTTGTGTCTTCTTATCAGAACAGGGGTAACCGGAGGAATAACTTTCAGAATTACCACCAACAACCTTATGTTGCAGTAGTGACCATTCCGGCTGCAGCACCAGTGCAACAACAACAACCTCAACGTCAACAAAATCAATACCAACAACAACAGGGTAACAGACCTGCTTATCAACAGAGACAGGGGATGATGGATAGGCGTTTCGACACTCTTCCGATGTCGTATGCCCAGTTGCTTCCCAACCTTCAACATCTGCAACTTGTGCAGTTACGCACTTTGGCTCCTCCCGTTGGCAGGCTTCCAGTGGGTTATGACGCCAATGCTATGTGTAATTTCCACTCTGGGGCACCTGGCCACACTATTGAGAACTGCAAAGCTTTTAAGCACGTAGTTCAGGACCTTATTGATTCAAAGACCATTAACTTTGCGCTGGCTCCTAATGTTGTCAACAATCCCATGCCGCAGCATGGTGGAGCAAATGTTAACATGGTTGAAGGAGAAGCCAAACTAGTCAAGAAGGTGTTGAAGCTGAAGACTCCGCTGTTAGAAATCAAAGAATACTTGCTAAAGGCAGATGTTTTCCCCGGCTGTGGGAGCGGTTGTTTGGGTTGTGTCGCACAGAGTGGGGGTTATGTGAAGCTGCAACAGGGTATCCAGGCCTTGCTTGACGATGGTATCCTCCAAGCTGAAGACTTATCTGCCCAAAGGTCTGTTGAAGGGGTTGTTGAGAATGCAGATGTTGATCCTCTCTTTCCTGAAGATGCTGAAGAATTTACAAATGTTGATCCTGTTGATTTTGTAATTCCCAATGATGTAATTAATTTTTCTGATGTTGTTGCTTCTACAACTTCAATGCCTCAGACTCTTCAGGGGCCGATTACTTTCTCCAGTGATGGCATCATTCAGTACGGCCAGGTCTCTGCAATCAACAAAGAAGATGGGGATAGTGATTGCGACATTGACAACTGGGTGCGTCCAAGGATCCCGGGTGAAGTTCTCCGAAACTGGTCTTCTGAAGAGATTATCCAAGTCACTCTTCTTAAAGAGTAATTTTCTTTGTTTATTCATGCATATCCAAGTCTTACGTTCCGCCCAGGGCGTAATGACTCATTATAGGGCTCATCTATGTGGATACCTGCATTTTTTATCATAAATAAAGGACGTCTTTTTGCATTCAAATATTTTGTTCACTGTCTTTCTATTTTTGCAGTTTTCAAAAATCAAAAAAATACATTTGGCAATGTTTTGTTTAGTTTTCACTCCTTGTTCACACTCATAAGCACATACCATCCCTCATGCAGATGCACGTCACCGGATCCTATTGATAACAGTTCTGCTATGGCTGACTTCGATTTTGAAAATCCAATCTTTCAAGCTGAAGAAGAGGGTGATGAAGACTGTGAACTCCCTGAAGAACTTGCCAGGTTGTTAAAACAGGAAGAAAGGGTCATTCAACCACATCAAGAGTCTACTGAAGTGATTAATCTCGGCATCGAGGACGTCAAGAGAGAGAGATCAAGATAGGGTCTACTTTGGAAGACAAGGTGAAGAAGGGGTTGATTGAATTGCTGCGAGAGTATGTTGACATCTTCGCTTGGTCTTATCAGGACATGCCAGGGCTTGACACAGACATTGTGGTACACCGTTTGCCTCTCAAAGAGGATTGTCCTCCGGTCAAGCAGAAGCTCAGAAGAACGAGACCAGAGATGGCTGTCAAGATAAAGGAAGAAGTGCAAAAACAGTTGGATGCAGGGTTTCTAGCGGTTACAAATTATCCGCCATGGGTTGCAAATATCGTTCCAGTACCTAAGAAGGATGGAAAGGTACGGATGTGTGTTGACTATCGGGAACTGAACAAAGCTAGTCCTAAAGATGATTTCCCATTACCTCACATCGACGTTTTGGTGGATAACACGACTCAGTTCTCGGTATTCTCCTTCATGGATGGCTTTTCTGGCTATAATCAAATTAAGATGGCACCAGAAGACATGGAGAAGACAACTTTCATAACCCCATGGGGCACCTTCTGCTACAAGGTGGTGTCGTTTGGTCTGAAAAATGCTGGGGCAACATATCAACGAGCTATGGTAACTTTTTTCCATGATATGATTCATCATGAAATCGAGGTTTATGTTGATGATATGATTGCCAAATCTCAGACGGAAGAAGAACATCTGGTGAATTTACAGAAACTGTTTGAGCATTTAAGGAAATTCAAGTTGAGGCTTAATCCGAACAAGTGTACTTTCAGGGTGAGATCTGGAAAACTACTGGGTTTTATTGTTAGTGAAAAAGGGATTGAGGTGGATCCGGCCAAAGTGAAAGCGATACAAGAAATGCCTGAGCCAAGAACAGAAAAACAAGTCTGTGGTTTCTTAGGAAGGTTAAACTACATTGTAAGGTTCATCTCTCACCTAACAGCCACGTGTGAGCCAATATTCAAATTGTTGAGAAAAGATCAGGCCATCAGGTGGAATGATTATTGCCAAAGGGCTTTCGAGAAAATTGATGCGGTGTTTCGCAAGTATACGAACGCGTCAGAGTAATATAAAAGATTGTCGAATCCACATAGACCAAGTGTCAATCTATCGTTATCTATTGTTATGGTGTTTATCAAAGGCAATCAAAATAAGTATTTTTGGAGTGTGCAATGAAAAGTAAAGTGTTGAATAAAGATTAATTAATAAAGACAGGGTCGAATGTAATTCACGTAATCAATTAATAATCCAAGTACTTGCTAATAGAACTACTTATGGGCAGTGTTTCCTACTTTGAAAAGAACTAATTTAACAGGAACTATCGCTTTCGCGTATTCAGAACCGAGTTGTACTCCCTAATCAAACCCTCTTATTGTCACTTATAAAAAGGCGCGCATTGCGTTAGAGTAGTAAACCTATTTTTAAGAAATATAGTGTCTTGACTAAGTTGAAAAGTATTATAACCTGGATTTCTTAACCAAAAGAGGTTCTCACGAACCAGACTCTAAACTTATAAACGCGTCCGAAAATAGTTTTAAAATCTCTTTTCTTCTTAAAATAAAAACTCCTAATGAACTAAACAAAGCGCTTTCGCTGTTTTTGAAATAGTTAAAAACAATTAAGTTTAAATAGACGTTAGACGATTTTCGATCTTACCCAACAGAATTGAAGTGCAGGAAAACTTAAGTTGAAAGTTAAAATAGCCCTTAAGTGTTTCTACGAACAATTGTACGGATTATCGGTTCAATTACGATCCTTACGTTCTAACCTTATAGATTTAGTTAGACATGGTAAAGTAAAAGTGCATTAATTTAAATAAAAGTAGTGCGAGTGCGAGAAATAAATAAAGTAAAGTGAGTGCGAGGAAATAAATCATTTAAAGCGAGTGTGGGGAAATAAATAATTTAAAGCGAGTGCGAGGAAATAAATAATTTAAAGCGAGTGCGAGGAAATAAATAATTTAAAGCGAGTGCGAGGAAATAAATAATTTAAAGTGAGTGCGAGGAAATAAATAATTTAAAGCGAGTGCGAGGAAATAAATAATTTAAAGCGAGTGCGAGAAAATAAATAATTTAAAGCGAGTGCGAGAAAATAAATAAGATAAAGACAAGTAATAAAAACCTGCTCCAATCGGAGGCTTGAATAAATTGCAAAGCGGAAATGAAAATGGCGGCAAAATTAACTTCCTTCCAAAGTGCTCCAAACTCGATTACAGACTCTATCACAGACTCGATTACACAATTGTGGTAACACTCCAATGCGAAGCGATTACCACTTTAAAATACTGAATATATGCCTAAGTGAAACAAAGTTGCTCTGAGTTTGCATCTGCTCTAAGTTTGGATGATTGTAAAAGTGATTTCGAGTTTCTATTTATAAGCAAGTAAAAAGATGGAAATGACAAGGATGCCCTTCAACTTGAAAATGGGAGGGAAAACTTTTCCTCTTGTGGCGCCCGCCACAAGGCCATGGCGCCCGCCACAAGGCCAATCTGAGGCGCCTTAGTGGAAGTAGTGGGGAACGTGGCAGTTGAGGGAAGTTGAGCTTGGACACGTTATGGCAGGGTCTATGGCGCCAGCCATGGGGTAGGCCACAAGTGCAAAATGCTGAATTTTAGGGTTTTTAGCTCTTTTTCACTCCTTTTCTCGATCGGGGCTCCGATTAAAGTAAAAACCTGAAAACAAAGGAAATCATAACAATAACACAACAAAATAACAATAAAACAACTAGAATGCATGTGAAATCAAAGTCGAAAATACGGTAAATTTTAGTGTTATCAAACTCTCCCACACTTAAACCTTTGCTTGTCCTCAAGCAAAACATTAAAAAGCTCATAAAAGAAAATTTGTGTAAACGAGTGTTTCAGGTAAAAATTCTAAGTTCAAGTCGGGATGCAGTGATAGGTACTAACTGAGTGAACTAAGGGTATCATGATAACACTGATCCGCAAATACGGACATAAACTTCATTCCTATATTAACCAACCCATATTATCCCACAATACCTAGGCCTGCCTCTTTATCTCTTTTTGTGTCCTTTTCATTCAGGCGCAATCACATTAAGCCCGTTATCCATACATGCTTCATAGTAGAGTGGCCTGTTGGTGATTATGATCTGAGCATGGGGTTTCTGGCACATAAATATGTGTAAACCCTTTTATTGGACCCAACTGTAGTTGTGGGGGATCGGATCGTAATCCGCCCTACCGAGTTCAGTGCCAGATACCTCTGAATCAACTAACAGTGGGTAAGTTTTTCTTTTTCTTTTTCTTTTTTTTCTTTTTCTTTTTGTAGCAAATTTTTACAATTCTTTGGTTTAAATGACTTTGTGAGGGTCACCTATACCGGAGTTGTCTTTTTGCTTTCTTTTATTTTTTTGTTTTTCTGGATCATTCACTTATTTGCATTGGTCCCCTACGTAGAGGATGCGTAGGCCGGAGCTGACTGCTGAGATAAACTACTGAGGACTTATACGGAAATGATGATTAGGGCCATGGTATATGGGGTTTCGGGAGTGGTTCCTATATTTACGAAGTCTATGGTGCTAAAATAATACTGATGTTTCGCAAAGTTCTCCCAAGTCATCGCATCCTTACTCAAAACATGTCCTTAAAACCTGAAAACTTTCGGAATAACACTATTTTCTTTTGCAAAAAAAAATTCGGTGGGGCTAAAGGTATGGGGAGGTAGGATTGTACTAAAGATCTACTATATTTAGTGACTTGTCAGACTCATGCATTATACTAAAAAGCAAAATAAACAACTAAAAGGAAATACCAATAAATAAACTATCTAAAAACAACAAAGAAAATGCGATAAAGGAAAAAACGAGAAAGGTAATAAAGAAAAGACGATAGAGTCTCCTCCCACACTTAAATCGAACATTGTCCCCAATGTTTCGAAATAAGATAAGGGAAGAGTTACCTGACAACCTATTGCTGACCACTAGTGCCCTCGCCATCCTGAGGTGGACGACGGGATCGGGTACGACGATGTCTCTCTGATCCATCCTCGCCTGCAGAGCATCCTGAGCGGTCCTCACTTCTCGAAGGTTACCCATAATGGAACCTTGAGTGGCTTCAATGAGTGTCATGTGTCTCTGGTGGTAGTGTTGCTGACGGGCTTGTGTATCTGTGATCGTTTGTAGGGACTGTAGAACAGTGTCGTAGGACCTGTCTGTCCTCCGATGCGACTCTTGCATGAAGCTCATGTTATCCGCCATTTGCTGCTGGATGGTAGAGAGTAGGTCGTCACGCCTCTGCTCTCTAGCCATGTGGTTACGCCACATCTCCTCTGTAATATAAAAGCCAGGAGTGGTACCTGCAGAAGAAGAAAATGGTGCAGTGTGTGGTGGTGAAGGATGATGGGGGGACACATGGGGTATGAGAGATCTCTCTCTCCGATCATATTCATCATCGGTGTCATGTCCCGCCTCATCAGGAATGTTAGGAGGAAGAGGACCCAAAACAGGTGGAGCATCTAAAGTGTAGGTCCAATTCCTTTCATCTCGTACATCTGTACGTCTAGTGCACGGTAAAACAACAGATGGGATGGCTACACCATGAACCATAAGCATATAGCCTCTTTCTCTCCTCGAACGGCACAGTTTCATGTCTCTCAAAAATTTTAGGTTAATTGTGCGAGGAGGTAAGGGGTCTAGGGTAGCCATCTCATTGTTCAGATTAAGTGCCCGAGCAATAGATGTAATCAATCCACCAAAAGAAATCGGTCCCGCTTTATTCAAAGTTAAAGTCATATGAGCAAGCATGAACGAGACCGAATTAATACGTCTATTTGTGAGGCTTCCTTGTAAAAATAGAAGCTCTCTAGCATTAACCTTATTTGGATTCTCCCGGCCAAAAATAGTGCATGCCAACAGTTATCTAAAAACTCTGATGGCCAGGTTATGGATAGTTGAGGCAAGAACTCCTTCAAAAGAGTTTATAGAAGTGTTTGATAAACACTCCCAAAAGGAAAATACCTCAACTGACCACTCTGAATCCAAAGGGGCCTCACAAATAGCACCGTCCCCATGAGGGATCCCTAACAAGCTGGCTAGTTCATCGGTACTGAATTCGTATTCAACAGCAAACATTCTAAATCTGATAGTACCAACTGTGCTAGTAGTGTTAGGGTTGACAATATAAATCAAGGAACTCAAAAATTCAATTGTCAACCGCTCATAGGTAGGTTCTTTGTTGGAAAATAAATTATGCAAACCTAAATTATCTAATAAATGAAATATGCTATGATAGATACCTAAAGTGTAGAGACAGTTTTCGTCAACATACCTTGTCGGGAGGATTTCCCGATTTTGCAACCCGTTCGATGATTTTTCTTTGTCTATCCCCCGGTTTTCCTCCTCGAAGAATGAATCCGTTAAACTCCATTTGAAAGCTCTTGAAAAATGGTGAAGAAGATGAAGTGGTTTGTGAAAAGGTTGGATTTTTACGAAATCCGACGGATGAAAATGAAAATGGAAATCGGAAAAATGATTTGTACGGTGTGGTGGTTAGAAAAGTATGAGCTTTTTGTGGGTTCAAGGATGTTTTTCCAAGGTGAAAAAATGGGTTTGGAAGGTTGTAAGGTGTAAAAATGGTGAAGAAAGGGGTTCTGCCCCGACCTTTTACAGACGCTGTGGCGGGCGCCACACGGCAAAATCTGGCTGGGCCAGATTTTGGTCCTTTGCCTTGGGCTTCTATTGTCTTTTGACTTTGAGGGGTCCGGATAGCATTTGTTTTGTGATTTTCCTAGCATCATTGGCTTGCATAATTTTATAAAAGTAAAAATAAAAATAAAAATGAAACAAAAATTAAATATTAGACTAATAAATAAATAAACAACTAAAATAAAAAATGCAAATAAAACAAACATAAGACATATATAGATAAAAATAGAAATACCGATGTATAGATGTAGTTTATATAATATTCCAAATGCGATAATATAAGATGAGTTATATAAATACAAGAAAAATAAAATAAAAGAAAGATAAAATAAGATGGAATGGTGAGATCATATAGTAGGGATGTCATCTTCCTGAGTGGATCCACGGAGCATGGCTACTTCCTGCCTGAGCTCTGTGATCTCCTGATATAGACAGTCGGCTTCTGTAGCATGGGTGAGATCAGACACTCCCATCTGTAAAGTGAGGTCAGCCACCTCCTGTCTAAGCTCTGCGATCTCTCTACGACACTCGGCAATCTGAGTGCGGATGTCGGGGGTCTGCAATGAAAGATTATTAGAGAAAATAGTGATTCTGGGAGATGGTGGTGTAGGCGTGTATTCAACAACGGGTGGTGATCTCGGCTCCTCGACGGTCTCTCCCTGGCCTTCCAGAGCATAACTCCAATTCGCTGGATCATGCACACTGGTCATCATAGGATCTGGCAGTGTGAAATAGTGGATAGCCTCGTTGTCGACTAGCAATCGGAACTAACATGGGTGGAAAGAGGCTCTCCTCATCAACCCTCTGGTCAAACAGAAGTCGATGTCCATGGTAGTGTACCCACAGTAGGTCCGAAGATGTAACAGCTTGCGAGACAGACCTAAAGCGACAACAATCTGCGTGATGATTCCGCCAACATGGATGACTCCTTCGGTAGATCTGGAGATACCGCTGAGACTGTATAATAAAAAGTTCCCACATGCTACTGAGTGAGACTGGGATGCACAAAATAATAGGAAGATCTCCTATTCACTCAGTAGTGTCTCTGCATCCGGTCTTCCCAGGAAGGAATATGCTAATATCATCTGAAAGTATCTGAAGGCGGGGTTATGTATAACATGAGACAGCTGCGTAGATGGATCTTGGCTTCCGCCACCCGATATATCATTCCAAAACTTCTCCACCTCCTTACCCAGAAAATATCCCATAGGTGTCTCTAGGATAGCATCAGGAGTGGTCTGGAAACCCAATAAGTCGCCGAACTCTTTCTGGCTAAAGGAGTACTCAACTCCAAAGAGCCTGAAAGCAGCATACCCATCTGGTCCAGAGTATGGGTCATAGTCGAATGAACTCAGGAACTCCAGTGTCAGGTTCCTGTAGGTGTTACTCAAGTCATCAGCAAACTCGTCCCAGTGAAGCTGGTGGCTAAGGAATAGGATACTCGGCTCGATACCCAGTGCCTCTATATAGTGCTGATCAAGATAACGTGTGGGTGCCATAGGGCGCTGATACAGAGCGATGTAGCGCTCTCTCTGAGCATTATCTCTATAGGCCACGTGCATGTCATCGAAATCCTGCATCCTGTAAGAGTTAAGAAAGTGATCCTGAAAGTGCAAACCATTCAAATTTTAGTCTCAATGCAAAATATGATAAAATAAAATAAAAATAAAAATTAAATAAATGCAAAAAAGTAAAATGAAAGAAAAAACCATGGGTTACCTCCCACGCAGCGCTTGTTTAACGTCATTAGCTTGACGATTAGAATTTATACACTTGTAGTAGTAGGAATGGGTGGATCAATCAGGGTGTGGCTCGAGTCGTATGCTGGAATGTCTCCTCCTTCATAGAGCTTCAGTCTTTGTCCATTTACAATGAATGGACTACAGGTTTCGTTCTTGATTTTCACGGCTCCGAATCTCAGAATCTTGGATACTTTGAAAGGACCAGTCCATCTTGAACGTAGCTTTCCAGGGAAGAGTCGTAACCTAGAGTTGAAAAGGAGAACAGGATCGCCTATATTGAAGTTTTTCTTTACTATTCTTTTGTCGTGATAGGCTTTTGTTCTTTCTTTATATATTTTTGCATTCTCGTAGGCAGATTGCCTAAGTTCTTCTAGTTTATGAATGTCTAGGGTACGCTTTTCTCCAGCGGCTAGGTAGTCTAAATTCAAAGTTTTAATGGCCCAATAGGCCTTATGCTCCAATTCGAACGGTAAGTGGCAGGATTTTCCATAAACTAGTTGATAAGGAGTAGTTCCTATAGGGGTTTTGAAAGCGGTTCTATAGGCCCATAATGCTTCTTGAAGCTTCTGAGACCAGTCTCTCCTAGAAATAGAAACAGTTTTCTCTAGGATTTGTTTTATCTTCCTATTAGATACTTCTACTTGGCCACTAGTCTGTGGGTGGTATGGTGTTGCTACTCTATGCCTAACTCCATATTTTCTTAAAATTTTGTCAAATATTCTCGATATAAAGTGTGATCCTCCATCGCTTATGACTAAACGTGGTGTTCCAAATCTAGGGAATATATAGTTTTTAAATAGTTTAATCACTACCCTAGTGTCATTTGTGGGTGCAGCTATAGCTTCAATCCACTTAGACACATAGTCTACAGCTACTAAGATATACCTGTTTCCTAAGGATGGTGGGAAGGGTCCCATGAAATCTATACCCCATACGTCAAAGAGTTCTACTTCCTGAATGTTTCTTAGAGGCATTTCATCACGCCTTGAAATGTTTCCAGTGCGTTGGCATCTATCACACTTGACAATGCAAGCATAGACATCGCGCCACATGGTAGGCCAGAATAGGCCAGCTTGAAGAATCTTGGCGTATGTCTTAGATGTGCTCGCATGTCCACCATAAGGTGCAGAATGACAATGCTCGATAATATTATTTACCTCTTCTTCCGGAACGCAACGACGAAAAATGCCATCTTTACCCCTTTTGAAAAGGAGCGGTTCGTACCAATAGAAGTTTCTCACATCGTGGAAGAATTTCTTCTTGCGGTGGTAGTCAAGATCAGGGGGTACTATATCAGCAGCTAGGTAATTAACGAAGTCTGCATACCAGGGTACGTTACTTATTGCTAAGGAATTTTGGGGGTGCTCATAAGGATCTAGGTTATTATCTTCAATGGTTTCTACTCTAGCTATCAGTCTATCATAGGCGAAATCATCATTTATGGGTACTAGTTCTGGTTTTAGATGTTCTAGCCTAGAAAGGTGATCGGCTACTACGTTTTCAGTGCGTTTTTTATCTCTTATGTCTAAATCAAACTCTTGTAGTAATAGAATCCATCGGAGTAACCTGGGCTTGGCATCTTTTTTACTTAATAGGTAACGAATGGCAGCATGGTCGGTGTAAACTATAATTTTTGCTCCTACTAGATAAGATCTAAATTTGTCTATAGCGAAAACTACAGCGAGTAATTCTTTTTCAGTTGTTGCGTAGTTAAGTTGGGCAGCATCTAGGGTTCTACTGGCATAATAAATGGCATGTAATTTTTTATCTTTCCTTTGTCCTAGAACGGCTCCAACTGCATAATCACTAGCATCGCACATTATCTCAAAAGGTTCTGACCAATCAGGTGGTTTCATAATGGGTGCTGAGATTAATGCTTGCTTTAAAAGATTAAATGTGTCATTACATTTTTCATCAAAAATGAATTCAGCATCTTTCATTAAAAGTCCAGTTAAAGGTTTGGTTATTTTGGAGAAGTCCTTAATAAAACGCCGGTAGAATCCAGCGTGTCCAAGAAAGCTTCGGACTTCTCTGATTGTTTTTGGTGGTTTTAGGTTTTCTATAACTTCTATTTTAGCTTTATCTACCTCTATACCTTTTTCGGAAACTATATGTCCTAAAACTATTCCTTCGGTCATTATGAAATGACATTTTTCCCAGTTTAGCACGAGGTTCACCTCCACGCATCTCTCCAAGATTTTCTCAAGGTTAGCAAGACAATTATGGAAATCAAATCCGCAAACCGAGAAATCATCCATAAACACTTCCATGATACCATCTAGGTAATCTGCAAAGATTGACATCATGCAGCGTTGGAAAGTAGCTGGGGCATTACAGAGGCCGAACGCCATTCGTCTGTAGGCAAAAGTTCCATAAGGGCATGTAAAGGTAGTTTTTTCTTGATCTTCGGGGTGGATAGGTATTTGGAAAAATCCAGAGTGTCCATCTAGATATCAGAAGTAAGAGTGTCTGGCTAGACGCTCCAACATTTGGTCTATAAATGGTAAAGGGAAATGATCCTTCCTAGTCGCTTTATTTAATTTTCTATAATCTATACACATCCGTCGTCCTCCTTCTAAATGTTTTGCTACATGTTCGCCTTTATCGTTTTGCACGACTGTGATGCCTCCCTTTTTAGGTACTACATGCACAGGGCTCACCCACTTACTATCCGAGATCTGGTAGATTATACCTGCCTCAAGTAACTTAAGAACTTCCTTTTTAACAACATCATTCATTATAGGGTTTATTCTTCTCTGATGTTCCCTAGAGGGTTTTGAATCTTCTTCGAGCGAAATCCGATGCATTCATACGGATGGGCTTATACCTTTCAGGTCAGAGATATTATATCCTAAGGCTGAGAGATATCTTCGTAAAACATCTAAAAGTTGGTTCGTTTCCTCTTGGCTCAAGGTAGCACTGACTATAATTGGACGGTTCATCTTTTCATCAAGGAACTCATATCTCAGGTTCTTAGGCAGTTCCTTAAGTTCTAAGGTTGGTTTCTTAGGGCATGGCATAGGATCTGGAGTAAGGGATAAACATTCGTAAAGGTTATCATCGATGTAGGGTTTCTTAAAGTCATCATCTTCCCTTATGAGAGTTGATGGTAACTTAATTGTTTTTATAATTTCTTTTTGTTCTAATTCTCTAACACATTCATCAATGATATCTAAGGCATAACACGAGTCTCCCATCACAGGTGCCATAAGAAATTTCGAAAGTATAAATTCTATTTTCTCGTCACCTACCTCAAATGTCAACTTTCCTTTCTGGACATCTATTATGGCTCCTGCAGTCGATAAGAATGGTCTACCTAGAAGGATTGGTATATCATTGTCCTCTTTGATGTTCATGACAACAAAATCAGTAGGGATAAACAACTGACCTATCCTAACAGGAACATCTTCTAAAATGCCTATCGGATATTTAACAGATCTATCGGCTAACTGAAGTGACATTTTAGTGGGCTGTAATTCTCCTAAGTTTAACCTCTCACGAACTGCTAAAGGCATTAGGCTCACACTAGCTCCTAAGTCTAGAAAAGATTTTTCGATGACATGATTACCCAAAAGGCAAGGAATGGAGAAATTTCCAAGATCTTTATCTTTCTTTGCTAATTTGTCCTCGGAAATAGCATTACATTCCAAAGGCTTCGGATCGTCAAGTCTACGTTTGTTGGTAAGAATGTCTTTGAGAAACTTTGCATAAGAAGGTATTTGGGTGATGACTTCTATGAAAGGGATTTCTACATGAAGTTTTTCTATAACTTTAATAAATTTTTGATACTGTTTATTGATCTGGGTTTGTTTGAGTCTTTGCGGATACGGTATAGGTGGTTTATATGGCGGGGGTGGTACGTAAGTTTTATATTTGGGTTCTTCTCCTTTTTCTCGACCTTCCTGGTTTTCAGATTCCTCTGGTTCCTTTACTTCGTCCGGGGGCTTGGTACATTTCTTAGAAGTTTTGGGTTCACTCAATCTAGGGTTTAGTGGCTCATCATAAGCGTTCCCACTTCGTAGGGTAATGGCATTGGCTTGTCCTCTCGGATTTTGTTGAGGTTGTCCAGGGAATTGTCCTCCAGGTGTAGTCTGAGGGGCTTGGTTTAAAACTACCTGAGAGATCTGGGTTTCAAGCATCTTGGTATGAGTAACTATTTGGTTAACCTTGGTTCCTAACTGGGTAATTAATTCGTTAACATGAATGTTTTGATTCATGAACTCCTTGTTTTGTTGGGTTTGAGCGGTGATAAAAATTTTCATAATTTTCTCAAGGCTCGGCTTTGGTGGCATAGGTTGCATAGGTTGATTTGATCTAGGGGCTTGATAACTAGGTCTCGGAGGTGCATTATTTTGGATAGGGTTATTGTTTTTATAAGAGAAGTTTGGGTGATTCCTCCATCCAGGGTTATAGGTATTCGAGTATGGGTTCCCTTGGGAGTAGTTTACTTGCTCAGAGTGAGTTTCGTTTAATAGACTACATTCTGCAGATTGGTGTCCTTTGGTTCCACATATCTTACAATCCGACGAAACTGCGGCTACAGTATTCGGGTTTATGCACATATGCTCGACTTTGAGGGCTAATGCGTCCATTTTAGCTTGCATCATGTCTATAGAGCTTAGTTCATGCACTCCTCCTCGGGCTTCCTTCTTCTCTACTGTCGCTCGTTCAACTCCTCATGATTGATGGTTTTGAGCCATATCTTCGATGAGGGCACTAGCTTCAGGGTAAGGTTTGTTCATCAGCGCACCGCCTGTGGCAGCGTCGATGGTCATCTTTGTGTTGTAATGAAGTCCATTATAGAAGGTTTGAATAATTAACCAATTTTCTAAACCATGATGTGGGCATGCTCGTAAAACTCTTTATATCTCTCCCAAGCTTCGAACAACGATTCTCCTTGGTTTTGGGTAAATCTGGTTATATGGTTTCGAAGAACGGCGGTCTTACTCGGGGGAAAATATCTAGCAAGAAAAACTCTTCTAAGGTTATCCCAAGTCGTAATGGAATTGGGTGGAAGGGAATCTAACAATGATAGGGCTTTATCTCTGAGGGAAAAAGGAAATAATCTTAAACTTATTGCCTCAGGAGAAGCTCCATTGGTTTTAAAAGTGTCTGCTAATTCAAGAAATATTTTTAAATGTTGGTTTGGGTTCTCAGTAGCGAGACCTGCGAATTGTCTCTGTTGCACTAGTTGCAACAGGGATGGTTTAAGTTCAAAATTATTAGCTGGGATGGTTGGGTTTACTATACTAGAACTAGGTTCTTCATTTGATGGTTGAGCGAAATCCTTAAGAGGTCTTTGGTTTTGATCTTCGGCCATAGCTCTCTTAATTCTATGAAAAAATAAACGTGCGTGAGCGTAACGTTCAGGTTCCGCCAAAGGGTATACTAAGCTTAAACTTCCGGTGCTGCGAGTTCTTCGCATTGACCGGCGGGAAATAGCCTAAGTCTAAACGATATAACAACAGGAAAATGAAATTTGACGAAATTGGTCACCGACAACGGCGCCAAAAACTTGATGCGGTGTTTCGCAAGTATACGAACGCGTCAGAGTAATATAAAAGATTGTCGAATCCACAAAGACCAAGTGTGAATCTATCGTTATCTATTGTTATGGTGTTTATCAAAGGCAATTAAAATAAGTATTTTTGGAGTGTACAATGAAAAGTAAAGTGTTGAATAAAGATTAATTAATAAAGACAGGGTCAAATGTAATTCACGTAATCAATTAATAATCCAACTACTTGCTAATAGAACTACTTATGGGCAGTGTTTCCTACTTTGAAAAGAACTAATTTAACAGGAACTATCGCTTTCGCGTATTCAGAACCGAGTTGTACTCCCTAATCAAACCCTCTTATTGTCACTTATAAAAAGGCGCGCATTGCGTTAGAGTAGTAAACCTATTTTTAAGAAATATAGTGTCTTGACTAAGTTGAAAAGTATTATAACCTGGATTTCTTAACCAAAAGAGGTTCTCACGAACCAGACTCTAAACTTATAAACGCGTCCAAAAATAGTTTTAAAATCTCTTTTCTTCTTAAAATAAAAACTCCTAATGAACTAAACAAAGCGCTTTCGCTGTTTTTGAAATAGTTAAAAACAATTAAGTTTAAATAGACGTTGGACGACTTTCGATCTTACCCAACGGAATTGAAGTGCGGGAAAACTTAAGTTGAAAGTTAAAATAGCCCTTAAGTGTTTCTACAAACAATTGTACGGATTATCGGTTCAATTACGATCCTTACATTCTAACCTTATAGATTTAGTTAGACATGGTAAAGTAAAAGTGCATTAATTTAAATAAAAGTAGTGCGAGTGCGAGAAATAAATAAAGTAAAGCGAGTGCGAGAAATAAATAAAGTAAAGCGAGTGCGAGGAAATAAATAATTTAAAGCGAGTGCGAGGAAATAAATAATTTAAAGCGAGTGCGAGGAAATAAATAATTTAAAGCGAGTGCGAGGAAATAAATAATTTAAAGTGAGTGCGAGGAAATAAATAATTTAAAGCGAGTGCGAGGAAATAAATAATTTAAAGCGAGTGCGAGAAAATAAATAATTTAAAGCGAGTGCGAGAAAATAAATAAGATAAAGACAAGTAATAAAAACCTGCTCCAATCGGAGGGTTGAATAAATTGCAAGGCGGAAATGAAAATGGCGGCAGGATTAACTTCCTTCCAAAGTGCTCCAAACTCGATTACAGACTCTATCACAGACTCGATTACACAATTGTGGTAACACTCCAATGTGAAGCGATTACCACTTTAAAATACTAAATATATGCCTAAGTGAAACAAAGTTGCTCTGAGTTTGCATCTGCTCTAAGTTTGGATGATTGTAAGAGTGATTTCGAGTTTCTATTTATAAGCAAGTAAAAAGATGGAAATGACAAGGATGTCCTTCAACTTGAAAATGGGAGGGAAAACTTTTCCTCTTGTGGCGCCTGCCACAAGGCCAATCTGAGGCACCTTAGTGGAAGTAGTGGGGAACGTGGCAGTTGAGGGAAGTTGAGCTTGGACACGTCATGACAGGGTCTATGGCGCCAGCCATGGGGTAGGCCACAAGTACAAAATGCTGAATTTTAGGGTTTTTAGCTCTTTTTCACTCCTTTTCTCGATCGGGGCTCCGATTAAAGTAAAAACCTGAAAACAAAGGAAAATATAGCAATAACACAACAAAATAACAATAAAACAACTAGAATGCATGTGAAATCGGAGTCGAAAACACGGTAAATTTTAGTGTTATAAAAAATAAAAGAGTATTTGCAGAATCCTCCAATCCTTATGCCTCCAGTCCCAGGGAGACCGCTGATTATGTATTTGACAGTACTTGATAATTCCATGGCTTGTGTTCTCGGTCAACACGAAGAGACAGGTAGGAAAGAGCATGCCATCTACTACCTGAGTAAAAAATTCACAGATTGCGAGTCGAGATACTCAATGCTTGAAAAGACATGTTGTGCACTTGCATGGGCTGCTAAGCGATTGAGACAATACATGCTAACTCACACGACCTTACTGATCTCCAAAATGGATCCAGTCAAGTATATATTTGAGAAGCCAGCTCTCACCAGAAGGGTTGCTCGTTGGCAAATGGTACTGACAGAGTACGACATCCAGTATACATCCCAGAAAGCCATCAAAGGGAGTATTCTGTCAGACTATCTTGCTCAGCAGCCGATTGATGATTATGAGCCGATGAAGTTTGATTTTCCGGATGAAGACATCATGTTCCTCAAGATGAAAGACTGTGAAGAGCTAGTTGTTGAGGAGGGACCTGATCCAGATGAAAAATGGACTTTAATGTTTGATGGGGTCGTCAATGCCAAAGGAAGTGGAATTGGTGTTGTCATTACCACTCCGAAAGGTGCCCACATGCCTTTCACCGCTCGTCTGACTTTTGAATGCACCAATAATGAAGCTGAGTATGAAGCCTGTATCTTGGGTATCGAGCAAGCCATTGATTTAAGAATCAAGACTCTGGACATCTTCGAAGATTCAACTCTAGTGAACAATCAAGTGAATGGTGATTGGAATACTCTCCAGCCTAATCTGGTCCCCTACAGAGACTACACGAGAAGACTGTTGACTTTCTTCACAATAGTAAGACTGTATCATATACCCCGTGATGAGGACCAGATGGCAGATGCTCTTGCCACTCTATCCTTCATGATCAAGGTGACTCGGTGGAGCCATGTTCCCAGGATCGATGTTATGCGCCTTGATAGGGTCGCGTATGTGTTTGCTGCTGAACTGGTAGTTGATGACAAGCCCTGGTACCACGACATCAAGTGCTTTTTGAAGAATCAAGAGCACCATGCAGGGACATCCAATAATGATAGAAAGACTTTGAGAAGATTGGCAGGCAGTTTCTTCTTGAACAAAGACGATGTGATGTATAAGAGGAACTTCGACATGGGTTTGCTCAGATGCGTGGATAGACACGAAGCAGACATGTTAATGCAGGAAGTTCATGAAGGCTCCTTCGGTACTCATGTCGGCGGACATGCAATGGCTAAGAAATTGTTGAGAGCGGGTTATTACTGGATGACCATGGAATCTGATTGTTTCAAATATGCTCGGAAGTGTCATAAATGCCAGATTTATACTGATAAGGTGCATGTGCCGCCAAATCCTCTGAATGTTATGTCTTCGCCGTGGCCGTTTGCTATGTGGGGCATTGATATGATTGGAAAGATTGAGCTGACTGCTTCCAATGGGCATCGCTTCATCCTTGTTGCCATCGACTATTTCACCAAGTGGGTCGAAGCAGCGTCATTTGCGAAGGTCACCAGACATGTGGTTACCCGATTCATTAAGAAAGAAATCATTTGTCGTTATAGGATTCCTGAAAGAATCATTACTGATAATGGTTCTAACCTCAATAACAAAATGATGAAGGAGTTATGCAAGAACTTCAACATTCAACATCACAACTCTTCCCCTTATCGTTCTAAGATGAACGGTGCTATTGAGGCAGCAAATAAGAACATAAAGAAGATTGTGTAGAAGATGGTCGTTACGTACAGAGACTGGCATGAGATGATACCCTTCGCCTTGCATGGGTACCGTACTTCAGTACGTACATCGACCGGGGCAACCCCTTACTCCCTTGTGTATGGTATGGAAGCAGTCCTACCTGTTGAAGTGGAGATTCCTTCTCTAAGAGTCATGTTGGATGTAAGTTAGACGAAGCTGAATGGATTCAGACAAGGTTCAATGAGTTGAGTCTTATTGAAGAGAACCGGATGGCAGCCATTTGTCATGGGCAGTTGTATCAAAGTCGGATGAAGAGAGCCTTTGATCAGAAAGTGCGGCCTCGATGCTTCCAAGTCAGAGATTTGGTGTTGAAAATGATCCTTCCTCCTCAGACAGATCACAGGGGCAAGTGGACTCCTAACTATGATGGACCGTATATTGTCACCAAGGTTTTTGATGGTGGAGCCCTAATGCTTGCAACTATGGATGGTGAAAACTTCACTTCCCCTGTGAACTCAGACGCAGTTTAAAAAATACTTCGCATAAAATAGACCCGCTAGACGATAAAAAAATAGTCCAGGCAAAAAAATGGGCATCCCGGCGAACCAAGAAAATGAAAAAGGTTCGGGCAAAAGTTAGGGATTAAAAAATGAAAAGATTGTACACCCGGTAAGTTGAAAACCTGAAAGGGCAACTTAGGCAAAAATGGGTATCCCGGTGGATTGAAAACCTGAAAGGGCGATCCAGGCAAAAGTTAGGGATTAAGCGAATGGTTGCGTTCTGAGTAGTTCTGAATATCATCTCGTGTCGATAACCGTAAACTTCCGAAGGATAGGAAACAATCCAATCACCTTTTTCGGAAAGCTGATCATCTGGAGGATCTTGAAGACGAGCGAATCATAGCAAAATTGGAACCCGATAGAAATCCATTTCACATTGCCATTAGATTAATTTTTGTTTTTATCTGTTGTGCAATTACCTCTTTCCAGGTGTCGCATCCGCGAAAAACAACCGGCGGGCTGAAACAAAAACAACACAGAGCCGCCACTGCGCGTTATTTATCCCAAGATAGGGAAAGGAAACGCTCAGAGAAACCTGGAAAAAGCATGGTCTCGCGACCAAAGAGAAAGGGTAAAGGAGTCGGTTACGCAAGGGGAAGGTATTAGCACCCCTCACGTCCGTCGTACTCGATGGGATCCACGCTCTAAAAGAAAGAAAAGGTTGCTAAAACAAACATACATCACACACACACGCACCGAAGACGACACAGGTGGGGGAAAGAGGAAGAGGGCTCGCTAGGACATCGCATCATATGCCTACGTATCTCGTCTAGAACGAGAATCAGAGCTGCCGTAGTTCGGCTCACGCACGCCAAACAAACAAACAAACACACCGGCAAACATGGAGCCTGAAGGCCAATCACTGGACTTACATCAGCATCCGAACCAAAACACACGCACACTGGAACCCGAATGCCACTCGATGGACTTACATCAGCTTCCAAGCACACAACAACCAAACAAGTTAATAGGGAGTCGGGAACTCGAGCCTATAACTGTCAAGCACACACACAAAAAGAAAGAAAAGTGCCCGGAGAGACCTCGCACGGTCTCCTGCCTACATACCTCGTCTGGAACGAGGATCATGGCGATGTAGTTCCCCTGAAAGGGAAAAATATTCTAGCCAGAAACCAAGGGGAGACACACTACCAGGGAGCTGTACTCGAGCCTAGTGTTATCATGCATCATTGCCCTATGTTGTGGTTTCTATCCTATTTGCACAACTGCAAGCTAATCCTAACCAGGAAAAACAAGCATGCAAGCATCAACAAAACAAAGCAAACATTTCAAGCAAATATTCACAAAGCACACACTATATCCAGTCAGAAGTGGGCTCAAACAAAGGGTTCGACTGCCTAAGCAAGTCATTTGTACAAGGGTAGTGTCGGCTCTTAACCTTGCCATTGAGAGGCTAAGGTGAAGCCAGATGAAAGGTGAGTGAAGATTAGACTTCACAGCTCTTATCCCTGACCAGGGAGAGCTTTAGACAAAGGAGCGTGGGTTCAGAATGGGGGAACCCTTCTACGCTCAAGACACAGACACAACTGTACAACTGTACAAGATCTTGGGTTACTGTCCCAATGCATCAAACACAAGTAGTGTGAGCAGAGGGACGACTCAACAGAATAGCGGGGGATAGATTGCATATCCCTTGGGTTCCGCCAATTGCCTCATAGAGGTCTTCACCTGCTTGGCACAAAAGTAGACAATCACAAACATCGCCTCTTAAGGAGGACTTCAGACAGTTGCCTGGCTAAATAACAAGCCAGGTCTTCCAGACTACATGAAGACGAGAGAGTCTACCTCAACTGTTTTGGTTCGGATGCTGACGTAATTCCATCAAGTGGTTGTCGGGCTCCATGTTTGCCATCTGTTTGTGTGTTTTGTGTTGTTTGGCGTGCGTAAGCCGAACTACAGTGGCTCTGATTCTCGTTCCAGACGAGATATGTAGGCATAGGATGCGATGTCCTATCGAGCTCCCTTCTCTTAACCCCACCTGCGTTCCCTGTGTGTGTGTGATGTTTTAGCAACCTATTCTTTATTTTAGAACGTGGATCCCGTCGAGTACGACGGACGTGAGGGGTGCTAATACCTTCCCCTTGCGTAACCGACTCCCTTACCCTTTCTCTTTGGTCGCGAGACCATTTCCTTTCCAGGTTTCTCTGAGCGTTTCCTTTCCCTATCTTGGGATAAATAACGCGCAGTGGCGGCTCTGTGTTGTGTTTTTATTCGAGCCTCGCCGGTTGTTTTTCGCGGATGCGACAAATTGAGGGCCTTGGAATCCACCAGATCTTGGACAGTATGCTTGAAGGCTCTACAACCCTCAATGTTATGCCCAGGCGCACCCGAATGGAATTCGCACCTGGCGTTCTCATCATAGTTAGGTGGCCTCTGATCAGGTTTCAACGGAGCTAATGTCCTCAATTGTACCATTCCGAGATCTTTCAACTTCTTCAACAGAAGAGCATACGGCATGGGCGGCTTGTCAAAATGGCGATCAACCCCCTTTCCTCTCACCTGATTCCCAGCTCTCTGTGCTCTCTGTTGAGGGAACTGATGCTGCTGTTGTACCGACTGATTACTAATAGGAATCATTACTGCAGCAGTATGCTGGTAGTAATGACCCCTACCGTGTCCTCTTTGGGCATGGACATTCACAGCACTCGCGCTATCCTCCTTCTTATGCTGACCATCACCCAAGGATCTCTTCGTTCCAGACGACGAAGCATTTCCTGGCATTTTCCCCTTCTTCAACCAGTCTTCAATCCTCCCCACCTTCTCAGCAATGACCTTCTGCCCCAAGGCGAACTCTTGCATGACATTGATCAGCTCTCCCATCTTCTCTTTCAGCTCGAGAATGTCTGTATTTGGGAGATCCATCAGTCTTGGAGTATTGCGTCTGGTGAAGTATCTGTGAGGACGGGTTGAGTGCAAAGGTACAGCTCTGCGAGCACGAGCAATGATTCCTGCAAAACAGCAAACAGGTTAATATGCATGAATGCAACGTCTATCCATATGAGGAAAATTATGTCCTTTGATTCTGGTTTCATCGAGACAGATAATATTTTGACAATAACATTCTGACATCCGAATGTCTCTCAACCCGATTCTCAATCAATAATACTCCCCATATGGCTAGACGTAGTTTAGGTGCAGATGAATGCAAAATGGGAATGATGCAGATGTATGAATGCAATGCATTGCCATCCTCCAAGTCCTCTGATCATCTGTTGCTCTGAATCACAGCCCTGATCTCTGAACCGATCACAACCATCTGAAGGAAAATGTAACCACAAATCCAACTCAAAGGTTCCGAAATAAACGGAACTGACTGATACACCATCATCATCACCAAACAATCTCTGAGCAGATACCCATAACCATCTCTGAATCGGCCCGGGGAATCCTGAAATAAACGGATCCCCACTGATAAATAACACGGACAGCACTCCGGCGTCTCAGAAATAAATGGCCATAAATCCGACTTATAAATAGGACTCTGATCAACGGAACCATTAGTCACCATCAAAGTCACAATCTGAACAATGCATCTGAAAGAATCACCCTCCCCTCACAGGTAAATTCTAATCAGGTTATCCTAAGGCGGATAATAGTCTCGACAATCGGGCAGAGATACTCAATGGGTTTGCCCTTTCGGGTGTGCCATTGTAGCTCCCTTAAGATCGTCTAAACCAAAGATCCGGGAAATGATCGGTCACCGGAGTCAATAGTTCAAAAGAGATAACCCAACCAAAGTGGAAAACCCCACTGGAAGAGCACTTCTCAGATGAACCTCGTCCGGCTTGTGGTATGTCACGTCGCAACAATGTGCCCAACCGGCATGTGAGCGACGTGAGACCACACTAATCCTAGGTGTATACTCGGGCCTGGGTTTTAGCCCCACTCAGAACACCCACCCCAAACAGAGGAACCACCTGCACAGAGGATAGCAACATGATAGTATGATGCACGCAAATATTTATACAAATATATACACAGTCAGAATAATAAATGCAATAAACAACAACACAAGCAACCTAAACTATCCTAGAACGCTAGGAGAGACTCGCTTAGGGAAGATGGACCAGCACAGGTCAACATCCAAGTCCCCAGCAGAGTCGCCAGCTGTCGCATCCGCGAAAAACAACCGGCGGGCTGAAACAAAAACAACACAGAGTCGCCACTGCGCGTTATTTATCCCAAGATAGGGAAAGGAAACGCTCAGAGAAACCTGGAAAAAGCATGGTCTCGCGACCAAAGAGAAAGGGTAAGGGAGTCGGTTACGCAAGAGGAAGGTATTAGCACCCCTCACGTCCGTCGTACTCGACGGGATCCACGCTCTAAAAGAAAGAAAAGGTTGCTAAAACAAACATACATCACACACACACGCACCGAAGACGACACAGGTGGGGGAAAGAGGAAGAGGGCTCGCTAGGACATCGCATCCTATGCCTACGTATCTCGTCTGGAACGAGAATCAGAGCTGCCGTAGTTCGGCTCACGCACGCCAAACAAACAAACAAACACACCGGCAAACATGGAGCCTGAAGGCCAATCACTGGACTTACATCAGCATCCGAACCAAAACACACGCACACTGGAACCCGAATGCCACTCGATGGACTTACATCAGCTTCCAAGCACACAACAACCAAACAAGTTAATAGGGAGTCGGGAACTCGAGCCTATAACTGTCAAGCACACACACAAAAAGAAAGAAAAGTGCCCGGAGAGACCTCGCACGGTCTCCTGCCTACATACCTCGTCTGGAACGAGGATCAGGGCGATGTAGTTCCCCTGAAAGGGAAAAAGATTCTAGCCAGAAACCAAGGGGAGACACACTACCAGGGAGCTGTACTCGAGCCTAGTGTTATCATGCATCATTGCCCTATGTTGTGGTTTCTATCCTATTTGCACAACTGCAAGCTAATCCTAACCAGGAAAAACAAGCATGCAAGCATCAACAAAACAAAGCAAACATTTCAAGCAAATATTCACAAAGCACACACTATATCCAGTCAGAAGTGGGCTCAAACAAAGGGTTCGACTGCCTAAGCAAGTCATCTGTACAAGGGTAGTGTCGGCTCTTAACCTTGCCATTGAGAGGCTAAGGTGAAGCCAGATGAAAGGTGAGTGAAGATTAGACTTCACAGCTCTTATCCCTGACCAGGGAGAGCTTTAGACAAAGGAGCGTGGGTTCAGAATGGGGGAACCCTTCTACGCTCAAGACACAGACACAACTGTACAACTGTACAAGATCTTGGGTTACTGTCCCAATGCATCAAACACAAGTAGTGTGAGCAGAGGGACGACTCAACAGAATAGTGGGGGATAGATTGCATATCCCTTGGGTTCCGCCAATTGCCTCATAGAGGTCTTCACCTGCTTGGCACAAAAGTAGACAATCACAAACATCGCCTTTTAAGGAGGACTTCAGACAGTTGCCTGGCTAAATAACAAGCCAGGTCTTCCAGACTACATGAAGACGAGAGAGTCTACCTCAACTGGTTTAAAAACCAAGCAGCAGCAAGCAAGTTCTTAAAGAACAGTAAGCGACTAAATGTACCTGAAATCAATCAAGTATCATCAGTACTCAGACAAACCAACAATAAACAGCAAAAGTCAATCTATACAGACAACACAAGTTAATGCACATAAGTGCAAGCCATGAGCCCAAGCTCATACATCAAACCTACAACACCAAGCCAATGTTAGTTCACAACATCAAACAAAACTCAATTTAATCAACTTGCACTTTTTCCCTTAAGCCTTTTGCATTTCAACCTGAAAATCCAAACCAAATGTGAGAAACTAGACCACTAGGCCAAGCCTAGGGTCCAAAGGGGATAAAAAATCCTAAACAGCAAGTGCAAACCAACCAAAATCACATTCAAACAAATTAAAAGCAAATGCAATTGGTCCCATGCTCATATCAATCACCATTATCATTTCATGCACAATTTAACATCAATCATGCAATTTGCAACTTCAAAAGTCCAAACAGAACTATCTCAATCAAAAGCATATCAAAACAATTCAATTAATTCCACAAAAATTCACACCTAAACAGGACAAATTCAAGGTATAGCATGTCAATTTTCAGCTCAATTGGACAAAATAAAGTAGGTCAATGAAAATCAAGAAGTCCAGACACATTTATACAAGCCAATTCAAGGCATCAACACAAGCATCCATTTCAATAATTCATAAAACAGTGAAAACATATTAGAAATGAATGGGATCAAAACCATGATGTCTTATAATGTGTCTAGAATGCTCACACCAAATTTCATCTTCATCCAATACAATATGAGAATTTCATAAACAAAATGCCAACATGTGTCACACAATGTCACAAAATGAGCACACAGAGAAGAAAATTATCAATCAATTAGAAAATGACATCAACAATTCCAACAAAAATCACATGTTATCTTGACATATCAATGATCATTCATACAAAAAATTGGAGCAATTCAACATTCCTAAGTCAGGCAAATAAAATCATGAAGTCAGCAGAAATCCAAACAAGTCAACACATGGTAGCAAAATGAGCATCAACTTCAATCAAATGCCAAACAGTGAAAACAATTAAGAAATGAATGGGACCAAAGCCAAACTACATCTAAACATGTTATGAATCACTCCATCAAATTTCACATTCATATGATATGGTATGAGCATTTCACAAGACTTGGAAGACAAACACTCAAACAAAGCCCTAAAAATGCTAAACAGCAATCAAAAATCTCAATTAAATGGAAAATGAATCAACAATTCATACAAAAAAATCATGGTGAAACTAGACATATTCAAGACACAGCATGCAAAATTTGAGATCAATTGGAAAAGCATAGGCATGTCAAATAAATTCATGAAATTGACCTAACCTAGTGTGACACAAATTGTCACACTCAACTTTCACACATCATATCTACCAAACCAGAGATCCAAAATTCACAAACTATACATCAAAATAACCAGCAAGGAGTCAAGAATTAGCATGTGAAATTTCATTCAATTTGGATAAGGTATGAGTATTTCATGTTAAAAATGGTGAAACATATACAAAATGCACACAAGTCAAAGATCAATAGGCAAAGTCAAAAATCCACCAAGCACAACTTGGACTATCATGCCTATAAAAAACTAGATGAAACTTGGGATCTAACAAAAAAAGTTCCACTCAAATTGGATTAATATTGGATTTTATGTGAATTTTAGAAGATTTGTTAATTTATGGAATAATTATTTAATGGTTAAATGAATTAAATAAGCTTGCAATGGCAGTTCCGTAAATAGTCCAAAACGTGGTACAGCCTCATTTATTGCGTGGCAGCTTCTGGTTGGCCGGTTTTAGTGGGAAACAAGTTTTCGAAAATGGCCATGCTGTGAAACGGATTGAACAGCTTATTTTTCCAGAATTGTTCATGTTCATCACGCGTTCATCGCTTCTTCAACGCCAGCTTCGGTTACGAACTTTTCTTCACGAAATTGCACAAGCGATATACCAATCTCTCCGTCTCTCAACGTAGGTTACGAATATGACAACGATTTTTCCTAACTCTCACTATACAACTCGGATCGATCAATTAAAGTTAAGCACATAAAACCTAAAATCACGATAACTTCCTCTACAGTTAACCAATTCACAAACCAAGCATAGCATGTTACTCTACACTACAAGATCTATAAAAACCACCTATTAATTTAAGCAATGGTGAGATTCGAATTTATGTACCTTGGAGATGGCAGTGATGAATCTTGATGTTATCTCGAGTAAAAACCAAAAACAGATGGAGATTAAGGTTGAGGAAGATGAATGCCACGCCTAGCTTGATCCAAAACAGCTCCAAGTGTGAGAAATCTCAAAATGCCATTGATGAGTTCATGATGAACAGTCGCGGTTCTGAAGCTTTCTTGCATGGATTCACCAAAACAGTTGGAGAGGAAGATGTAAGGAGCACGAATCAACAAGAATTTCACAATTTGGTTGAGAATTGAAGGAGTTTGGATCAAAAAAGTTTGATGAAGATTGAAGAATTTTTATGGATTTGGAGGGAAAGTTAGTTACAACTCTTGAAAATTGTGATTATCCTCTGCAATTCAGTTATGATTAAACTTTTATACTCCAGCTTAATCACTTTCTTAATCACCAATTAGCAAAAACTCATGTGATTAGCATAATATGAAACTTAAGTGCAAGTTCCAAAATGCCCTTGCCAAATATTGAACCATGACAGCTCATGACAGCTCAAACAACTTCTATTTGGCATTTGTGATGTGTTGCAAAAATCCTCATTCCAAAATTCCATGTATTTCTCAACTTGGACCATTTTGCCCTTGGATTTTAATTAGTGCACTTGAAAATTGACCTTTTGCATTGACCATTTTTGATGAATTCTGATTATGCACCATGAAAGTACATGTGAAATGGAGTTTGCTCATAAAAAGATCAACCATTTTGGACATTCCATGTGGAAGTTATGCCACTTTGATTATAGGCATTTTTGGAAAATGAATGGACCATAACTTGTCAACCATACATGGGAATTTCAAGTTCTTGGACTTTTTGGAAAGGTGAGAACAAGATCTACAACTTTCATGTTGAACAAATTTCCATTTGAAGCTTTTTTGACACGTAATTTTGTGGTGAAAAACTTTCCATTTTTGGAAACTTCCATTACAAGTCACTTTCTATTTTTGGCAATTTTTGTCTGACTTTATTTTCTTCATTCTTGAGCTTTGACATGTCAAATGAAACTTGTTTCAACATGAATGAAGTGTATCCAACTCTCTCCCACCTCCAAATCCATAAAATCAAGCACAGTTGACCACAGTTGACTTTTCCAACTGATAGATGAATCTGGCAATGCACTGATCAATCTGAGCCCCCATTCTTCTGATGAAATGGCTCAAGGATGAAACCCTAGCCTCCATAAGCTCAATATAATCACATGATGATCCCCATATCCATTATAGACCCCATCTCCTTGCCATGCCCTGATTGGCCCAATGCAACTGATTAGGGTTGACCAGTGGTCAAAACCCTAATCTCAAGGTATCTGATCAATCTTCTGAACCTTCTGGACGATATCAAGACCATGATGATGATTATGTATCATTGCAACCAAGATCAAGACCAATCTCCTTGAGAATCAAAACCCTAATTTGAACCACCACCCTCAGATAGTCAATGATCCAGTCCATTCAACCAATGAAACCATCAGCTTGCATATATCCACCCCTTTATCTTCTGATCAAGACTTGGAAGATGACTTGCACAATGTAACCACATGATATGCAATATGTGTGCCTAATGACCTACAAATGCAATGCAATATATTAAACTAGTCCCAAGAGAGGAGGGCAAATTTTGAGGTGTTACAGCTGCCCCTATTCAATCCACTGTGAACCTGTTGATATGAATAGCCCCGGCTTTCAGATGATCAGGATGAAGAGTGATTGAATACCAAGAACAGACGAACAATTTGCACTCTGATGGGAAAATAATTAACGATGCCAATCAAAATCGGCAAAGAAACACAATCTTCTGAAAAATCCGTTTGGAACGGAGAAGTCGGCCTAATCACCGAAACAGCAACGTCGACCTGGATACCAAAATAAATGGTAACGCAGGGATAACCACGGCCTGAAAACCACATATCCGCTGGGGATTATCATTCCTTTCCTTTTTTATGCTTTTCTTGAACCCCGAAATTTCTGATAATCGCTCTTTTTCATTTTCTTGAACCCCGAAATTTTCTTTCGCGCCAATGATCCCCGATCACTGCATTTGAACCCCGTTCTCCTACTTGCCAAAATAATGAACCCCATTCTCCAGTTTGAACCCCAGTCGCCTGACGATTACTTGCGATCGCCAATGTGAACCCCATCTCCAGAAAACACCTCGTGTCTCCTTTTCTCCATTTGAACCCCGCTCTTCAGAAAATGCCTCAACATTTCCCTTTCTCCGTTTGAACCCCGCTCTCCAGAAAATGCCTCAACACTTCCTTTTCTCCATTTGGACCCCGTTCTCCCATCTCTCGTGATAATTCCGCTGGCAACTCGGAAATAACACCAAACCACTCTGAGGGCGACATATCAGAGGGTACACCTTCACAAAGGAAGGTAACATGTGCATCTCTTCATCCGAAGACACCCATAACGACTTCCGTTGGCATCCGCCAAAGTCTAAGGTGACACATGAACAGAAGACAATCCTACGGACCTCATCCTGGATATAATCTTCAACTCCAATCTCTATTTGGACCCCGATCTCCAGAAAATGTCTCAACATTTCCCTTTCTCCGTTTAGACCCCGATCTCCAGAAAATGTCTCAACATTTCCCTTTCTCCGTTTGAACCCCGGAATCGCGCTGACCGCGTAGCGTCTTCTGATTTTATCTCCATCTCTGTCCGACGGAAACATTTCCTCCAATATCGCACTACTGGGAAACATTGCTGATCTGACGTCATGATGCTAAACTCCTCAGAGTAACACTTTCAACCAGACACTGACTGATGACTGGGAGAAAACTCGACGTTTACTGGACATCGAACGATGATGTTTACAGGCACCAAAGAAAACTCGACCAGACACTAACTGATGACTGGGAGAAAACTCGACGTTTACTGGACATCGAACGATGATGTTTACAGGCACCAAAGAAAGCTCGACCAGACACTTACTGATGACTGGGAGAAAACGCGACGTTTACTGGACATCGAACGATGATGTTTACAGGCACCAAAGAAAACTCGACCAGACACTTACTGATGACTGGGAGAAAATGCGACGTTGACAGGACATCGAATGATGATGTTGACAGGCATCAAACAATGATGTTGACAGGCCTCAAACAATGATGTTGACAGGACATCGAACAATGATGTTGACAGGACATCGAACAATGATGTTGACAGGACATCGAACAATGATGTTGACAGGACATCAAACAAGGATGTTGACAGGACATCGAACAATGATGTTGACAGGACATCAAACAATGATGTTGACAGGACATCAAACAAGGATGTTGACAGGACATCAAACAAGGATGTTGACAGGACATCGAACAATGATGTTGACAGGACATCAAACAATGATGTTGACAGGACATCAAACAAGGATGTTGACAGGACATCAAACAAGGATGTTGACAGGACATCGAACAATGATGTTGACAGGACATCAAACAAGGATGTTGACAGGACATCAAACAAGGATGTTGACAGGACATCGAACAATGATGTTGACAGGACATCAAACAAGGATGTTGACAGGACATCAAACAAGGATGTTGACAGGACATCAAACAATGATCGACCAGACATTAAACAATGACTGGGAAATAACTCGACGTTTACTGGACATCGAATGATGATGTTTACTGACACCAAAGAAAGCTCGTCCAGACACTAACTGATGACTGGGAAATACTGTTGCTCCAAACTCACAATGCTGAACTCCTCGGAGTATCGTCTTCACTGTCCGGCAAAACCAAATCTCAAGCGGTAACCACGGCTCGAGTCGCGCTGATCGCGTAACATTTCTATCTCTGTCCGACGGAAAAGTTTCCTCCAGCATCGCACTACTGGGGAATATTGCTGATCAAAACACGGTGCCACACTCCTCGGAGCAACACCTTCACCCTCAGGCAACCACCTCTCAAACGATAACCACGGTTTGAGACTAGCTTATGCTTGCAATATGATGCATGATTGATTTTTTTGCGTAATGCTCCATAATTATGGAAATGCTACGCGATTTATTATTTTTCTATGCAACATGCTATGCTATTTTTTCATGATGAATGTATAAAAAGTGTCCCTCCTCAAGGGACTCTTCTGGGGAGCACGAGACACTCTGCTGAGGAACTCCGCCAATACTCCAATTCCACCCTGCCGGGGAATAGCACCACTGCTGCTGGGGATAAGGCAACCCTTACTGGGGAAGAACCTCCTTTGCACCCAATCCGCTCGAGAAACTGCTGGGGATAAGAACCACCAACACTCTGTGGGGATACAACAGTCTTCGACTTGCTAAGGATATCAATCCCGAACCTGCTTTGGGGAAACCTCACAGATACCTGACGACTTCACTGGGGAAATGCTCACAGATACTCTGCTGGGAAACAACAACCTCCAGGCCTGGCAACTGGGGAAGCATCGATCTGACACCTGCTGGGGATAACCATCCTGACCCTGCTAGGGAAGCGAATGCCACTCCGCTTGGGACAACCCATGCAATCCATAGGTAGAATCAACTCAGCTGGGGATGCAAATAACAGTCTGCTACGGAAACTCATCCGATCCACTGGTAGGATGAACGTTGCTGGAGATATATTTCATTGACACCCGCTCCACTCGGGGAATAGCAACCTCCAGGCCTGGCAGCTGAGGAAACACCGTTTTAAACCTGCCGGGGATAACCATCCTGACTCAGCTAGGGGATCCACAAACCTTGGATCTGCTGGGGAGTTAGTCCTCACAACTCTGCTTGGGGACTTAGCTGGGGAAATGAGAAAAGTTGGTACAGAACACCCATCGACTCGTCGAACCACGGTATCCGCCTCCCAATCTCGTATCAGCTTTCCACTTTTGAGAATTCCCAGACTCGTCTGGACCTTTTCTGCTCCATCATCTTGTATTCCCAACCGTTCCGCGCTCGACAGGGATCGAACTCCTGGGATTTATACAGATTTTCAATCTTCCGACTTTGAAGAGTCTTCTTGATTAATTTCCAGGATCGTCGTACGTCATCGTCGTCTTTTCGTCATTCCTTCAATTCATTTGTCCCTGACCGGACTCCACGGGGATTTGTCTTGTCAAAAGCTTCCACATCACAACCTGCAAGTGAGTGAAAATACCTAACAGCACCTGCAAAAGAGATCGTTAGATAAAACCGTGCCCCAGGCGTATCAAGATTTCAACACTTGGGTCACTCAACCTTCCGAATAAGATTTCAAGTTTCAATCTTATAAGCATGCATTGGAAGGGACCTGTATGTCTTAAAATGCAAGATTCTTTATCAAAAATAATCGGATGTTTTTGCAATCAAAGCGGTAATGAAAAACAAAAACAAAATTATTTGACTGAATATGCATTTTATTGATTGAAAAGTGTGTGGCTCATGAATGAGCAATACAAAGGAAGCAATTCCTGAAAAGAGGTAATTGCGCACAAAAGGAAAAATCTATCCTAATGGCAATGTGAAACCCGTGATCTCATCGAGTTCCAACTCGGTTACACCCCATATGTCCTCAGACTCTCCGTGCTTTCTGCCTTCTGAACAAGACGATTCCGATTGATCCCTACCGGGTATTATCCATGTGCCTTAACCAGAGCACTAACGATCATGCTGGACGCAGTTGTTCGTTTCAATCCCTCTTTTGCCTGGACCGCCCTTTCGGGTTTTCAGTCCACCGGGATACCCTTTTTTGCCCAAGTCGCCTTTTCAGGTTTTCGACTTGCCGGGTGTACAGTTTTTCATTTTATCCCTAATTTTTGCCCGAACCTTTCTTTCTGTTTTTTTGGTTCGCCGGGATGCCCTTTTTTGCCTGGACTATTTTATTCTTTTCGTCCAGCGGGTCAATTTTTACGAAGTGTCTTTTAACTGTGTCTGCATCTGTAGGGGATGGAAAATCCTCGCCATCCATGGTCGTTAACAACAAGGCTCTGTCAGAGAAAACCTTCTTGACCACGAATGGACCTTCATAATTGGGTGTCCATTTGCCCCTTCGATCGTTTTGAGGAGGAAGGATCCTTTTCAGCACCATATCACCCACGTGATATACCCGAGGTCGCACCTTTCTGTCAATAGCACGCTTCATCCTTTG
Organism: Lathyrus oleraceus; assembly: GCF_024323335.1. Lineage (NCBI taxonomy): Eukaryota > Viridiplantae > Streptophyta > Magnoliopsida > Fabales > Fabaceae > Lathyrus > Lathyrus oleraceus. The sequence goes on along the minus strand of NC_066585.1, from coordinate 249,301,530 downwards.
CTGGTACAACTGCCCATAACAGATGGCCGCCAGCCTCTTTTCTTCGATCAGGCTCAACTCTTCGTACCGGGTCCTTACCCATTCAGCCTCTTGCAGTTTCACATCCCTCAGGACTCTCAAAGAGGGAATCTGAACCTCAACCGGTAGCACCGCTTCCATTCCATACACTAGCGAGAAAGACTTTGCCCCAGTAGATGCACGCATCGACGTTCGATACCCAGGATACAAGCTTCATTCTCAATCACACCGTCGGTGCCTTCAAACGTTTTCCGGTCAACAAAAAGGAACGTGGAATCCTTTTGGTGCCACCAAAACGGCACTAACTCCTTCACATTAACCCCATCAGACATCAGAATCCGTTCGGATTCGGGGTCCGGCCCCTCCTCCGGGATCGGTTACTCTCAATCTTTCGATTAGAGTACCTCGAGATGTCCTCATCAGGGAACTCAAACTTCATCGGTTGATGACCCCCAATGGGTTGCGGGCAAGGTAATCAGACAATACACTCCCCTCAATTGCTTTCTGAGAGCATCACAAATCAGTCAATATTCTTTTGCACTCTTGCAACCCGCCCGGTCATTGCTAGATTCTCAAACCCATACTTGATCGGATCCATCTTGGAAATCCACAAAGTGGTATGAACCAGCATATACTGTCTCAGTCGGCGAGCAGCCTATGCCAAAGTACAGCAAGTTTTCTCGAACAGTGAATGTACTGTTTCACAGTCGGTAAACTTTTTGCTAAGGTAAATTACATGCTCTTTTCGACAAGACTCGTCATGCTGCCCCAGTACACACCTCATAGACCCCTCGAAGGCTGTCAAGTACCAGATTAACAATCGCTCCTTCCACAGGAGGTATCAGAATCAGAGGTTCCTGCAACTTATTCTTTTATTTTTTCAATGCCCCTTGGCAATCATTATTCCACCTGACCGTTCGATCTTTTTTTTTCAACAGCTCGAATGGGTTCACACATGGTTGTTAGGTGAGATGTGAACCATGACATGTAGTTCAATCTACCCAGGAGACCACGAACCTCTCTTTCCATTCTCGGTTCAGGCATTTCTCTTTTCTTTTTTTTTTTTTTTTTTTTTTTTAAGCAGGATCAACCTCGATTCCTCTTTTCCAATGAACCCCAACATCCAACCGGATCGCACTCTGAAAGTGCACTTATTTGAATTCAACCTCAGTTTGAATTGTCTTAACCGATCGACCAACTTGGCCAGATCTGCCAGATGCCCCTCTTCTGTTTGGGACTTTGCTATCATGTCATCAACATAGCATTCAATTTCATGATGAATCATATCATGAAACAAAGTCACAATGGCTCTCTGATAAGTAGCACCGGCGTTCTGCTTCTCTAGAGGACAGTCTTCTCTCCATGGTAGCTTGTGCATAATGACATCGGTATCCGACCCTGGCACATCCTGACATGACCAGGTGAAGGTATCCACAGGCTCTTTCAACAGGGCTACCATTCTGCTCTCGATTCGCCTCTGAAGCGGCTCAAACTTTCATTTCCTTTCTGACCTCGGCGGTGCTTGGAATGACAATCTCAACCCGTTCTTCATACGGCTGACTCACCTTCTCCTCTTGTTTTGACAACCTGGCTAATTCCAGCAGATCACAATCTTCTTCATCTTCTCCTTCGGCATGATAGATCGGATTGTCGAAGTCATATGAGGTGTAACCAAATTGTTATCAACGAGATCCGGAGAATTATTTTTGAATTCGGAACGAGACAAATAAAAAAAAAAGAAAAATGAAAATAAACATTGCCATTTTTATTTGTTTTTAAACTGCAAAAATAAATGAAAAACAGAGAACACCGCTTTTTGACTGAAAAACATCCATTTATTTATGATGCAAAATGTTGCAAAATGAAACATGAGGTGGCCCTTACAATGAACCATTACGTGTCGGGCAACACGCATGGCTTTCATGCAAATAAAACTGAAAAACAGGAAACATTACTCTTCCAGACGAGCGACAGTGATGATCTTTTTAGGCCTTCCAGTTCTGGATTCCCATCCCTGGTGCACACGGCTTTATCCACGACTCCAGTTCACAGTCGCTGTCAGTCTATTCCCCCACCACACAGACGCGGTCTGAATCCTCAGCAATTGCACTCACCATCGCCTGACCATGCGCCGGCATGGGATTAGCATTAACCTTCGGTGATGATGTAAAATTGTGTAACACCTCAAAATTTGCCCTCCTCTCTTGGGACTAGCATAACATATTGCATATCATTTTTAGGTCATTAGACATTGCATATTGCATATCATGTGATTACATTGTGCAAGCCATTCTCCCAAGTCTTGGTCAGAAGATGAGGAAGTCAAAGTGCAAGCTAGGGTTTTATTGGACTGGATCATTAATCATCTGAGGATGTGGAGGTCCAAGTTAGGGTTTTGATTCTCAAAGGATATTGGTCTTCATCTTGATTGAAGTGATACATCATCATCATCATGGTTTGGTTTCATCAAGTGTTGGAGTATATTCCTTGAGATTAGGGTTTTGACCACTGGTCAACCCTAATCAGTTGCATTGGGCCAATCAGGGCATGATCAGGAGATGGGGTCTATGATGGCTATGGGGATCATTTCATGGTTATATTGAGATTATTAAGGCTAGGGTTTCACCCTTGGGCCATTTCATCAGAGGATTGGGGCTCAGATTGATCAATGCATTGCCAGATTCATCTATCAGTTAAAAAGTCAACTGTGGTCAACTGTGCTTGATTTAATGGATTTGGAGGTGGAAATGAGTTGGATGCACTTCATTCATGTTGGAACAAGTGTTATTTGACATTTCAAAGCTTAAGAATGGAGAAAATCAAGTCAGGACAAAAATTGCCAAAAATAGAAAGTGACTTGTAATGGAAGTTTCCAAAAATGGAAAGTTTTTGACCTCAAAATTACATGTCCAAGGAAGCTTCAAAGGAAAATTTGTTCAACATGAAAGTTGTAGATCTTGATCTCACCTTTCCAAAAATTCCAAGAACTTGAAAATCCCATGTATGGTTGGCAAGTTATGGTCCAGTCAATTTCAAAAATGACCCATAATCAGAGGGGCATAACTTCCACATGAAGTGTCCAAATTGAGTGATCTTTTTATGCACGAACTCCTTTTGACATGTACTTTCATGGTGCATAATTGGAATTCTTCAAGAATGGTCAATGCAAAAAGTCAAATTTCAAGTGTACAGTTAAAGATCCAGGGGCAAAATTGTCCAACTTGAGAAATAATGGGAATTTTTGAATGGGGATTTTTGCAACACCTCACGAATGCTATTTGGAAATGGTTGGAATCATCATGACATGCCAAGGCCTTGTGGTTTGAGAATGCACTTTTGGAATGGACTTAAAAATGAACAAAGTGCCATCACATAGTGAATTTCCAAAATATGTATCCAATCAACATGAAACAAGTGGCAACAGCTCATGACAGATGTTTAGGGCATGTGTGAGCTGTCAATGAGCTGGCATTGGCTGGCATGTGCAATTACCATTTTGCCCTTGCTTAAGAATAATGCAATTTTGCTAATTACATGGCATGGTGCTAATTCATGATTAAGGAGCTCGATTAAGTTGAGGTACTTAAGCTTAATCATAACAAACTCTAACAGAATTCACATTTCACAAATCACAATCTCAAATTCTCCAAATTCACAAAAACTTCAAGAACACATCAAGCAAAAAATCACAAAATCTCTTCCAATTCTTGATCATTTTGCAAGATTCTTTTGGATTCGATCTTCATTCCTCTCATCCTTCAACTGTTTGTGAAGATCAACATCAAACTCATCTCCATTCGCAACTGTCCAAGTGAAGCTCAATTATGGTGAATCAAGATTTCTTCTTCTAGAAGCTACAGTGAATCGAGCCAAGCCTTCCATTCAACTTCCTGAAGCCTATGCTCCATCTATTTTGAAACAAAAAGCGCAGAAGACATCAGAATCGTTGCTGCCATAGCAAGGTACTCAAAATTCGAGTTTCATGATTCTTCAAATTGTCATATGCGTTGTGTAGATCATTTATCATAGGTTAACATGTAGCAATTGGTTGTAAAATGATTGAGCGAGTTGAGAGAAATTGCGATTTGAAATTATGATGCCAAACCCTAAGTTGTTCGATTCATGAGATATAGGAAGAATTAGTGGAAATTAAGGACATATTTGGATTCCTCTCATTGAGACCGTTCCAACGAGTATCCGCTTGTGAATTTTGGTGATAGTTTGTTGTTCATGTGTTCTTGTGGAATCTGGAAATGCGTTGAAGAAGAGAAAGAAATTCTGGAAAAAGCTGTGGTTTGATCCGTTTTACGCAATTCCAATTTAAAAACCGTGTTTACCGCGCCCTTGCTTCAGTAATTACAGTATTGCCACTGAAAACATTTAATTAATTATAATAATTCAAATAATTATTAAAAAATCACACAAACATTAAAAAATTCATAGAAAATTATTGGCTGATCAGAAAAATATGAGGTTTTTTTTTATAGATCCCATTTTGTCTCTAGAATTTTATGGACATGATTTTACAAGTTGTGCATGGTGAATTGTTGACTTGGTCTATGGATGTTTGACTTGTATGCATTTTTGACATGTTCTACCATTTTCAATGTGAAATACTCATACATTTAAAGAAATTCCTGAAATTTTTTGTGGTGATTCTAGACATGTTTCTGGTGATTTACAAATAAAGTTTGTGAATTTTGGATACCTGTGGAGTGAGATATGATTTTTTGAACTTAGGTGTGACAATTTGTGTCACACCTAACTAGGGCAACTTCATGAAATTATTTGCCTAGCCTATGCTTGTTGAAATGAGTTGAAATTTTGCATGGATGTTTATGGATATGTTTAGATGCTATGTGAATTTTTCTGGATTTTTATATGGCATTTTCAATTTGATTGATATTTTTCATCTCTATTGGTCAATTATGCAAGTTCATATGACACATGTTTGTATATCTAATGTGAAATTCTCATATGGTTTTGGATGAATGTGAAATTTGGTATGCTGGTTGTAGACACATTGTAGGACATCCCTGTTTTGGTCCCATTCATTTCTTAATTGTTTTCACTGATTTATGAATTTTTGAAGTGAATGCATGTGTTGATGTTATGATTTGGCTTGAATAATTGTGTCTGTATTTCTTGATTTTCATTGACATAGTTGCTTTTGTCCAATTGAGCTGAAAATTGACATGCTATACCTTGAATATGTCCTGTTTAGGTGTGAATTATTTGAGGATTTTTGGAATTGTTTTGGTATGCTTTTGATGGAATTCATTCTGTTTGGACATTGGATGTTGCATTTGACCTAGTTTGACTTGTTTTGGTCATGAAATGAATATGATGAATGATATGAGTATGGGATCAATTGCATTTGCTTTCTATTTGCTTTAATTTGGTTTTGGTTGAGAATTGTTTGCTGTTTAGAATTTTTTTCTCCCTTTTGGACCCTAGGCTTGGCCTAGTGGTCCAGTTTCTCACATTTGGTTTGACTTTTCAGGATGAAATGCACAAAGCTTAAGGAGAATGATTCAAGTCAATAAAATTGAATTTGTTTGATGTGGAGAACTAACATAACATTGTTTTGTAGGTTGTGAAGCTTGAGCTTGAGCTTATAGCTTGCCTTTGTATGCATTAATCTGTATAGTCTGACTGATTAACATTTGCTGTTTATTGTTGTCTGTCTGAGTACTGATGATACTTGATTGATTTCAGGTACATTTAGTTGCTTACAGTTCTTTAAGAACTTGCTTGCTGCTGCTTGGTTTTTAAACCACTTGAGGTAGGACTTCTATTCTTCATGTAGTCTGGAGACCCGGCCTGTTATTTGGCCGGGCAAACTGTCTGAAGTCCTCCTTAAGAGGCGATGTTTGTGATTGTTTAATTTTGTGCCTAAGCAGGTGAAGTCCTTAATCAAGGCAATTGGTGGAAGCCAAGGGATATGCAATCTATCCCCCACTATTCTGTGAGTCGTCCCTCTGCTCGCACGGCTGTGTGTTGATGCATTGGGACACAAACCCAAGATCTCGTGTTGTTGCACAGTCGAGTCAGAGTCTTTGAGCGTAGAAGGGTCCCTCCATTCTGGACCCACGCTCCTTTGTCTGAAGCTCTCCCTGGTTAGGGATAAGAGCTGTGAGGTCTCATCCTCACTTCACCTTTTCATCTGCTTCACCTTAGCCTCGTAATGGCAAGGTTAAGAGCGAATCTACCCATGTACAGATGAATTGCTTCGGCAGTTAAACCCATTGTGTGAGCCCACTTGATTGGTTATAGTGTGTGCTTTGTGAATATTTGTTTGACATGTTTGATTGAGATGCTTGTTTTGCTTGTATGCTTGTATGCTTGCTTCTTTCCTGGATAGGATTAGCTTGCAGTTGTGCAAGTAGGTAGAAACCTCAACATAGGGTAACGATGCATGACAACACTAGGCTCGAGTCCAGCTCCCTGGTAGTGTGTCTTCCCTTGGTTTCTGGCTAGATTTTCTTTCCCTTGAGGGGGAACTACATCGCCCTGATCCTCGTGCCAGACGAGGTATGTAGGCAGGAGACCATGCGAGGTCTCTCCGGGCACTTTTTTCTTTTTGTGTGTGTGCTTGTTATCTTCTGGTGTGTGTTTTGGTTCGGATGCCGACGTAAGTCCAGTGATTGGATGTCGGGCTCCACGTTTGCCCTTTTGAGTGTGTTTTGGTTCGGATGCTGACGTAATTCCATCAAGTGGTTGTCGGGCTCCATGTTTGCCATCTGTTTGTGTGTTTTGTGTTGTTTGGCGTGCGTAAGCCGAACTACAGTGGCTCTGATTCTCGTTCCAGACGAGATATGTAGGCATAGGATGCGATGTCCTATCGAGCTCCCTTCTCTTAACCCCACCTGCGTTCCCTGTGTGTGTGTGATGTTTTAGCAACCTATTCTTTATTTTAGAACGTGGATCCCGTCGAGTACGACGGACGTGAGGGGTGCTAATACCTTCCCCTTGCGTAACCGACTCCCTTACCCTTTCTCTTTGGTCGCGAGACCATTTCCTTTCCAGGTTTCTCTGAGCGTTTCCTTTCCCTATCTTGGGATAAATAACGCGCAGTGGCGGCTCTGTGTTGTGTTTTTATTCGAGCCTCGCCGGTTGTTTTTCGCGGATGCGACAGCTGGCGACTCTGCTGGGGATATAAAGATGTTGACCTGTGCTGGTCCATCTTCCCTAAGCGAGTCTCTCCTAGCGTTCTAGGATTAGTTTAGGTTGCTTTTGCCGCTTTATTTATTGCATTTATTATTCTGACAGTGTATATATTTGCATAAATATTTGCATGCATCATACTATCATGTTATTGCCGTCCTCTGTGCAGGTGGTTCCTCTGTTTGGGGTGGGTGTTCTGAGTGGGGCTAAAACCCAGGCCCGAGTATACACCTAGGATTAGTGTGGTCTCACGTTCCTCATTTGCTAAATCAGCATAATGTTGCAACGTGACATACCACAAGCCGGACGAGGTTCATTTGATAGTGCTTTCCTCTGTGGGGTACCCCACTTTGGTTGAGTTACGTCATTTGAGCTATTGACTCTGGTGACCGATCATTTCCCGGATCTTTGGTTGAGACGATCTCAGGAGAGCTACAATGGCACACCCGAAAGGGCAAACCCATTGAGTATCTCTGCCCGATTGTCGAGACTATTATCCGCCTTAGGATGACCTGATTAGAATTTACCTGTGAGGGGAGGGTGATTCTTTCAGATGCATGTTCAGATGGTGACTCAGATGGTGACTTTTGGTTCTTTGGATTGGAGTCCTATTTATGAGTCAGATTTATGGTCATTTATTGCTGAGACGCCGGAGTGCTGTCCGTGATTTATCAGTGGGGATCCGTTTATTTCAGGATTCCCCGGGCCGAGGTATTTATCAGTGGGGATCCGTTTATTTCAGGATTCCCCGGGCCGAGGTATTTATCAGTGGGGATCCGTTTATTTCAGGATTCCCCGGGCCGAGGTATTTATCAGTGGGGATCCGTTTATTTCAGGATTCCCCGGGCCGATTCAGATGGTTGTGGTTATCCGTTCAGTGGATCGCTGATGATGATGATGATGATGTATCTTTCTTCCGTTTATTTCGGAACCCGTGGGTTGGATTGGTGGTTATTTGTTTCCTCAGATGGTTATGATCAGTTCAGAGACCAGGTTTCAGAGCAACAGATGATCAGATGGCTTGGAGGATGGCAACGCATTGCATTCATTCATCAGCATCATTGTATCTTGCATTAATTGCATCTAACACATGTTTACCCATATGCAGGGACACTTTTGATCGAGATCCTGGTAGAGAGACTTTCCATTCAGATATGAGGACCGGTCTAAAAGACAACGTTGCCTACAGTTTCTTCGACCCTGAGATTGACGAATTGAGAGATATGATAGCATTGATCACACCCGACCATGTGGGGATGTTCAGAGAGTCATACGGCAGTATCCTGAAGATGGTTTTCAGACTCACTGACAGTGACCGGAGCGCCATTCATACCCTTCTCCAGTTCTATGACCCAGGTCTGAGATGCTTCGTGTTTCCAGATTATTTGTTGGGGCCTCTGATGGAGGACTATGCTGGCATTCTGAGTATGCAGATTTGTGATCAGATTCCTTTCCATGTCACTAGGGCGGAGCCAAATGTCCTTGGGATTTCCCGTGCTCTTTATTTGAGTCCGGAAATGGTCAAGGAGGGTTTGAAGGAGAAAGGAAAGTTACCTGGATTTCATTTGAGTTTCTTGGAGGCTAATGCCAAGGAACATGCTGCTATGGGTAACTGGAAGACGGTTTGCGCATTGATTGCTGTTAGCATTTATGGGATTGTTTTGTTTCCTAATCAGAAGAATTTTGTGGACCATAATGCTATTAGGTTGTTCATGCAGAGAAACCCTATTCCTACTCTGATCGGAGATGTCTATTATTCGGTTCATAACAGGAACGAGAAGCGGCGTGGGGGTTTGATCCGGTGCTGTGCTCAGTTGCTATTCCGGTGGTTTATGGGATATTTGCCTTCTCGAGGTGCTTTTGCTCAGATTGATCCCACTGTCAAATGGTCATTCAGATTGATGGGTTTGCGGGCTGATGACATAGCATGGACTCATAATGGTTTGGCTGGACGGGATTTCATATATAGCTGTGGGAGATTCCCCAATGTGCCTCTCATAGGAGTTCAGGGTTGCATTAACTACAACCCGACACTTCTTAGGAGGCAGATGGGATTTGCTATGGAAGTTCCTCCTCTCGAGCGAGAAATGCAGGAGTCTTTTTACTTCCCAGCTGAGGGCAATCAGGCCAAGCTGATGCAGGTGTCCGGGGCATGGCGCAACATCCAGAGGAAGGGCAAGGTTCCGTTTGGTAAGGTCAACAGTCAGTATTTTCCTCTATTCGTTGATTGGCTGCGTAAGAGGGTTGAGATCACATTTCTACCGTTTCCTGGAGGTGATCCTGGGTGTCCTATGATTGAGGGTCCGACTTCCACTGTTAGTATGGAAGAGTTCCTCGAGATGAAGAGGGCCAGAGATCAGTTGCTTACAGAGAAAGCTGAATTGGAAATGAGTGTGGCTCGAATTCAGACGGCTAATCAGGAGATTAAGGTGAAGATGGAAGATCAAGACAAGCGACATGCCTTAGAAGCAAAGCGCTTTGAGATGGATACTGCCTACTATGGGAAGATCAGCCAGGCATTAGCATCGTCCAACAGGGAGCACGACATCACCAAAGAAAGATTGGCTAGAGCTTCAAAGGTCATTGAAGATGAGAAGAGAAGGCAAATCCTCGTGAGAGACCAGAGGGACGACAGAGTCCGGGTTCTTATTGCTGAGTGGGAGTCCAAGCTGAAGGTTAAGGAATCAGAGAACATGAAGATCATTGCTGAGAGAGATCATTACATGACTGAGAGAGATCATTACTTCAGGCAGATGAAGATTCATCAAAAAGAGGTGGGGAGATTACAGCAGGAGAACACCGAGCTCAGATTCGCCGCAGAGTTCGCGAAGATGGAAGACGAGGTAGGGCCATCTGTGGGACCCTCATCCAGCTAGATCTTTCATTTGTTGTGGATTACCGTCAGGCTTGTTGACGGAATCTATTTGCTTGTATTTCTTTCCCCGATTCTGGAGATTTGTATCTGGTTTGATGTATGACTATGGCACTTATTGTGCGTTTTGTTATGTGATGTTTGTTTTCAGTCAATGATTGATCTTCAAGCTTTATTTGCTTTACCGTATGCACTCACACAAGCACACACGTGGTTGGGGGTATTTTGCTAAATCATATATCTCTGATATGAATGGGGAAGTCAAAATGCTGAATATCAGAATATTGCGGCCGGATTATTATTTGTCTCAATGAAGCCAGGATCAAGAGACAAAGTGTTCCTCATGTGGATGGACATTGCATTCATGCATAATAACTTGTTTTCTATTTTGCAGGTGTTAGTTTCTAACCTGTTTGATTGACACAGGAATGATGAATCCGTCCAACGCCGACATTCTCGAGCTGAAAGAGAAGATGGGAGAGCTGATTAATGTCATGAAAGAGTTCGCCTTGGGGCAGAAAGTAATTGCCGAAAAGGTGGGGAGGATTGAAGACTGGCTGAAGATGGGGAACATGCAAGGAAACGTTTCGTCGTCTGGACCGAAGAAATCCTTTGGTAATGATCAGCGCAAGGATGAGGGTGAATCAAGTGCTGTGTATGCCCAGGGAGGACACGGTAGGGATCGTTACTACCAGCACACTGCTGCTGTAACCATCCATGCTGGTAATCAGTCGGCACGACAGCAACGTCAACCACCTCAACAGAGAGTCGGGTACCAGGTGAGAGGAAAAGGGATTGATCGCCATTTCGATAAGCCGCCTGTGACATATGCTGTTCTGTTCAAAAAGTTGATGGATTTTGGTTTGGTTCAGCCGAGGGCGATGGTTCCGATGAGATCAGATCAGAGGCCACCCAACTATGATGAGAACGCCCAGTGCGAATTTCATTCTGGAACACTGGGGCATAACATTGAGGGTTGTAGAGCATTCAAGAATGTTGTCCAGGACCTGGTGGATTCCAAAGCCATTAATTTTGCACCGTCTCCCAATGTTAATGCTAATCCCATGCCGGCGCATGGTCAGGTGATGGGGGTGTAAGCGCTGAAAATTCAGGTCACACCTGTGCGGTGGGGGAAGAGATCAACAGTGACTGCAAGTTTGATAGTTGGATAAAGCCGTGCGTACCAGGAAGCTGGAAGGCTTAACAGATCATCACGGTCGCTCATCCGGAAGAGTAATGTTTCTTGTTTCTCAATTTTATTTGCATGAAAGCCATACGTGTTGCCCGACACGTATTGGTCCATTGTAAGGGCCACCTCATGTTCATATTTTGCAACATTTCTGCATCATTAATAAATGGATGTTTTTCAGTCAAAAAGCGGTGTTCCCTGTTTTTCATTTATTTTTGCAGTTTAAAAACAAATAAAAATGGCAATGTTTATTTTCATTTTTCTTTCCTTTTGATTTGTCTCGTTTCGAATTCAAAAATAATTCTCCGGATCTCGTTGACAACAATTTGGTTACACCTCATATGACTTCGACAAACCGATCTATCTTGCTGAAGAAGAAGACGAAGAAGATTGTGATCTGCTGGAATTAGCTAGGTTGTTGAAACAAGAGGAGAAGGTGATTCAGCCGCACGAGGAGCGGGTTGAGGTTGTTATTCCAAGCGTCGCCGAGGTCAGGAAGGAAATAGGAAAATGGGGCCGCTTCAGAGGCAAGTCGAGAGCAGAATGGTGGCCCTGTTGAAAGAGCATGTGGATATCTTCACCTGGTCATGTCAGGGTATGCCAGGTCAGGTACCAATGTCATTGCGCGCAAGTTACCATGGAGAGAAGACTGTCCTCTAGAGAAGCAGAACGCCGATGCCACGTATCAGAGTGACTTTGTTTCATGATATGATTCATCAGGGAATCAAATGCTATGTTGATGACATGATAGCAAAGTCCCAAACAGAAGAGGGGCATCTGGTAGACCGGGGCAAGTCGTTTGACCGGTTGAGACAATTCAAGCTGAGGTTGAATTCAAGTAAAGTGCGCTATCAGAGTGCGGGGCGGTAAGATGCTGGGGTTCATTGGAAAAGAGGAATCAAGGTTGATCCTGCTTAAAAAAAAAACAAAAAAAAAAAAGAACAATAAGAGAAACGCCTGAACCGAGAAAGAAAAGGAGAGGTTCGTGGTCTCCTGGGTAGATTGAACTACATGTCATGGTTCATATCTCATCTAGCAGCCACGTGTGAACCCAGGTTCAAGATGTTGAAAAAAAGATCAAACGGTCAGGTAAAATAATGATTGCCAAGGGGCATGGAAAGAATAAAAGAATAAGTCGCAGGAACCTCTGATTCTGATGCCTTATGTGGAGGGAGAAATTGTTAATCTGGTACTTGACGGCCTTCAGGGGGTCTATAAGGTGTATTGGGTCAGCATGACGAGTCTTGTCGAAAAGAGCATGCAATTTACCTTAGCAAAAAGTTTACCGACTGTGAAACAATACATTCACTGCTCGGGGAACTTGATGTACTTTGGCATAGGCTGCTCGCCGACCGAGACAGTATATGCTGGTTCATACCACTTTGTGGATGTCTAAGACGGATCCGATCAAGTATGGGTTTGAGAGCCAGCAATGACCGGACGGGTTGCGAAAGGGCCAATGATTTTGATTGAATGCGATATTCGATATATCTCTCAGAAGGCAATTAAGGGGAGTGTATTGTCTGATTACATCGCCCCGCAACCCGTGGAGGATTATCAACCGAGGAAGTTTGAGTTCCCTGATGAGGACATCTCGAGGTGCTCCAATCAAAAGATTGAGAGTGACCGATCCCGGAAGAGGGGCTTGACCCTGAATCTGAACGGATTCTGATGTCTGATGGGGAGGTTAAGGTGAATGAGCTTTCGTTTCCCGGATAAAATTTGGATGCGCCCGCAGTGGTGATTGAGTAGGAAACTGGTATCCTGGGTATCGAACCTCGGTGCACATACTGGGGCAACGCCTTTCTCATTGGTGTATGGGATGGAGGCTGTATTACCAGTTGAGGTTCAGATTCCCTCTTTGAGAGTCCTGATGGACGTGAAATTGCAAGAGGCAGAATGGGTAAGGACCCGGTACGAAGAGTTAAGCCTGATTGAAGAAAAGAGGCTGGTGGCCATCTGTCATGGGCAGTTATACCAACAACGGATGAAGCGTGCTTTTGACAGAAAGGTGCGACCTCGGGTGTATCACGTGGGTGATATGGTGTTGAAAAGGATCCTTCCTCCTCAAATGATCGTAGGGGCAAATGGACACCCAATTATGAAGGTCCATTCGTGGTCAAGAAGGTTTTCTCTGGCGGAGCCTTGTTGTTAACGACCATGGATGGTGAGGATTTTCCATCCCCTGTGAGTGCGGACGCAGTTAAAAAATACTTCGTATAAATTGACCCGCTGGACGAAAAGAATAAAATAGTCCAGGCAAAAATGGGCATCCCGGCGAACCAAAAAACAGAAAGAAAGGTTCGGGCAGAAATTAGGGATAAAGATGGAAAAACTGTACACCCGGCAAGTAGAAAACCTGGAAAGGCGACTTGGGCAAAAAAGGGTGTCCCGGTGGACTGAAAACCCGAAAGGGCGGTCCAGGCAAAAGAGGGATTGAAACGAACAACTGCGTCTAGCATGATCGTTTGCGCTTTGGTTAAAGCATCATGGATAATACCCGGTGGGGATCAATTAGAAACGTCTTGTTCAGAAGGCAGAAAGCATGGAAAGTCTGAGGACATATGGGGTGTAACCGAGTTGGAACTCGATGAGATCACGGGTTTCACATTGCCATTAGGATAGATTTTTCCTTTTGTGCAATTACCTCTTTTCAGGGATTGCTTCCTTTGTATTGCTCATTTGAGCCACACTTTTCAAATCAATAAAATGCATATTCAGTCAAATAATTTTGTTTTTGTTTTCATTACCGCTTTGATTGCAAAAACATCCAGATATTTTTGATAAAGAGTCTTGCATTTTTAAAACATATAGGTTTCCTTCCAATGCATGTTTATAAGATGGAAAGCTTGAAATCTTATTTGGAAGGTTGAGTGACCCAAGTGTTGAAATCTTGACACGCCTAGGGCACGGTTTTTATCTGACGGTCTGTTTTGCATGAACTGTTAGGTATTTTCACTCACTTGCAGGTTGTGATGTGGAAGCTGTTGATAAAGCAAATCCTCATGGGAGGCCAATCTGGGACGAGTGAATATGAAGGGATTGCGAAGAGACGTTGAGACGTACGACGATCCTTGATGATAATCAAGAAGACTCTTCAAAGTCGGAAGATTTGAAAGTCTGTAGAAATTCCCCGCAGGGTCCGATCAGGGACGAATGAATGGGTAGAGAAGCGAGAAGAGACGTCGAGACGTCCGACGACCTTTGGAATTAATCAAGAAGACTCTTCAAAGTCGGAAGATTGAAAAGTATGTATAATCCCAGGAGTACGCTTTCCGTCGAGCGCGGAGCGATTGGGAGTACAAGATGATGGAGCAGAAAAGGTCCAGACGAGTCTGGGAATTCTCAAAAGTGGAAAGTCGGTACGAGATGGGGAGGTGGATACCATGGTTCGATGAGTCGATGGGTGTTCTGTACCTACTTTTCTCATTTCCGAGCTAGGTCCCCAAGCAGAAGTAGAGGACCAACTCCCTAGCAGATCCAAAGGTCTATGGATCCCCTAGCCGAGTCAAGATGGTTATCCTCGGCAGGTAAGCGGTGTTTCCTCAGCATCCAGGCCTGAAGGTTGTTACTCCCCGAGTGGAGCGGGTTTCAATGAAACATATCTCCAGCAGTGTTCATCCTACCAGTGGATTGAACGAGTTTCCGTAGTAGACGGATATCTGCATCACCAGCTAAGTTGATCCTACGTGTGGATTGCATGGGTAATCCCCAGCGGAGTAGCATTCGCTTCCCTAGCAGGGTCAGGATGGTTATCCCCAGCAGGTGTCAGATAGAGGCTTCCCCAGTCGACAGGCTTGGAGGTTGCTATTTCCCCAGCGGAGTATCTGTGAGCATTTCCCCAGTGAAATCGTCAGGTATCTGTGAGGGTTTCTCGAAGCAGAGTCGAGATTTATATCCTCAGCAAGTCAAAGACTGTTGTATCCCCACAGAGTGTTGGTGGTTCTTATTCCCAGCATTTCCTCGAGCGGATTGGGTGCAAAGGAGGTGTTTCCCCAGCAAGGGTTACCTTTTCCCAGCAGCAGTATTATTCCCCAGCAGGGTGGAACCGGAGTATTGACGAGTTCCTCAACAGAGTGTCTCGTGCTCCTCAGAAGAGTCCCTTGAGGGGGATGCTTTTTATGCATTCATCATGTAGAGTAAGCATAGCATATTGCATAGAAAAAATAATAAATCGCGTAGCATTTCCATAATTATGGAGCATTACGCAGAAAAAGATCATGCATCATTGTTGCAAGCATAGAGCTAGTCTCAAGCCGTGGTTACCGTTTGAGAGGTGGTTGTGCCAGAAAGCGAAGATGTTACTCTGTGGAGTTTAGCATCATGACGTCAGATCAGCAATGTTCCCCAGTAGTGGGATATTGGAGGAAATGTTTCCGTCGGACAGAGATGGAAATAAAATCAGAGGACGTTACGCGATCAGCGCGATTCAAGCCGTGGTTACCGTTTGGGAGGTGGTTTTATCAGACAGTGAAGGTGTTACTCCGAGGAGTCTAGCATCATGGTTTTAATCAAGGATACTCCCCAGTAGTACGATACTGGAGGGTAAGTTTCTGTCGAGCAGAAATGGGAATGTTAATCAAGAAAGTTTCGGGGTTCAAGAAAAACAAGAAAGAAGATAATCCCCAGCTAAACGCGAAGTGTTTGTCTGCCAGGGTTGAATAGAGAGCAGTCGGCTCAGGGCTTGTCATCCTCAGCATGGGTCGTTGTGGCATTCCGGCCAGTTTCCGATTTCCAGATCGAAGAAGTTCTCAACCATCAGAACGAAGAACTTGTGGCACTCCGGCCAGTTTCCGATTTCCAGATCGAAGAGGTTCTCAACCATCAGGACGAAGAACTTGTGGCACTCCGGCCAGTTTCCGATTTCCAGATCGAAGAGGTTCTCAACCATCAGGACGAAGAACTTGTGGCACTCCGGCCAGTTTCCGATTTCCAGATCGAAGAGGTTCTCAACCATCAGGACGAAGAACTTGTGGCACTCCGGCCAGTTTCCGATTTCCAGATCGAAGAGGTTCTCAACAGTCAGGACGAAGAACTTGTGGCACTCCGGCCAGTTTCCGATTTCCAGATCGAAGAGGTTCTCAACAGTCAGGACGAAGAACTTGTGGCATTCCGGCCAGTTTCCGATTTCCAGATCGAAGAAGCTCACGATGATTAGATCGATGCAGCTTGCGGCAATCCGGCCAGTTTCCAATTTCCAGATCGAAGAGGTTCTCAACAGTCAGGACGAAGAACTTGTGGCACTCCGGCCAGTTTCCGATTTCCAGATCGAAGAGGTTCTCAACAGTCAGGACAAAGAACTTGTGGCACTCCGTCCAGTTCCGATTTCCAGATCGAAGAAGCTCACGATGATTAGATCGATGCAGCTTGCGGCAATCCGGCCAGTTTCCCGGTATCCAGACCGAAGTGGTATCCAGACCGAAGTGGTATCCAGACCGAAGAGGTGTTCAGACCAAAGTGGTGTTCGGGGTCCAAGAAAATGGAAAAAAATAGAGAAAACTTTGGGGTTCAAGAAAAGCATAAAAAAGAAAGGAATAATAATCCCCAGCGGATGTGTGGTGTTCAGGCCGATTTCTCCGTTCCAGACGGATTCTTCTTCAAGATTGTTTCTTCGCCGATTCTGACAGGCGTTGTTAATTATATCCCATCAGAGTGCAAATTGTTCGTCTGTTCTTGGTATTCAATCACTCTTCATCCTGATCATCTGAAAGCCGAGGCTATTCATATCGACAGGTTCACAGTGGATTGAATAGGGGCAGCTGTAACACCTCAAAATTTGCCCTCCTCTCTTGGGACTAGCATAACATATTGCATATCATTTTTAGGTCATTAGACATTGCATATTGCATATCATGTGATTACATTGTGCAAGCCATTCTCCCAAGTCTTGGTCAGAAGATGAGGAAGTCAAAGTGCAAGCTAGGGTTTTATTGGACTGGATCATTAATCATCTGAGGATGTGGAGGTCCAAGTTAGGGTTTTGATTCTTAAAGGATATTGGTCTTCATCTTGATTGAAGTGATACATCATCATCATCATGGTTTGGTTTCATCAAGTGTTGGAGTATATTCCTTGAGATTAGGGTTTTGACCACTGGTCAACCCTAATCAGTTGCATTGGGCCAATCAGGGCATGATCAGGAGATGGGGTCTATGATGGCTATGGGGATCATTTCATGGTTATATTGAGATTATTAAGGCTAGGGTTTCACCCTTGGGCCATTTCATCAGAGGATTGGGGCTCAGATTGATCAATGCATTGCCAGATTCATCTATCAGTTAAAAAGTCAATTGTGGTCAACTGTGCTTGATTTAATGGATTTGGAGGTGGAAATGAGTTGGATGCACTTCATTCATGTTGGAACAAGTGTTATTTGACATTTCAAAGCTTAAGAATGGAGAAAATCAAGTCAGGACAAAAATTGCCAAAAATAGAAAGTGACTTGTAATGGAAGTTTCCAAAAATGGAAAGTTTTTGACCTCAAAATTACATGTCCAAGGAAGCTTCAAAAGAAAATTTGTTCAACATGAAAGTTGTAGATCTTGATCTCACCTTTCCAAAAAGTCCAAGAACTTGAAAATCCCATGTATGGTTGGCAAGTTATGGTCCAGTCAATTTCAAAAATGACCCATAATCAGAGGGGCATAACTTCCACATGGAGTGTCCAAATTGAGTGATCTTTTTATGCACGAACTCCTTTTGACATGTACTTTCATGGTGCATAATTGGAATTCTTCAAGAATGGTCAATGCAAAAAGTCAAATTTCAAGTGTACAGTTAAAGATCCAGGGGCAAAATTGTCCAACTTGAGAAATAATGGGAATTTTTGAATGGGGATTTTTGCAACACCTCACAAATGCTATTTGGAAATGGTTGGAATCATCATGACATGCCAAGGCCTTGTGGTTTGAGAATGCACTTTTGGAATGGACTTAAAAATGAACAAAGTGCCATCACATAGTGAATTTCCAAAATATGTATCCGATCAACATGAAACAAGTGGCAACAGCTCATGACAGATGTTTAGGGCATGTGTGAGCTGTCAATGAGCTGGCATTGGCTGGCATGTGCAATTACCATTTTGCCCTTGCTTAAGAATAATGCAATTTTGCTAATTACATGGCATGGTGCTAATTCATGATTAAGGAGCTCGATTAAGTTGAGGTACTTAAGCTTAATCATAACAAACTCTAACAGAATTCACATTTCACAAATCACAATCTCAAATTCTCCAAATTCACAAAAACTTCAAGAACACATCAAGCAAAAAATCACAAAATCTCTTCCAATTCTTGATCATTTTGCAAGATTCTTTTGGATTCGATCTTCATTCCTCTCATCCTTCAACTGTTTGTGAAGATCAACATCAAACTCATCTCCATTCGCAACTGTCCAAGTGAAGCTCAATTATGGTGAATCAAGATTTCTTCTTCTAGAAGCTACAGTGAATCGAGCCAAGCCTTCCATTCAACTTCTTGAAGCCTATGCTCCATCTGTTTTGAAACAAAAAGCGCAGAAGACATCAGAATCGTTGCTGCCATAGCAAGGTACTCAAAATTCGAGTTTCATGATTCTTCAAATTGTCATATGCGTTGTGTAGATCATTTATCATAGGTTAACATGTAGCAATTGGTTTGTAAAATGATTGAGCGAGTTGAGAGAAATTGCGATTTGAAATTATGATGCCAAACCCTAAGTTGTTCGATTCATGAGATATAGGAAGTATTAGTGGAAATTAAGGACATATTTGGATTCCTCTCATTGAGACCGTTCCAACGAGTATCCGCTTGTGAATTTTGGTGATAGTTTGTTGTTCATGTGTTCTTGTGGAATCTGGAAATGCGTTGAAGAAGAGAAAGAAATTCTGGAAAAAGCTGTGGTTTGATCCGTTTTACGCAATTCCAATTTAAAAACCGTGTTTACCGCGCCCTTGCTTCAGTAATTACAGTATTGCCACTGAAAACATTTAATTAATTATAATAATTCAAATAATTATTAAAAAATCACACAAACATTAAAAAATTCATAGAAAATTATTGGCTGATCAGAAAAATATGAGGTTTTTTTTTATAGATCCCATTTTATCTCTAGAATTTTATGGACATGATTTTACAAGTTGTGCATGGTGAATTGTTGACTTGGTCTATGGATGTTTGACTTGTATGCATTTTTGACATGTTCTACCATTTTCAATGTGAAATACTCATACATTTAAAGAAATTCCTGAAATTTTTTGTGGTGATTCTAGACATGTTTCCGGTGATTTACATATAAAGTTTGTGAATTTTGGATACCTGTGGAGTGAGATATGATTTTTTGAACTTAGGTGTGACAATTTGTGTCACACCTAACTAGGGCAACTTCATGAAATTATTTGCCTAGCCTATGCTTGTTGAAATGAGTTGAAATTTTGCATGGATGTTTATGGATATGTTGAGATGCTATGTGAATTTTTCTGGATTTTTATATGGCATTTTCAATTTGATTGATATTTTTCATCTCTGTTGGTCAATTATGCAAGTTCATATGACACATGTTTGTATATCTAATGTGAAATTCTCATATGGTTTTGGATGAATGTGAAATTTGGTATGCTGGTTGTAGACACATTGTAGGACATCCCTGTTTTGGTCCCATTCATTTCTTAATTGTTTTCACTGATTTATGAATTTTTGAAGTGAATGCATGTGTTGATGTTATGATTTGGCTTGAATAATTGTGTCTGTATTTCTTGATTTTCATTGACATAGTTCCTTTTGTCCAATTGAGCTGAAAATTGACATGCTATACCTTGAATATGTCCTGTTTAGGTGTGAATTATTTGAGGATTTTTGGAATTGTTTTGGTATGCTTTTGATGGAATTCATTCTGTTTGGACATTGGATGTTGCATTTGACCTAGTTTGACTTGTTTTGGTCATCAAATGAATATGATGAATGATATGAGTATGGGATCAATTGCATTTGCTTTCTATTTGCATTAATTTGGTTTTGGTTGAGAATTGTTTGCTGTTTAGAATTTTTTCTCCCTTTTGGACCCTAGGCTTGGCCTAGTGGTCCAGTTTCTCACATTTGGTTTGACTTTTCAGGATGAAATGCACAAAGCTTAAGGAGAATGATTCAAGTCAATAAAATTGAATTTGTTTGATGTGGAGAACTAACATAACATTGTTTTGTAGGTTGTGAAGCTTGAGCTTGAGCTTATAGCTTGCCTTTGTATGCATTAATCTGTATAGTCTGACTGATTAACATTTGCTGTTTATTGTTGTCTGTCTGAGTACTGATGATACTTGATTGATTTCAGGTACATTTAGTTGCTTACAGTTCTTTAAGAACTTGCTTGCTGCTGCTTGGTTTTTAAACCACTTGAGGTAGGACTTCTATTCTTCATGTAGTCTGGAGACCCGGCCTGTTATTTGGCCGGGCAAACTGTCTGAAGTCCTCCTTAAGAGGCGATGTTTGTGATTGTTTAATTTTGTGCCTAAGCAGGTGAAGTCCTTAATCAAGGCAATTGGTGGAAGCCAAGGAATATGCAATCTATCCCCCACTATTCTGTGAGTCGTCCCTCTGCTCACACGGCTGTGTGTTGATGCATTGGGACACAAACCCAAGATCTCGTGCTGTTGCACAGTCGAGTCAGAGTCTTTGAGCGTAGAAGGGTCCCTCCATTCTGGACCCACGCTCCTTTGTCTGAAGCTCTCCCTGGTTAGGGATAAGAGCTGTGAGGTCTCATCCTCACTTCACCTTTTCATCTGCTTCACCTTAGCCTCGTAATGGCAAGGTTAAGAGCGAATCTACCCATGTACAGATGAATTGCTTCGGCAGTTAAACCCATTGTGTGAGCCCACTTGATTGGTTATAGTGTGTGCTTTGTGAATATTTGTTTGACATGTTTGATTGAGATGCTTGTTTTGCTTGTATGCTTGCTTCTTTCCTGGATAGGATTAGCTTGCAGTTGTGCAAGTAGGTAGAAACCTCAACATAGGGTAACGATGCATGACAACACTAGGCTCGAGTCCAGCTCCCTGGTAGTGTGTCTTCCCTTGGTTTCTGGCTAGATTTTCTTTCCCTTAAGGGGGAACTACATCGCCCTGATCCTCGTGCCAGACGAGGTATGTAGGCAGGAGACCATGCGAGGTCTCTCCGGGCACTTTTTTCTTTTTGTGTGTGTGCTTGTTATCTTCTGGTGTGTGTTTTGGTTCGGATGCCGACGTAAGTCCAGTGATTGGCTGTCGGGCTCCACGTTTGCCCTTTTGAGTGTGTTTTGGTTCGGATGCTGACGTAATTCCATCAAGTGGTTGTCGGGCTCCATGTTTGCCATCTGTTTGTGTGTTTTGTGTTGTTTGGCGTGCGTAAGCCGAACTACAGTGGCTCTGATTCTCGTTCCAGACGAGATATGTAGGCATAGGATGCAATGTCCTATCGAGCTCCCTTCTCTTAACCCCACCTGCGTTCCCTGTGTGTGTGTGATGTTTTAGCAACCTATTCTTTATTTTAGAACGTGGATCCCGTCGAGTACGACGGACGTGAGGGGTGCTAATACCTTCCCCTTGCGTAACCGACTCCCTTACCCTTTCTCTTTGGTCGCGAGACCATTTCCTTTCCAGGTTTCTCTGAGCGTTTCCTTTCCCTATCTTGGGATAAATAACGCGCAGTGGCGGCTCTGTGTTGTGTTTTTATTCGAGCCTCGCCGGTTGTTTTTCGCGGATGCGACAAATTGAGGGTCCAAAGGGGATAAAAAATCCTAAACAGCAAGTGCAAACCAACCAAAATCACATTCAAACAAATTAAAAGCAAATGCAATTGGTCCCATGCTCATATCAATCACCATTATCATTTCATGCACAATTTAACATCAATCATGCAATTTGCAACTTCAAAAGTCCAAACAGAACTATCTCAATCAAAAGCATATCAAAACAATTCAATTAATTCCACAAAAATTCACACCTAAACAGGACAAATTTAAGGTATAGCATGTCAATTTTCAGCTCAATTGGACAAAAGAAAGTAGGTCAATGAAAATCAAGAAGTCCAGACACATTTATACAAGCCAATTCAAGGCATCAACACAAGCATCCATTTCAATAATTCATAAAACAGTGACAACATATTAGAAATGAATGGGATCAAAACCATGATGTCCTATAATGTGTCTAGAATTCTCACACCAAATTTCATCTTCATCCAATACAATATGAGAATTTCATAAATAAAATGCCAACATGTGTCACACAATGTCACAAAATGAGCACACAGAGAAGAAAATTATCAATCAATTAGAAAATGACATCAACAATTCCAGCAAAAATCACATGTTATCTTGACATATCATTGATCATTCACACAAAAAATTGGAGCAATTCAACATTCCTAAGCCAGGCAAATAAAATCATGAAGTCAGCAGAAATCCAAACAAGTCAACACATGGTAGCAAAATGAGCATCAACTTCAATCAAATGCCAAACAGTGAAAACAATTAAGAAATGAATGGGACCAAAGCCAAACTACATCTAAACATGTTATGAATCACTCCATCAAATTTCACATTCATATGATATGGTATGAGCATTTCACAAGACTTGGAAGACAAACACTCAAACAAAGCCCTAAAAATGCTAAACAGCAATCAAAAATCTCAATTAAATGGAAAATGAATCAACAATTCATACAAAAAAATCATGGTGAAACTAGACATATTCAAGACACAGCATGCAAAATTTGAGATCAATTGGAAAAGCATAGGCATGTCAAATAAATTCATGAAATTGACCTAACCTAGTGTGACACAAATTGTCACACTCAACTTTCACACATCATATCTACCAAACCAGAGATCCAAAATTCACAAACTATACATCAAAATAACCAGCAAGGAGTCAAGAATTAGCATGTGAAATTTCATTCAATTTGGATAAGGTATGAGTATTTCATGTTAAAAATGGTGAAACATATACAAAATGCACACAAGTCAAAGATCAATAGGCAAAGTCAAAAATCCACCAAGCACAACTTGGACTATCATGCCTATAAAAAACTAGATGAAACTTGGGATCTAACAAAAAAAGTTCCACTCAAATTGGATTAATATTGGATTTTATGTGAATTTTAGAAGATTTGTTAATTTATGGAATAATTATTTAATGGTTAAATGAATTAAATAAGCTTGCAATGGCAGTTCCGTAAATAGTCCAAAATGTGGTACAACCTCATTTATTGCGTGACAGCTTCTGGTTGGCCGGTTTTAGTGGGAAACAAGTTTTCGAAAATGGCCATGCTGTGAAACGGATTGAACAGCTTATTTTTCCAGAATTGTTCATGTTCATCACGCGTTCATCGCTTCTTCAACGCCAGCTTCGGTTACGAACTTTTCTTCACGAAATTGCACAAGCGATATACCAATCTCTCTGTCTCTCAACGTAGGTTACGAATATGACAACGATTTTTCCTAACTCTCACTATACAACTCGGATCGATCAATTAAAGTTAAGCACATAAAACCTAAAATCACGATAACTTCCTCTATAGTTAACCAATTCACAAACCAAGCATAGCATGTTACTCTACACTACAAGATCTATAAAAACCACCTATTAATTTAAGCAATGGTGAGATTCGAATTTATGTACCTTGGAGATGGCAGTGATGAATCTTGATGTTATCTCGAGTAAAAACCAAAAACAGATGGAGATTAAGGTTGAGGAAGATGAATGCCACGCCTAGCTTGATCCAAAACAGCTCCAAGTGTGAGAAATCTCAAAATGCCATTGATGAGTTCATGATGAACAGTCGCGGTTCTGAAGCTTTCTTGCATGGATTCACCAAAACAGTTGGAGAGGAAGATGTAAGGAGCACGAATCAACAAGAATTTCACAATTTGGTTGAGAATTGAAGGAGTTTGGATCAAAAAAGTTTGATGAAGATTGAAGAATTTTTGTGGATTTGGAGGGAAAGTTAGTTACAGCTCTTGAAAATTGTGATTATCCTCTGCAATTCAGTTATGATTAAACTTTTATACTCCAGCTTAATCACTTTCTTAATCACCAATTAGCAAAAACTCATGTGATTAGCATAATATGAAACTTAAGTGCAAGTTCCAAAATGCCCTTGCCAAATATTGAACCATGACAGCTCATGACAGCTCAAACAACTTCTATTTGGCATTTGTGATGTGTTGCAAAAATCCTCATTCCAAAATTCCATGTATTTCTCAACTTGGACCATTTTGCCCTTGGATTTTAATTAGTGCACTTGAAAATTGACCTTTTGCATTGACCATTTTTGATGAATTCTGATTATGCACCATGAAAGTACATGTGAAATGGAGTTTGCTCATAAAAAGATCAACCATTTTGGACATTCCATGTGGAAGTTATGCCACTTTGATTATAGGCATTTTTGGAAAATGAATGGACCATAACTTGTCAACCATACATGGGAATTTCAAGTTCTTGGACTTTTTGGAAAGGTGAGAACAAGATCTACAACTTTCATGTTGAACAAATTTCCATTTGAAGCTTTTTTGACACGTAATTTTGTGGTGAAAAACTTTCCATTTTTGGAAACTTCCATTACAAGTCACTTTCTATTTTTGGCAATTTTTGTCTGACTTTATTTTCTTCATTCTTGAGCTTTGACATGTCAAATGAAACTTGTTTCAACATGAATGAAGTGTATCCAACTCTCTCCCACCTCCAAATCCATAAAATCAAGCACAGTTGACCACAGTTGACTTTTCCAACTGATAGATGAATCTGGCAATGCACTGATCAATCTGAGCCCCCATTCTTCTGATGAAATGGCTCAAGGATGAAACCCTAGCCTCCATAAGCTCAATATAATCACATGATGATCCCCATATCCATTATAGACCCCATCTCCTTGCCATGCCCTGATTGGCCCAATGCAACTGATTAGGGTTGACCAGTGGTCAAAACCCTAATCTCAAGGTATCTGATCAATCTTCTGAACCTTCTGGATGATATCAAGACCATGATGATGATGATGTATCATTGCAACCAAGATCAAGACCAATCTCCTTGAGAATCAAAACCCTAATTTGAACCACCACCCTCAGATAGTCAATGATCCAGTCCATTCAACCAATGAAACCATCAGCTTGCATATATCCACCCCTTTATCTTCTGATCAAGACTTGGAAGATGACTTGCACAATGTAACCACATGATATGCAATATGTGTGCCTAATGACCTACAAATGCAATGCAATATATTAAACTAGTCCCAAGAGAGGAGGGCAAATTTTGAGGTGTTACACCAGGGATTGCTTCCTGATGTAAATACCTATTCAGAGGCCACTCAATCAATAAAATCATGTTATTCAGTACATCTCTGTGTTCATTTTCATTTTACTGTTTTGTTTGCAAAAATGACGTCCGAATTTTTGATAAACATTGCATCATGTAACATAAGAGCTTTGCAGGTACGTGCTTAATAAACATTGAAAGTTGCTGTAAATTTTAAGTGATTTGGATCGTCTATTCAGAACAGGTACACTCGGGGCATTTCCTTAAGGTCCCCATCAAATGATCGCGGATGTTTTTCCTTAACAGTTGGAATTTGGTATCTTATCCCTGCAGAGCTGGTCCGAGCGTTGGATTCTTTAATCCCCAGCAGACTCTCACTGCTGTACTTCCCCAAGCATTTGTTTCAGATTATACATTCACCAGTAGAGTCGACAGTGTCTGACTGTATATCCCCAGGGGAGTTGATAGTGTCTGACTGTATATCCCCAACGGAGTTGACAGTGCCAGATTGTATCTTCCCAGCAGAAGTGGCTGCTCCTCAGAATTCGATGCCAGATCGATGATCTCGATGCTAGACCCATGGTCTCTTTCCTTGAAGCAGAATCTCGGTACCGTATCGGTGTTTGCTTCCCCTACTGAGTCGTCTCTCTCGCAGATTATGGTTTCCAGAACCACTGTCGCTTTCCTCAGCAGCAAGTTTTCAGTGTCATTCTCTCCATAGTCAGAGCCTCGGTATTTTGTTATTTGCCAGAACACCGTGTGGCGGGTCATTTCCCCACAGAGTTCTTTATGTTGTACATCTCCAACAGCCTTGTCAGGGTCCAGAAGATGATGATCATTTCCCCAGCAGAATTCCTTGCCTCAACTTGGCGTTCTCTATAATCAAGCATTTCGCATCCCTGCATGTAGAATCATATTGCATTGCATCCTCCCAAATTGCGTAGCATTTCCATTTTCATGAAGCATTACGCCATTGAAAAATTCAAACATACGCATGTAAAGCATAAGGCATTCTCGGTATCCCAAGTGATAAGCCAGAAGTTATTTCCAGTACTCAGACTGAAGATTGTTCATGACTTATCTTTATTATTCCCAGCAAGGGTCGTTGGCCCACGCGCCGCCTCAATGATCATTTTCCCTATTTTTGCCGATGCTGACAAGCATGAAAGTTTTCGGTATTCAGACCGAAGTGGCATTCAGGCTAGTTTTCTGATGTTCAGATCGAAGAAGTTTCCGACGTTCAGGTCGACGCAACTTGTGGCATTCAGGCCAAGTTTCCAGTATTCAGACCGAAGTGGCATTCAGGGCAATTTTCTGATGTTCAGATCGAAGAAGTTTCCGACATTCACGTCGACGCAACTTATGGCATTCAGGCCAAGTTTCCGGTATTCAGACCGAAGTGGCATTCAGGCCAGTTTTCCGATGTTCAGATCGAAGAAGTTTCCGACATTCAGGTCGATGCAACTTGTGGCATTCAGGCCAAGTTTCCGATATTCAAACCGAAGTGGCATTCATGCCAGTTTCCCGGTGTTCAGACCGATGTTTGATAATCAAGTATCGTCCGATGCTCAGATCGAAGTTATTTCTAGTATTCAGATTGATGAGCGGCATTCAGACCATGGTTATTTCTGTGTTACCATTTATTTTGGTATTCAGGCTAACATTCCTTGTTTCGGTGTTCAGACGGACTCTCACCGTACCAGACGGATTCTTTTTCAAGACCACCTCTTGGCCGATTCTGACAGGCATTGTTACTTCATTTTTTCACTTCAGTGTAAATTTTCGGGCTTTTATCGTATTCAATCACTTGATACCTCGAAAGTGTGAAAGTCGTTGTTATCTTCCTTTCGGGTTTCCAGTTGATTGAATAGGGGCAGCTGTAATACCCCAAAATTTACCCTTCATTTTTCCTGGAAGCATGGGATTATGTTTTACACTTCATTAACATCATATTAGGTCATACTCATTGCATACTGCATTAGTGACATGGAGATCAGGTTTTGATCGATCACTCCTTAACAGAAGGAGTCCACACAAAGATAGATTGAGAATTGGACTTCATTTTCTAGGTATACAAGTCTCAAGGGTCTCAGGGGGGTCCAAGTATCTTATTATGGTCCTCAGTTCATCAGTGAAGGATTCAAAGCTATCAGAGTGTTCATCTGGATTTAATCAGAAATTAGGGTTTCATGGCTACCTGCAACAGGAAATGTTTGGTTGGAAGTAGAGGAGCTCATCCATGTCATGATTAGAGAGGCATCTTGGCCTAGGAAGATTCACAATTATCTCAGAAAGATCCATTGGCAATCAGCGCAATCAGTTCTTGATCATTTTGCCCTAAAACTAGGGTTTGGTATAAAATCAGTTTATTTCTGATTCTTTGGGTGAAACTCTTTTCCATGGCCCTCCATATGTCCACAAGGGTCTACATACAAAAAATCAGCTCTTTATTTGAGCTAGAAGTGCTTCAATTGATCAATGGAATCGGGAATCAGACAGTTTGGGAAAAGTCAACTATGGGGCCAGAAAAGTCAACTCCTGACATTTTGAGAGTGGAATCTCAAAATCCATGCCTAGGGGATCCTACATGTGAAATTTGATCAAGGTTGGATCATGGATTCATCATTTAATCAGGAATTGGAAAAGTTACTTAATTTGGAAATGGTTGACTTTCTATTTAGGGCAAGTTTTCATGATCGTTGCACTCACTTTAAGCCCATTTTGCATCAAGATAAAAGCTCCATTTGAAAATTTCTCCAACATGAAAGTTGTTCCTCTTGTTCCAAGCTTTCTAGAGATATAAAGTTTTCTCCATTTGGATTAGAATTGAGAAAGTTATGCTTAGTCAAAGTGAGACATTTTTTTAGGACACTTAGAAAAATTTCTAAGTCCAAAATCTTCAAAATTTGTCAAGACTTCTTGGCCAGTTTTCTTGCACTTCAAGGCATTATTTGAAAATACTTTCTTCACAACAATTGTACCTTACCATGTCCTCTTTCACATCCTTTTAGAATCATCTCATTTGGATCCATGGTTTGAGAGAAACATTCATTTAAAGTGGGCATCATGACTTGATTTTCTAGGCAGATTTTGGGTCTGGCTGGCCCAATCAGATTTTCTAAGCATGCTGCACAAACCAATCACGTTTTTTTACCTATTTTGGCCATGCATTGTACATCCATTCACTTAAGTTTGGCCCAAAATAACAACATTTTACACCTCACTTCACACTTTTATTCTTATGGATAAATCACTTATTAAAAAACCCATGAGAACACCTAATACACCCTATTTAAGAAGCTAAAACCCTAACCCTAAAGGAGCATTGGAATTTCGTGGCAAGGAGGCAAAGCTTCATCACATATCAGATTCCATTCCACTTCTATTTTCCATTAGGTAATCATCTCTTCCATGGCCATGTTTTGATATATCTACGCTTGCTTACCATGTTCATCACCATTAATCCTTCCATTTTCATATTTCTTTTTCTTATTTAAAATATTTTCTTCGTCCATAAAATTACCCAAAAATATTTTTCACTTTTCTTAACGTTTTATTTAATTTTATATGATTTTTATTTTCGTATTTTTTTAATATTAATATTTTATTTTAATTATTTATTCTAAATGATCCATTTTAATATACTTTTTTATTGATTTTATTTTTATGACTTAAAGTTATTGTTAGCATTTGGTTTTTGGGATGAAGGTTGACCACTGTCTCATGGTCAACCTGACCTTTTCTTGGAATTTTATTTCATATTTTCAATTTATTTTGGATTTATTTTTGACCTAGTTTGGTTGGTTGGCTTTTAATTTGACTTTTGTTTTATTTTAATTAATTCATGTACCAATTTTCATTATTTTTAAAATCTTTTTGGGGATGATGATGTCCTGACCCCATCTTATTTATTTTAATTTTTCATAATTTTCTTGATTAATTTACTATTATTCTTGATTTATTTCTAACCTAGTCTTATTAATTGACTTTTGGTTTGACCTATGTTTTGTTTTAATTAATTCACGTACCAATTTTCATTATTTTTAAAATATTTTTGGAGGATGATAATGTACTGACCCCACCTTATTTAGTTTAATATTTCATAATTTTGTTGATTAATTTACTATTTATTCTTGATTTATTTCTAACCTAGTCTTATTAATTGACTTTTGGTTTGACCTATGTTTTGTTTTAATTAATTCACGTGCAAATTTTCATTATTTTTAAAATATTTTTGGGGGATGATGATGTCTTGACCCCACCTTATTTATTTTAATTTTTCATAATTTTCTTGATTAATTTGCTATTTATTTGTTATTTTTTAAGTTGACTTGAATTTTCAGTTGACTTCTTTATGATCGATGTTTGACTTAGGGATTGCTTATGGAAATTGAAGAGATCTTTTGATCCTCCCTTGTTCATCTCATATGCCATGTATTAGAGGCCTTTTACCTTGATTTTATTTTGTCCTTACCTCATTTCCTGACGACTAACAACTAATCCTTGCTTGCTTTCGCCCTTGCTGCGAATCTTTTCTCTCGCCCTCGTTGCGATCGAGACCGTCTCTTTCCATTGCCCTAGTTGCAATCGAGACCCTTGTTCTCGTAGTTAGCCGAACTACGTTTTGCTCTGATTCTCATTCCAGATGAGATACGTAGGCATAAGACGCGACGTCTTACCGGACACACTTATCTTTAACCCATAGGTAGTCGAGCTACGAAGACTCTGTCCGAAACAATATTAGACGGAATACCATGCAAACTTACAATCTTCTCAATATACAACTCAACCAATTTCTCTAACGGATAATCCATTCTAATCGGAATGAAATGAGCCGACTTTGTCAACCTGTCAACAATCACCCAAATGGCTTCAAAATTCTTAATTGTCCTCGGTAAACCAGAAACAAAATCCATACTGATACTATCCCACTTCCACTCTGGAATAGCCAACGGTTGCATTAGCCCAGACGGCTTCTGATGCTCAATCTTTGACTTCTGACAAGTCAAACAAGAATAAACAAAACTCGCAATTTCTCTTTTCATTCCCGGCCACCAAAATAACTTCTTCAAATCATGATACATCTTCGTAGCTCCAGGATGAATACTCAGACCACTACGATGTCCTTCCTCAAGAATACTCTTCTTAAGTTCGGTAACATTCGGAATGCACACCCGATTACCAAATTTCAAAACACCATTCTCATCAACTCTGAACTCGCCACCTTGACCTTGATTCACTAGAGTCAACTTATCAACCAAAAGCATATCAGATTTCTGACCCTCTCTGATCTCATCCAGAATACCACTTGTCAACTTCAACATTCCCAATTTAACACTATTGTGAGTACTCTCACACACCAAACTCAAGTCTCTAAACTGCTCAATCAAATCCAATTCCTTAACCATTAACATAGACATATGTAATAATTTCCGACTCAATGCATCAGCCACTACGTTTGCTTTACCCGGATGGTAATTCAAACCAAAGTCATAATCCTTCAGAAACTCTAACCATCTTCTCTGTCTCATATTCAGCTCTTTCTGATCAAACAAATACTTTAAACTTTTATGGTCACTGAAAACCTCAAATCTTGACCCGTACAAGTAATGCCTCCACAACTTCAGAACAAAAACCACAGCTGCCAACTCTAAATCATGCGTCGGATAGTTCCTCTCATGAACCCTCAGCTGTCTTGAAGCATAAGCTATAACCTGCTTATTCTGCATCAACACGCCACCCAAACCCAACAATGAAGCATCACAGTAAACCTCAAATGGTTCCGACGGACTCGGTAATATCAGAATAGGAGCAGTAGTCAACCTTCTCTTTAACTCTTGGAAACCTTCTTCACATTTGGAGTCCCAAATAAACGCTTGCCCCTTTCTAGTCAACATTGTCAACGGTAACGCCAACTTGGAAAATCCCTCAATGAACTTCCTATAATAACCAGCCAAACCAAGGAAACTTCGAATCTCAGCAACAGACTTCGGAGCTTCCCACTTAGATACCGCTTCTATCTTAGAAGGATCAACAGCAACGCCACCTCTTGAAATCACATGACCAAGAAAACTCACCTCTTCTAACCAAAATTCACATTTAGACAGTTTAGCAAATAACTTCTTTTCTCGTAGAACTTCTAAAACCACTTTCAAATGCTCAACATGCTCTTCTTCAGATTTCGAATACACCAAAATGTCATCAATAAACACCACAACAAACTTGTCTAGATACGGATGGAAAATCCTATTCATATACTCCATAAATACTCCAGGCGCATTAGTCACACCAAAAGGCATTACAGAATACTCATAATGTCCATACCTTGTCCTGAAAGCAGTCTTCTGAATATCTTCAGTTTTCACACGTATCTGATGATACCCAGATCTCAAATCTATTTTGCTGAACACACTTGCACCAACCAACTGATCCATCAAATCATCAATCCTCGGCAAAGGATACCGATTCTTGATCGTCACTTTATTCAGTTGCCTGTAGTCCATACACAACCTCATAGTACCTTCTTTCTTCTTAACCAATAGCACTGGTGCACCCCACGGTGACACACTCGGACGAATAAATTTCTTATCCAATAGATCTTCCAACTGACTCTTCAATTCAGTTAACTCAACAGCAGACATACGGTACGGAGCCATCGATATCGGCCTAGTACCAGGTACCAAGTCAATAGAGAACTCCACTTCACGCTCTGGCGGCAATTCATTCACTTCTTCCGGAAACACATCAGGAAAATCACACACCACAGCTAGATCGCAAATCATCAGTTTATCTTTAGCCTCCAAAGTCGCTAACAGCATAAACAACTCTGCCCCATCAGCTACTTCCTCATCCACTTGTCTCGCTGATAGAAACAAACTCTTTCCTTCCTCACTCTCAGGAAATATCACAGTCTTATCAAAACAATTGATAGAAACTCGGTTAAACACCAACCAGTTCATACCCAGAATAACATCAATCTGCACTAGTGGAAGACACACTAGGTCCATCCCAAAGTCTCTACCAAAAATACTCAAAGGACAATTTAAACAAACCGAAGTAGTAGTCACTGAACCCTTCGCAGGAGTATCAATTACCATACTACCAAACATCTCAGATATCTCTAACTTAAGTTTCACAGCACAATCCAAAGATATAAAGGAATGAGTCGCACCTGTGTCAATAATAGCTACAAGAGGAAAGCCATTAATATAACACGTACCTCGGATCAAACGATCATCTGCAGAAGTCTCAGAACCCGATAAAGCAAAGACCTTGCCTCCTGACTGATTCCCTTTCTTCGGCTTCTGACACTGACTTCCAATATGCCCTTCTTCTCCGCAATTAAAACAAATCACTTCCTTGTGCTTGCAATCAGCTATTGCATGGCCAATCTTACCACAGCGAAAACACCTCTTTACTTCAGCAGTGCATACATTACTCTTATGACCAGCCTGACCACACTTGAAGCAAACTATACCAGTAGGAGCACCTCCCCCACTAGCTCTCTGAGCCGGAGCAGCTCTTTGCTTCCCCTTTCCAGCTGGAACATCATACGGCTTGCCACGGTTTTGATGTTGCTTGCCTCTGCGATCACTGACAATCTTGTAATGAGCATTATTGTCCTCTTCAAATATCCTGCAGCTATCAACCAATTCAGTGAAAATGCGTATCTTCTGATACCCAACAGCCTTCTTAATTTCAGAGCGCAATCCATTTTCAAACTTGATGCACTTTGAAAATTCAGCACCAGCACCAGTGTAATGAGGATAAAATTTGGACAACTCCACAAATTTCGCAGCATAATCAGTGACAGACATGTTTCCTTGCTTCAGCTCAAGGAATTCAATTTCCTTCTTACCACGGACATCTTCCGGATAATACTTCCTCAGAAATTCCCTACGGAATACATCCCAAGTAATGACTTCACCTGCCACGGTCAACCTCTCGTGAGTCTCTAGCCACCAGTCATCAGCTTCGACTGCTAGCATGTGAGTACCATACCGAACCTTCTGAGCTGGAGTGCAATCCATAACACGGAAGATTCTCTCAATCTCTTTCAACCATCCCAAGGCTGCATCTGGATCATGCTTCCCTTTAAACACCGGCGGATTCTCTCTCTGAAAAGTCGCCAAGCTACGTGATCCAGCATCACCACCAGCATTTGGCAAGTTCTGCACAGCTTGTGCCATTGCTTGCATTGCGGCAGCCATTGCAGCGTCATTCCTTCCAGCCATTTCAACTTATCAATACAACACAACTATAGTTAGATTAGTAACAATACACAATTGTTAGACAGTAACGACACGACAACTGGCCGGACAGACCAACCTGCTCTGATACCACTAATGTAACACCCTTCTAAAATACCCCAATTATTTAATAACAACAACAAATATTTATCAGAGTAATTACACAAACAAGGGTGTCACATCTTCGAATCACATCATTCATCATAACAACTGTCATGCTCTTTTATTATATCAACCATGAAACATTTCAAAAATACGCAGCGGATAGAAATCATGTCAACCAATTAAAACTTATAACATATTACATGTAATAAAAAGGTTCAACAACCAACAGAAACAATTAAAACATCCCGTCCCGATGTTACATCTATCAGAGCACGACCCACTAAGCAGACCACACTAGACGCCAAGCACTAGCTTCTACTCACTCACTGCTCGTTACCTGAAAAATAGTTGTAAGGGTGAGTTCCTCAATCGATATAACAAACATTATAATTTATCATGTTATGTTAAGTAAATTTACACGTTAATCACCCTAATTATATCATGCATTCAGTAACGGCACATCAACTCAAATAGCATACTCAATAACAACGTAATTGCAACTCAATAACGACATATAATGCAACTCAACAACAACATAAAATGCAACTCAAATGAGACTCGACTCGTTATGCATGTGGTACCATTCGGAGTAAAACTCCCAACTTAAAATCATTGCCAGTTTAGTGGGCATCAAGGCATAAGCCTTCAACTTTCAACTTAAAATTTGCCAATCCAGGCCAACGTGGTGTGAGCAAAGCTCCATATTTTTGCCAATCCAGGCCAACGTGGTGTGAGCAAAGCTCCGACTCTATGCATATGAATGTATATGGCATGTACGACTTGAAATTTCAACAACATAATAATGACAGCAACACAACAACGTTTTCAACAAAATCAACTTTGGCTCCTCAGCCTACAACTCATTATTTTCAACAAACAACTTATAATCAACTTTGGCTCATCAGCCTTCAACTCAGAAATTTTCAACAAAACAACTTATAATCAACTTTTAAACAACTCATCACAATTTACTACACTAGGCCAATCACCCATTGTGTTCACAACATAAAAATCAACAAATTTTCCACACTGCAACAGTGTTAACCGGTTAACGCCCTGGGTTAACCGGTTAACGCAGGACAAAAATACATTTTCTGGCAAAACGCAACAGTGTTAACCGGTTAACACCCTGGGTTAACCGGTTAACGCAGGCAAAACAACACATTTTCACAAAATATAACAGTGTTAACCGGTTAACGCCCTGGGTTAACCGGTTAACGCAGGCAAAACAGCAGTTCCTGCGCTAACACAAGGCAAAATGCAGAGTTCTCCGCATTTTCCGCCGTTGGAGGACTTCCGGACCTCCGATTCAATTTCCGTAAAAAGCTATACGTTCAGAAATTCACAATACACTCAAACACGGATTCAATTACAGTCTAAACACAATTTATCCAACATAGTTTCCAGCATCCAAAATCCCAATTAGGGTCAATTTAACGGTTTCTCACTACCCATGACATGTTAATCTATAATACCCATTAAGCGACGATAAACCCCCCTTACCTGAGATAATCCGGCAATTCTTTGAGCTTCAAGCTTTTCCGTTCTTCAACCTTTGCTCTTGCTCCTTCTCTTGCCCTTTTCCTCTTTCACGATGCTTCTCTGCTTTTTCACGTAAAACCCTTCTGTTCCAAAAATGAGACTCTTTCTCTTATTTCCAACTTATATATTTTCCAAATAATTATTATTCTAAATAATAATAATAATAATCCAATAATTCAACTTTATTTAATTAAATTAATAAAATAATATTAACTCAATTAAATAATTCTCTTATTTTAATCGGGGTGTTACATGCTTCTGCTAGCACTAGAGCCAATCAGGCATACCCCGTATGCCCATTGATCTAGTATGGCCATCATGCTTCTGCTGCGCAAGAGGCTTTGTCAGTGGGTCAGCTATATTGTCAAGTGTAGGTACTTTACATATTTTCACATCTCCTCTATCTATTATCTCTCGAATGAGATGATAACGCCTAAGTATGTGTTTGGATCGTCGGTGAGATCTAGGCTCCTTAGCTTGTGCGATAGCACCATTGTTATCATAATAGAGACCAATGGGATCCACAATGCTAGGTACTATGCCAAGTTTACTAATGAACTTTTTTATCCAAACAACTCCCTTTTCTGTATTTGAGGCAGCAATATACTCGG
This sequence comes from Lathyrus oleraceus, assembly GCF_024323335.1. Lineage (NCBI taxonomy): Eukaryota > Viridiplantae > Streptophyta > Magnoliopsida > Fabales > Fabaceae > Lathyrus > Lathyrus oleraceus. Next base: position 249,265,511 of record NC_066585.1, on the reverse strand, counting down.
CCTCGGTTGTAGGATCAGCAACTGTATCTTGCTTTGAACTTTTCAAGCTCACAACGCCACCATTTCAGCAAAACACATAACCATTAGAACCATTCATATTAAAGCGTCTCAGCACCTTGTCTATGTACTCTGACTTAGGCCAAGCATTTTATGATCTATCTCTATAGATTCTGATTCCTAATATATATAGGCTGCTTCACCTAGGTCCTTCGTAGAAAAGCATTTCCCCACCCAAGATTTTACTTGTTGCAGGGTAGGGATATCGTTTCCAGTGAGTAATATGTCATCTACATATAATACCAGGAATACGATCATGCTCCCACTAACCTTCTTATAGACACAAGGCTCATCTTCGTTCTTGATGAATCCATATTGTTTTATTGTTTCATCAAAACGAAGATTCCATGAGTAGGTCACAGGCTCATCTTGATCCATGAGTAATACATCACCTTGATCCATATATCTCAGGTAGGTAACGTATCCTGCCTGACCTACGCTGGTCTTGTTCTACTTGAGCAGGTTGCTCTTACACAACTACTTATGTTTCCTGCTCCAATTCCTCCATAGGTGTATCAATGCTTTGTGATTCTTGAATTTCTTCAAGCTCTACTTTCCTCCCACTGGTTCCTTTGGAAATAAAATCCTTTTCTAGGAAAACTCCAGTTCGAGCGACAAACACTTTGCCCTCAGAAGGATTGTAGAAGTAATATCCTCTTGTTTCTTTAGGATACCCCACAAATAAGCATTTGTCAGATTTGGGCTCAAGCTTAGTTGAAATTTGTTGTTTCACATAAACTTCGCAACCCCAAATCTTCATGTAAGACATATGTGGTTTCTTACCACTCCATACCTCATATGGTGTCTTCTCAACCTTTTGGATGGAACTTGGTTAAGTGTGTAAGCTGCTGTCAATAGTGCATGTCCGCAAATGGAGTTTGGAAGATCGACGTGACTCATCATGGATTTAACTCATTAGGTTTCATCCTCTTAGTATTAATGTTATAAGTTGGCATTATGAGATCAAGGACATATAGTCCATTGTTCATCTGTGCAGAAGCATAGAATATATCATTTAAATAAATTGAGCAACAATTGTTCTTTATTATAAATGAAAAACCAAACTTGTCCAAACAAGAAATGGAAATAATATTCCTGCTAATTGCAGGTACATAATAACAGTTCTCTAACTGAATTATTAAACCACTAGGTAAAGTCAATACATAAGATCCTACGGCTAAAGTAGCAACCTTTGCTCCATTGCCAACTCGTAGGTCAACTTCACCTTTTGCCAAATCTCTACTCCTTTTCAGCCCCTGCACATTTGTACAAATGTGAGAACCGCATCCAGTATCTAATACCCATGATGCAGAAATAGATAAATTTATTTAATAACAAAAATACCTGAAGTTGAAGTCTCTACTCCATTCTTCTTATCTTCCAGGTACTTTGGGCAGTTCCTCTTCCAGTGTCCGGTCTTACCGCAATGGAAGCAGGTGCCTTCTTTTGCTATGCCTCCACTAGGCTTTAAAGCAGCAACTGTGGGTTTGGGTTTGGCAACTTCCTTGCCTTTCCCTTTATCACACTGCTTAGTGGGCCTTTTGTTCTGTCTCTTTCCATTTCCGATCATCAGAATGGACTTCCCTTTTGACTTCAGATTCTGCTCGGCAGTTCTTAACATGGCGAGCAGTTCAGGAAGAGATTTGTCCATATCAATCATATTGAAATTTAGGACAAATTGACTGAAACTATCTGGCAACGATTGCAAGATCAAATCAGTCGCAAGTTCCTTTTCGAGGGGAAAACCCAATCTCTCAAGGTTTTCCACATACCCAATCATCTTGAGTACATGGGGACCTACAGGGGCTCCCTCAGCTAACTTGCTTTGGAAAAGGGCTTTTGAAACTTCAAACCTCTCATGCCTTGCTTGCTCTTGATAGAGCAGCTTCAGGTGTTCGATCATATCGAACGCTGACATGTTCTCATGTTGCTTTTGCAATTCTGAGTTCATGGCAGCTAGCATGAGACAAGCAGTTTCATTGGCATCATCGACATGCTTCTTATAAGCATCTCTTTCTGCCTTAGGTGCAGAACTAGGAGGTTCCTCTTCAGGAACAGGTGTCTCCAAGACATACAGCTTTTTATCATGTTTGAGGACAATCCTCAGGTTTCGGTGCCAATCCAGAAAATTTGTCCCAGACAATTTTTCCTTGTCAAGGATTGATCGCAAGATGTTGTTAGAGGTGTTTGCTGTCATGGTTATCTACATAAGGATTAAGAAAATATAAGTATCATTGACATATTTAATTAGGCCTTTAATCAAATATGCCCCCACTATTTTACTCAAAACAAATGACCCTCATCATCTGATTCGGAAAATCCCGTTGGAAGATTTTCTAGTGGGTCGAGATCCATATTTCACTTTGTTCTAAGTCCGCGTAGGCGGATTACACAAAACTAGGTTATTTAGGTAGGAACTCCTTCCAATTGTATCTCATACAACTCTCGAAAATTTCAGTTGGGTGAATAACTCCTTATTCCAATCCATCATATGGATTATTCCCAACTCTTGCTTCTAAACATTTATAATAAAATTATAATTAAGTTTGACTCATTGTTTTAGCAGTTGGATATTACAATTATCCCATCGCACCTTAACTAATACAAAACATGCACCTCGCGTAGGCGAAACCTACATTATTCGATACCAGTCTTGATGAGTGCTAAAACTTGGAAAGCAAACATATATAATATTATTATAATTTGTTTAGTTAAGTTTTACCCATTGTCTTAGCAGTTGGATATTACAATTATCCCATCGCACCTTACTAATATAGAACATGCACCTCGCGTAGGCGAAACCTACATTATCCGATACTAGTCTTGATGAGTGCTAAGACTTGGAAAGCATAAACTTAATATTTTAGTTTGAGGGAATTGCAATTGTTCTGATCTCACCGGCTTATTTATCATATAAATCGTCTCTCACATGCATCAACATATATTCACATGCATCAACATACATACACATGCATCAACATACATACACAATGAAACAGTTATGGCCCCTAGCGCAATTGTTCTCCCAAGCCAATGAGAGAACCTAAGCTAACCTAATAACGATCTAAGCTTCTCCAAGCAAGATCTTCAAGGTTGTCCTCCTTTAATATTGAATTCTTCTCTAAGCTTCTCCAAGCAAGATCTTCAAGGTTGTCCTCCTTTGATCTTCAAGGTTGTCCTCCTTTGATATTGAAATCTTCTCTTTCTTCATAACATTGTCTTCTTCTCTTTCTTCATAACATTACATTCCAGAAGAAACTCGTTTTACATACGAGGGTTTGAGATGAGAAAAGAAGTTACATTAAAAGATCAAAAGGAGAGGCACGACAAGCAGGTCGTATTTAAAAACCCAAAACAAAATGAAGGAAGACTAAGGTCATAACTGATCACAACAAGGCAATAATAACAAACACATTATTATTATTAATTTTTAATTCCTTTAATTAATTAAAACCAAATTAAATTTCGGCGACCGATCACACTACGCAGAGTTAGCCGGGGGTTCCGCTGCCCGGTCAGCGGACAGTGGTTCCGCTGACCGATCAGCGGACGGGGGTCAAGGGGGCAGCGCCCCTTGCGGGGTTGGAGGGGCAGCACCCCTGTCCAAAATTTTAATGAACAATTCATTTGAAATGGACATTATTTTGCATCAACACAACCCTTGCGTAGTCACAAAACAGAAACCCCAAGAATTCTGACCCTGTGAGTGTGACGACCGTCACAAGCATGTTACGACCGTCATAGGTCACAAGCATGTTACGACCGTCACAGGCATATGTTACGACCGTCACGTGGCCAGAAACAAAAATGCCTAGAATTTTGGATCTGTGAGTGTGACGACCGTCACAAGGCATGTGACGACCGTCACGTCCTTGTTACGACCGTCATGGGCTTGTTACGACCGTCACGCATCCAGCTTGTTACGCTTGTTACGCTCGTCACACGAGCTTCACGCGGTCAAAATAACAGAACTTTGAAACAATCTAGACCTCTTCCAAAAAGCCCTAAATTCACAACTCCTTGACGGCACAACCCTTGCGCTGTCACCAACCCTAATGCGCCAATTTCAGACCGTCAAACACACCTCGATTGTTGATTCAGTATGATTGATCAACAAGTCATTGCTTCACCATACTAATGTCGGATTCCGAAGCAAATGACCATTGATAGCTCAAAGGAAAACAATCATTTAGTGTTTGAATGAACGAAACAGAAACAATATATCACATATACCGTACTTTGCATTAGGATTACTTATATCATATATAAGCTGATCGGTCTCAATTGCGTAACCTATGGACGATCGATGTATCGCTGCTTCACCATACTAATGTCGGTACCGAAGCATAGTCAACATCAATCATCCAACTCGTACACTCATGATGCCAAATTTAATTACCCGTTTAATTAATTGATTCATTCTGTCTTTTAATCATATTAATACAGAAATTAAACAACTATCCGATTCATGGTTTCGTAAGTGGCTCTGATACCACTGAAGGAGAATTGCGGTCCAAAACGCAGCGGAAATTAAAATTTTCTCCTTTAGAGATCCTTACGAATGGTCATGATCAGTGATAGAATATTTACCTCTTGTGACGATTGAAACCTTTGGTGCAGATCTCTTGTGACGATCAAAACCTTTGATGCAGATCCACGGAAACGATCACGAACGTTGAACAATGACAACGTCTCTACTCAGTCCACACGAACGGGTTCCTTCAATCTCAGTGCTAGCTGGTACGAATGAAGGCTTTGAGTGAGAGAGAGAGAGAGAGAGAGAGAAAACGAAAATAATGCAACCGCCATGAATGCTTCTGCACAAGGGTTCTATTTATAGAACCACTTGTGTGGGCTTCAAGCTAAAAGCCCACTTAAGTGTATTTTGGCCCATATCTTATAATATGCCCAAAATCACTTAAGCCCATGGTACCTTACCATATTTCGTATTCTACTCAAGTACACCGTACCTTACGATGTTCTATAATTCACTTAAGGGCACCGTACCTTACGGTATTCCTTAGTTACTCTATCTCTCATCAATCCGTCCTTTGTGTGTGACCCTGTAGGTTTTCGTGACGTTGGCAATTATATTAAATCACGCATTTAACATAATAAACAGTGAGCGGTATCTAGCAACACATCACTGCTACCCAAGACACGAAAATGTCATGTGATCTGACAAAACCTTCTGTGATAATACTTATGTGTATAATTACCCTTTTGCCCTTATGTCTATATTGAACACAAGGCATAGACCGTGTCATCCTTGTCCAGTTCAATATTGGGCCCATAGACATTCATCTTGTTATGCAGGATGGGCAGATTCCATCTAGGTCACTCATGTCCCTCAGCATGCTTCGTGGAGTACCCATCAACTGTCTTTATGGTTATCCAGTTACGGACAATGTTGGATCAGCAATAAAGCACTCGACTCTACATCTAGGATCCATAGTGGTTTCAGGTCGAAGAGTGGTATACACTATTATCACCATGAGAATAACTTATGACACTTTGCATAACTTTCTATATAGTATTCTCATAGCGGGTCAATCCGGTATAAATATTACTCCTCATATTCATACTTATGTTTAAGACTTGATAACTCTTTATCCATGATCCATGAGAAGTGATCATCAGTCTACAAACATAATAGTCTTAATGCTTTAATGTTATCCCACTTCACACTAAAGCTCGACTACAGATACTTTAGGAATAGTGTCCTTATGTTTAATGTGTTCTCATGATTAAGTCACACTTAATACATTAAACGGACTATCTATTCCAGGGACTTTATTAATCAACCATAATAAAGAAAATGCCTTTTATTATTAATAAATAATTCGATACAAGTACCAAAAAGTATTGGCCTCTAGGGCTTACACCAACAATACAGTTAATGGGCCCCGTCCCCTACTCATCCTTTAAAGTTGTGCCATACCAGTATAATGCCACTATGATAGAGAATGGTCAAGAGGTTCCTCTTCCAGTTGCAGACTCAGTGGTGAATATTGCGGATATAGCAAAGGTGACCCGTAGTGGTCATATGTTCAGTCTAGTATTTTCGAAAGTTATGGAAGATGTTTTCGTGGGTAAGAAGGCAGAGATTCCTACAGTAGATCCAGTTAGTGCTCCAACGTGTCAGTCTGGTGAATCCAGCAAGTTGAAGACTAATGATGATGATGAGATGTTGCGCTTGATAAAGAGAAATGAATTTAACATTGTGGAGCAACTACTTCAAACGTCGTCAGTGTTGTCATTGCTGATGAATTATGAGGCACACAGAGAATCGTTGTAAAAAGTGTTGGAACAAGCTTATGTGGAACATGATGTTACTATGGATCAGTTTGACCACATTGTTGCCAACATCACTTCCTGTGACAACTTGAGCTTCTGTGACGAAGAACTTCCTAAGGAAGACATAAATCACAATTTGGCGCTCCATATTTTAATGAATTGCAAGTAGGATGTTTTGTCCAATGTTTTGGTTGACATTGGTTCGTCTTTGAATGTGTTTCCAAAATTAACTCTATCAAGACTCTCATATCAAGGTGCCCCGATAAGGTAGAGTGGCATAGTTGTTAAAGCGTTTGACGATTCTCGTAAAACTGTCATTGGAGAAGTGGACCTTCCGGTTAAGATAGGTTCGAGTGATTTCCAAATTACTTTTCAAGTGATGGATATCCACCTGGCCTATAGCTGCTTGTTGGGAAGGCCATGGATTCATGAAGTTGGAGTTGTGACGTCTACTCTACACCAAAAGCTGAAATTTGTGAAGAACAACAAGTTTGTCATTGTTGGTGGAGAGAAGGCATTGTTGGTGAGCCATTTGTCATCTTTTACTTATGTTGATGCTGAGGAGGAAGTTGGAACTCCATTCCAAGCTTTGTCCATTGCTGATGAATTGAAGAAAGTCGGGGCACCCATGTCTTCTTTAAAAGATGTGCAAAAGGCTATTCAGGCTGGCAGTATTGATAAGTGGGGTCGCATTGTGGAAGTCGTTGAGAATAAGAATAGAGCAGGACTAGGATTTTAGCAAGGGTCATTCAACACTAATGTCAAGGTTATGCAACCAGTTTTCCACAGTGGAGGGTTCATTCATGAGAATGATCAACACTCAGCTGCCATTATCGAAGACGGTGATGAAGACGAGGCTTGTGACAACTTTGTGACACGTGGCCAGATTTGCAACAACTGGATTGCTGTTGATGTTCCTGTTTTTATGCATCGTTCTAAGTAATTTGTTTTCATTTATTTTAAGAAAAATCCTTCTCCTATGCCTAAGGGAGAAATGAACATTGTTGGGCATTTTCCTTATTATCATCAATGAAATACAATTTTATTCATCCAAATGTTTTTATTTTTACTTTTTGCTTTTCTGAAAATGGTAATCACAAAATACACAAATAAATAATAATCTTTCCATATGCATAATATTTGTTTGCACTTCACTTCTCTAAAAACAAAATATCAAATCATTATGCAGGTTGGTTCTCAAACCCATTGAATGTAATGATCCTACTCCCTCTCCAAACTTTGATTTCCCTGTGTTTGAAGCTGAGGAAGAGAATGATGATGAAGAAGTATCTGATGAGTTGTCCCGTTTGCTTGAGCACGAGGAAAAAACCATTCAGCTGTTTGAAGAGCAGATCGAATTAGTCAACTTGGGTTCCAAGGATGATGTAAAGGAAGTCAAAATTGGATCTCAAATGTGTCTAAAAGCTAAGGAGGCGTTGATTGATCTTCTTCGTGAATATTCTAATGTATTTTCCTGGTCTTATCAAGACATGCCTGGTTTGGATTCTGAGATTGTGGAGCATAGATTTTCTTTGAAGCCAGAATGCCTGCCGGTCAAGCAGAAGCTGAGAATAACTCATCCTGATATGGCAGTAAAGATCAAAGAGAAAGTACATAAGCAAATTGATGTTGGTTTTCTTGTTACCTCCGAGTATCCGCAGTGGGTGGCCAATATTGTGCTTATTCCTAAGAAAGATGGAAAATTTCGTATGTCTGTTGATTACAGATATTTGACTAAAGCCAGTCCGAAAGATGATTTTCCTTTATCGCACATTGATATGTTGGTAGACAATACAACTAAATTCAAAGCCTTTTCGTTCATGGGTGGATTTTCCGGTTATAATCAAATCAAGATGGCACCTAAAGATATAGAGAAGACTATATTCATTACACCCCGGGGAACATTCTGTTATAAAGTGATGCCTTTCGGTTTAAAGAATGTTGGTGCAACGTACCAGAGAGCTATGACCACTCTTTTTCATGATATGATGCATAAAGAGATTGAGGTATATGTTGTTGATATGATTGCTAAATCAAGTGATGAAGAAGAGCTTGTTGAGCATTCCAGCGTTTGAGGAAATATAAACTCCGCTTGAATCCCAATAAATGTAATTTTGGTGTTTGTTCTGGTAAGTTGTTAGGATTTATTGTTAGTGAGAAGGGTATTGAAGTTGATCCTGCCAATGTCAAAGCAATACAAGAGATACATGCGCCCAAAATTGAGAAGCAGGTAAGAGGTTTTCTCGGCCGCTTGAACTATATATCAAGATTTATATCGCATATGACTGCCACATGCGCACCTATATTCAAGCTTATTCGGAAAGACCAATCTTGTGATTGGACCGAAGATTGCCAGAAAGCTTTTGACATTATCAAAGAATATATGCTTGAGCCTTCGATTTTGTCTCCGTCTGTTGAAGGAAGACCTTTGGTTATGTATTTGATTGTGCTTGAAGATAGTACGGGTTGTGTTCTTGTATAGCAAAATGAACCTGGAAAAAAAGAATATGCAATTTACTACCTCAGTAATAAGTTCACCGACTGTGAGACTCGGTATTTTATGCTTGAGAAAACATGATTTGCACTGGCTTGGGCTACAAAGCGTCTATGCCAATATATGTTGAATCATACTACTTGGTTGATATCCAAAATGGATCTAATCAAGTACATTTTTGAGAAGCCTGCTTTAACTGGGAGGATCGCCCGTTGACAAATGTTGTTATCAGAATACAATATTGAATACCGATCTCAAAAAATATTATTAGTAGTGTCTTGGCTGACCATTTGGCTCACCAACCTATTGAAGATTATCAGTCAGTGCAATATGATTTTCCTGACGAAGAGATTTTGTACTTGAAGATGAAAGATTGTGATGAACCATTGCTTGAAGAAGGGTCAGAACCTGGTTCCCGTTGGGGCATGGTATTTGATGGAGCTGTTAATTCGTATGGTAATGGCATTGGGGTAGTGATTTTTACTCCTCATGACACTCATTTTCCATTTATAACTAGATTAACCTTCAAGTGTACAAACAATATGGCTGAGTATGAAGCTTGCATTATAGGGCTTGAGGAAACCATTGATCTCAGAATCAAGTATCTCGACGTCTATGGAGATTCATCTTTGGTAGTCAACCAAATCAAAGGTGAATGGGAGTCGAATCAACCCGGTTTGATACCATATAGAGATTGTTTGAGGAGGATTTCAACTTTCTTTACAAAGGTTGAGTTTCATCATATCCCTCAAGATGAAAATCGGATGGCAGATGCTCTTGCAACACTGACTTTCATGATTGTGGTAAATTTTTGGAATGAAGTTCCTAATCTGACTATGTTGCGTCTTGATAGGCCATCTCATGTGTTTATTGTTGAATAAGTCAAAGATGAAAAGCCATGGTATTATGATATCAAATGTTTCCTTCAAAGTCAGATTTACCCGTCTGGGGCATCTTTGAAAGATAAGAAGACTTTGAGAAGATTAGCTGACAACTTCTACCTGAATGGTGATGCGTTTTATAAAAGAAAATTTGATATGGTTTTGCTCAAATGCGTGGATAGACACGAAGCAGACCTGTTGATGACTGAAGTCCATGAAGGTTCCTTTGGTACTCATTCCAATGGACATGTTATGGCAAATAAGATGTTGAGAGCAGGTTACTATTGGCTGACAATGGAATCTGTCTGTTGCAAGTTTATGAAGAAATGCCACAAGTGTCAAATTTATGCAGATAAGATTCATGTTCCTCTGACACTATTGAACGTCATTTCCTCTCCATGGACCTTATCCATGTGGGGAATTGATATGATTGGCATGATAGAGCCAAAATCTTCGAACGAACATCGTTTTATTCTGGTGGCTATTGACTACTTCACAAAGTGGGTTAAAGCGACATCATATGCAAATGTGACCAAGCAAGTTATTGTAAGGTTTATCAAGAATCATATTATATGCCGTTATGGTGTGCCAAGTAAGATCATTACTAATAATGGATTGAACTTGAATAACAATATGGTGGAAGCTCTTTGTAAAGACTTTAAGATTGTGCATCATAATTCTTGTCCCTACAGACCCAAGATGAATGGGGCTATTGAAGCTGCAAATAAGAACATTAAAAAGATGGTTGTGACATACAAATATTGGCATGAGATGCTCCCATTGGCTTTGTATGGGTACCGTACATCCATCCGCACTTCAACAGGGGCAACCCCTTTCTCTCTCGTTTATGACATGAAAGTTGTGCTTCCAATAAAGGTTGAAATCCCATCATTGTGTGTTTTGATGGAAACCTAGTTGACAGAAGCTGAATGGTGTCATACCAGATATGACCAACTCAATTTGATTGAAAAGAAGAGATTGTCTGCCATGTGTCATGGTCAGTTATATCAATAGAGAATGAAGAAAGCTTTTGATAAGAAGGTCAAGTCTCGTGTGTTCAAAGAAGATGACCTCGTGCTCAAGAAGATTCTATCTTCCAAACCTGATGCTAGGGGCAAATGGATTCCTAATTATGAAGGCCCATATGTTGTTAAGAGAGCCTTCTCAGGTGGTGCTTTAGAGTCATGTCAAATCCGATTTGGTCTTCGCCTTGAGAGCCATGGACTATGGTATCTGTCTATTTTACCTTGTGAGGTGTTAAACCTTGGTTATTCAATTCAATTCTCAGTCCTGAGAGTCGTGTACTCTGGCACTTGATTCTATTTCCCCTGTAGGTGTTAAACCTTGACAATTCAATTCTTTGACATCATCAGTTATAAGCTCTGGTGTTGATACCTTACCTTGAAGGTCATAAACCTTGGCACTTCTTTTCAGCCTTGAAGGGTATTGAACCCTGGAAAATCAATCTCATTCCCTTTTGTTTCAGCCGTAGTAGGCTGAACTACGATTGCTCTGATTTTCTCATTGCACGATGAGAATACGTAGGCACGAGGGTTCGAATCCTCTATGAGCATACTTATTTATTATTCTTCCTTCCGCCTTAGGGCATCATTCATATCTTTCACGATTCATTATCTACCTTCGATCATAAATCGTTCACCCAGTGATATACCATTTCTTTGACATCGAAATACAATTTTCTCTGGAATATCCATATACATCCTTTTAGGACGATATATCGGCAATCCGCATTTGTACCTGAAGTTGTTTGGGTTGTTCCCAGACATTTAATTCTTCTTTTTTGGCTCAACCATACAGTGATACCGTGTTGTAGGCCCTCACTTGTGGTTCGTGCCACCTTCCCTCTAAGGTACATATCCCATTTCTCTCATGGGCTCCAATATACCTTGACCGTTGGTTTTAAACTATACATTTTCAGTCACTTGTTACCAAATACTTCACTTCTTCCTTAGGGCATTCCTCTATTCATCTCCATGATGCATTCATATACTACGTTCAGTCACTTCACGTGATATACACTATTCTTTGAGTCAAATACAATATACCTTTGTGCTCAATCTTGTACCTCTTTATGAACCAAGAGTTGTTTGTGTTGTGAAACCAAACACTTAATTGCTTTCTTTTTCGGTTATTCCAATATAGTGATACCATGTCTTAGACCCCTCACTTGTTGGTTCATACAAGTTTACTCTTGGGTTCATATTTTCACCCCTTGTTGGAGTTCAAAATATTATCCTTTGGTTCAAACCCTACTGTTATCACACTTCTTTTCATCTCCTACCACTAGTTCTTTGAACTACGGAGCTCTGAATTCCTCATTGCACTATGAGGATACGTAGACATGAGGGCCATAATCCTCACCGAACACTCTATCTATTTCATTCCTTTTCCCATTCTTTCCGAGTAATCTTCAGATATCACACCCATTCGAGCGAGAACAATCAAAACGGTTCCCATGGAGTACCATGGATGTTTAGGGTGCTAATACATTCCTCTTGCATAAGTGACTTCCTTACCCAACATATCTCTTTCCCCTAGGTTTTATCGATGTTTTCCCTTTCCTTCAGGAATAAATAAAGTTCGATGGCGACTCTGTTGTATGTTTGAGCGTGCAACGCGTTCGGGTATATTTCCGCTAGCTTTAATATGTATTACTTATATTTGTACATTTATTGTATGTAAAATCGTTCTCTCTGTTGTAGGTCTTCAAATTAGCGATGATGATTTGAATGCTAGATGTAAGAATAGGAAGAGCAGGACAATGCCTAATTAAATCATTAGACAAGAAAAATGAATTCCCACACAAAATAAAATTGATACCGACTTTCAACATAGGCAGCATGTCTGCTGGAATATGGAAAAGCGACGCCAGAGTCTGACTGCACCATTTGTCACGCCACAAATTAATTTTGTCCCCCTTATCAATAGTCCACATAGAATGCTCCATTAAGTATGAGAAAAACTTTTTATAGTCTGTCCAAACGAATGAATAAACATGAGACTTGTGCACTTGACTGTGCACGAAAACGGTCACTTTTATGATAACAATCCAAAAATCTATCTCATTCATGATACACCAAGACTGCACAAGGTTATTAACTTTATTGTACTAATAATAACATATCCTCTGATTATTATGTTACCATAATTTTATTTGTAAACCGTAAATAATTACTCCCTCTGTTCCTTTTTAAGTGTTACTTTCTTGATAAATTATTATTTTTTTTTAAGTGTCACTTGCAAAGTTCAAGATAGTATTAAATGTATCTTTGTCAAAATTACCCCTATGTAATTATTATAGAGAGAGAAAAAGTAAAATAAATGTAATATATAATTAAGGATATTATAGGTAAAAAGAGAATTATTGTTTAAAAAGTAATAATAATGATTAACTTTCTTGGTATATGCAAAAAGTCAAAAAATGACACTTAAAAAGGAACGCAGTGAGTATAAAGTAATTTTTTTTTTAGCATAAGAGATCTTTTCGAGTTTTAATTATATTGTTGCAATACTCTCACCCTGTAAGAAATTAGTAATATATAAAAACGAGAGTCCAAACCCCTTAGGTTTAGTGGACCGATAGAATTTGAAGCATAATTGGAAGACCCGACCCGTGTGAGCGTATAACATAGCATACCCATATTTCCCTGCGAATTCTCCACCGAATTCCTTGTCGGCGCTGCTGAAGAAAAAGTTCTGCACGCCGTATCGGAAAAAATGGGAGGCTTCATGTTAGGTTCGAAGAAGAAGAAAAACAATAAAAGCCAAGGCGGTTTTGAAACTATGGGTTTGAATCCCAATGTGTTCAGGGGAGTGAGGCGTAAGGGTTACAAAGTGCCGACTCCAATTCAGAGGAAGACGATGCCGCTAATCCTCTCCGGCGTCGATGTTGTTGCCATGGCTCGTACTGGTTCCGGCAAGACGGCTGCGTTTCTCGTTCCCATGCTTCATAAGCTTAATCAGCATCTTCCTCAGGCTGGCGTTAGAGGACTCATTTTATCACCGACTAGGGATTTGGCTCTTCAGACTCTCAAATTCACTCAAGAGCTTGGTCACTTCACAGGTTCTTTCTTTTTTCTTTCTCACTGTGTGTATTGTTTGGATAATTAGCTTAATTAAAAGCTTATAGCATACAATGTTATCACCCAGTGTATTTTGTAATTGATTATATGAAGTGACTTAGTGATTTTTTATTGGATGAGTCAGTGTAAAACTAATTTGCTCTGACAATATAGGCTTTTTAAATTTTTTATCTCATAATCATAAATTATGGTTAATGTATTCTGATTTCTGTTTGCTTGTTTGTGAATCAGACCTTCGTGTTAGTTTGTTGGTTGGCGGTGATAGTATGGAAAGTCAGTTCGTGGAGTTATCTCAGAGTCCAGACATTATAATTGCCACTCCTGGTAGGCTCATGCACCATTTGTCCGAGGTTGATGACATGTCCTTGCGTAAGGTGGAGTATGTTGTTTTTGACGAGGCTGATTGTTTATTTGGTATGGGTTTTGCTGAGCAGTTACATCAGATTCTTGCTCAGCTTGGTGACAATCGTCAGACCTTGCTTTTCAGTGCCACACTACCTAGCGCTCTTGCAGAATTCGCTAAGGCTGGTCTGCGAGAACCTCGCCTTGTTCGACTTGATTTGGAAACTAAAATTAGCCCTGACTTGAAGCTTGTCTTTTTCACTTTGAGGCAAGAAGAAAAGTATGCTGCTTTGCTCTATTTAATTAGGGAACTTATTGGTTCCGATGAGCAGACTTTAATTTTTGTCTCTACTAAACATCATGTTGAGTTTCTCAATTCATTGTTTAAACAAGAGGGTATTGAGCCTTCAGTATGTTATGGAGATATGGATCAAGATGCTCGCAAAATGCATGTGTCCAGGTTTAGGTCAAGAAAGACAATGTTGTTGATTGTCACAGATATTGCTGCTCGAGGCATTGACATTCCGTTGCTTGATAATGTTATCAATTGGGACTTCTCGCCCAAGCCTAAAATATTTGTTCATCGAGTTGGAAGGGTTGCAAGGGCAGGTCGTACTGGTACCGCTTATTCGTTCTTGACTACTGAGGATATGGCGTATCTCTTGGATCTTCATTTGTTTCTCTCAAAACCAGTCAAAGCTGCCCCCACTGAAGAAGAGGTCTTGCAGGATATGGACGGGGTAATGTCAAGAATTGACCAGGCAATGGCAAATGGAGAAACCATTTATGGTCGTTTCCCTCAAAAAGTCATTGATCTTGTTTCTGACAGAGTCAGGGAAGTTATTGATACTAATGCGGAGCTGGAATCGTTACAGAGAACCTGTAAAAATGCATTTCGTTTATATTCTAAAACAAAACCCTTACCCTCTAAGGAGTCCATTCGAAGAGTAAAGGATTTGCCACCAGAAGGTCTCCATCCAATTTTTAACAGAGTGTTGGGGACGGGAGAGTTAACAGCACTTGCATTTTCTGAACATTTGAAAACGTTTAGGTGAGTGCAAGTTTATATTCATAAACTGGAATTATTCTTAACAACCCTCTTTAAAAGATTTTATAGGTTCATAGCTTTAATAATTCAATATCAGGCCAAAGCAGACCATTTTGGAAGCGGAAGGAGAAGCAGCCAAAGCAAAGCGTAGAGCAGTACGTTTTTACTTTCAATACATTGTCCATAATCCATATTTTGTTTATTATGGTCTAATTTAACAATTCTATTTCTTTATTAGATATTTAGAATGAAATTTTCAAGTTCATCTTTCAATTGACTAAATTTAATGATTCTCTTGTGCAAGTCAACATTTTCCAAATTGTTTTGCATTTTAATATTTTTACATGAAAGTTGGATATGGTGGATCATATGGTTTTTATGCGTCTTTTATCAACTGTCTACGATTCTTCTAAATTATTGTCCATTTTATGTTTTTCAATGAATCTAAAATTGCCCTGCACTGAGTTAACAGATTTTGGCTATCAAATGTTAGCTGAGAAGTTATATGTATATCTCTTCTTGCAGTGTTTCTCCTTCGCTAAAGCCCATGCTTTTTTGTGTCCTGTTGAGCATAGGGAGTGTATTAAGTTGCTATAGGGATTAATTACTGCTTACCTTGTATATTATGTCTATTTAGTTTGATAGCTTGCTCTTCATTAGAAGGTGTATGATTTTGGCTATCAAATGTTAGTTGAGAAGTTATATGTATATTATCTCTTCTTGCAGTGTTTCTCCTTCACTAAAGCCCATGCTTTTTCGTTTCCTATTGCTTCAATCTAATAAGTACCGATCATAAATCTTAAATGTCCGAGTCAAAGTTACTAAAAGATTAGTCTGTAGGGAAGATGTATTTGTCCTGTTGAGTATATAGGGAGTGTATTAAGTTGCTTTAGGGATTAATTGCTGTTTACCTTGTATATCATGTCTATTTAGTTTGATAGCTTGCTCTTCATTAGAAGGTCTGAAATATGAGTTGGAGAAAATGTAAATATCATAGTATTTATCTTTGGCTCAGTTGAGCCAT
Organism: Lathyrus oleraceus; assembly: GCF_024323335.1. Classification (NCBI taxonomy): domain Eukaryota; kingdom Viridiplantae; phylum Streptophyta; class Magnoliopsida; order Fabales; family Fabaceae; genus Lathyrus; species Lathyrus oleraceus. Next base: position 249,249,265 of record NC_066585.1, on the reverse strand, counting down.
CCCTTCTTCTTTTGTCTCCCCACTCCCGGACTCTTTCTCTTTCAGATATGCATTGCTGCCTGCTCCAACTTTTTTAAATGAAATATATTTTTGTTTATAGGAGGATTGCAATATGCATGGATAGTATGTGAATGATATTGTATTATTGAGTTTTGGGGGACTCAATTAATTTGTCTAACACAATTTCGATATGCCCTAAACCCTAAACCCTAAACAATAGTATGTGAATGATTTTGTATTATTGAGTTTTGGGGGACTCAATTAATTTGGCTAACAGAATTTCGATATGCCTGCTTGTTTGTTGCTTCTACATCCTACATTAGACACATGCTCGTATGTTTGCAATAGTAAGACATTCTAGCCATGTCTTGATGGCATTTTTCAATCACAAAATATGCATAATGCAAGGGTCGCACTGTACATATTGTAGTTGCTTTTATTGAAGAAACTCATTTGGTTTTGAAAACAAAAATTGGGTTTGTTTATTGCATTTCATATACATCTAATTATGTTTTGGACATTAGATGGTGTGATATGACATCATTACTTAAAACACCTGGCTTTCATGTCATGACAATTATGATGTAGATGTTTCATTCATGTTCCATCTAAACCTAATGAAATATCTGTTTTGATGTACATGCCTACATTACTGTCTTTCTGCTTTACCTTTTAGCTTAAGATTGAAAATTTAAAATGAAGCTCAATATATATTTGCAGGGCCCTTCTGGTCAATGGGTTGACGTGATGAAAAGGAAAAGAGCCATTCATGAATCTACTATAAATTTGTTTCTTGAACAGAAGTCTAAGAGTACTAGTGAGAAGGTACGTAGCTATTACAGTAACTTGGGTTTGGACTAGTCAACTACCCTTTTTAATTAACCTGTTTTTTTCTTCTGATTGATTGAAATCAATCTAGTTAGCTTATTTAAACATTTTATTTTCATTTATCGAGAGGACAATACATATGTTTCCTTGCAGGAGGAATTTCAACAGGAACCGACTTCAGCGGGGAAAGGGAGAAAAGGTTTTGTTTCATTTCAATGTCATTACATGTTCTTTATTGTACTTTTTTTGGTTTGTAAAGCTGATTGTCCTCATTTTGGTGCACTTTTATTTTTCTATTTCAAATGGTATATTATGCTAGGATTTTATGTTATTTGTTAATCATGGACTATTTCTAGTTCACCCTAAGGTATGAGTACGTCGTTTGTGATACTTTTGAACGTCAAATTCGAGAACTTGCCATGTAGGCTTTTAGCAAAACTGAAATCTATGTAGTCAATCTCAGATAGCAGCCGGCCCCAAATGTGGGATAGCGGGATGGCTGCTATTTGATCGTTTTTTTGTGGACAAATTACATGAATAACTATAAACATACATTTAAAGTAAAAATAAACAAATAACTCAAATCCCACTAAAGATTCATAAATCAAAGCACAAAGCTTAATAAAAAACACTTAAAACCCAACAAGTCTTGCTCAAAACTCTCAATCAACATCAACAAGTCTTAATCAAAACATTACATCCTAAAATTCAAACTTAGAGTACTAAAGAAGTGGGATTTGGGACCTTGTTCCTCTTTCTCTAGCGAAGTCAATTGTTGGATATTGATGGATTATTGCGGTTAAAGTTGGTCTTGATGGTGAGGTTGATTGGCTTTTAGCTGCCAAATGTTCCACGTGATTCAGGGTGGAGGTGGTATAATCAAAGAATATGATTCTACCTTCCCAAAGTACGCAATGGATATTCTAGACGAAGCAAGTTTGATGATTGCTTACTTCTATATATCTTAATTCAAGGTTCTACCAAATCAAAGGAGCCACTTTTAAACCCAAAGAGATGCAAAAGTTTGACTGTAAAAATAAATCATCTCATTGTGCCCCAATCCTTTTCTTATCTCTATTCATTTGTGTCATTCCTATTTAAAAACGCTTAGTTACAATTAGTTAGAGAAGATATCATCTCTTATGAAATGTCTATTGCTTCTTTTGTACACCTTTTTTATTGAAATGTGAGATTTCTTTCCTCTGATCTGACTAGTTAGCTACAGCTGGTTAGAGGAAATATAACCCCCTGTGAAATATACCCTTCTACCGGCACTGCTGCATATACCTATATTATTTATCAATATCAGGAAGATACTTGTGGAATTATGTCTCCTCTAATTTGACTAGTTAGTTACAATATGTTAGAGAAGATATAATTTCCACGTGTCCTTGTAGTGCACACCTTTTCATTTTTGGTCCAGTATCAAGAAGAATAGTGAGATTTTGTTTCTTCTAATCTGAATGAGGTGTTAGGGGGCTCTATTTTAAGCCCCGGTACTTTTGTTGCTGATGATATAGTTCTAGATGGATATTTGAGAAAACAAATAAATGGGAAGTTAGAGTTGTGGAAACAAGCTTTGGAAATTTATCACATCTATCAAGTAGAAGTAAAATAGAGTAAATGGAGTGTAGGTTTAGCAAGGAGAGTACTCATTCTAGCTTAAAGGTGAAAATGGGAGACCATAGCGTGTCTCAAGTTCCATAATATAAGTATGTTGGGTCTATTGAACAAAATGATAGTTAAATAAAGGAGATGTGAAGTATATGATTTAAGTGGGGTAATGAAATAATGTTTTAGGTGAATTTTTTATTTAAAAGAGTATCACTTAAACTGGAAAACTTTTACTTTACCACATAGTTATAGGACATGCTAGTATGAAATTGAGTCCAAGTCAGGAAATGTCCAACAATAAGTCCAACTTAATGTTGTAAAGATGATTATGTTAAGATGGACAATTGGACTCATAAGACAAATTCATTGTGGAATAGATGGTAAGAGTCTTAATTTGTAGTTGGGGATGTGTGAAGATTTGTAGAGGTACTAGTTTGGAAGGTAAATAAAAAAGTAGGAGACTAAGGAAAAATATAAGTCAAACCATCTCTCTAGAACCAACACCGACACTTGGGATTATGTTTAACTTATTCATTTATTCAAATTATTACTGGTATCGATGTGTCTGTTTCGGTGCCGTGTTTCTGGTGTCCGTGCTTCATAGCAAACCATTAGAAAGCATTCAAATTCAAATGATCCATAATTGAACATTATTTCTGATGGGAAATTATGGTGTTATTTAGTTCATGCAATTGATACCATATAGCTAGAAAAGGCTCTAGTTGCTCAATTGTGATTCTTTATCATCTGAATTCCTTATAATTTTATTTATCTTCATCTTTATTTACCTAAAGAAAAGTGGGATTTTGGCTCTTCGTATTTGAGATGAATGCCAGTGCTGCCTCTCTCTGGCTGTTGATTGAATTTACTTTTTTGTTTACCACACTTGAACTTTATTTAAGTTATAGGATAAACCAATAACTCATACTGTTTCCAGTCAACCCTCGCCACCGGTTTTCTTTTATTCTTTCCATGTTTTATAAAATAAAGTGGCTTCAAATGCATTGTACTAGAAAACCATGTCGCTAGTACCTCAACCTTACGATCTCAATTTCTTAGCAGTTAAAATTTTGGCTGTAGATAATTTGTAGGTTAAAGTAGATAGAAAATTTCAGGGTTTTCTTTTACTTTGTATGCTTTTAGAATTTTGATTGAAGAATGCTAGGCATGGAAGACAAAAGATGATTATTTTCTGACTCTTTCTTTTGGTTTCAGCAGCACGTGGTTCTAAGAGAAAGTTAGAAAGTTTCAAGGACGAGGATAACTATATAAGTTCCATACCTAAAAATCGTGTAAGTCACTATCTGCATTACTTTTATTCATATTTATCTGGATTCACATAGACATACACTTGTTATGTGATGGCTAGGCTTTTGAAACAGAAAATTCAACTACCCGTTTAACTTATATCTTGTTATCATTCACAGCACATGGAGGCAGGCCTTGCAGTAAAAGCTAATGAAGGCTTTTCTTCAAATAGGTGAATATTTACTTGATTAATTACTAATCAGTCCTTTTTAGATATATTCCGTTGACCATACTCTCAGAGCTTGTTTGGCCTGACTTATTATTGCCTTGCCTTCTCCTTAAAAACAACATTCAGTAAAAGCTCTTAGTAAAGCTACTTTTTTTTAACGAAGAAAAAAGACAATAAAAGGACCTTCAAAAGTAGTTGAAAGGAACTTTGGAAATTCTTTTGCGGATCTTTTCTTGTTCAACCCGCTTTGAAACCACGGGCTGCCATTATATTATCTTATTCGTACTTATTTGTGAAGATATTTTGCCGAACTACTTTCAATTTAAAATTGGCTTTAAAGTTAGAAAACAACAATAGTAACAACTTTACCTTTACTGTATTTCTAAATCTCTTATTCTTATGTATAGATTGGAAGAAGCTGTCCTAGATCTGGTTGCAGATGATGGTACTGGCATTAAGAAACAAAAATCCGTGTATCACTGGGATAAGGTAATGCTAACAGATGTGGTTGAGTTGTAAAAAATCAATAAATAAGGAATTTGCTTTTAAATCTTTTGCAAAATTTTCCATTTATCTCTTATAAATGTTTTGCTATCAGAGGAGTAAAAAGTACATCAAGTTGAACAATGGTGACCGGGTCTCTGCAAGTGGAAAGGTATATTCATAAGCCTCTATCTTTTATGCAAGATGGTATTCTTTTATTTTACCTACCCGCAGGATTTAACATAGCATTTTTATTTCTACCCGAGTACAGATAAAAACAGAGAGTGGTGCGAAAACAAAGGCAAACAAGACTGGCATCTATAAAAAGTGGAAGGAACGCTCACATTCCAAGATATCTCTTAGAGGGACAAATACTGATGGTGATGCTCAGGAATCAACAAGTTCAAAAGGTAGTAGTATACTTAATTCACTACTTTTATGGTGTTAAAATTTTGTTGTTGGTATTTACTGTGAATGATATACCTTTCTGATTTCTTGTAATGCAGGATCTTACCGAGGAGGTGGTAGGAATTTTAGAGACGGCAGGAAGCAGCATTCAGTGGCCAATGCTCATGTGCGTCCAGAAATCAAAGATATGGATCAAATTCGAAAGGAGAGGCAGAAGAAAGCAAGCAAAATTTCTTATATGAAGAGTAAGTCGCCAAAGGGTAAAAAATCTGGCAGAAAGGGGGGCAATAAGGGCAATAAGGGGGGAAATAAAAGAAGAGGGGGTAAGTAAAGTAAGAAAGCCAAGTGATAGGAAAACATGAATTTTGTTCATTATTATTTTTTATTTGTATGTTCAAACTTCAAAGTAATATATCACTATGTGTTGCTTTTTATTATATTGAGTAACAAAAAACTTCTCATACTAAGGAGGTGATTATGATTTAAGTAATTTTATCAATTCTAATGTCTGGTCACTTGATGAGGTCTTTTTAGTGGAAAGTAATTGTCCAAGGCGACTTTAATTTCCTAATAGGTCCTGATTAAGTAAATCATGTTGTAACGAGATAATCTGTACTGCACAACTCACAATTTTAAACACACGTATAGGCTAACTTTTTCAACATGTTTTTTTGGACAACTAGATATCTCTTTTCATGATGAACACAAAGCTCTAACTACATATTTTATATTCATTGCACATGGAGTTGTTTCTATTCCTATCTACAAACTTTTGTAAATAAACTATGTGTCATTCTCAATGCATAACTACATGAGACAAATTGTTAACAGTTAATATTATTTTTTCTCTTAGTCGATATAGATTGAAACCAAATCCCAAATCCCAACTCCTTTAACTCAACTAATTCAAATCAGTTGAGTTACTAAGTGATGATTAGTGGTGCTAAAATACCCAAGTCCAAACTCTTATTAAATTCCATCCGCTGATGTTTAAATATATTCATTCACTTTATAGTTCTTTATATCTACGTATTTGAGTTAGTTTATTGTATTTATTTGCTAACCTACTATATTAACCACCTGAAATGTATTCAGTAAACCCTATCAATATATGATAAATTGATATTCAAATTAAGTTTTGCTTTCCTCAAAATAAACATTTAACATAAACAAACAAATACTAAAATGTTAAGCATTCCCTAAGACCACTTTAAACATAACTCCTTCATGTTGAATTCCACATAATCTAACATTAGTGTATCAGCTTATAATGTGCAAGATGGACATTATATTTCTCTCCTTTTGACATATCAAAAAACTAAAAAACTATTAAGTTATTGAGTAGAAACACAACTTTGAAAATCATTATTGAGCAGACGCCTTTGTTGAGCTTATGAAAGTTTTTAAGATAATTTTGCTCATTTTTATTTCACTCAAATTTTTATGATGGAATACGCAATACCCTGATTCCTACTTTTTCTATCGATTTTACCTTCCTCATCTTGGTCATGTAGTATGAGGTGTTTCATGGAAGTTAGAGATTTATTTTTACACATCAAAACTCTTAAGTAGATATTGATTTCCTTAAACATATTAAGTTCATTGGCTTTGCAATAACATTTAAGAAAAATTCATTGGCGGGTACACAATATTTTATACTAAGTACTTACTCTCATCGGCGATTACACATTATTTTATACTAAGTACTTACTCTCATCGGCGGTTACACAATATTTTATACTAAGTACTTACTCGCTTAACACAAAAATTTATATATCAAGTGTGTATAAAAAATATTTGGAGCAAGGTGAGAGAAAGTACAAGAGAGTGTGTTATTTAAAATTCTTGTGTATTGTGAAATGAACACAAGACCTCCTTTCATACTAAAAGATTTTAGACAAATTTGGAAATTTTGAAAAAACCCAATTCGATCTATAGTCGATTATGCTACAATCATAATCGATTATGCCCTAGCATATAAGGAAAGTTTTGCTTGGATATAAATCATAATCGACTACATTGGCTTCACAATCAGTTGCTAATCAAATTTAACCCGATAATAGATTACACAACTACCATAATCGATTATAGGACAAATTTCACTTCATAATCGATTATAAATACTTCCTAATCGATTATGCTTGGTTTAAAAAGGTTTTGTCTAATTTCCAAAGTGTTTTGAGAAGAGTTTGAAAAGAGATGAAGTTTTGAAAATATTTTTGTGAGTGCGTGTATCATTTTAATACTTGGAGAGCAACACACTTAAATTATATAATTGATCATAGAAAGATATAAAATAGAGCACGTGATGAAAATGACAAGCTTTTTGCAATTCAGTTTTTTTTTTTTTTGATGTTTTTCATTTTCATTTGATCTTTAGCCAATCATCAGAAACTTTTCTCTTTTTTATATAAGTTATTCATCCTTCTTTCTTTAATGATGTTTATGATCTCTTACTTTTTCCCCTATTGACATCATCAAAATTGTTAATCATCTTAAGTACATAGAACCACGGCTTTCAAATGAAGTGAAAGGGTGGGTAGACGATGTCTTTTCCTTGGAATCCCTATTTCTCTTTGTGTTGACACATGTACAATAAAAAGACGATAAAATACCTTGTTGATAGGATGATCATAGATTCAAATTTGGAAACCTATCATTTTATAATAGATGAATATCTAGAAATCCTCTCTATTTATTTTGATCATGCATGTTCAACCTCTTATCAAATGTTCATGAGAGGGGGCACCATTAGGGACTAGGCCGTATATGTTATTTCCCCGTATGGTATAATTTTTAATTATTATCTAGGTTGCTCTTTTCCAATATATGACATTGTTTTGATAGATAGGGGGTGCCTGTCATTTTTGTCGTCCGAGAAGAAGATTTTGCGCTACCTTGTTGTGGCACCCTCTTATCCTTACCCTAATTGTTGGAACTTCATCTATGCATTCTAAATTGTATGCAGGTATTCAGGGCAACCAAAGTGTATGTGTGCATGTGTGTTATTCATCATATTCTCTCTAGTCTATGAGGCCTCCAATTCCAAAACCTCCTAAGGTATAATCTCTTTTAAGCAATCCTCTAGGGTTTTTAGGTTTGCATTGATTGTACATTTAATACATGTCCATGAAAGATAAGAGTTTGAAGTTAGGAGATTTTCCATAATCTTATTGATGTTTAGTAAGAGGTAAACATCCTTGAGACATGTCTTGTTGAGGTCAGAGTAATCAACACATATTATCCATTTATTGTTTGACTTCTAATAAGTAGGAAATTCAAAACCACATGTTATACCTTGAAATTTCTCCAAACTAATTATCGGTTAAATATGTTTTGATGTCTTCTCATATTTAAATTATCATACTTTTTGAGTTCCTCATAAAATCTCACACTCATACTAGGTTAAAATTGATTTTTCATGCATAAAATGTCAATTTGACTAAAGTCAAGCTTAATTGAATTGAGTCAAATGTTGATGAATCAAATCGTTTGTGCATATGAATCGACTTATGCATACATGTGATTTGAGTCATGAATGTTTATTTAAGATAATATAGAAAAGTTTGGTTATTCTTCTGGCATGTGCTAAGTTATGGCATCTTTATTATGCTTATTTCTCTCCCAATCATGTATTAAAAATGAAGTTTCTAGCAAAATGAGGTTAGAAACCTAGGGGGATCTCAATAGCAATTATGACCCAAAATCTTTTACAAACAAAAAAGAATTAATATGTTGGAAAAATTTTCCTCTTAATAGATTTAGAGCTAAGAGTTATTCAATTAAGATTGTTTAAAATTTAAATTTTGCGCTAATTAATCGATTAAATATAATGTTTTAATGAATTAAAACCTAAAAAGTTGCCACCGTTTCATGCTGCCAATCAAAAATCAATTAGGTTTAAAGTCTTAATCGATTAAATTATCCCTTAATCAATTAAAATTAATTATATAAAAAGACAACCTTTCTCTCATTCTTCTTCATCCGTCTCATATTTTTCTACTTGCTTCTTATTCTTGTTTTCTTGTATTTGTGTTGTTGCTAGTTGTGTCTTTTAAACATCATTGCCACCAAAAATGGCACCTAAGAAAATTTGTATTGTCGATAGTTCCTTTGCTCAAGTGTATGTCTCAGGATAATTCTCATCTTAAGATCAAGAAAACACCTTTAACAAGCACTTTACCAATTGTCAATGCATCCTAACTCATTATGTTGATGAGTTATTTTGAGAAGTTAGATTTGTTTAACTCCTTCACTCAAGCGAATCTAAGAAGTTTTGTCTGCAACAAACCAGGAGAGATGTTTCTGAAGCTGGTAAAAAATATTTTACTCAAATCTCAGCTACAAAGATGGGACAATCACAACTGAGGTAGGTAAGTGTCATACCCCAAAATTTGCCCATTAATATTTCAAGACATTTTGCAAGGCATTCCGACTCATATATAACACTGATCTTGAAGAAACAAAGGCCCAGCTCACGGATGGCCCAATCCAGAAAATGGCCCAAACTGGCCTGTTCGCTACGCGCTCGCCTAGCGAAGCTGACAGACAACAAAAATTTCGGGCTTCATTCTGAGCCCCAAAAAAAAAAAAAAAAAAAAAAAAAAAGAGAATATTTTTTTTAATTAATTAATTAATTAATTAATTAATTAAATAATTAAAATAAATAAATAAATAAAATATAACAAATTATTTTGGACTTGGGTCTCCCTCATTCCAAGCCCATTACCCACGAAATTAGTCTATAAATACTGAAGTTTCAGTAGGGGAGTGACACTTGGAGTTACACTGGGAGATTCACTGAAAAAAAAAAAGAGGAGGAGAACAGAGAAGAACGAATAGAAGTTTTGGCATAGGAACCCTGCCTACCCGGAGAATTCAGAGTAAAGAAACCCTGAAGGCAGCCCATCTGCACCGAAGCCATCGCCGTCCAATTCCCGCTGCCTAACTTATTCCGATACTACAAGTGGTCAATCCCTTCAACCTTGAATTGGCAAACAGGTTTGCGTATCTCTATTGTTTATACTTTCAATTGACCATATCTACATATATAATGCATCATGATTAAATGTTGATATATAATTTGCTTTCGTATGGGAATTTAAATATGCCTGAATACCCTGAATGTTTGATCATGTTATTCCTGTGATAAAATGCCATAAAATTCAAAGTTCCTAACGTGGGGCTGTTTTCAAATTCAAAATCCGTGGCCGCTCGCTAGCACCTCGCTAGGCGAGCCTGGGGCGAGTATTCGCCTGGCCTTCGCTAGGCGAGGCAGAGGCGAACGAGACAGTAGCTGACTTTTCTATTCTGTTTTTTTTTTTTTTTTTTTTTATGTTTTATCATAGCCATGCATTATTCATCCTATCCTATTTATTGTTGTGATATTTCTCCGGTGTAATCTTCGATTGCACCCTGATTTGGTGTTCTGACATGTTTCTTTTTTTTGAGTTTCGTAAAGGTTCACATATCCCAGGAAAAGGTTATTGGCTAGGTATTCCACTTTATTTGTGGGATACCCTTGTGGAGTTTCACCCTAAATTAATTTTTAATGTATTAATTTCTAATGTATTAATTTTTTTAATATATTATTTTTAATAATTTTAATGTGGAGTTTCATCCTAATTATATAATTAATTGTAAAACTTTGCCTTTGAATAAGTGATCTTGGACCTCTCTTTGTTGCCTTACGATTACGATATTACGGTCATGTCCCGCGAACGTGGGGATACCCTTAGCAAAGACCCTTCGGTTAAATCATCATAAAATAAATTATAGTCCCTCGGATGTTGCCTTCGAATATACAACTTTGTCCCTCGATGACCCTCCGATGTTGCCTACGGTTAAAAGATGATAGTCCCTTCGAATGCTAAGATATCCTCGTAACTGTTGCCTTCAATGACCTATCGATGACCCTACGATGACCCTTAAACATCCAAAGGATAAAACTACTTATTTCTCAATAATAAGGACAGTTTTACCCTCATAAGGATAGGAAATGCTCATAAAGACCTTGGGTCGGTATAACTCTTAATTGTTGGCTCACAATCTAAAAACAATTTTCACACCTCACACCTTTCAAAATATCTTTAGAAAATCACCACTTGGTATATATTCATACTAGAATCATTACCGAGTTATATTTTTCTAAACAATTTCCAAAACTAAACGAGATAACTACTTTGTATATATTCATACAAGAATCATTACAAAGTTAAATTCTCTTTTCAAAACAATTTTTCTAAACAATTCACAAACACTTTTTTTTTTAAAAATAATATAAGTGATCGAGCAATTAAGAGCCCATGGATAACCATGGATACAAAGGGTGCTAACACCTTCCCTTTGTATAATGTACCTCCCGAACCCAAAATCTAAATTAAGGTCTTTCCTGTTCTTTTCCACCTTTCCTTATTGGATAAAAGAAAAGTCGGTGGCGACTCTTGCTAACCGCGACATTGCGATTAAAACCACAAAAAAGTCCAGTTCACCGTATGACAGAACTGGCGACTCTGCTGGGGAGCCTAAATATTTAAAAAGAGAGGTTACCTTAAAAACAAGATCACTTATTCAATTTGTCTGATTTATTTTTAAGGGATTGCTTGGGTATGTTATGCTTGAGTGAAAGATCCTACACCCGGATCTAGTGTACCTTAGGTAAGTAGCAAGAGATCATCGCGACTGTCCGGCGTATACTGGAATGGTCAAAATGATGGCTACGGTTAATGTGGCACTTTGGATGTCCTGATGTTCCTCATGTTAGTTGAGGAAATATTTGGCATTCGCGTGGTGTCATAAAAGCATTAACCAGACCTTTAGAACCCTAATTGACTCATCCTGGCCATTAGAAAGTAGTGAGATAACTGGCTTCGGTTCCGACTGGAGTTGGTTGAGACTCGATACTACACTCTTTGAGATTGGACTTTAGGGAAGCTTCGGTCAACCACTTGGTGTTGCACTGAAGTGGACTTAAGGAAAGGTCAATGATTTGAGATCCTTCTAGAACCCGGTTACTATTCTAAGACAGGTTGAACCAACCAAACTTCAGTGGGGAGGGTATTTACCTATGGAACTCACGCAAGCCTTAAAACCTAGGAATGATTGTTGTGTGACTTGCTTGTGCTTGTTATTTATCTAACAACATGACATCATAACAACATAACATCATAACATCATGGCATTGTACTAACCATTTCAAGGATTTAGGGATTTAACTCTGCTAAAAAAAAAAAAACAGAAAAAACAAAAACAAAAGCAAAAACAAAAGAGAAAAGAAAAAAAAGCTCTTTTTGTTAGTTTATGCAAAGTTAAATCCCGAAAGTCCTTGAAAACATTTCATACATTGCATTGCATCGCATAACAGGTATTCTAAAGGATCAGTGTTCTCACGATTTTCCTATCAAACAGATTCCATCAGATTCAAACAGATTGAACAATGGCTCTCGAACAAACTGTCAAAGATCTCCAGGCCCAGAATGCTCAATTCCAGGAAATGATGCTGAGCTTATCTAAGGGGCAGGAAGAACTGAAAGCTCTTTTGATGGAGAAGAAGAAGGACCAGAAACCTGTGGGTTACATCAACCCGGGGAGAAGGCTTAAGGGACAGGTTACAGGAGTCAAGATTAGAATTCCGAAGGATTCAGAAGAAGAGACCGAGAATGATTCGGAAGATGAGAATCCTAATCGCGTCAATTCTGAGGACGACGATGAAGATTATGAACATGAACAGTACTCTCCGAAGGATGATAAGTACAAGTTGCTGGAAGAACGTATGCTAGCTATGGAGGGGGAGAAAGTGCCCGGTCTGGATTTCGAAAACTTGGGTCTGGTCTCTGATGTGGTCATTCCCCGCAAATTCAAGGTTCCCATTTTCACTAAGTATGATGGTGCCTCTTGTCCTCAGATGCATCTAAGGGCTTATGTGAGAAAGATTCAGCCGCACACTACTGATAAGAAACTGTGGATCCATTTCTTCCAAGAGAGTCTGTCTGGCACACAGTTAGAGTGGTATTATCAGCTTGAGAGCTCTAACATCCGCACATGGACTGATTTAGCAACAGCTTTCTACAAGCACTACCAGTATAATTCTGAGTTAGCGCCTACTCGGCTACAGCTACAAAATATGACTATGCTCAAAAGTGGAGAGATTTGGCTGGCAGAGTCAAACCCCCTATGACTGATCGAGAGTTAGTGGACATGTTCATGGGTACACTGACTGGCCCATTCTACAGCCATCTACTGGGAAGTTCCTCGTCAGGTTTCACTGAACTTATCTTGACAGGTGAACGGGTTGAAAGCGGCATTCGAAGTGGAAAGATACAGGCAGCTACTTCTGCAAGCACCAAAAAGTCCTATCAGGGAAAGAATGAATCAAATGCTGTGTACAGTGAGAGGAAGCATAACAAGAAGAATCGTGACCATACTATTGGGGCAGTTACAATTGCCGCACCGCCATCTCAGAACTTCCAACACAGACAAGACAGGTCGAGAAGACAGTTTACCAAGATCAATATGACTTTAACCCAAGCACTGCAGAGTATGTTAAAGGCCAATTTGATTACCCTCAGAGGCCCTCCTGCAAATCCCAACACTACTTCTCCTCGTTATAATCCCAACGCCAGGTGTGCCTATCACTCCGATAGCCCCGGGCATGATACAAATGATTGCTGGTTGTTGAAGAACAAGATTCAGGATATGATCGACGCTGGAGAAATTGAATTTGATCCTCCGGCGACCCCCAATGTCATCACAGCACCTATGCCTAATCATGACCAGAATGTTAATGTTGTGGACGACAATTCTCACGTTACTGACGTTGCTGATTTAGCATCTCCTCTCCTGATCGTTAAGAAGAATTTATTGCAAGCTGGTTTATTTCCAGGTTGTGCTGAAGATTGCGATCTCTGTGTACTCCGACCCAATGATTGTTTGAAGTTGAAGAACGGCATTCAACGGCTGATGGATGATCGTACAATTCTATTTGAAAGGGTTCCTAAGGTGGACAACTCTATTGAAGAGGTATCTGTGATTGCTAGGTCCAAAGCTCTAGTGAAGATTACCGCTACTAGAGTGCCTGTGAAGATTACCGCTGAGCCCAAAGTGGCTCCCCTGATTATTACCGCACCTGGCCCCGTGCCATATTCCTCCAGCAAAGCTATTCCGTGGAACTATGGAGGCGACGTTTACATCCATGGCATAAAGCAAGTTGGTAGTTCTGCTAATCCTAATGATATTGTGGGGACTAGTAAAGTTACTCGAAGTGGAAGGATCTACTCCCCAGAAATCTCACCTCCCGCTCCCGAAATTCGAGGAAAAAGACCAGTCAATCCTCCTCAGTCAGAGACATCGGTCGAAGTTACTTCTGAAGATGTTGCCAAACAGGAAATGGAAGAGATGCTGAAAATCATCCGTAAGAGCGATTTTGATGTAGTGGAACAATTGGGGCATACTCCGTCTAAAATCTCAATGTTGTCCTTGTTATTATCCTCTGAATCCCATGCCAATGCATTGATGAAATTCTTGAAGACCGCTCATGTGCCTCAAGAAACATCCGTCGATCAATTCGAACATTATGTTGCTAATTTGACTGTTGACAATGGCCTAGGCTTTTCCGATGCTGACCTGACGCCATCAGGAAAGAATCACAATAAAGCTCTGCATATCTCCATCGAGTGTGAGGGGATCACCCTGGCTCACGTGTTGATCGACAACGGATCTTCCTTGAATGTGCTCCCGAAAGCTGTACTCGATAAATTTGACTACAAAGGCATTAAACTGAAACCTAGTGATGTTGTGGTGCGTGCTTACGATGGTGCGAAGAGTGTTGTCTATGGTGAAGTGGTTCTCCCTATCAAGATAGGACCTCAAGTCTTCAACACTACCTTTCACGTGATGGACATTCGTCCCGCCTACTCCTGCTTGTTGGGGCGCCCTTGGATCCATGGGGCAGGTGCGGTAGCTTCGTCGCTTCATCAAAAGCTGAAGTATCCAATAGCAGGCATGGTTGTCACTGTATGTGGAGAAGAAGAGTATATTGTCAGTAGTGTGCAAGCCTTCAAATACGTCGAGATGGATGGTGAATTCTTTGAGACTCCTTCTCAGTCATTTGAAGTGGTTCCTCCACCCAGTCCTGTCCTTAAGCCAACTCCCCTTGTGCCCAAGGTTGTTCGTGCTCCCCCTGTCATGATCTCTCTGAAAGATGCTCAAGCCGCGATTGAAAATGGTGATCGTGCTGGTTGGGGTCAACTGATCAATGTACCGTACAAGTCTGATAAAGCTGGCCTGGGGTTTAACTCTGGAAAGATAGTCAAAAATCAGATTAATGCTATGGAAGATGCTGATAGTGATTGCGACTTGGATAGCTGGATTTTCCCAACAATTGGTGACGGACTCAACAATTGGAAGACTGAAGACATTATCCCGATTTCCTTTAGTCAGGAGTAATTGTTATTGTTTATTCTAGAATTGCAAATTTTAATTTTCTTTTACAATCAAACTTCTTAAAGCATTGTGTCTATGCCCGAGGCACAATAGCTAATTTGTTAAGTGTTTTGTCATTTTCATAAGCATATTTATATTCAATAAATCAATGGACGTTTTGCATTCAAATATTGCGCTCTTTGTCTTTCCTATTATCTTTCAAACGAGCTATGTTTTCTTACACACACGCACGTAACGAATTGCAGATCCCTATCCACTCTGGATCCTGTTGATAATAGTTCTACTACTGTTCATTATGACTTTGAAAATCCGATCTACCGAGCCGAAGATGGAAGTGAGGAAGATTGTGAAGTACCTGAAGAACTTGCCAGAATGTTACTACAAGAAGAAAGGACTATACAGCCGCATGAGGAGTCAGTTGAGACTGTAAATCTGGGTACCGAGGTGGACAAGAGAGAAGTCAAAATAGGAGCAGGCTTGGAAATCAGTGTCAAAAGAAGATTGATTCAAATGCTACATGACTATGTGGAGATTTTTGCTTGGTCTTACGAAGACATGCCAGGGCTGGATACCGATATAGTAGTGCATCGTTTGCCGACGAAGGAAGATTGTCGTCCTGTTAAGCAAAAGGTTCGTCGCATGCGTCCTGAAATGTCCGAGAAAATCAAGGCCGAAGTCATGAAACAATTCGATGCTGGTTTTCTGGCGGTTACTTCTTATCCTCAATGGGTTGCTAATGTGGTACCAGTGCCAAAGAAGGATGGTAAGGTGCGAATGTGTGTGGATTACAGAGATTTGAATAGAGCGAGTCCCAAGGATGATTTCCCACTGCCACACTGTAGCACCTCAAATTTGCACCTATCATTGTACATACATTTTCATATTAGGTCATAGCATATCATGGTCCATTGCATAGCATTGCATTGCCTCTTTTGCCTCAAGTGCAAAGCCAATCAAGAAATTAGGTCAAACTGATCAGGAGATCAGTCAACCAAGCAAGCAAGCACAATTTTCATTGAGCCAAGGCCTTAGGGTTTGTACAACAAGTTCACATGACTTGGGGGTCCATTTGAAGTGTTTTGGTCAAAGATTGGATGTTCAGAAGTCATCAGTTCATGCACAGTCAGGCAAAGAACCCTAGACAGTCAACAGTCAGTCAAAGCAGTGGGTGGTGGCCATTCTTGTGGAATTTGGACACCATGCTCATTAATCAAGAGTTCATATGTCTTGGGACATCATTTGAAGTCAAGTTCTCAAGGAATCAGGGTTTGGAATTCATCAGAAGAGGTTCAGTCATCCAAAACCCTAGAAAAGTCAACTGTTGGTCAACTGTTCATTTAATCAGTAATTTGATGATGGAAATTGGTTTGAGAGGTCTCATTCATGTCCAAATAGTCCTCATATATCATGTCAAACACCATCATGGAAGAATTTGAAGCCAGATCAGAAATTTCCAAAAATGGAAACTGGACCTGTAACTGAAACTTACCAAAAATGGAAAGTCTTGATCCTCAAACTTACATCATGATATAAGCTTCAAATGAATTTTTGCCCAACATGAAAGTTGAAGATCTTGTTCTCCCATTTCCAAAAAGTCCAAGAACTCTTAATTCCCATGTGTGGTTGGCAAGTTATGATCGAATCGATTTCAGAAAATCTTGAACTTCAAAAGGCCATATCTCCCAAACCGTTTGGCCAATTTTGGTGTGGTTTTTTTCTACAAGTCACATTTGATCCCCTCTTTCCAAAAATATAAATTTCATGTGCCAAAACTTCACCAATCAAAATGGAATTTTTTGACTTATCTCATTTAAATGCAAGTTTGACCAAGGGTTGACTTTTTGATATAATCATTTTTCTACCATTTGGCCAATTGAAATAGCTCAGAAATGTCACTTAAAATGTGTTTGCGAGCTCAATTATGCAGTACATATGGCCATTCTTTAACTTGCTTGAAACTTGGCAAAGGTACATTTTCACCCATACTTTCATGGACCATCCTTTGTACCACAACCTAGCAGCATTCTTCATCATTCTTCTGTCAATTGGAACCTCATTTGCAGCCTAAAACCAACAGCAAAACAAAGGCCATTCCTTGCTTGCTTGAAATTGGGAAGAAAGTACTTTGCAACCATTCCACTCCATACTTCCATGCCATGCCTTGTACCACAAAAGAGCAGACCTTATGCATTTTTTGCTGTCATTTTTGAAAATCAATTGCAGCCACAAGCCATCACATTGCAGACAGAAATCACCCATTCATCTGGCTTTTGCATTTAGCATTATCTGTCAAACTTCCAAAAAGAAACAAAAAACCTGGCCCTGCTTGAGACAGTATTCTTCATCATTTTTCTGTCATGCTACAAACCCTTGGCAACTGCAACAAACCAGAATTCATTCATGCTCTCACATTCTAAAAAATCATCTTGGATGCATTTCTAAAACCCTGTTCCAAAACTCAAAGAACCATAGCAAGCTTTGTTGGGTTTTTCTCTATTCAAACATCATCTTAAATCAGTAGCAGCCACACAAACCATTTGGCCTAGACAGCAAGAAGCATGGTTAACTCACTCATAAAAATGACCTTGTTTTTGGCATTTTTCAAACTCTGTCCAGAACTCTCAATGAACTAAACCTTGCATTGCTGTTTCACTATCCACTCATCAAAATGAACAAGCCACAAGCCATCACAAACAAAAGGAACTTCACATTCCCTCAAACTTCATCTTTGGTGCATTTATGATTTTCTGTCCAAAACCTCCAAATAACCTAACCTTGCCTTGCTTGATACATTATTTCCTCACCATTTTTCTGTCATATGAAGCCCTGCTAACAGCCACAAGACAGCAGACCAACCATTGTGTTTTCACTCTCTCAAGCTTCATCTTTTAGCACTGTCAAAAACCAGCAAAAGAGCCTTTAATCTCATTTTCACATTTCATTCAAAAAAGCCACAAAATAGCCAAAACATGACAGCTCTTGTTCTAAGCATTTGTTGATCAAAAGAGCATTGCAAACACATCTCAAATATCACATAGCAAATGTCCAAAGCCTCAAAACCTGCAGAAAACATCAAGAACTCAAAATCACTTTTCAACTTGTCACATTGTGTCAAATTTGCATTTTCAAAGCTACTTTCATTCTCAGGTCATTCCAAGCTTAGCAAATTAGTTTGTCATGGTCCATAGGGTATATTGAAGCTGTCTCAAACCTCCATTGCTCACTGTTTGAAAATCAAAAACTCATTCTCTCAAAAATCACACTTTTGGCATTTTCCAACTTTCTGCCCAAAACTCCCAAAGAACAAAACTTGGCCTTGCATAAAACATCATCAAAACAACATTATGGACCTGTTGCAACCGCTTTCCTCCACCTGTAAGCTCCTTCTCCACTGCTGCATTAACAGCCATTCAGCCATGACAGTCCAAGGTTGAAGCCAAACCAAGCATCCACAAGCCAAAGGACCTTCATCATTCATCATTTGGGACCTTAAGGGACACATGTTTCAAGCATTTACCACAAAAAACAACAGCACCACGACTGTCCTTCACTTTTTGGTAAAAACTCGATTCCCTCCTTTCTTAAAACTATCACATGCTTTAGAAAGGTCCTTTTATGCTGAGCTCAACAGTGTTTGTGGTTTTAAAAATGGTGTTGTATTTTGAAAGAAATGTTGAAATGAATATTGATGATTCAAACTTGTTTTGCTTGTTTCTTGTTGCCTAGCTCGATTTAATGAAAACCATGGTTGGATTCATATTGCTTGTTGTTTGGTGATCATTTTGGTATATGCAATTGCATTTTTGGAGAAAAATTGGTTGGGTCGAATTTGGGAGGGATGAAGATCATGAAACCCTAGTTTTCAAGTGTATTTCCCAGATTTTTCTGCTGTGTCATATGCGTGGCATGGTCTAATTCCAACAACCAATGAAAACATTCCATTTTCGTGGCCTAAACGACTGTGTTCCATTTAGTGGCCCTGGGAATTACAAAAATGCCACTCAGCGTGGCATGTGTCACATTGGATAAATGTTATTTTTCACGATTATTTCATTTAATCACTCAAACTTCCAAAATTCATAATTCATCCAATTTTGATCCAAATTTAATGAGATTTTTTGTGTTGTGTTCATCATGATCTCTACTTTTTTATCATAATTTTTCCAGAATTTTGTGATCATTGGATTTTAATTTGTATGAGGGTTTGTGACATGTGACCAATTTTTGTACATCTTGCCAAAACATTTGTGAAATGGTGATACTTTATCCAATGGCTCCCAAATTTTTTGTGCTTAAACTAGACACACTCATGGTGATTTTGGTGTAGAGTTTGTGAATTTATCTTATGTGGTTTGAGAGTTATGATTTTTTGAATTAGGGTGTGACAATTTGTGTCACACCATTGATGTCCAGCTTCATGATTTTTGATACCATGCTTCTTGACCTCCAATTGATCTGATTTTTTGCATGAACCTACTCTTGTATGTCTAGTTTACATGTGAATTTTCTTGGAATTATTTGTGGCATTTCCTAATTGTTTGAGATTTTCTCCCCTGGCTAGTCATATGTTGACCTTGTGAGACACTTGTTCCCATTTCATTTGTGAAATTCTCATACTTTATTGGATGGACATGAAATTTGACATGAAATTCTCATACTTTATTGGATGGACATGAAATTTCCTTAAGCATGTTCAAAATTGCTTTGACTTTCTGATTTTCATTAACTGCCTTCCACTTGTCCAAATAAGATGAAATTTGACATGCTTACCATGCTATGGATTGTGATTGATCATGATTTATTTGGTGATTTTTGAAAATGTTTTAGGTTGCTTTTGAGTTAAGTCTTGCTGTTGACTTCTATGAGCTTCTGTTTGCTATACCTTGACCTAATTTGTTCATGAAATGATGATGATGATTGATATGAATGTGAACCCAATTGGTTTTGTTTCTTGATTGTTTGAACATGATTTTGGATGCTTGCCCCTTGCTGTTTTAACTTTCTAATTCATTTTTGACCATAGGCTTGCCCTGGTGGTCCTGTTACTCACCTTTGAGCTCATGTTTTCAGGTTGACCAACAAATGACCAATGAGACCAATTCTTTTTGATTGAGCTTGATTAAATATCATTGTCTAACTTGTTTGTTTTGTAGGTGGCTTGGCTCACATGCCTTAAGCTTTGTGCCTTGCACATTCACTTGCTTGTGTTGACTGGTTGATGTCTGTTTCATTTTGATTTAACTCTGACTTGTATACTAACTGTGCTTGACTGATTTCAGGTACTTTAGTTGCTTTTAGTTCCTTGCGAACTTTTGCTTTGCTTTGCTTGTATAAGCAATTTGCATTGAGGTATGTCTCTTTTTCTTCATGTAGTCTGGAAGACCTGGCTTGTTACTTGGCCAGGCAACTGTCTGAAGTCCTCCTTAAGAGGCAATGTTTGTGATTGTTTAATTTTGTCCTTGCATAGAGGCAAATACCTCCTAAGTGAAGAGGCAATTGGCAGAACCCAAGGGATATGCAACCTATCCCCTGCTATTCAGTGTGTCTTCTGTTTTGCTCACACCACTGTGTTGATGCATTACAGATAAAAACCCAAGATCTTGTGCAATTGCACAGTTGAGTCAGTTTCAAATGTGTAGAAGGGTTCCCACTTTCTGAACCCACACATTCTTGTCTTGAGCTCTCCCAGGCCAGGGATAAGAGCTGTGAAGTCTTACCTTCACTCACCTTTCATCTGCTTCACCTTAGCCCCTCAATGGCAAGGTTAAGAGCAACATTTACCCAGTTCCAGAGGTTTGTTTGTTGAGGTTGATATGACCCCTCGACTAAAACCTAACCCTTGTTTGAGCCACTTGCTTGTGTATAGTGTGTGCTATCTGTGCTTGTAGGATTGTTTGACTTGCTTCCTGTGCAAGTTAGGATTGTTTGACTTGCTTCCTGTGCAAGTTAGGATTGTTTGACTTGCTTCCTGTGCAAGTTAGGATTGTTTGACTTGCTTCCTGTGCAAGTTAGGTTTAGTTTAGGCTTGCTTCCTGTGCAAGTAGGTTTTGCTTGGCTTGCTTCCTGTGCAAGTTAAGTGTGTGTGTGGCTTGCTTCCTGTGCAAGTCATGGTTAGGATAGGCTGGCTCCCTGTGCCAGTTAGCTAGAAACCTTAACTTAGGAATGACTTTGCATGACAACGTCTAGGCTCGAGTCGTAGTCTCCCTAGTTGTGTCTCCCTCTGTTATCTGGTTAGGCTAGTCCTTTATCCCTCTGTAGGGGAACTACATCGCCCTGATCTTCACACCAGATGAAGTATGTAGGCAGGAGATTGAGCTGATCTCTCCGGGCGCCCTTTTTCTTTTTTGTGTGTGTTGTCTGACAGTTGCTAGGCTCGAGTGCCTGACTCCTTAGCAACTTGTTGTCTGTTTGTTTGAGTGCGTGTTTGACAGTTACAGGCTCGAGTCCCCGACTCCCTATTAGCTTGTTGTGTTGTTGTGTGCTTGGAAGCTGATGTAAGTCCATCGAGTGGCATTTGGGTTCCAGTGTGAGTGTGTTTAGGTTCGGATGCTGATGTAAGTCCAGTGATTGGCATTCGGGCTCCACGTTTGCCTTTGCCTGTGTTTGTTTGTGTGCGTGTCAGCCGAGCTACGAATGCTCTGATTCTTCTCTCGTCCGAGAAGATACGTATGCATAGGATGCGATATCCTAGCGAGCATGTGTCGTTTCCCCAGTCCGAACTACTTCGACTCTGATGTCTATGCCTGATAGACTAAGTAGGCCCAAGATGCGACATCCTGCCGAGTTCAGTTTCAGTCTGTTTTCTTGCGTCTCTTTCAGCCAGTGTGTGTGTGTGTGTGAGCAGTGTTTAGCAACCATTTTCCTTCCTTTTGTGCGTGGATCCCGTAGAGTACTACGGATGCGTAGGGGTGCTAATACCTTCCCTTCGCATAACCGACTCCCGAACCCATCCTCTTTGGTCGCGAGACCATGTTCTTTCCAGGTTTACTCTGAGCGTTTCCTTTCCCTCTTTTGGGATAAATAACGCACGGTGGCGGCTCTGTTGTTCTTTCTTTTCCCGCCGGTTTTTCGCGCGATGCGACAGCTGGCGACTCCGCTGGGGATATAGAGAAGTTGACCTCTGCTGGTCCATCTTCCCTGAGCGAGTCTCTCCTAGCGCTCTCTAGGATTAGGGTTTTGGTTGCTTTCTGCTTGTTGTATTTTATTGCATTCATTGTATATATGTACATTTATTGTTTGCATTGATTGTGTGCATTGATGTTTGCATTCATATTCATTATTCATTACTGGCTGGCTGTCTGTTTTTTCTCTGTGTGGGGGGGAGTCAGTTGAGGTAAAAGGTCCAATACCCAGACCATGAGTGAAAATCTAGGATGATTAGGAATAGAGTGATTCATGGGAAGCGGGTGGTATGGCGCCACTTAGCGGAACATTGATATCACGAGCAGTTCAGACCCTGGTGGGATACTGTCGTTACATACTTCGGGTGTGTATATGATAGTATTTCTGCGAAAGGTTATTTATGCTGCGTTTCTCTTCGACTTTACCCTGGCCTAGATAACACCCGTGAGTGGGGAGGGTTTGATCATTACAGGTACAGTTGCTGATTGGTCGGTGATGTGTTGGTGACTCTTGGTACTGATGGTGACTGTGAATTATGGGGCATTTATTTCTGGGACGCCAGAGTTCTGTCCGTGGTTTATCAGCGGGTTCCGTTTATTTCGGATCCCCGGGCTGAGGTGAGAGTACTTGTTCAGAGGATCCGTTTGTCACCCGTTCAGTGGATGTTCCTGTGAAGATAGTGATATAATCTCCGGTTCCGTTTATTTCGGAACCCCCCAAGTTGGATTTATGGTGACTTGATCCCACAGAAATGACTGGTTCAGAGCAGTATTGGTCTACAGTTGACTTGGTGGCGCAAGGGCCTGCATTCATGCATTTGCATCATATCATCTCGCATTCATCTGCATTCAACTCATGTCTGTCCGTACTCAGGGTCTATTATTTTTTAACTAAAACCCCGGTCGAGAGACATCCAGATGTCAAAATGTTGTTGATGGAATTTTATCTGTCTCAATGAAACCAGAAAAAAAGAGGACTGAATATTCCTAGTACGGACAGACATTGCATGTGTGAGTCATACTAACCCATTTGCTATTTTGTAGGTTTCAGTATTCAACCAGGTGCACATAGCTCGTCTGTTCAGATAACCTGCTGGGGGTCAACAAATCCAAGCTGATGGATCTTCCCAATGCCGACATCCTTGAGCTGAAAGAGATGATGAGGGAGTTGTTCAGTGTTGTGCAAGGACTTGCCTTGGGACAGAAAGCCATGTCTGAGAGATTGGAAAAGATTGAGAAATGGCTGATAGTAGAGAAGGTTCAGGGGAAGACTCCGTCCTCCGAAGTGAACAAACCTTCTGGTACTGTAGCAAGGGAACCCTCCGACAGTAGTCCATTCAAGAAGAAGGTTGAGCCAGTTGGTGTGCCCGCAAAGAAAGAACGTGGTAAAGATCGTTATCACCCTTACGCTACCACTGTATCCACTCCTGTCAGCAAATCACCTGTTCAACAGCAACAACTGCCACCTCAACAGAAGACACCGAGGGCTGAAAGCCAGGTGAAGAAGAAGAAAGAGGATCGTCAGTTTGAGGAACCACCCGTGACATACGCCCATCTGTTCCAAAGGTTGATGGATCTTGCGTTGGTACGGCCAAGGATATTGATTCCCATAGAACGGCAGAAGAGGCCACCAAACTATGATGAGAATGCCAAGTGCGAGTTTCACTCTGGGGCACCCGGACACAACATTGAGGGCTGTAGAGCTTTTAAGCATGTCGTCCAGGACATGGTGGACTCCGAGACCATTAACTTGGCCCAGATTATGAAGGGGGATGTCAACCCTGCGCCCAGAAGGGGTCCTGTAAAAGTTAAGATGGTGAAGAAGGCCAAGAAAGGATTGGAGATGACTGAGGAGGACCAGCTAAAGGTTCCAATGGCCGTGGTCCCAAAACCTCTGGAGCAGGATGGAGTTTTCCCTGTTAGTGATAATTCTTGTGCGATCGTCACCATAAAGGGAAGTGTATTGATGAAAGACACGACCCAGAAGATGAAGGAAGTAGAAATGGACGATGTAAGGTGTGGAGTACCCAGTCTGACAGTTGAAACCATCCAGGTAGAGAATGCCCTTGCTGCTGAGAAAAAGAAGAAGCTGTCCATTTCTTCTTATAAACAAGCTCTGGAGGTGGTGAAGAACCAAGAGGCCCAAGGCTGGGGAAGGATCATTGACATCGTGGCAAAAGCAGACATGTTTGGAGTCGGTTATCATCCGGATTTAGAGTCGTCTAGACCGGACAGAAGATGTCGTCCACCGTACACCTTCGTCAGTGCAGGAATGTTGGATCCTGGTCATGCCCGTTCAGTGGGTGAAGATGTTGACAGCGACCGCGAACTCGAGTCATGGATAAAGTCGTGCGTACCAGGAAACTGGAAGGCCTCCAAAAGCATCACTGTCACTCATTCTGAAGAGTAGTATTTCTGTTTTTCAATTTTTGTTTGCATGAAAGCCATACGTTTTGCCCGAAACGTAATGGTCCATTGTAAGGGCCATCTCATGTGTTTCATTATGCAACATTTTGCATCAGTAATGAATGGATGTTTTTGTAGTTAAAAGCGGTGTTCCCTGTTTTTCATTTAATTTTGCAATTTAAAAAAAGGAAAAAAACAAATAAAAATGGCAACGTTTTTTCATTCTCTTTCCTTTTGATTTTGTCTCGTTCCAAAGTGATTACTCTCCTGATCTCACCGATAACGATTTGGTTACACCTCTGTATGACTTCGACAATTCGACCTATCATGCCAGAGGAAAAAGGCGAAGAAGATTGTGATTTGTTGGAATTAGCCAGGTCATTGAAACAAGAGGAGAAGGTGATTCAACCGCACGAGAAGCGAGTCGAGTTTGTCATCCCAGGTATCGCCGAGGTCAGAAGGGAAAGTGAAAGTGGAGACCGCTTCAGAAGCAAGTCAAGAGCAGAATGGTAGCCCTTTTGAAAGAGAAGGTTGATACATGTGCCTGGTTGTATCTAGATACACCAAGGTGGGATACCAATGATTTGGGGCATAAACTACCATTAGGAGGAGACTGTGCAAAAGCTGAGGCCGACAAAGGATGAGAAAGAGAGGAGGTGTGAATAGACTATCAAGATGCGAGCAGAGCTAATCTGAAAGATGGATTCCCGGTACATCACAATGAGGTATTGGTTGATTATATGGCTCAGGTCTCCGTGTTTATCTTCATGGATGGCTTCTTGGCCAAGACCAGATTAAATTGTTGCCAGATAATATGAAGTAAACCAGGTCCATCACACAAGGGGCACCTTCTTGTTCTAAGTTGATATCGTTCCGTCACATGAGGCCGGTGCCACGTATCAGAGGTCTACGGTGATTTTGTTTCATGATATGATTCATCGTGAAAGCAAATGCCATGTTGATGACATGATGACAAAGTCCCAAGCAGAACAGGGGCATCCGGTAGACTTGGGGCAAGTTGTTTGACCGTTTGAGATAACTCATACTTTTGAGTCTGAATCAGTGCACTTATGGAGTGCTGTCCATCAAGCTACCGAGGCTTGTTGTGAGCGAATCAGAGGAATCGAGGTCGATCCTGCCAAAAAAAAAAAAAAAAAAAAAAAAAGGGTAAGTTGTAGGAACCTCTGATTCCGATACCTCAGTGAAAGAAATAACTGTTAATCCGGTACTTGATAACCCTCGAGGGGTCTACGAGGTGCGTATTGAGTCAGCATGACTAGTCTTGTCGAAAAGAGTATGCAATTTACCTAAGCAAAAAGTTTATCGACTGTGAAACAATACACTCACTGTTCGAAAAAACTTGATGTACTTTGGCATAGGCTGCTCGCCGACTGAGACAGTATATGCTGATTCATACCACTTTGTGGATGTCCATAATGGATCTGATCAAATATGTGTTTGAGAAGCTAGTAGCAACCCATGGAAAGGTTATCGACCAAGGAAGTTTGAGGTCCCTGATGAGGACATCTCGAGGTACTCAAATCGAAAGATTGAGAGTGACTGATCCCGGAGGAGGGGTCTGACCCCGAATCCGAACGGATTCCGATGTCTGAGAGGGAAGGAGATGAGGTGAATAAGTTAGTGCTTCCCGGATCACAGTTGGTTGCACCAACAATGGTGGCTGAACATAAAGTCTGTATCCTGGATATTGAACCTAGGGATGTGCATCCACCTGGGGCAGTGTCTTCCTCACAGAAATGTGAAAAATCAGAGAAGACTGAATGGATAAAGACTCGGAATGACACGTTGAGCCCAGCTGAAGGAAAGGGATGACAGTTACCTGGCATGGGGCAATTGTACCCAGGGAACGAAGCATGTTGTTAACCAAGAAGTGTGATCTCGCGTGTACCACGTGGAAGAATTGGTTGAAAAGGATCCTTCCTCCTCAAGACGATTTTGGGGCAAATGGACAAACAGTTATGAATGTCCGTTCGTGGTCAAGAGGGCCCCATCTGACAGAACCTTGTTGTTTATGACCACGGACGACGACGTTTTTCCATTCCCTGTGAATGCGGACGCAGTTAGAAAATACTTCGTGAAAGAAACCCGCTGGACAAAAAAAAAAAAAAAAAAAAAAAAAAAAAATAAAGAGTCCAGGCAAAAAAGGGGCATCCCGGCGAACCAAGAAAAAGAGAAAGGTTCGGGCAAAAGTTAGGGATAAAAATAAAAGAAAAGAACTGTACACCCGGCAAGTTGAAAACCCGCAAGGGCGACTTGGGCAAAAAAGGGTATCCCGGTGGACTGAAACCCGAAAGGGCGGTCCAGGCAAAAGAGGGAATAAAACGAACAACTGCGTCTAGCATGATCATTTGTGCTCATGATGACTTGGATAATCTCCGACAGAGACCGATCAGAAGCGTCTTGTTCAGAAGACAGAAGGTGCGGAAAGTCCTGAGGACATATGAGGTGTAACTAAGTTGGAACCCGATGAGATCACGGTTTCACGTTGCCATTAGGATAGATTTTTCCTTTTGTGTGCAATCACCTCTTTCCAGGGTTTGCTTCCTGTGTGTTGCTCGATTGTGAGCCATCTTTTATTCCAGTAAAATAAAGCGTGTGTTCAGTCAAATAATTTTGTTTTGTTGTCATTACCGTTTTGATTACGAAAACATCCGTTTATTTTGATAAGAATATTTGCATTTTGAAACATAGAGGTCTCTTCCAATGCATGCTTGTGTGATTGAAATCTGGAAATCTTACTTGGAAGTCTGAGTGACCTAAGTGTTGAAATATCAGAACACCTGGGGCATACCTGGGGCACGTTTTTATCTGACGATCTCTTGTGCAGAGCCTGATTAGGGGCAACGGATAGTTGAGCGGTGAAAGGACGATGAAAGTTACGACGACGATCCTGGAAAATTAATCAAGAAGACTCTTCAAAGTCTGACGATTGGAAAGTATGTATGAATCCCAAGAGTTCGATCCCCGTGGAGTACGGACGAGATTTGGAATACAAGATGATGGAGCAGAAAAGTCCAGAAGCGTCGGGGAGTTCGTAAAAGAGGAAAGCCGACACTATGGGTGGACGTTGGATGCCGCTGTTCGGCGACTCGACAGGTGTTCCGTGTCTAATAAGCTGTATTTCCCCAGTAGGTGTGAGAGCGTTACCTCCATAACAGATTCGAGATCAGTGTCTCCTCAGCAAGCCTGAAGGTTGCCGTATCCCCAGCGGAGTTGTAATTGTTTTCCAAGTCTGAAGTTGTCTTCCCAGCAGAGGTTGTGTTGATGGTTTTTCCCCAGCAAAGTTCTGTCTTTCCCCAGCAGAATGGAAGTTGACATGGTTATAGGGTCCCCAGCACAGTTCCTGGGGTTCCCCGGTGTTGTCTCTGAAGGAGACGTGTGTTCATGCATTCATCGTTTAGATAAGCATATCATATCGCATCATTAGTGCATAGCATTTCCATAATCATGGGGCATTGTGTAAAACAAAAAAAACTCATGCATCAACATTGCAAACATATCCATTAGCCCTAGGCCGTGGTGACCAACCGAGTTTGGGTTGTTGGAAAGAGTTTAGCGTCGCGCCTTTGGATCGGTTTCAGAATTGAGTTCATCAGCATGGTTGAGAGGTTGGTGTTTTCCCAACAAGTGATTCCTCAGTCGAGTGGGTATCCCCAGCAGTGTTACTCCCCAATTGTTAGCGTCTTGCCAGCTTGGGTCTTTTTCCTTAAGCAGATATGGGTGTGTCTGATCTCTCCATGTAGAGTCTACCCCTTAAGCAGAAAGTGTCAATCTTTTCCTGCCATTTCCCCACTGAGATACATCCTCGTGGATGACGGTTGCTTCCGTTCCCTCCCTAATGGGATGGGTTTTCCCTATTGAGTTCTTTCCTCATTAGGATGAGTCTTGATTCAGTCTGCCTTTTTGGATCGATCCTAAATTGGCTTCTTGTTGACTATCTCTCGTGCTGCCCTGGGGCATAAATGAATAGTCGCTCACTAACCGGCACTCATTCATTTCATCCTCGGCGGAATTTGTTGGCCTCTACCTACGAACCGGTAGCTGTAAGTCCTATCTTTGTGGTTTTCTACCTACTAGTTGGTAGTTGTAAAATCCCACTTTCACCCCTTGTTGAAGTTAACCGTTTGTGCTCATCCTATCGATGACTGGTTACCTTTCTGTGGTTTTCTGCCTACAAACCGGTAGATGTAATCCCCTCTTTGCGGTTATCAGTATCCGGTTTGCGGTATTAATATTCTTTTCCCCTCTGGATACTTGCCTTGATCAAGCAGTATTGTCCTCATTGGGTCTCCCCTTTCTTTTTGGATACTTGCTCCGAGTAAGCAGCTTTATCCTCTTTTGATCGGTCATCTTTTGCATACCGAGTCTGGTACCCAGATGCCTTTCTTTTCGGTCGATTATTCATTTAACAACCTACAACCCGGTTATGGATAATCTTCCATGCGAGTGTATTATCTGCGTTTTGACGGCTATAGATAATATGTCTTATGTCTTTCCGGTATTCAGACCGAAGGAGTTTCCGACGATCAGGTCGATGTACTCATGGCACTCAGGCCAATTTTCCGGTATTCAGACCGAAGGAGTTTCCGACGATCAGGTCGATGTACTCATGGCACTCAGGCCAATTTCCCGGTATTCAGACCGAAGAAGTTTCCGACGATCAGGTCGATGTACTTATGTTTTTCCGGTATTCAGACCGAAGGAGTTTCCGACGATCAGGTCGATGTACTCATGGCACTCAGGCCAATTTTCCGGTATTCAGACCGAAGTGGCGTTCAGGCCAATTTCCGATTCTCAAATCGAAGAAGTATTCCTCCTCTCCGTTGGTGTCGATAAACGTCGAGTTTTTCCCGATCATCCGTTGATGATTTGGTTGTGTCCTTCTTCCCTAGTGAAGTATTCCTCCTCTCCGTTGGTGTCGATAAACGTCGAGTTTTTCCTATGCGTCCGTTGGCGTATAGTTGATGTCTTTCCCCGCAGGGCCGTCCCCAGTTAATTCCTCCTCTCCGTTGGTGTCGATAAACGTCGAGTTTTTCCTATTCGTCCTATGACGTCTAGTTGTACCTATCCCCATGTGGATTTACCTCTCCGTTGGTCTTGGTAAACGTTGAGTTTTTCCCATTTCGTCCGTTGACGTATGGTTGCATCTTTTCTAGTCATTCATTAATGTCTGGTTACCTCTCCGTTGGTCTTGGTAAACGTTGAGTTTTTCCTAGTTGTCCGTTGGCATCTAGTTGTGATTTCTTTTCCCATTCATCGTCGTTGCGATGTCTGGATGTGGCCGTACCCTTTAAAAACAAAAACCAAAAAATATATACCCGGTAATAAATATCAAATCCCAGTGGACGTTTCCATTGGTGGATCCCTGTATTGTGCAAATTCTACGGTTCTTGGTATTCAATCCCTGTTTACCCTGAAAGTCTGACAGCCGTTGCTATCATCCGTTCGGGTTCCCAGCTGATTGAATAGGGGCAGCTGTAGCACCTCAAATTTGCACCTATCATTGTACATACATTTTCATATTAGGTCATAGCATATCATGGTCCATTGCATAACATTGCATTGCCTCTTTTGCCTCAAGTGCAAAGCCAATCAAGAAATTAGGTCAAACTGATCAGGAGATCAGTCAACCAAGCAAGCAAGCACAATTTTCATTGAGCCAAGGCCTTAGGGTTTGTACAACAAGTTCACATGACTTGGGGGTCCATTTGAAGTGTTTTGGTCAAAGATTGGATGTTCAGAAGTCATCAGTTCATGCACAGTCAGGCAAAGAACCCTAGACAGTCAACAGTCAGTCAAAGCAGTGGGTGGTGGCCATTCTTGTGGAATTTGGACACCATGCTCATTAATCAAGAGTTCATATGTCTTGGGACATCATTTGAAGTCAAGTTCTCAAGGAATCAGGGTTTGGAATTCATCAGAAGAGGTTCAGTCATCCAAAACCCTAGAAAAGTCAACTGTTGGTCAACTGTTCATTTAATCAGTAATTTGATGATGGAAATTGGTTTGAGAGGTCTCATTCATGTCCAAATAGTCCTCATATATCATGTCAAACACCATCATGGAAGAATTTGAAGCCAGATCAGAAATTTCCAAAAATGGAAACTGGACCTGTAATTGAAACTTACCAAAAATGGAAAGTCTTGATCCTCAAACTTACATCATGATATAAGCTTCAAATGAATTTTTTCCCAACATGAAAGTTGAAGATCTTGTTCTCCCATTTCCAAAAAGTCCAAGAACTCTTAATTCCCATGTGTGGTTGGCAAGTTATGATCGAATCGATTTCAGAAAATCTTGAACTTCAAAAGGCCATATCTCCCAAACCGTTTGGCCAATTTTGGTGTGGTTTTTTTCTACAAGTCACATTTGATCCCCTCTTTC
Source organism: Lathyrus oleraceus (assembly GCF_024323335.1). Lineage (NCBI taxonomy): Eukaryota > Viridiplantae > Streptophyta > Magnoliopsida > Fabales > Fabaceae > Lathyrus > Lathyrus oleraceus. The sequence goes on along the minus strand of NC_066585.1, from coordinate 249,218,083 downwards.
CAAAAATATAAATTTCATGTGCCAAAACTTCACCAATCAAAATGGATTTTTTTGACTTATCTCATTTAAATGCAAGTTTGACCAAGGGTTGACTTTTTGATATAATCATTTTTCTACCATTTGGCCAATTGAAATAGCTCAGAAATGTCATTTAAAATGTGTTTGCGAGCTCAATTATGCAGTACATATGGCCATTCTTTAACTTGCTTGAAACTTGGCAAAGGTACATTTTCACCCATACTTTCATGGACCATCCTTTGTACCACAACCTAGCAGCATTCTTCATCATTCTTCTGTCAATTGGAACCTCATTTGCAGCCTAAAACCAACAGCAAAACAAAGGCCATTCCTTGCTTGCTTGAAATTGGGAAGAAAGTACTTTGCAACCATTCCACTCCATACTTCCATGCCATGCCTTGTACCACAAAAGAGCAGACCTTATGCATTTTTTTGCTGTCATTTTTGAAAATCAATTGCAGCCACAAGCCATCACATTGCAGACAGAAATCACCCATTCATCTGGCTTTTGCATTTAGCATTATCTGTCAAACTTCCAAAAAGAAACAAAAAACCTGGCCCTGCTTGAGACAGTATTCTTCATCATTTTTCTGTCATGCTACAAACCCTTGGCAACTGCAACAAACCAGAATTCATTCATGCTCTCACATTCTAAAAAATCATCTTGGATGCATTTCTAAAACCCTGTTCCAAAACTCAAAGAACCATAGCAAGCTTTGTTGGGTTTTTCTCTATTCAAACATCATCTTAAATCAGTAGCAGCCACACAAACCATTTGGCCTAGACAGCAAGAAGCATGGTTAACTCACTCATAAAAATGACCTTGTTTTTGGCATTTTTCAAACTCTGTCCAGAACTCTCAATGAACTAAACCTTGCATTGCTGTTTCACTATCCACTCATCAAAATGAACAAGCCACAAGCCATCACAAACAAAAGGAACTTCACATTCCCTCAAACTTCATCTTTGGTGCATTTATGATTTTCTGTCCAAAACCTCCAAATAACCTAACCTTGCCTTGCTTGATACATTATTTCCTCACCATTTTTCTGTCATATGAAGCCCTGCTAACAGCCACAAGACAGCAGACCAACCATTGTGTTTTCACTCTCTCAAGCTTCATCTTTTAGCACTGTCAAAAACCAGCAAAAGAGCCTTTAATCTCATTTTCACATTTCATTCAAAAAAGCCACAAAATAGCCAAAACATGACAGCTCTTGTTCTAAGCATTTGTTGATCAAAAGAGCATTGCAAACACATCTCAAATATCACATAGCAAATGTCCAAAGCCTCAAAACCTGCAGAAAACATCAAGAACTCAAAATCACTTTTCAACTTGTCACATTGTGTCAAATTTGCATTTTCAAAGCTACTTTCATTCTCAGGTCATTCCAAGCTTAGCAAATTAGTTTGTCATGGTCCATAGGGTATATTGAAGCTGTCTCAAACCTCCATTGCTCACTGTTTGAAAATCAAAAACTCATTCTCTCAAAAATCACACTTTTGGCATTTTCCAACTTTCTGCCCAAAACTCCCAAAGAACAAAACTTGGCCTTGCATAAAACATCATCAAAACAACATTATGGACCTGTTGCAACCGCTTTCCTCCACCTGTAAGCTCCTTCTCCACTGCTGCATTAACAGCCATTCAGCCATGACAGTCCAAGGTTGAAGCCAAACCAAGCATCCACAAGCCAAAGGACCTTCATCATTCATCATTTGGGACCTTAAGGGACACATGTTTCAAGCATTTACCACAAAAAACAACAGCACCACGACTGTCCTTCACTTTTTGGTAAAAACTCGATTCCCTCCTTTCTTAAAACTATCACATGCTTTAGAAAGGTCCTTTTATGCTGAGCTCAACAGTGTTTGTGGTTTTAAAAATGGTGTTGTATTTTGAAAGAAATGTTGAAATGAATATTGATGATTCAAACTTGTTTTGCTTGTTTCTTGTTGCCTAGCTCGATTTAATGAAAACCATGGTTGGATTCATATTGCTTGTTGTTTGGTGATCATTTTGGTATATGCAATTGCATTTTTTGGAGAAAAATTGGTTGGGTCGAATTTGGGAGGGATGAAGATCATGAAACCCTAGTTTTCAAGTGTATTTCCCAGATTTTTCTGCTGTGTCATATGCGTGGCATGGTCTAATTCCAACAACCAATGAAAACATTCCATTTTCGTGGCCTAAACGACTGTGTTCCATTTAGTGGCCCTGGGAATTACAAAAATGCCACTCAGCGTGGCATGTGTCACATTGGATAAATGTTATTTTTCACGATTATTTCATTTAATCACTCAAACTTCCAAAATTCATAATTCATCCAATTTTGATCCAAATTTAATGAGATTTTTTGTGTTGTGTTCATCATGATCTCTACTTTTTTATCATAATTTTTCCAGAATTTTGTGATCATTGGATTTTAATTTGTATGAGGGTTTGTGACATGTGACCAATTTTTGTACATCTTGCCAAAACATTTGTGAAATGGTGATACTTTATCCAATGGCTCCCAAATTTTTTGTGCTTAAACTAGACACACTCATGGTGATTTTGGTGTAGAGTTTGTGAATTTATCTTATGTGGTTTGAGAGTTATGATTTTTTGAATTAGGGTGTGACAATTTGTGTCACACCATTGATGTCCAGCTTCATGATTTTTGATACCATGCTTCTTGACCTCCAATTGATCTGATTTTTTGCATGAACCTACTCTTGTATGTCTAGTTTACATGTGAATTTTCTTGGAATTATTTGTGGCATTTCCTAATTGTTTGAGATTTTCTCCCCTGGCTAGTCATATGTTGACCTTGTGAGACACTTGTTCCCATTTCATTTGTGAAATTCTCATACTTTATTGGATGGACATGAAATTTGACATGAGATAACTAGACATCCTCATCTTTGCCATGGTTTTAGTCCCATTCATTTATCATACACCATCTCTGATTTATGATTTTTCTAAGTTGATGCATGTTTGGTTGACTTCCTTAAGCATGTTCAAAATTGCTTTGACTTTCTGATTTTCATTAACTGCCTTCCACTTGTCCAAATAAGATGAAATTTGACATGCTTACCATGCTATGGATTGTGATTGATCATGATTTATTTGGTGATTTTTGAAAATGTTTTAGGTTGCTTTTGAGTTAAGTCTTGCTGTTGACTTCTATGAGCTTCTGTTTGCTATACCTTGACCTAATTTGTTCATGAAATGATGATGATGATTGATATGAATGTGAACCCAATTGGTTTTGTTTCTTGATTGTTTGAACATGATTTTGGATGCTTGCCCCTTGCTGTTTTAACTTTCTAATTCATTTTTGACCATAGGCTTGCCTTGGTGGTCCTGTTACTCACCTTTGAGCTCATGTTTTCAGGTTGACCAACAAATGACCAATGAGACCAATTCTTTTTGATTGAGCTTGATTAAATATCATTGTCTAACTTGTTTGTTTTGTAGGTGGCTTGGCTCACATGCCTTAAGCTTTGTGCCTTGCACATTCACTTGCTTGTGTTGACTGGTTGATGTCTGTTTCATTTTGATTTAACTCTGACTTGTATACTAACTGTGCTTGACTGATTTCAGGTACTTTAGTTGCTTTTAGTTCCTTGCGAACTTTTGCTTTGCTTTGCTTGTATAAGCAATTTGCATTGAGGTATGTCTCTTTTTCTTCATGTAGTCTGGAAGACCTGGCTTGTTACTTGGCCAGGCAACTGTCTGAAGTCCTCCTTAAGAGGCAATGTTTGTGATTGTTTAATTTTGTCCTTGCATAGAGTCAAAGACCTCCTAAGTGAAGAGGCAATTGGCAGAACCCAAGGGATATGCAACCTATCCCCTGCTATTCAGTGTGTCTTCTGTTTTGCTCACACCACTGTGTTGATGCATTACAGATAAAAACCCAAGATCTTGTGCAATTGCACAGTTGAGTCAGTTTCAAATGTGTAGAAGGGTTCCCACTTTCTGAACCCACACATTCTTGTCTTGAGCTCTCCCAGGCCAGGGATAAGAGCTGTGAAGTCTTACCTTCACTCACCTTTCATCTGCTTCACCTTAGCCCCTCAATGGCAAGGTTAAGAGCAACATTTACCCAGTTCCAGAGGTTTGTTTGTTGAGGTTGATATGACCCCTCGACTAAAACCTAACCCTTGTTTGAGCCACTTGCTTGTGTATAGTGTGTGCTATCTGTGCTTGTAGGATTGTTTGACTTGCTTCCTGTGCAAGTTAGGATTGTTTGACTTGCTTCCTGTGCAAGTTAGGATTGTTTGACTTGCTTCCTGTGCAAGTTAGGATTGTTTGACTTGCTTCCTGTGCAAGTTAGGTTTAGTTTAGGCTTGCTTCCTGTGCAAGTAGGTTTTGCTTGGCTTGCTTCCTGTGCAAGTTAAGTGTGTGTGTGGCTTGCTTCCTGTGCAAGTCATGGTTAGGATAGGCTGGCTCCCTGTGCCAGTTAGCTAGAAACCTTAACTTAGGAATGACTTTGCATGACAACGTCTAGGCTCGAGTCGTAGTCTCCCTAGTTGTGTCTCCCTCTGTTATCTGGTTAGGCTAGTCCTTTATCCCTCTGTAGGGGAACTACATCGCCCTGATCTTCACACCAGATGAAGTATGTAGGCAGGAGATTGAGCTGATCTCTCCGGGCGCCCTTTTTCTTTTTTGTGTGTGTTGTCTGACAGTTGCTAGGCTCGAGTGCCTGACTCCTTAGCAACTTGTTGTCTGTTTGTTTGAGTGCGTGTTTGACAGTTACAGGCTCGAGTCCCCGACTCCCTATTAGCTTGTTGTGTTGTTGTGTGCTTGGAAGCTGATGTAAGTCCATCGAGTGGCATTTGGGTTCCAGTGTGAGTGTGTTTAGGTTCGGATGCTGATGTAAGTCCAGTGATTGGCATTCGGGCTCCACGTTTGCCTTTGCCTGTGTTTGTTTGTGTGCGTGTCAGCCGAGCTACGAATGCTCTGATTCTTCTCTCGTCCGAGAAGATACGTATGCATAGGATGCGATATCCTAGCGAGCATGTGTCGTTTCCCCAGTCCGAACTACTTCGACTCTGATGTCTATGCCTGATAGACTAAGTAGGCCCAAGATGCGACATCCTGCCGAGTTCAGTTTCAGTCTGTTTTCTTGCGTCTCTTTCAGCCAGTGTGTGTGTGTGTGTGAGCAGTGTTTAGCAACCATTTTCCTTCCTTTTGTGCGTGGATCCCGTAGAGTACTACGGATGCGTAGGGGTGCTAATACCTTCCCTTCGCATAACCGACTCCCGAACCCATCCTCTTTGGTCGCGAGACCATGTTCTTTCCAGGTTTACTCTGAGCGTTTCCTTTCCCTCTTTTGGGATAAATAACGCACGGTGGCGGCTCTGTTGTTCTTTCTTTTCCCGCCGGTTTTTCGCGCGATGCGACACACACATTGATGTTCTGGTAGACAACACCGCTCAACACAAGGTATTCTCCTTCATGGATGGATTCTCGGGTTATAACCAGATCAAAATGGCACCTGAGGACATGGAGAAGACTACGTTTGTGACGCAATGGGGCACCTTCTGTTATAAAGTAATGCCGTTTGGTTTAAAGAACGCAGGAGCAACGTACCAGCGTGCTATGGTGGTTTTGTTCCATGACATGATCCATCATGAAATAGAAGTATATGTGGACGATATGATAGCCAGGTCTCATACTGAAGAAGAACATCTCGATCATTTATACAAACTGTTTGAGAGGCTGAAGAAATACAAGTTGAGATTGAACCCGAACAAATGCACCTTTGGAGTAAGATCTGGTAAACTCTTGGGCTTTATTGTCAGTGGTAAAGGTATTGAGGTCGACCCAGCCAAGGTGAGAGCTATTCAAGAGATGCCAGTTCCCCGTACGGATAAAGAAGTCAGAGGTTTCTTGGGACGTTTGAATTACATTGCCCGATTTATTTCCCATTTGACCGCTACTTGCAAACCCATCTTCAAGTTACTGAGAAAAAATCAAGAGATGATATGGAATGATGAATGTCAAGAAGCTTTCGACAAAATCAAGAAGTACCTCCAAGAACCTCCAATTCTGGTGCCACCAGTTGAGGGAAGACCTCTAATCATGTATTTAACCGTTTTAGAAAACTCAATGGGGTGCGTGTTGGGACAACATGACGAGTCCGGTCGAAAAGAGTATGCCATATACTACCTTAGCAAAAAGTTTACCGACTGTGAAACAAGATACTCACTGCTTGAGAAAACTTGTTGTGCTTTGGCCTGGGCTGCTCGCCGACTAAGACAGTATATGTTGAATCACACCACTTTGTTGATTTCTAAGATGGATCCTATCAAATACATATTTGAGAAACCCGCCCTCTCCGGAAGAATAGCAAGATGGCAGATGATTTTAACAGAGTATGATATCCAGTATACCACCCAAAAAGCAATCAAAGGAAGCGTGCTAGCTGATCATTTGGCTCATCAGGCCGTGAATGATTATCAGTCTATGAATTTTGAGTTCCCAGATGAGGATGTCATGCTTGTTACTGATTATGAAGAACCTGGACCGAATGAAGGACCCGAAGTGGGATCCCGATGGACTATGGTTTTTGATGGATCGTCTAACGCATTGGGCAACGGTATTGGCGTCGTGATCATTTCCCCCAAGGGTGGCCATACGCCTTTCACCGCTAGACTATGTTTTGAGTGTACCAACAATATGGCTGAGTATGAAGCATGTATTTTGGGACTCAGAGCTGCTATAGACCTGAGAATCAAGTTTTTGAGGGTGTATGGAGACTCAGCCTTAGTAATCAGTCAGGTCAAAGGAGAATGGGACACTAAACATCCGAACCTCATCCCCTATCGAGAGCAGGTGTTGACATTAATCCCATACTTTGAAGAGATCACATTCGAACATATTCCCCGAGAGGAGAACCAGTTGGCAGACGCATTGGCTACCATGTCATCTATGTTCAGAGTCAGATGGGACAATGAAGCTCCCCGGATTACCATTGAACGACTAGACGAACCAGCATATTGTTATGAACTTAACGCTGATGAAGTAGAAGAGAAGCCTTGGTTCCACGAGATAAAAAGATATTTAGAAGCTCAGGAATACCCTGAAGGGACATCCATCAATGACAGGAAATTTCTGAGGAAGTTCTCCACTAAATTCTTTTTGAGTAATGGAATATTGTACAAACGTAACCATGATTCGACTTTGCTTCGCTGTGTGGATAGAAAGGAATCAGAGAAGATTATGGAAGACATGCACGACGGTATCTTTGGGACTCATTCTAGTGGACATACAATGGCCAAGAAGATTCTGAGGTCAGGGTATTATTGGTCTACCATGGAAACTGATTGCCACCATCACTCCAGAACTTGTCATAAGTGCCAGATCTATGCGGATAAAGTACATGTGCCTCCTGCTCCATTAAACGTGTTGACCGCGCCGTGGCCCTTTGCAATGTGGGGCATTGATATGATTGGCGAGATTAAACCTACCGCCTCTAATGGACATCGTTTCATCCTTGTTGCTATTGATTACTTCACAAAGTGGGTGGAGGCAGCCTCATTTGCTTCTGTTACTAAGAATGTGGTGGCACGATTCATCAAGAACAGCCTCATCTGCCGATACGGCGTCCCTGAGAGAATTATCACTGACAATGGCACTAATTTGAACAACAAGATGATTACTGAACTCTGCACGCAGTTCAAAATAAAACACCATAACTCTTCTCCGTACCGGCCAAAGATGAACGGCGCTGTAGAAGCGGCTAATAAGAATATTAAGAAGATTATACAAAAGATGACGGTAACATACAAAGACTGGCATGAGATGTTACCGTTTGCTCTTCATGGTTATCGTACTTCCGTGCGAACTTCGACAGGGGCAACTCCTTTCTCTTTAGTCTACGGAATGGAAGCCGTTTTACCAGTGGAAGTTCAGATTCCCTCTCTAAGGATCATGAAAGAGGCGGGCTTAGACGAGGACGAATGGATTCAGACTCGACTCGATCAGATAAATTTGATGGATGAGAAGAGACTTGCGGCTGTATGTCACGGGCAGATATATCAGAAGCGCATGACCAGGGCATTCAACAAAAAGGTCAAGAGACAAGTGTATCAAATTGGCGACTTGGTAATCAAACGCATCATCCTACCACAAACTGACCCCAGAGGCAAATGGACTCCCACATACGAAGGGCCATTTGTAGTTAAGAAGGTATTCTCAGGTGGAGCCATGATACTCGCTACAATGGATGGTGAAGACTTCCCACATCCCGTGAACGCGGACATAGTTAAAAAATACTACGCATAAAAGAGACCCGCTAGATCGACGTATCTAGGCAAAAGTAAGGGCATCCCGGCGAACCAAAAGGGTTCGGGCAAAAATTAGGGATATATAAAAAAAATGTACACCCGGCAAGTCGAAAACCTGAAAAGGCGGCTTGGGCAAAAAAGGGTATCCTGGTGGACTGAAAACCTGAAAAGGCGGTCCAGGCAAAAATTAGGGATTAAAGCGTATGACTATGTCCCGTTCTCAGTCAACTTTCATCCAAGTTCGAGGGACTGACCAAGCCAATCACTTCTATCCGACAGCAAGGGATGAGATGCTCGAAGACATAATGACAGTAGTAGGCTTAAAATCAATAGGACTTCTTCCACATAGCTTTCTCTTTGTTTTCGACAATTTCCTCTTACTAGGATTTCTGTCTCCTTGTACACAAATTGCCTGTTTATAGGCCTCCTTTCAAAATCAATACAACCCTCTTTCAAAAAAAAGATGCTTTTGTTTTTACTTTTCTGTTTTGGTTGCGTAAATGTCCATTGATTTAATTTGAATTAATATGTGCATTTGAATATGACTGATGTTTACCAAAAATACATGCATAGAATAGCAATAGCAATTACTACCCGACTTCAGGATCAAGGAAAAGGTCTAATCATGCTTCCAATGAATCCGCTACCAATTCTCTTCCCCAGCAAGCCTGTTTTTTTTTTCCTCAGAAAATGGCAGTATCCCCAGGCACAGCCAGTTACTCCCCAACAGAGGTCGGCGTCACCAGACAGATTGATCATCTCATCCATCCCCAGCCAGGCTCTGTTGAATATTTCCACCATCAGACAGAAATCAAGCATCCCCAGCCGAGAAAGGGTCATCGACACAAATGTCTCAAATCAGTAGATGGGGATTTATTTTCCCCAGTAGAGTCCCCAAGCAGAACTTCTCATACGCATAACTCATTCATTACATCCTTTCACAGCATACGCATGCATACAACATTCACATTTATTTTAGCATAACACGAAACATCTCATGCATCATGACATAGCATGAAGCTAACTTTTTCTTTGCAGGTTAATTATCCTCCTGATATAGTCAAAGTAGAAGGTTCATTCAGACAGACACTTTTATCAATCACATTCAAGATTCAGATACATATTTCAAATACAGTTCATGGGAACATTCATTCTGACAACACTTCGATATCCTCCTAACGATGGCATCTCTAAGCCCATCCCAGACATTTATTGCAAGTACAACATATACAGGTTATCAGATACAGCCTAACGTACGGTTCATTCTGATTCAGCCCAACATATGACTTCTTCAGCAACTCCAATGCGGTCTAACGTACGACCCATTTGGACCTTCAAATCCTCAGATGCTGCCTAGCGTACGGTACATTCAGGGGTGTAGTCTAGCGTACGACTACTTTCTTTTTCAGATGCAGCCTAACGGACGGCTCATTCTACAACTCGGATACGATCTAACGTACGATCCATTCTGAACTTCAACAACCCCAACGCGGTCTAACGTACGACCCGTTTGGATCTTACAACCCTCAGATGCTACCTAACGTACGGTACATTTCTGAAGTGTAGTCTGGCGTACGACTACCGCTTTCATCATCAGATGCGGCCTAACAGACGACTCATTCTGCGACGGTCTAACGTACGACCCGTTCGGATGTCCATCCCCTCAGATGCTACCTAACATACGGTACATTTCTGAAGTGTAGTCTAACGTACGACTACCCCTTTCATCATCAGATCCTACCTAACATACGGTACATTTCTGAAGTGTAGTCTAACGTACGACTACCCCTTTCATCATCAGATCCTACCTAACATACGGTACATTTCTGAAGTGTAGTCTAACGTACGACTACCCCTTTCGTCATCAGATTCAGCCTAACGTACGGCTCATTCTGCAACTCAGATACGATCTAGCGTATGGTTCATTCTGATCCTTTATCCCCAACAGCATATGACACACTCCGACTCCCCAGCGAAGTCGGCAGTCCAATGGATGACTCATTATACGGTCTAACGTACGACCCAGTGTGGCACCCATGTCTTCAAATTGGCCTAATATACGGCGCGATCTGAAGCTTTCATCATCAAACCTCCCGGATGGCATCTTTAAGCCCATCTCCATCAAGACCAACTGTCGATTCTCAAGTGCAAACTTTTGGGGCATTCTAGTGTTCAATAATCTTCCACCTCCAGACCACGAATGGCGTATACACCATTCTAACTCTCTCGTATACAACAATAAATAGGATAGGATGAATAATGCATGGCTATGATAAAACATAAAAAAAAAAAAAAACAGAATAGAAAAGTCAGCTACTGTCTCGTTCGCCTCTGCCTCGCCTAGCGAAGGCCAGGCGAATACTCGCCCCAGGCTCGCCTAGCGAGGTGCTAGCGAGCGGCCACGAATTTTGAATTTGAAAACAGCCCCACGTTAGGAACTTTGAATTTTATGGCATTTTATCACAGGAATAACATGATCAAACATTCAGGGTATTCAGGCATATTTAAATTCCCATACGAAAGCAAATTATATATCAACATTTAATCATGATGCATTATATATGTAGATATGGCCAATTGAAAGTATAAACAATAGAGATACGCAAACCTGTTTGCCAATTCAAGGTTGAAGGGATTGACCACTTGTAGTATCGGAATAAGTTAGGCAGCGGGAATTGGACGGCGATGGCTTCGGTGCAGATGGGCTGCCTTCAGGGTTTCTTTACTCTGAATTCTCCGGGTAGGCAGGGTTCCTATGCCAAAACTTCTATTCGTTCTTCTCTGTTCTCCTCCTCTCTTTTTTTTTTCAGTGAATCTCCCAGTGTAACTCCAAGTGTCACTCCCCTACTGAAACTTCAGTATTTATAGACTAATTTCGTGGGTAATGGGCTTGGAATGAGGGAGACCCAAGTCCAAAATAATTTGTTATATTTTATTTATTTATTTATTTTAATTATTTAATTAATTAATTAATTAATTAATTAAAAAAAAATTCTCTTTTTTTTTTTTTTTTTTTATCATAGCCATGCATTATTCATCCTATCCTATTTATTGTTGTGATATTTCTCCGGTGTAATCTTCGATTGCACCCTGATTTGGTGTTCTGACATGTTTCTTTTTTTTGAGTTTCGTAAAGGTTCACATATCCCAGGAAAAGGTTATTGGCTAGGTATTCCACTTTATTTGTGGGATACCCTTGTGGAGTTTCACCCTAAATTAATTTTTAATGTATTAATTTCTAATGTATTAATTTTTTTAATATATTATTTTTAATAATTTTAATGTGGAGTTTCATCCTAATTATATAATTAATTGTAAAACTTTGCCTTTGAATAAGTGATCTTGGACCTCTCTTTGTTGCCTTACGATTACGATATTACGGTCATGTCCCGCGAACGTGGGGATACCCTTAGCAAAGACCCTTCGGTTAAATCATCATAAAATAAATTATAGTCCCTCGGATGTTGCCTTCGAATATACAACTTTGTCCCTCGATGACCCTCCGATGTTGCCTACGGTTAAAAGATGATAGTCCCTTCGAATGCTAAGATATCCTCGTAACTGTTGCCTTCAATGACCTATCGATGACCCTACGATGACCCTTAAACATCCAAAGGATAAAACTACTTATTTCTCAATAATAAGGACAGTTTTACCCTCATAAGGATAGGAAATGCTCATAAAGACCTTGGGTCGGTATAACTCTTAATTGTTGGCTCACAATCTAAAAACAATTTTCACACCTCACACCTTTCAAAATATCTTTAGAAAATCACCACTTGGTATATATTCATACTAGAATCATTACCGAGTTATATTTTTCTAAACAATTTCCAAAACTAAACGAGATAACTACTTTGTATATGTTCATACAAGAATCATTACAAAGTTAAATTCTCTTTTCAAAACAATTTTTCTAAACAATTCACAAACACTTTTTTTTAAAAAAATAATATAAGTGATCGAGCAATTAAGAGCCCATGGATAACCATGGATACAAAGGGTGCTAACACCTTCCCTTTGTATAATGTACCTCCCGAACCCAAAATCTAAATTAAGGTCTTTCCTGTTCTTTTCCACCTTTCCTTATTGGATAAAAGAAAAGTCGGTGGCGACTCTTGCTAACCGCGACATTGCGATTAAAACCACAAAAAAGTCCAGTTCACCGTATGACAGTAAGACTCAAATTTCTATATCTAATGAGAAATTTGTTGTTATTTGTGATTTACCTTACTCCGACTCTCTGTACACTTCTAAATCCCTTAATGTTGCGGAAGATTTTTTTTTGTCTTATTCTCAATCACTTCTAATTGACCCATCAACAAGTCACACATTTTCTCTTACTATGATTTGTGACTCCAAATGTTCGTCTCATTATGTGGCTACACATGTGCTAATCCCTAGGATGTTTAACCTCACACATGCGTCGAAAACTAATGTATTAATCACATCCTTACTAGCCAATAAGATTGAGATACACTAGGCGAGTAAGGGTAATTCTATTGGACATGTGATTCCATACACAAGAGGGGTGAGTTGTGGAAGTTTTGAAAAACTATGATTTAAAAAAATCATTTGAGAAATCAGAGTTTCAAACCATTTTATAAAAAAATTGATTAAATATGAAGTGGAAACTAAAATAATAAAAACGAAAAAATAAAAGAGATAAGGGAAGAGAAATAACACCCAAGAATTATACATTTGTATCCAAGAAGACCTAATCTTTTCTCCAAGAATTTTTATTGAGAGTATCCCCTAGACTTAAGAGATTTTAAAAGGTTATGCCCACGAACCCCCTTATACAAATAAATGATGTTTCACTTCTAACCAAATAGTAGACAATGCTTAAAACAGTTAGTCTCCAAACCAAACAGAGATTTCACACAGGATGATCTCGAACCAAGATGAAGTTTTGAGTTGGATATCTTGCGAATCGAACCAAGGTTTTACACGGGATGACCACGAATCGAACTGACATTTTTACAAGACTGATCTCGGACCTAATGAGTTTTTACACCATCCTGAACACAAAAACCAAGTGAGATTTTAACCGGGTTGATCTCAAAGCGGTAGAGATTTTAACATGGATGAACTTAAGAACTATTGTGAATATTTTCACTGGATGATGCTCATGAACCAAAAGAGAGTTTTTTCTTAAATGGCAGAGCTCACAGACCAAATTGAGACTTCCTAAGCCAGTCCCCCACTACAAAGAAGATCTTTTTAAATTGTTTAACTCGACACTAAAATATAAACTTCATATGGAAGAATTATTTACACAAGATAAAATTCACTCTTGTTAAATTTATAATTTTGCCTTCACCCATAACATAATTCCTTACTTAGACTAAAAAACACTATTGAAGCACTAGAAAATATGAGATTTAGAGAGACGATGAGAGAAATGAAAATTGAGGTTTTTCATATTTTCTAGATATTAAAAAGTGATAGAGAAACTCTATGTTTATAGGCCAAGGTGTGGTGTAAATCTGAAAATAATCCATGAGCCTTTTAACTCACCTAGCCGATTAGGCTAATGAACTAGGCACCTGAAATAATCGATTGTTGATGCCTAAAATGGAAGGTTTTGGTATAGAGTTGTTACCAATCATTAAGAGATTGTCATAATCAATTATGGACTCGATTAAGAATCATCTAATCGATTAGGCATATGATCTAATCAATTAGATAATTAGAAAAAGTCTCTTAATGAAACAAACAATCCCTGAATCAACTGGCTAGGCCTTAAAAACATTTTTTATGGCTTAATTTAAAAAGTGAAAGGCTTCTAAAATGAAATTAGGGCGTGTGTGTGGTTTATCTATAATGTTTTCATTAATTACTTTTTGTTTTTACAAGACACTGGTCACTCACATTGGCACAACCATGCGATCTTTCACACCTTTTCTCTTTCATATTCTAAAGCTTCAATTCTTGACATTATTATCTTTGATTTTAGCATGATACAAGATCCTTCATTATTGATGAAACTTGAGATATTCCCGTGTGGATTAACATCATCTAAGAGTTTGAAAAGTTAAACCATCAGTGATCCTTGAAACCTAAGTCTTCACTTGAGAGTCGTCATGTCTAGCTTGATTCGGGAGTATAACTTGATTAACAATCTTGTGAATCTTTGATCACGTGAACTATCCTTAGTAGTAGATTGACTTTGTTGGTTCTAAGTGTTGGCAGCAATTTTGGTAAAACAAAGAGTGTTCACAACATGTTGTTTGTGATGTCTTAACATAAGATATCTATGTACCTGCTGGAGTTTAAAAAATGTAATTATGCAGGATTGTTTCAGGATGTCATACACAATGTCATGACATATGATATTATGTACCTGCTGGAAATTATAAATGGAATTATGCAGGATTGTTCCAGGATGCCAGACCCGATGTCATGACATCCTGTACACAAAACATTCAGGGAGAATATTATGTGTTTTGTGATTGCGCATTTAATGGCAATCTATGTATGATTGAAGATCTGATTTACAGGCGCATTCAATCATTAATTACAACCTGATTTACTTATTTTCCAAGAAGATCTAACCAGCTGTCATGAGAAGATTTAATTGGAAAATAGTTTTAGGGTTTTCAAGATGTCCAAGCCCAGCTGAATGCTTCTATAAATAGGACATGGAAAACCTGATTTGTTACACAACCAATACTGAGCGAAATATTGAGAGAATATAAGGGTTTGTGTCTTGTTTAGTCGTGAGACTTGTAAGCCATTCAATTCATCCATAGATGATTGAATTGGTCTGATTTGTGGGTTGTAAATTGTCACTCCAAGCTTTTAAGCATGAGTGTGTGTCTACTTGATTGAAGCTGTTAAGCAAGATCAAGTGTGTGTCTACTTGGTTGAAGATCAAGTGTGTGTCTACTTGATTGAAGATCAAGTGTGTGTAATTGAAAAGTGTCTTCTTTTCAGAAGGAATTGTTGTTTAAAATCACAGGTGTGATTGTAGGGAAGTGAGTGGGTTCTCATATCTAAGAGTGCTTAGGTAGAAATTGCACGGGTAGAGATTAGGTGAGAAAGATTGTAACTTGTTGAAGTGTACGGAGAGTCTTTGAACTGATTCTATTTTAGTGAATTTCCTTCCTGGCTTGGTAGCCCCCAGATGTAGGTGAGTTGGACCGAACTGGGTTAACAATTGCTTGTGTCTCTTGCATTACTATTCTTTATCTTTATCCTATTTGTTTCACTCAGATATTAGTGTCGTGATATTACCTTCGACATCTCATATCTGATACCAAAATTTCAATTGGTATCAGAGCAGGCATCCTGCTCTGGTTCTGGGTAAGATCTAGGGACAACACTTTCTGGTACTATGGAGAGAGATGGAGGATATGTTCACAGGCCACCAATTTTGGATGGATCTAACTATGACTATTGGAAACCTCGAATGGTAGCTTTCCTAACATATCTTGATAATAAGGCTTAGAAGGTTGTGTTAACAAGCTGGGAACATCCAATAGTTACTAAGGAAGGGGAAGCCATTATTGATAAGAAACCTGAAGAACAATGGTCCAAGGAGGAGGATGACCTAGCCCTTGGAAATTCTAAAGCATTGAATGCCATCTTCAATGGAGTAGACAAGAACATCTTCAGATTGGTAAACAACTATGAAGTGGCTAAAGATGCTTGGGACATTCTCAAAACCACTCATGAAGGCACCTCTAGAGTGAAAATGTCTAGACTACAACTGCTCACCACCAAGTTTGAAAACTTAAGGATGAAAGAAGATGAAAATATTCATGAATTTCACATGAGTATCCTTGAAATTGCCAATGCCTTTGGAGCTCTGGAAGAGAAGATGTAAGATGAAAAGTTAGTAAGCAAAATACTCAGGTCACTCCCTAAGAGATTTGCTATGAAAGTGACAACCATAGAAGAATCTCAAGACATCTCAAATATGAGAGTTGATGAGCTAATTGGATCCCTCCAAACATTTGAGATGGGAATATGTGATGGATCTGAAAAGAAAGCCAAGAGCATAGCCTTCATGTCAAACATTGAAGGGGAAGATGAGGAAGGTGATCAAGATATTGATGAAGATCTGGAAAATGAGGTAGCAATGCTGGGAAGACAGTTCAACAGACTTATGAAAAAGATAGATGTAAGATCTAAGGCCAATGTCAAGAACATCGCATCTGACATCAATAAATCCAACAGTTTTGGAAGAAGAACAAGGTCTGAAGAAAAGCCCAAAGAAGGAAAAGAAGTTCAGTGCTATAAATGTGATGGGTATGGTCATATTAAAACTGAATGTGGGACCTACCTCAAGAAACAAAAGAGGAGTCTTGCTGCCTCTTGGTCTGATGGAAGTGAAACAGAAGAAGCTGCAAATCATGTGACTGCATTGACAGGAAGATGGGGTTCTGATGAAGAGTCAAGTGATGATGAAGTAACCTTTGAAGAGCTGGCCACTACCTACAGAGAGTTGTGTCACAAAAGTGCAGAAGTGTGCAGACAAGTTGAAAACCAGAAGAAAGTGATAGCTCAGCTGGAAAATGAAAAGGGCGAATATATGGAAACCATCTCCAAGTTGAAGACTGAAGCTGTTCTCTTGAATTCCAAACTAGATGAGATGACCAAGTATGTAAGAATGCTTAACAATGGATCTGACATCTTAGATAAGATTCTCCAGACTGGTTAAATAACAGGAGACAAATCTGGCATTGGATTCAATGAATCTAAGGCTGAGTGAAGTTACACTGGTTGCAAACCAAAATCCAAACCTAAGTGCAGCCATATTAAAAGCAAACCTGAGATGTCACATCATATGTCACAACATCAGAAGGGAAGACAGTAGAAAGGGAAACATAAAAGATGGAGATGCCATTATTGTGGAAATTTTGGCCACCTGAAGCCCTTCTGCTATAAGCTATATGGTTATCCTAGCCCTGTTCATCATCAGACTAAATATCAACCAAGACCCAAACATCACAGGCCTGTCAACAAGAAGCAATGGGTTCCTAAGACAAATGTTACAAGTCTAATAGCTCACACTTCCTTCAGAGTTTCAGCCAAAGAAGATTGGTATTTTGACAGTGGTTGTTCCAAACACAGGACTGGAAACAAAAACCTGCTAACTGACCTTCATCCCCATGCCATGAGTTATGTTACCTTTGGTGATGGAGCAAAGGGTGAAATCAAGGGAATTGGTAAGCTGGATTGCCCTGGAGTTCCTGACCTTGAAAATGTCATACTTGTTAAGGGATTAACTGCTAATCTAATAAGCATCAGTCAACTGTGTGATCAAGGTCTGAATGTAAACTTCACTAGAACTGAATGTCTGATTACTAACAAGGAAAATAAAGTGATCATGAAAGGAGTTAGGTCTAAAGACAACTGCTACATATGGAGTTCTCAAGAAACTGGTTACTCTTCAATGTGTACCTTGGCCAAAGAGGAAGAAGTGAAGATATGGCATCAAAGATTGGGCCATATGCATCTTAAAGGAATGAAGATGATCATATCTGTTGAAGCTGTTAGAGGAATTCCCAACTTAAAGATTGATGAAGGAAAAATCTGTGGAGAATGTCAGATTGGAAAACAGACAAGGATGTCACACCAGAAGCTCAGACATGACACCACTACCAAAGTTCTGGAACTCCTCCATATGGACTTGATGAGACCCATGCAAGTAGAAAGCCTTGGTGGGAAGAAGTATGCATATGTGGTGGTGGATGATTTCTCTAGATACACCTGGATCAATTTCATAAGAGAAAAATCTGATGTTTTTGAAGTCTTCAAGGAGCTTTGTCTAAAACTACAAAGAGAAAAGGAAAGTCCTGTTATCAAAATAAGAAGTGATCATGGGAAGGAATTTGAGAACAACAAATTTGCTGAGTTTTGTTCTTCAGAAGGAATTCATCATGAGTTCTCATCCCCCATTACTTCCCAGCAAAATGGTGTGGTGGAAAGAAAAAATAGAACTCTTCAAGAATCAGCCAGAGCCATGATTCATGCTAAGAAATTGCCATACCATTTTTGGGCTGAAGCCATGAACACTGCCTGCTATGTTCACAACAGAGTGACATTGAAGAAAGGGACTCCTACAACCCTATATGAAGTCTGGAAAGGAAGAAGACCTACAGTTAAATACTTCCATGTATTTGGTAGTAAATGTTATATCTTGGCTGATCGTGAACAAAGAAGGAAGATGGATCCTAAAAGTGATGAGGGAATATTTCTGGGCTATTCAACAAACAGCAGAGCTTACAGAGTTTTTAATTCCAGAACTAATGTATTGATGGAATCTATTAATGTTGTGGTTGATGATGTCACAGACGATGTCGAGACATCTCTGAATGATTCCCCAGCTGACTTTTCAGACAAAAACAAGGTGAATGAACCTCCCCAAGCTGAACCTGAAGATGACAAAATCAACAAGGGACCCTCTATCAGAATTCAGAAGGATCATCCCAAAGATCTCATTATAGGAGATCCAAATAAAGGGGTCACTACTAGAGCAATGAAAGTGATCTCAGATGGCTGCTTTGTGTCAAAGATTGAACCTAGGAATGTCAAGGAAACCTTGACTGATGATTTCTGGATCAATGCCATGCAGGAGGAGTTAGGTCAATTCAAGAGGAATGAAGTATGGGAACTGGTCTCTAGACCTGAAGGAGTAAATGTCATAGGCACAAAATGGGTATATAAGAATAAATCTGATGAACAAGGGGTTGTTACTAAAAACAAAGCAAGATTAGTAGCACAAGGATATACTCAAGTTGAAGGAGTGGACTTTGATGAAACATTTGCTCCTGTAGCTCGCCTTGAGTCCATTAGATTATTGCTTGGAGTGGCATGTATTCTGAAATTCAAACTGTTCCAAATGGATGTAAAAAGTGCCTTCTTGAATGGCTACTTAAATGAGGAAGTATATGTTGAACAGCCTAAAGGATTCACAGATCCAAATCTTCCACAGCATGTATACAGATTGAAGAAAGCCCTCTATGGGTTGAAGCAAGCTCCCAGGGCTTGGTATGAGAGACTCACAATGTTCCTCACTAACAATGGATACAGGATAGGAGGTATTGACAAAACTCTATTTGTGAAGAATGAAAGAGGGAAGATCATAGTGGCACAAATATATGTAGATGACATTGTGTTTGGTGGGATGTCGGATCAGATGGTTGAACACTTTGTTAGACAAATGCAGTTTAAGTTTGAGATGAGCCTTGTTGGAGAACTGACCTACTTTCTTGGGCTACAAGTCAAGCAGATGGAAGACTCTATCTTTCTATCTCAAAGCAAGTATGCCAAGAACATTGTTAAGAAGTTTGGCATGGAGAATGCAAGCCATAAAAGGACACCTGCTCCTACACATGTGAAAATCTCCAAAAGATGAAAATGGTGTCAGTGTAGATCAAAGTCTATATAGAAGCATGATAGGTAGTCTGCTATATCTCACAGCAAGCAGACCTGACATTGCATTTGCTGTTGGTGTTTGTGCTAGATATCAAGCTGAACCAAAAGTCTGTCACATAAACCAAGTGAAGAGAATACTGAAATATGTCAATGGCACCAGTGACTATGAGATGTTATATACTCATGGATCTGGATCTATGCTGACTGGTTACTGTGATGCTGACTGGGCTGGAAGTGCTGATGATAGGAATAGCACATCGGGAGGATGTTTCTTCTTGGGGAACAATCTGATATCATGGTTTAGCAAGAAACAGAACTGTGTATCTCTATCCACTGCTGAAGCTGAATACATAGCAGCTGGGAGTAGTTGTTCTCAACTGGTCTGCATGAAACAAATGTTGTCTGAATACAATGTCACACAAGAAGTCATGACATTATACTGTGACAACCTGAGTGCTATAAATATCTCAAAAAATCCTATTCAGCACAGCAGGACAAAGCACATTGATATTCGTCATCACTTCATTAGAGAACTTGTGGAAGAGAAGATCATAGCACTGGAGCATGTTACTACTAAAAAGCAATTAGCTGACATATTCACAAAAGCTTTGGATGCCAATCAATTTGAATGTTTAAGAGGGAAATTGGGGATTTGTGTTCATGAGAATCTATAGCAATCAAAGGAGTTTGTGGTCAATATCCCAGAGGATAGTTCTTACAAAAATAGCAAGGAGTTTTGCAAGGTGGTTGTGAAAAGAAGATGTTACTTCCTCGGACTGAGTAGTGAAGTTCCTCCTGAAATGAAGACAGTGTGCTGTGATGAAGACTGGGTTGGTGTGACTGTTGTATGTGCTGTTATGAAAGCTGGTCCCCCTGCTGTTTTGATGCTGAAGAATTTGTTTTTTCTGTTGAAATGTGTGTAATTTGTGGCAGTCCTTACTGATGCCTTTATGTAATATTTTGGCTCTTAATGAGTTCCATGGATTTCTAATTATCTCAGCTATTACAGCTGTGTATAATTATGGTGTGTATCTCCTAACATTTATGTTTTAACATTTTATATGTTATAACATCTATTGTGACATTCTCTGCTAGGCTGATTGACATTTATTTTGTCTAATTGGTCACCTTTGGTCAATTTTGACTAAAAAGGGGGAGAAATGTTTATGTGGAGCAGTTAAATTTGTGGAGCTGGATGTTTGTGCTGGTATAGCTGAATAGATGAACAACTACTGTTGAAGGAGATGTGTTTGATGTAAAACAGAATGTTGTTCTGTTCTGTGATGTTAGGGGAGATGTCTCATGTTCTGTGCAGCTGATGTTGGAAGAGATGTCTAGTGTGGTGCACAGGTGATGTTGAAGCAGATGTCAGAATGATATTCTGATTGTTACAGGTGCTGTTATTATTAAAGGAGATGTTTGTATTGCACATATTTAGGGGGAGAAGTAGTACCCTTGTGCATTTGTGTGTTTTACTAGTTACCTCTATAACTAGTAATTCTGTTTGTGTTGCACAGATTTAGGGAGAGAAGAAGTACCCTTGTGCATGTGTGTATTACTAGTAGCTTAGCTAGTATTACCCCTCTATATGCAATGCTCTCCTCTTTATCATATATGATTAAAACTTGTTTTTTTATCTTAAATGAATATATGTGTTCTATGTGTTGTTTATTCATCTTATATTACCTCCTTTTTTATAATGAAAAAGAGAGAGAAGTATATTGTAAGAGAAAGTCAATTATACTCTCTTTATATGTGAGAGGGATCTTAAAAACTCAAAATATTTTATCTCTATATATCTTTTTTACTACCTCTTTGATATATGTGTGATCATCATTAAAAAGGGAGAGAATATGGTTCTATGTGTTTTGTAGATAAATGAATTCTATTGGTTTGGATGATGACAATTGAACAAGAAAGAATATATCAAAAGTCTCATAAATAAAGAATCAAACAAGAGATAATGTGTCTCAAGTTCCAATTTAAAGTGCTAGAAATGTTTAAAACCAAATGCTAGATAAAGTTTAATCAAAAAAATAACTTGAAGTTGTAAAGATACAAACTTGAAGTTGTGAACAAAATAATTTTGACGTTAAAGTTAAAGTTTTGAAGATATGAACAAAATAACTTGAAGATGAAGTTTTGAAGATATGAACAAAATAATTTTGCGTTTAGTGTTTATCTTGTTTTTTATCAATAAATTACAAATGAAACAAGATAGGTTTTAAGGTACTAAGGTAACACACACACACACATAACACACACACACACACATGTTTATATTGTTTTTATCAGTAAATTGTAAATGAAGCAAGATAACTTTTGAGGTACTAAGGTAACACACACACACACGCACGCACGCACACACACACTCATGTTTATCTTGTTTTTTTATTAGTAAATTATAAATGAAACAAGTTAGGTTTTAAGGTACTAAGTTAACACACACACACGCACGCGTGCAGACACACACACACACACAAAGTATGTCAAACTTATCATCTTTTTTTATAAAGCTTCTTAAAACCAATTCAAGAAACTGCTTAGCTTGTGTGATCAATTAGGAAGGAAAAATACATTGGATTATGGATTAGGACTTTATTTATAAATAAACTCATATCATGTATTTCTACTACTCATGCTTTTACAAAGTTCTTTGTCACAAGAGTTGTCTTATTGCTGAGAGAGTGAAAGTTTCAACTGACAGTTATGTGTGTTTTGTGTTGTAATTATTTATTCAAGAGCGTAGTTATTATGACATCTTTTATAATAGATTTGAAGGTTGCAAGTTAAACTTGTAAAAAGATTGGTTTAAATTTGTTAAGTTGAATCCATGTATAATATCTAGGTGTTTTGTTTAAGGTTGTTTGGGTTGATCTTATGTAAAAACTTAGGGTCATTTGTAAAAGGTTACTGGACTTATCTTGCGTAAAAATTCAAGTTGTTAATGAAAGGCCAGTGAGTTAAACTTATGCAAAAGATCAAACTTGTTTTAGTGGAAATCTCATGAAAAAACTCTTGGGGATTAGAGTAGGCCACATGATTTAGGCCAAACCAGGATAATCTCAGGTGTGACCTTTATATCCATATCTCCTTCATTTTTGTTATTTATTTTATTCAACGACTTATTTCTCTATCTCTTCTCATTTTTATTATTTTGTTGATTTATCTATGCTTATTTTTCCTTTCTAACATAAATTATTTTCAAATCAAAATACTTTTATAAACCGGTTTTTAAAATCTAAATATCACAATTCACTAAATCCTCTCTTATGTTTTAATTTTCTTGTTCAACACTTGAAACATTTGTAACATCATAGGTTTGAAATCAATTTGGAAAGGAATGATTTATATCCTGACAATTCTAGTATCATCTCACTAAGATAACATAAATCATAAACACAAATGAATTTGTCATTGTCATTTTCTCTACAAATTATGTCAAATTCTCATGGAGGTGGTCCAACCATAATGTATTACTTTTCTTTGAAAAAAGATCTCACAAGGAAATATTGTGGCATCCAAAGTGGTGTAAACGTAAACTTGTCAAATATGTATGAATGGGCTAAATAATTCCATATTTTTCCTCTTCCAGAGACTTAACGTCAAGGTCAGTATGGAACACTTCGAATGAAACTTTAAGTTGGTGAGTTGATTGGTGCAAAAGAAAGATATAGAAATAATGATGTTTGTGTTAATCGAAATTGATTTTAATCTTTATTGTAAATTATCTACTTTCTTATAATAGGTTACATAAATTAGGCACTAGAATATTTGTCATTATAAGTTGTAATTACCGGTAATTATTGATACGATTATATATAGTATGGAATACAATAGAGAAATGCAGAAAAACCAATTTACATGACATGGTATAAGTAGGTGTTCGATCAAACCTGTGAAACCTTGTTTTCTTGGTCGCTCTCAAACCTAGTTTGGAAACAATTTCTTCCGCTAATAGAAACCTTGTAGCTGCTAGTGATTCTGAGTTTTTGGTTGCCGTCTCCCGATTTCATCATTGCTATTTCCGTTGTTGTTCTGTGATCTGGATTCTGCAGATCGATTCTTATTCGTTTGGTTTTCGGTTGATCGATTCTTGATCGTTTAGTTTTCGGTTGGTCGATTCTTGTTCGTTTGGTTTTCAATTGCGGTGGATTCTAGTTCCTTTTGCGGTTGCTGATTGTTGCACAGTGCTAGCAGATTGTGGTTGGAATCGGCGATCGATTATTGTTCGGTGATTGCAGCGCGTAGCTTGTTCGATCAGGTTTGTCGACGCCGTTTCAAGTTTGTTCTTTGTTCTGCTATCATTGTTACATAGTGGTATACTGGTGAACTCTTTTTGTTGCATGTTTTAAAAAAAAATATAACTAAATAAATAAATAATTCACGTGCAGAGTTTACTTAAAAAAAAGGTTACTTGTATTATTTATATAAAAAGGGGTTACTTGTATTATTTATAGAAAAAGGAGTTACTTGTATCATGGCTGCGGAAAACGAAAAATATTGTTTTTGCATCCATTTTACTGGTAAAAATGATTCAATTTGGGAATTTCAATTCAAAAATTATATGAAGGATAAGGGATTATGGAGTCACCTAGACGATGCGTTTAAGGCACCTACAGAGAAAATTGCATTAGAGGCGTGGGAAACCAAAGATGCTCAAATAATTACTTGGATCCTTAGCATTATCGATCCTCAAATGATCAATAATTTGCGCTCCTTTTCAACTGCTCAAGAAATGTGGAACTATTTGAAGCGTATTTACAATCAAGACAATACTGCTAAGCGTTTTCAGTTAGAGCTGGATATAGAAAATTACCAACAAGGTAATTTATCCATTCAAGAATATTATCCTGGTTTTCTGAATTTGTGGACAGAACACTCTTCTCTTATACATGTCGATGTTCCGAAGAATTCTCTTGCGGCTTTCAAGCGGTCTACAACACAAGTAGCCGAGATCAATTTCTCATGAAACTTCGTCCAGAATTTGAAGTTGTTAGAGGTGCTTTGTTGAATAGGAACCCTATTCCTTCTTTAGATACATGTGTTGGAGAGCTTCTAAGGGAAAACCAACGTCTTATTACTCAAGGAGCCATGTCTCATGAAGCTGTTATTTCTGAGCCTGCGGCGGTTGCATGTGCTGCTCAAAGTAGAGGCAAAGGTCGTGGTATGAGACAGGTTCAATGTTTCTCTTGAAAATAATTTGGACATATTTCTCGTAACTACAGTAAGAAGATTTGTAATTATTGCAAGCAGCTGGGACATATTATCTTCGAGTGTCTCACACGTCCTCCACGGCCAACACAATGTTCGGTGCAAGCATTACATGCAACTACAAATTATGCAGTTGGTCCTTCCAATGGTGGTGCGTCAAATAACGGTGTTATACAACCTGAATTGATTCAACAAATGGTACTTTCTACTCTTTCGGCATTGGAAATTCAGGGTAAGTCTTCTAATGTTTCTCGCTCATGGTTTCTTGATTCTGGTGCATCCAATCACATGACAGGATCCTCAGAATATTTACACAACCTACAATCTTATCGGGGTAATCACAAAATTCAAATAGTTGATGGTAATAACTTATCTATCACTAATGTTGGCGACATAAACTCTGATTTTCGGGATGTGCTTGTATCACCTGGACTTGCTTCCAATTTATTGTCTGTTGGTCAAATGGTAGATAAAAACTATATTGTTAACTTTTCTAGTATTGGTTGTCTTGTGCAGGAACAGGTGTCGGGGAAGGTGATCGCGAAGGGGCCTAAAGTGGGAAGATTGTTTCCAATACAATTTATTTCTAATCATTTGTCTCTTTCTTGTAATACCATTTTGAATTTTTATGAGGATTGACATAGAAAATTATGTCATCTAAACTCTGCTATTTTGTCTCATTTATCTAAAATTGGTTTGTTGGGAAATAAAAATGTTATAACTAATACCTCTGTTTCATTTTCTGTTTGCAAATTAGCTAAAAGTAAAACACTTCCTTTTCCGTCTGGTGCTCATCGTGCTTCCAGTTGTTTTGAGATGATTCATAGTGATATATGGGGAATGTCTCCTGTTGTTTCTTATGATCACTATAAATATTTTGTCACATTTATCGATGATTATAGTCGTTTTACGTGGATATATTTTCTCCGTTCTAAATCTGAAGTGTTTTCTATGTTTAAGAAAATTTTGACATATGTTGAAACTCAATTTCAAGCAAGTGTAAATTTTTTACGCTCTGACTCTGGTGGTGAGTATGTGTCTCATGAGTTTCAGGAATACCCTCAACAAAAAGGCATTTTGTCTCAACGATCTTGTCCCAATACTCCTCAACAAAATGGCATAGCAGAACGTAAGAATCATCATTTGCTTGATGTAACACACACCTTACTTCTCCAAGCTTCTGTACCATCCTGATTTTGGGCGGAGGCTCTTTTCACAATTGTCTTCTTGATCAATCGCCTTCCTTCTACGGTTATTGATCTTGATTCTCCTTTCTTTCGTCTTTTTAAAATTCACCTTGATTATAGTGCTTTACATACTTTTGGGTGGGTGTGTTTTGTTCACTTAACTCTATTTGAAAGGCATAAGCTTGGAGCACAGTCAGTTCAATGTGCATTTATGGTATATAGTAACTCTCATAAAGGATTTGTGTGTTATGATGTCACTAACCATCGTTTTCGTATTTCTAGGAATGTGACATTTTTTGATAATCAGTTTATGTATCCCTGTGTTTCTTCTGCCATTAATGATATTGTTACTCTTCCTAAGTTTTCTATTATGTCTCAACCTATAGAACGTTATAAACCAGGTCATGTATATGTCAGAAAACGCAGACAAGAGGTTCCCATACCCCTTCCCGACGCTGACCGCCACTTAATCCTGTACCAGTTGAACCACGACGTTCTGGTCAAATATCTCGAGCACCAGACAAGTATGATTCCTCACATACTTCACTGACTGCCACACTATCTAGCATATCTATTCCTACTTGTTACTCACAGGCTGTTAAAGATGTGTGATGGGTAAAAGCAATGAATGAAGAGCTTCAAGCTCTTCAAGAGAATTTCACATGGGATATTGTCTCATGTCCTCCTGATGTCAAACCTATAGGTTGCAAATGGGTGTATTCTATGAAATTGAATTCTAATGGGTCCCTTAACCATTACAATACTCGTTTGGTTGCTTTAGGAAACAATCAGGAATATAGAATTGTTTATGATGAGACATTTGCACCGGTTGCCAAAATGACAATTGTTCGCACGATCATCTCTATAGCTGCTTCTAGTGGGTGATCTATTCATCAAATGGATGTGAGTAATGCTTTTCTTCATGGTGACCTGACAAAAGATATTTATATGACTCCACCTCAAGGCTTATTCTCTTCATCTAAAGGCATGTGCAAGCTCAAACACTCCTTATATGGTTTGAAACAGGCACCTAGAGCATGGTACGATAAATTCCGCTCCATTCTACTTGGGTTCTCCTTTACTCAGAGTCAGTATGATTCCTCTTTATTTATTCATAGCACATCTGCAGGTATTGTTATGCTTCTTTTGTATGTTGATGATATGACTATTACTGGTTCTGATCATGCTCTCATTCAGTGACTTAAGAAACAGTTACAGACCTTATTTCACATGAAAGATCTGGGTAATCTACACTATTTTCTTGGTCTTAAGGTTCATTCTACGTCCAAGGGAACCTTCCTCCATCAACACAAGTATGCCACAAATTTGATTTCTATGGCTGGTCTTCTTAAAGTAGCTAATCTAGTGGATACCCCTCTTGAGGTTAATGTTAAGTATCATTGTGATTATGGTGATCTTTTGCCAGATCCTTTATTGTATCGATAACTTGTGGGCAGCCTTAATTACTTAACTATTACTCGTCCTGACATATCTTTTGTTGTTCAACAAGTAAGTCAATTCATGCATTCTTCTCGGCATCTTCATTTGGCAGCAGTTCGTCATATAATTTGCTATTTGAAAGGAACCTCTCATCGTGGTCTATTTTTTCCCACTGTAATAGCTCCCATGTTGAGTGCTTATAGTGATGCAGATTGGGCCGGGTGTCCGGACACTCATCGATCTATCACTTGTTGGTGCATGTTTCTTAGTTCTTCGTTGATCTCATGGAAAAGTAAGAAGCAAGCAAGAGTCTCTAAATCGTCTACTAAATCTGAGTATCGCTCAATGTCTGCTACCTGCTCGAAAATTATTTGGTTACGTGGTCTTTTGGATGAACTTGGATTTCCTCAAACAAAGCCTACATCACTTTATGCCGACAATACAAGTGTCATCCAGATTGTTGCGAATCCTGTCTTTCATGAACGCACCAAACATATCGAAATCGATTGTCATTCAATCTGTAATGCCTACGATGACTGACTTATAGCACTTCCTCACATCAGTACTCAGTTTCAGGTTGCAGATATTCTTATCAAAGTTGTTGCGCGACCACACCATCAGATTCTTGTTAGCAAATTGATGTTTATTGATCAACCGCATCAATTTGAGGGGGGTGTTAATAGGAATTGATCTTAATCTTTATTGTAAATTATCGACTTTCCTATAATAGGTTACATAAATTAAGCAATAGAATATTTTTCATTATAAGTTGTAATTACCGATAATTATTGATACGATTATATATAGTATGAAATACAATAGAGAAATGTAGAAAAACGAATTTACATGACAGTTTGTTAGAGATTTGGGACTATGCCCACTTCAATATCATATATCATTCAAGGTGATTGTATTATCTACTACCTTCAAAAGAATATATATACCAAGGAATACGAGTTAGTGATGGAAAATAAGGACAAAGAAGACCTTCAAAGGAGGTTATACAAGCTAGCCATTGTGGTAGAAGATGAAGGACATGTCTTTTAAGAATGTTAGATTGAAAAGAGATAAATATGTTGTTGATATGACTTGTGAATATTAAGAAGTTGAGGATAATTGATGAGATATCGATGAAAATTTGACCAGGAATTTACTAATGATATTGGTATCGAGGTCATGGATTTAAACTTGAAGGTTTGAAAATATATGAAATTTATGGCATGGGCTTGGTTAGGTTGTTTGTTTCTGGTCAATAATACTTTTTTATCACCATCTTTTGATGATCTTGAGAACAATATATATTGAGCAACAGGAAATACATATGTCTTACTATTTGTAAGACTTAAAGGATCACATAATTTATCTAACTGATTTGATTAAACTAATACTGATTAGTCTCTCAGTCCCAAATTATATGAAGTTTTGGTAATTTTCACATATTAAAAACTTAATTTTGTATGATAAGATATGAGATAGGTTACAAAATTATAAATTTATTATAATGAAAAGTTAAATCAAACTAATAGGAAGAAGAAAAAGTGATAAATAGTAAGGGGTAAGAAGAAAAAATGATCATTGACATTTCATTGATTGTAAAATGATCCATAATTCGGTTTTTTTTTTTCTTTTAAAAACGACTTGTAATTTTGAAGTGTAATACTCAATTATCAAATAATAACTTATACATGATATATTAGAGTCGACTTTGACTTTACCCAATTAATCTAAATAGATGGACACATCTAATAAATAAATTTTAGTAATAAGTTCCACTAATAACAAACTCTGTTAGTAAATCTCATTAATTTTTTAGTTATATTTACCCGTCTTATAAAATAAATAGACAATAAATAAAAGATATATAAATAGAGGAGAATCAAACTCATTAGAGACTAGTAAAATAAACGGGCACCCACTATAGTATATTTATGTAACAAAGAAAAAGTTGCTCTTATTTTAATGAAGAATACTTTGAAATGTAGTGTTATCTTCATGAACAATTTTAATTTACTACTAAAACTACTAGAATTAATAAAGTGAAAAGAGTGCAAATACTTATTTCTTCTCTTAACTAATGTAGAATATTTGCCAAATACAAGATTGAGTTCCAAAATTACTCCCGAAGTATATGAAAGGCAACTTTTAGAATAAGATTTTATGAAAAAGATATTTGCACATTGAACACAAGTTGAAAATTTGAAAATAAACAAGAAATGAGTCTAGTAATATTTAAGATGGAGATATAGAATATTCCTAAATTTCTTGAAAAAAAACATGTCCTTATCTAAAAGAAAAAAAAACACGTGCAAATGACGTGGAATTGATAAAATGAATAATGAAAACATGTGATAAAAATGACATATAAATACGAAGAAGGGTTTTTTTGGCGCATTATAACTCTTTTTTTGTTGGCGCTTAGTGGCGGCGGCGATTGTGTTGGTGTAAAGGTGTCCTTGACTTTGATTGCCATAATTCTTTACCTCACAAATCCGAACACCTCAGGTGCTTCTACTTGACTCTTTTAATGTTTTTGCCGTAGAAAAATACAATATTATTGTTATTGTTGTTACTGGATCGAATCAGATCAGATCTTCTCTTGTGTAAATTTCATTAAAATGAATTTGGTAAAAATCTTCATCATTCAATTATGCCGTATCAATGCGATCTATATACTTTGTGAATTTTGTGATTTTTTTCTCATTGGGCCAGATCTGTTTTCGTGTTACGGATGAACATATCTATCTTTATAGAAATTTAACGCGAGGAAATCTCGTAAAAATGTCCATCATTTAATACTAAGATATCTAATTGTTCAGATCTCGCAGTAAAGAAATTTTATAAGATATGATTTGTTTATCTTATTCAGATCTCGCAGTAAAGAAATTTTATAAGATATGATTTGTTTGTGTTACGGGGTAAGGTTGTTAAATAGTTAGCTTTGCTATAATGATATACCTCGTTGTTAAATAGTTAGCTTTGCTATAATGATATACCACGACAAAATAAGGCCCTATTGTTATGCGATATATTATTTAGTACAAAGTATTGAGAAATAGTGATGTTATAGCATTTATGTCCGTTGTGATTTGAACAATCATTCAAGTTTGACAACAATGTTGGGAGGTAAAATTACCCGACTCTAATGAATTGAGTATGTACGAAGGAGTAGGGTTTTGTTTTCTTTCTTTACTTCAAGATAATGTGATCAAATCTAACTTTACAAGTGGTGTATGTGTAGCTGAAGTCGCCTCAAATGGATCAATGCAAGGAAAAACGAGATGCGGTGGAAGTGAATGCTGCTGTTGTTGATGTTGACGATGTTTCTTCTCCAAAAGCTAAGGAAAAAGAGAGTGTGGATTTGGAAGCAGAGTCACTTCTGGCCATGGCAGTGATTAGGAAACAGCTGAATGGGATCCACATTGATTCAAACCATCACAATTGGAGCCCTCAAACACCTAACATCGGTGTTTTTGACCCTTTTGCTCCTGCTTCTGAGGACATGGTGCGAGCACCCCAGTCTCGCAAGTATCACGAAGAAATGAGGAACAATATTACTCGCAAACTTCTATTTAGTTCTGCCAATCAGCATCAAGATGAATCTGTTTCAGAGTAAAAGCTATTGCAGGAAGTTTTTCTTTTGTATAATTTTACAGGGAACAATTTGCATTTGACCAAAGCTAATAAATAGATGTAACATTAGCAGTAGCAGCAATACTATAAAGTACACTACTATTGATGTTAGATTGTTTTACAATGAACTGCATTCTAGTTTAATGGAATAATTTCTGTGTTTGTTAAATCAGCTTTAATGTTTTTGTTATCATATGGATTTTGTGCTTTTTAATAAAGCTTTTCTGCTATTTATACTTTCTTGTGTGATTATTATTAGTAGTACTAGTATAATGTTTGCCAATACTATAAAGTTAGGATGGAACAATCTAAGAACAGGATATCCTTTTCATTCAATACAAACAGTAACTTTGTATATCTAAAGATAAAATCATATAATCCCTATGACCAAACAAAACTTAGTAAAAAAATCGACAATAATAAACTCGACAAAGCATGTAGAAAAAAAATACAAAAAAGAAAAGGTTTAGGTATTAAAACATTTTACATGAATCTCAAAATGTTTGAGGGTTGGTTGATTCATGCACAAATAAATAGTATACCATTGGTTGCGAAGACGATCCTTTCTATTATCTGTCAAACTACGCAGAACAGCATCCAACCTTTTTAACAGCGGAGACGTCGTCTCTACTGCCAACATTGATTGTTTTCCCTTTTGGCAAGGCGGCAGGGTCGTCTCCAATCTCAAGAGTCTTCCTACTAACGACTCGATATATTTGAGTAAGTACTTCTGTGAAGGAATTATCGACATTCAGTGACTCAAGGGCAGACGTTTCCATAAAAAACGTGTTTTCTCTTTCAGCAAATGCTTTAGCATCCTCGGTGGACACGGCACGCAGGTGACGAAGATCAGCCTTGTTCCCCACGAGCATAATTACAATGTTGGCATCTGTGTGGTCACGAAGTTCCTTTAACCATCTTTCCACATTTTCAAAAGTTACATGTCTTGTAACATCATACACAAGCAATGCACCAACAGCTCCTCGATAATATGCACTTGTGATCGCACGATATCTGTGGAAATAAAAATTAACAAGGATGAGATGGATATATACAGAAGAATGGAATACAAAATACACCAGGGAAAAAAACTCCTATATTAATCTTCCCAAATACAATGGTCAAAACTTTTGTCCTTCAAAATACCAAGTTAGTCCCTCAACCATTGCAAATACCTTCTTTCCACTCTAATAAAGTGCATGTTTGTGCGACGAGTGAGTCACCCACAATCGCAAAGTGCAAAAAACAGCGGTTTATTCAAACTCTGCTACGCTCTAGCTACTATTTGACATCACTTTGTACCGAATAGTGTGTCTCAGAATAATAGTGATTTGTTCAAATTCCAATTTGCAATAGTGCTATAGCCGCTATTTGAAAACCCTGGGTCACCGCCACCATGCGGTAACTATAAGCTTGAATCTATAGCTTCAAATCTAATGTCTTTGGAGACACGAGAATACATGATGTACCGCATAGTAGTCAATAGTGGCATTATCCTGCTATAGCAAAGCGGAGCGGAGGCCTGCCGCTATGGGAAGAGCCTTAGCGGTGCAAGATACTATAGCAGACGCTATAAGGTAAATGGCAGGTAGCGAGGCCGGAGCAGTTTCTGTCCTGCTATCCTTTTCTCCTCTGAAAAACCGAAATTACCTCTTAAATTTAAAATGTTTGAAGTGTAATTTTGGGTTTTTCAATCAAGTTTGAGTTGAGACTCAACCCTAACCTTCTTTCACCGACGTTTTTGCACCTCACAGTTCGGAAAAAAATCACAATTTCCTCCCTCACCTTTCTCTGCACTTCATATGTTCATAATTATTGTTCATGTAATTTGTGTGAAAAATGAACAAACAGCGGGCATCCCGTCCACTAAACTTCATATGTTTATAATTATTGTTCACGTAATTTGTGTAAAAAATGAACAAATACCGGCCATCCCGTCCACTATACACTATCCCGCTATCCCATTTTTGGGTTGGCCGCTCCGCGCTGCTATCAGGGATTGACTACTCTGATGTACCATGGGTCTAAATAAGTGCAAAGTGTGTTGTACCATATTTGTCCATAAAAATACCAGCCATTGTCAAAGTGAAATGAAACCAAACCAAAGTATGGCATTGAATCACACTGCACTGCACACAGAGCCAACACTCTAACTTTGTCAAACATTTATCAGAAATTTGAACCATATTCACATTTAGGAGTAAATTTACTGGTCACAGACTCAAAGCTCTGCCTCATTTCATTTAAGTAAGTGCCTGAGTCTGACGCGTATAACGAAATCCACCAAACCAGATTATTTACGGAGCAGAGCATTACTTAAAAAACGAAAAGGAATGGAAAATTGACAGAAGATTCTACAAAAACCAACAAAACTAGAAGAAATAAACATGAGTCAAAAGTCATCTATTATTTCACACAAAGAGAGATATACCCTAAACCTTCATTAACTCTTGAGCAATTCACCTAAAGAACTGTTCTATGATATGAACATGATATGATGTATCCCCTCCCCCAGAAATCCTGGTAACAAAAAGCCTTCAATCTATTCACCATTTTACAGAAGAAACCATCAATTTCCCAACCTTCTCAATACATGCTTCAAATCAAATATGCCATAAATAAATAATATAGCACCATAAAAATGTGCCATAACAAAAAGTCCTAATCATCCAGATCAAAAACAAGAACCCCACAACAACAGAAAATACAAAATCCATATTCATGCAGCCATCATCATTCATCATTCCCGAATCAAAATCTCATTTTTTTTAATAAAAAATTCTTCAAAGCCCATATAAATTCAACCAAACCCCACTAAAATTTGGCCCAAACAAAGCACAAACAAAAACCAAAAAAAGAAATCAACAACAATAAAAAAGAGATCATAGCGAAGGCAAAAAAATGCAACCTTTCTTGTCCTGCGGTATCCCAAATTTGTGCTTTTACAATCTTATCATCAACGTGGATACTGCGTGTAGCGAATTCAACGCCAATGGTGGATTTGGATTCCAAACTGAATTCGTTTTTTGTGAATCGTGACAAGAGATTGGATTTACCGACGCCGGAGTCACCGATGAGAACAACTTTGAAAAGGTAATCGTAGTCGTCGTCGGCTCTGTACGCACCCATTTCTTGAATGTGTGAGGATTGAAATAGAAATGGATGGGTGAAGAATGATTAGGGATTTGAAGGAAGGGTTTGGGAAATGAATGGTTTTCAAGTTTGAGAATTTGAGATAGAGAGAGACATTGTTGTTTGGAGAAAGATAAAAGAGAGGAGGGAGGAGAAGTATTCAAAGAAATGAAATGGAAAAATTAAAAAAGAAATGCAACATGGTTGGTTTACTTGTCTGCATTTTTACTTTTTCCACCCTTCATACATTGAAAATATTTTTTTTATTTCAAAAATAAAACCAAAGTTGAATATTTGGAATTCTAATTTGAGGGACACTTGTAATTCTCTAAAATCAATTTATTATTTTGAGGCAAACATAAAAATCAATTCTGTTTTTTCGATTAAATCAATTCAGTTAATAGATAGATATGCACGGATATCTATAGAGGTGCGAGTTTATACTTCAACAAGAGTGCGTGTTCTAGTTCATGGCCGACGTCTAACTTATGTTTAAAGGTGAAATTTCTATGTTGGGCCAAGTTCGTATAGAGTTTTACTCTGCCATTAAATTGAAGACCAACAAAGAGAAAGAGCCGGTAAAATTGATCCTCTTAAATTATTCAATAGCAAGATTTAAAATAAAAATACTTTTATATATATTCCTTAACTTAATTTTTGGTTTCGTTTTAATTCATTAACAAAAAAAAATGTTACACAATAGTTTCTTAACTAACCTTCGTTATCTGAAATGATTCATTTCGTTAGTTTTTCTGAAAAAGCGTTAAGTACTAACTTTGTGGCACGACAGATCAGTAAATAATAAAATGTTGACTCAACATTTGTATTAGAAATGCGTTTTAGGGTTTATTTATCATTTTTCTTGCTTTGTATGTTTGCTACGTTTTTTTCGTTTAGTGTCTTTCCTTTTTCCTTCGTTTGCTGCATTTTTTATTCATCATCTTCCCTCTTTTATTCATTTTCTAGGATTTTTATCTTCTTCTTTAACATCCATCTTGTTTTAGATTTGTCTCCAATGTCAAATGATTCAAGTAGCGCTTCAATGTCATACAACCAAAACTTTGACAACCTTGTCATATTCCACATTCTACATGAATATTCTTTTTTTTAAAGATTAACAACATATTTTTTCTACTAAATAATATATGTTTAACCTCGTGATCATATTCACATGCACGCCGGTAATACATGTAAAAGCACAATATAATCATCATTCAATTTAATTATAGAGATATTACAAGTAGAAAGCACAATATAATCATATTACGTCACCATGTGAACATTCTACTAACCTTTTAGATTCCACAAAGGTTATAAATAGTATCGGATTCATCTTCAATGAAAAGAGAGCTCAAACTTTTCGTTTCTCTTGTGATCTTTCCCTAAATGGTATTCTCTCATTGAAATGAATCCTAAAACTTTTTCTAATATGTTTCACCTTCTTTTATATTTTTATTTCAAAAGTTTAAATCAATTTAAAAAAATAAAATTCTAGGTCAAATTTTAAATGTCCAACAAAACAAAAGTTAAGGTTTTTCAGAAAAATTAACGGTAGGGATCAATTCAAATAAGAGAATATTAGTTAAGAGACTACTTTATATCATTTTTTTAGACAAGAGACTAAAGTGAAATTTTAAATTAAATCAAAAAACAAAAAATATATTAATCCATATATATATATATATATATATATATATATATATATATATATATATATATATATATATATATATATATATATATATATATATATATATATATATATTTATTCTAAACCTAGGAAGACTGTATATTTTTTACCACAGTTTTTTCAACAAATTTTACCATCATTTAATTTTTGCACGCCAAATGTGAGTATTAGAGGACAGAATGGGCAAGTATTTGGTGTACCTGTGATATAAATAGTGTGTTGCTTTTCTTGTTTCGTTGTTTGAGTCCATTTATTGAGTTAACCATTACCTTGCTGAGAGAGTTATGTCATGTCGAGGAACCTGGATCTGTTGCGCAGTCCACGTCATTGGCAGCAATCACTTACCATTTTTGTCCTCTATAGTACTCTCAATATATCACAAGATCAAACTCATTTGTATTTTTTTCAATGGAAATTAAACTTCAAATCTATATCAGCTAGACAAGTACTAAGGTCATGATTGGGGAATTTAAACGGAAAAAAGTAACTAACTTGGAGACAAAGAAGAGAAAAGAGTAACTACCACAACAAACTAAACTAATTTCCCCTCTAATTTTATTTTACTTTGAAACAACTACCCCATTAATTGGGCATCGGCACTTAATGTAAGTTATTGTTTCGATATTTTCTATTTTTGAAGATAAATTAGACACAATTTTTTTTTCAGGTGATGATAGATAATCTTAGATAATTGCAAACACAAGTACCCAAGCACAATTAATAAATTATCGTCAAGGCCAATAATATTTTTTATCTATAGATGTTTATCTAAGATTATGTAATATTTAATACTTAGTTTTTTTTTGCGAAAAAGGTAAAAATATTTAATTTTTTTAATAATGAAAATAAGAGTTTGAGATTATAATTTGTGTCCCCCAATTTAGTTCATACAAATTACGATATTGATTATAATGAGAATTTTATCTTTCATAAAAAATACTAAAATAAGTGGTAATTGTCACTTTAATCGGCACATCACCGATCTCTAAACTCACAATTCATCTAATTTCGTTGATTTATAAATTTAAAAATTCTTTTTAAAATAAAAGTAATTTTTCAATTAGCTTAAATATTTTTCACAATCTCAATCAATTGTTCAAATTTCTAAGTCAAATATTATTTAGGGTCTTTCTTTATTTCTCAGACTCTAAATTAATCTACTACATTGCTAATGATAACATGGCATAGATAGATATAACAAGCATACATGTAAATAAACAGTAAAGTAAAAGCTAGAATACACTGAATATCTTTGAAAGTAAAAATGTTTCATAGGTAGGGGTGTTCAAAACCAAACCAACCCAATAGAAAACCGCAAACCAAACCAAACCGAAACCGCAAAAAACCGCATTTGGTTTGGATTCGTTTGGGTCATTTTTTAACAAAACCGCACGGTTTGGTTTGGTTTGCGGTTTGTATTTTGCAAACCGAACTAAACCAAACCAAACCGCATTATGTTACAACCCAAACTTCACTTATTTCACATTCAACTCAAACCTCAAACCTAGTATGCCTTAACCTTACAATTACAAACAATTTTCTCTTAATCACACTTAGGGTTTCAATTTCAACCTTCTTAAATCTCTCATAGTAGTATCACACATTCTTCTCATCTTCTTTTTCATGTAGGTCACGCCTATTCTACTCTAATAAGTCCTCTATTATGTTCTTTCTTTTTTATCTTTTATGTTACTATTTTCTCTTCCAATTATGTTTTTATTGCACTTTTCTTCTCAATCTCGCATCTCTTATGTTCTTTTTTTCATCTTCTCTAATCTCTCATCTCATATGTTTTTTTATGTTTTATTATAATGTCTTTGATATTATTTTATGCTACTATTTATATTTGTCTTTTATTCCACTTTTGTCTAATCTGGTTTTTTGTATATTGAATGAAACGTTTTTCTCTAAATATGATGAATTTTGATGTTATTTAGTAATGTATGAATGACTAAACACAAAGTTATGTCGTTATTTATAGGAATATATATGGCTCAATAAAAATATTATACAAAACCGAACCAACCGAACCAACTCAAACCGCATTGATTTGGTTTGGTTTGGTTTGGTTTGGTTTTATTTCTAAAAGTCAACCGAACCAAACCGAACCGCATGTTTTTTTCTCTTGCGGTTCGGGTGATTTTTATCGCAAAAACCGCCCAAACCGCACCGCGAACACCCCTATCCATAAGAGACTTTAAATTCCAATACAACAAGTAAAGCACAATAGAATAATTGCAACGAAAAAGAAAACTTAATAAATTACAAAATTTTGAAGTAATTTTAGTAAAAAGATGCTTGGGGACTTTTCTCCTAATGTTACCGTTATTTATCAATATAGAAGTTTATATATGAGGCTTCTAAAACGGATAGGATTTAACAAAACACTATCAGAGGTGATGCTTAATGTGTGCTAAGATACATTGGTGTTGAAGCTGGATTTGCTCCTATGAGGTCAGCTTCTTGCAACAACTCAATGTTATATTTTCTATGACATACGAAAATGCCATGAAATGATTTGGCAACTTCAAACCCTAAAAAATATTTGAGAGTTCTCAAATCTTTTATGTTAATTTTTGTGTCAAGAATAGTCTTAATAGAATTAATGAAGGTAATTTTTTGCAAGGAAGATGCAATCTTTTGTCTATTAGCTTGTTTAAGATGAATATTCTAAGCTTACAAACCAAAATCCCATATAGATTATGCAAGCTTGGCGGGTTCATTAAAAATTTAGTGAAAATAGTTAGAAAAATTCATCTAGAAGCATTTTATTAGGCCTAACGTGTGTCTTTGAATCACACCGGTATTCGGTATTGTTAGGGAAGAAAATATTACAACTCATATTCACATACTCTACCTTACTAATCATTCAACTTATAACTATAGGTGGAACGATTCTCACATCCAAAGACATTCGAATACAAAGTATCTCTAAATCATTGAACAATAATATTCCACTCAATTTTAGAAAAATAGGATGAAAATCATGGGAAGCCTGAAATTTTAAATTTTGTATGCTAAACAAAGTTTGTATAGTTTCCTCAATTAAATTTCCAAAAGTAAAAGAATTATATTAATAAAAATAAAAAATTCAATACTTTCGAGCATGATTAAAAAATAGTATAATTATTTGTGTCCACCCATGTTATAAAATTGGCAGTACTATTATTGAAAGTGATTTTTCTTTTGTAAAAAATAAATCAAAATGTGCGATTGATTTCTTTTTCATAAGAAAATAAGCAATTTGTGTTTGATTTAATACTAATAGTACTAATTTTAAATAAAAAAGTCTTTCCAACCAACATGCTGTAAGAAAATATACTATTAATAGACCACGTGTTCAACTTGTAATAAGAACAATCAATCCACTTTTCAAACAAAATGGAGACCAAGCCTTTTTTTTATGACGCCAAACATGAATGAACAATACGAGCAATATATATCCATCCACTTCTTTAGACCAAATGGAGGCTCAAGCCTTTTACATGACATCAATTGTAAATATTACATAACAACAATGAGTAACTTATTACCAGCAATAGGTAACCATTAATTATTTCGTCCAAATACAAAATTGAGTTGCTTTATTTATCACTATCAAAGAATATTTCTTTCTACGGTGCTGTATTACAACAGTACTTGTATTTAAGTTAGAACCTGGAGATGAAAACTTCTGCTCTTACTATACTATATGCTGTGAATAAATTAATGTTACAAAATTTATTCGAGGAAAAACTCCTCGTGTTTCTTTGCCTTTTTGTCCTCCTCATTCCTTTGGCTTTTTGCTCATGGTTTTACGCTTGTTAGCATCAAGGTATTTCTTCCGTAACCGAATGGTCTTTGGAGTAACCTTCATGCAAAAAAAAGTCACAATCAAATAATATGATAATATTAATAGAGCATTATTCGGTCACCATCAAGATCGTCTATGTTTTTTTCTTTTTCTTTTTCATATTTCCATCACAAAATCATTTCATTCCGAATCAAATTGTGGGGGGATTAGAGGACTAAATCATTGAGCGGCTATTTGATGACAAAAATCATTAGAGGATAAACATGACAACAAGATATTTGAAGAACCAAATCATGATTTAGTCATAAGCCTTTAGTGGGTATTGAGCATGGAGTGGAGGTGGGTTGGGGAAGAAGTCCCCTTACATATTTTCATCACAAAAATCAGATAAAACTTTTTACAGCATTTTTAAAATTCTAGATTGGAACATACCTCGATAAGCTCATCTGAAGCTACATATCCTATAGCTTCTTCAAGTGTCATCTGCAACCAGAAATCATTAGGTACATATCAAGCTCAAGAACAGTTATCATATTAGGCCTGTCTGCTAACTACTTTCCGGTCACATGCAAATTACACAGCCACAAAATGATGCCAGGTCTAGTACATAAAATTTGCTAGAAATGCAGAGTTACAAAGAACATATTGAAAATATTGATAAATTTCTACTTCACCAGTTAATATCAGTGAAATTCATCCATGCTTCATAGAGTTTCCTATTTGAAAACCATGTGACCCAAAAAAATAAGAATAACTTTTATGCTACAGATCATTATTCAAATAATTAAACAAACAGGAACTTCAAAAACTTTCACTATTCAATCCGAGATTTTAAAAGCATCTATGTTATATACAGGTAGATGCAATATCCTAAAATAATGTACACAAAGCTGTCACTGAACCAAATTTTCCTTGTTTTAATCCGATGTTATCCACTCACCCTAGCTTAGTTTTAAGTTTAAAAATATATATTTTCAAAATATCAGGGCATATAGGACCTGCTTGTTTTAGCTTTAAAAAAGCAGATTTTTTCTTTATATTTGAAAAAATGATTTTTATAAAAACATTTTTTCAAATAATAAAAGTTTTTTTTAAATTCATTTTTTATAAATTGAAAAACTAATTTTAACATCCTAAAGTGCAAACATACATTATTGAAGATGAAAACGGTCAAAACCGCAATTTTTTCAAAAAATTGTATCTCAAAAATGATTTTTATGAAAAGCTATTTGAAATAGCTTCAAATTCAAGTGATTTTTTAAAATTTTGATATCCAAAAAAAGTTTCAATAAAATGACCTAAAATAACTATTTAAGAATAACTATTCAGACCAAATTTTCATTTGAGGCTTTCATAAAAAAAATTCTTTGTAAAATTTTTTTAAACAAAAATATGTAACACTAAAAAAATCATTTAAAAAAAAAAGTTCAAACAAACATGCCCATAAACTCCTAACTATG
This sequence comes from Lathyrus oleraceus, assembly GCF_024323335.1. Lineage (NCBI taxonomy): Eukaryota > Viridiplantae > Streptophyta > Magnoliopsida > Fabales > Fabaceae > Lathyrus > Lathyrus oleraceus. The sequence goes on along the minus strand of NC_066585.1, from coordinate 249,176,851 downwards.
TCTTATCAAATGATGAACCCCGCAACTCATTGCTGGACATCTTGGTGTCTAAATGCACTTAAACCATGAATTAAGTAGATATCAGAATTCTCAACTAAAATAAGCAAGATTTAAGGGCACAATTTTGGCACATAAAGACATACGAGGCGAGGAGGAGTCAGCTTCACATTCTCATCCTTGGAAGCAGAGCGTATATTTGTAAGTTGTTTAGCCCTCACTGGATTAACCTGCAATTTATATCAGTCTTTGTCAGTGAGTCGCCAACATTGAGGTAACACTGGCAGTTAGGCTAAGAATTCTTCTTACATCAAGATCTGTATCCCTTGAGTGTTCTCCAACAATCATACCATCATATGTCTGTTAACAAAAGAATAAGCATTACAGGCAGTACTTACGAGAAACCTATATGTGCAATACAAGCAAAAGCTAGATGAAACAATATAAAGTAATTTAAATTAAAACAATTTTTTAAACAATGATCCAGAAGGAATGTATACGATACAACATATAATACATGAAATAGCAGAAGGGATTGGCTCCTACCTCCATTCCAGGAGATACAAAAAGAGTCCCACGAGCTTCTAAGCTCATTAATGCATGAGATGTGATTGGACCATAACCCACTGACACCTGTTCAGTTAGAGGAACATCATTCAGTAGGACGCCAATGCAGCTTTATGATTTATAACAAATATATCATGTGAGTAGTAACTCTGATTAATAACAAACATACCAGTACTCCTTTCCTCACATTGCCAAGAGGGCCTCGAAATTTTTCATATGCTGCAAGGTTATAATAATGCACATTATAAAATATATGGATGTAGGAATGTGGGTATAAAACAAGTCTAAGAATAGCTTCATTGTCAAAGTGCTCAAAAATAGTACGAGAAGTTGTTCAAAATTCAAATAAGCATGCATCATGATCCACAAACATAAATGAGCATAAACTAAATCATGGGGGCAGCTAAACAGCATGATTTGAAAAACATATAACAATCATACTGAAAATCAACATCTTTGCATGCTAGATGGAAGAAGAGAAAGTGTTTTAGCAGAAGGTGCATACTGAGGAAAGCACGGTGCATGAACCCAGTTCCACGTGTCTCACTGCTGAACACACTCCTGTAACCAACCAGGCCCCTGAACAAACAGTAATAAAGAAGTTACTAGATTTGTTGCACATCTGATGTCACTAACTGTAATGCCTGTTAGAAAATATTAATGTTATAATATATGATTTTATCCTCAATTAGTTTCTTATCTCAGTGTATCTTAGAGTATCTCTTAAGATTAGTTTTTATATTTCTATATTATCATAATTTGTTTCGATATTTAACTAGGATAATTAGGATTAGGAGTCACGTATTAATATAAATAAAGGCTAGTGCTTAACCTTTTTATATCAAACTTCATAGTTCAAAGTTTTCATTCCTGCACTTTTTTCTTTACCTAAAACCCCTATTACCATCAGTCTGGAAAAAACAGATTTATAAAAAATGTGGCAAAAAGATACTTAATGGACATGTTGTGCTGCTAGGCTCAGATATGTGTTTTGTCCAAAACCAAATGTGCTTATGTTGTGCTGCTAGGCTCAGATGTATGTGTTTTGTCCAAACCCAAATGTGCTTATGTGTCTCACTAGGATGTTGTTAAAAAATTTGTACTACATTATGAAACTTTGTTAAAACATCAGCTTTGAATTTGATTGGTTTATTTAATATAATGCATATTGCTAATCTAATGCATAATGTCACTTTATCAAGTTTTTGTTCAAAAAATGGAAAATGTTATTATAAAATATAATTTTTCCGTGCACCTTATGGTTTCAAGATCTAGTACCTTCAATATGATATTGGGAGTCTACTATAATAATTGTATTCATAATCCTTTTAAGAACATTGTTGTCCTGTCGCTAATCAGGTTTTGGTTTGTCAGAATGTGAGGTTTACACACCACATGCCTGTCGTCTGTTCACTGTGATCAAGTTTTGTTTGCCAACCCCACCTGTTCAGACAACTTTTAGCTTGTGACTTTCATTTCAACACAGTTTGCAGCTCACGCGGCACCTCCTTGTGACCTCCCTCGGTAGATCCACGTTTCTCCAATCCAACCTAGATTGAATGTGCTTCTCTGAAGACACTGGTTTTGTCTAAAGTACAGTTTGTCACTGGTCGTCTCAATTGTGGTTTGGCATTTAGTTTGTCTTGGTTGCAGTTTTACACTGGTTTTGTCTCAAGTGTTGTTTGCCACCATTTTATTTGTTCCATGGAGTCTTTTTGTCCCAGCCACAATACGGCCTGAACTATGTCCTCTACCTATTTTAAATATCAAATTATATTATTAGTTTTTCAAAGGGTGCATTTGTAACAAGCTTAAGCATGTCTTAGCTCAAGAGTGAGTGTCGCGAAATATGGCAATATCTTTTAATATTCTTGATATTATTTGAGTATCTTAGATAATCTCAATGGATTAGTTTCTTCTAGGTATTTTAGAATATCTCCTTAATATTAGTCCATATTTCTCGTTATTATCATGATTTGCTACCCTATTCAATTAGGGCTTTTGAGCCTTGAGTTAGTATAAATAAAAGAGTTAGTATTTGGTCTTTTTGTATCAAATAGCATAATCGTCAATCATATTATGGAATATTCTCAGAATATAAAATATTCATTCTTTCTCTTCTCTCACTGTCTCCATCGATATAAGATAAATAAAGGATAATAGTGAAATGAATTCCCAAAGCTCGAGTTATTCAATTAGCTCTACGAGACCAAACAGTAAACAAGAAATCTTGACTGAGTTAGTAAGATGTGCCGTCTGCAACCAATCATGAAGCCGAAAACAAATTTTTAGTGAGAGAAACTAGAAAAATCATATTAATTAACAGACATCTAATTATTGAAGAGACACTTAAATTTCTCCCGTTTTCCTTTTAATAATCTCAGAGCAAGATTACTCAAGAAAGCCAGTGGGTTAGAAAAAAAGGTTATCGCTCCCACAAAAAGGGCAAAGAGGTATACATATAAAAAGATGTACATCTAAATTTCTTTATGTGACTTATACCGTACACGAGGTTACAAATCAAAGAGATAAAGTCAAGATGGAAAAAGAGACAACAAAACCAACCTTGATGGACAAGTCAAGGACAATCTAGTTCGACCAATAGCTCCCGCAACAGGACCCATGTCAGTAACCTCAGCTCGTCTGTGAGACAAAGCCTCCATTACAAAGCCAACGTGCTCATCATTTACCTGGGATAGATCCATTGTGATGTTAAAAGTCCAAACCCATGAACAAGCATACTATGAACACCAAATTGAATTATTACCTCGATTGTAACTTCTTCTATTGGCTCAAGTTTCTGACCTTTGTCGGTTTTATACCTAATAAATTCATAGCAAAAGGACATTAAAATGGAATAACAACAACAATCAAGCCTTATCCCACTTAGTAGGGTCAGCTGCATGGATATCTGTATCATATAACTTGACCAAAATTTCTGAACTATCAATCAATATACAAAATTTAGCCAGATCAAACATTTTAAATGGGTAGAACTTTCAAGAGTATTTGACATGAAGTTAAGAGAAGTATGAATACAAATAATGCAAAAATAAAAGACCAGCCTTCAAAACTCTACCCAGGGGTCAAGGGACGCCAGCTCTGTGCTTATTGATTTTTATTTATTCATGAACATTTGCATCTGTTATTAGAATCTTATTGACTTAGGAGTCTTATTATGTTATTAGGGCTATTTCCTAGACTTGTCCTGGATTTAGAATAGTGGGGTAAATATGAGCAGAAGGTTAATGTTATGCATCACATTACTATTCACTACTATTTCTCTTGTGTTTTTCAATCTTTTCCCAATAATTTCTGTACTGGGTATCAAACCAGTCCTGAGACTCCAACTTAACAAAAAACTAGGTCCCTGACAGGGTATTAGATTGGCATAACAAAGTGTTTACGAGATCAGCAGTCCATTATTTAAAAATTAATTTAAGTATATAGAAAATGAATTTGAGCATTAATCATCCTTCTCTAGTCTCTGTCAAAATCTAAGCAATAATACTCGAGATATACACAGGAAACTTAAAGTATTTACTCAGCATTATTAAATAGCATGACAAACTCAAAAACAATGCTAAGCAAGCAAAACCACATCAGGTCAAAACCAATAATCACACTAAAATTTCAGAGCTTCAGTCCTCAGAAACTCACATGACTTTAGGTGGAGAGACAGATAGCTCAAATCCCTCACGCCTCATATTCTCAATTAAAATACCTGTTAACATAAATGCATTGAGCAGCTGCCTAGGCACAAAATAAATCATAGACATTTAACTTGTATGCAGTTTCAGGAAACAAGAACGGACCCAGCTGTAGTTCTCCTCTTCCTTGAACTTCAAACGTTTCTGACAAGCCTGGAAGCACATTTATGGCAAGGTTGGTTTCAGCTTCAGCCGATAAACGATCACCAATTCGTCCGCCAGTCAACTAAAAAAAATCCAGCATTAGCCTATTTACTTGATATAAACAATAACTACAAACTTAATAACATACAAAAACTATTTATGGAAAAACTATATAACGCAGCTTCAATGATGACCATATGGTTATGTCAGAGTTTGGATTTGGGAAATCTCCAACGAAACTTTTCACACAAGCAAATAAAGTACAGGAAACACAAACACAACTTACATGAGTACCATCACGGCCAGCTAATGGGGAGTCGTTTACACCAAAGGTCATAGAAATTGTTGGTGGATCCAATTCAACTGTGGGTAATGCAGACATAATCTAAGGCATAAAAACACAGTTACTCCTGTAGCCAATTCCATGATAGTAAAATTCTCAAAATATAGGACATTAGTTACATATAAATTGATTGTTAAACACAAATAAAATAAACAAGCAAGAGCTTACTGTTTATCTCAACCAGCAAGAAATGGGTATTAGGGTGATATTAGACTATATGGTTTAATTATTTTATCCTGGTTTGGATTATCTTATTCTGATTTCTAACTTAGAATAGGAATACATAACTAGGGTGATTGGCTATATTAGTAGAGTAAATATTTGAGACACTTTAGTTATTTTAAGATGTTGAATTTTCCGTCAATCAGATAATCAGGTGAGCATTATGCCTTAGTGAAGTACTCTAGGTTCATCCTAATTCCTGACTCCTGCGTACCAAGCCAAGTGGACTACTCTTTGATTGCCCTACATTAACATTGGTATTTAAGATCCTAGTTTGACATCATTATAGTTTGGCACTCTTGTTTGAACTTTGAAGTTATCTGCAATATTAACTATTATCTGCAATATTCAAGAGCCTAAATTTAAGCATGTCTATGTCTTGGTTTAAAACTTGTATAAAAATGAAAAGGGGAACCGCGAAGGTCACATCAAATGACACATGACCTTTTTCATTAAACTATAAAAAAGGAGGATATGAAAACTTGTAAATACCTCCACACTAGTGACTGTATGGCCGATAGATGGACTTGACAAACCAGCAATTGAAATTATATCACCAGCTCCAGCACAATCCGTTACAACCATGGCTGTACCCTTCTTTTTCATCAGTTTCACCACCTTTTAAATGAAAACACGTGAAATTAGTGCTTCCAGTAGAAGTTCAAGTTATATTCATCTCATAAATGCTATTGAAGAGACAACACTAAGGATTAAGGACTTCAACACTTCAGTTTTTACGTTAGCCATTACGGAATAATTTGTACTGAAGGAGCTATTTACAGTTTCCATAAATGATCTTTAAATGAATGATGGAGATATATTTTTAAGCGCTGTCTATACAATGAACAGTAAGAATGTGTAGTGGATAGTTAATAAACTACACATTAACTGAAAAACCATTTAGCCCTTACCATTTACCACCATAGTATCAGACCAAATTACCATTCTATCCAACTGCAAAATGTAATTGAGAGGTCATAGATCTACAAACCTTTCCATCTTCAATCTTTTCAGCACCAGAATCTTTGTTACGTAGTCCGTGAACCCTGTCACCAACACGAACAACCCCAGAATACACACGTCCAGTTAAAATCCGCCCAAGATAAAAGTCCTTCTCCATCATTGAAACCTGAAAATCACTATTAAGCATGGTTTTTCACTGATCTGAAATATTAAACCCAAGAACAGTATGGGGAAACAACAATAAAGAGGATTTATACAAGAACAAATGAGACCGGAATTTCCTAAAGCCATTGTGCTTTTGTGATCTCTTATAATTAGTTGTGACTTGTTATTGTGATTATTGGAATAGGGAAGCAGACTTTGAAGTAATGAACCATGAACATTCATTTTGCATTCAAAATTCAATAATTAATAGGATCAGGCCACTGAATCCTCTATATAAACTGCACTTGATAAAAAGGGAAAAGTGCATTGGCAGCGAAAGAAAAGAAACACTGCATCAAAAAGACAATTACCACGAACTGAAGCTTATCAGATAAAGAGACACAATAATAAATTCATCAATATTTTAAATACCAACCAGCATTTGGAAAGGTGCGTCAATGTTTGCATTTGGTGGAGGAACATGAGTTACGATGGCATCAAGCAACTGTGACATATTTTTGGCCTCAGCAGGAGGGTCTTTTGTATAGGTGGTGGATGCCCATCCTTCTTTAGCAGAAGCATAAAGAACTGGGAAGTCAAGTTGCTCCTCTATAGATACAAATAAAACATTAAATTTCAGAAAACAGAGTTTGAATTACAAAATAATCAAGCATAATTCTCCTATGTCTTCTTTTGTGTACCTGTAGCACCCAAGTTCGCAAATAGATCAAACACCAGACTCTCAACCTCGTCACAGATCTCCTCAGTAACTACATGAAATAAAAATCACAAGGTTTAGGATCTGTGAGATTTGCATAAGAGGGATTGAAAACAATAACTTTTTTATCCCATGTTTGATTTTTAAAAAAGAAATGTGACACTACAACCCTAGAAATCAGGTACAAGGCAAAACTCTAAAACTTTAATATTCAACAAGTTATGGAACAGCTTTTAGTTTCAAGTACAACGTAGTCCAAAAGACACACAAAAAAAAACATTTTTCTACTCAACAGTTATTCTCCCTCCCTTTATCTCTCGTTTTTCTATACTTATTTATATAAAAATATAATAACATTCAAATGATCATATACGCACAAAAACACTTATATATATTAGTAGTATATAACAATTAATCCCTCCAACTCACATTTCACATATGTAAATATACAAGCATGTATTGCAATATTTAGCATGAAATAAAGGCTGTACAAAACAAAAATATTGATGTAGATTTCACATTATTTTGTTTATAATGTGTTTGTGCTATTCTGCTCGTTTATGCCTAAGTGTGCATAAATGCACCATTAGATCACAACAGAAGTACCTAAAAGATTCAAAGAAGAAAATGTGGGTGAACCAGTTCAGAAATTTTTAGCTTTCACGTGATTACTGTATTATATTATTTGTCACTTCTAAAAGTAACAGTAATTTGAGAAAGTCTTAAGATCAACTTTAATGTTTTACTGTGTGGGATGTGGCATGAGGGAGAAAAGGAACAATGTACTCAAAATTATTAAGAAAGACAACTTTAGAATGTTCTAGAATAGTCTGGACAGCCACATGATATAGAAACTGGTACCAAACAATGAAATTTAATAGTAATTACAATTCGTTTTCAAGAAATTTGAGAGTCTTGGTTCTCTCCCTCCAATATAACCTCTTCTAATTTTCCAGAACAACCCATACGGTTTCCTCATTTATTCATAATCCCCAAATAAACACTGAATAACTGCTACTAAATGTTAATACTAAAAACAGTAACTGTAATTCAGTTAACAAACATAATATACAAACAGAAGAGAAATTCAGTTGAGAATTCTCTCAACCATTTATGAATTTTATGCATTTCTAACAAAAATCCAGAGGAAGAGGATACATGGAAAATGAAAAGGAAATTGGAAAGTGTTGTTTCTTGGTCTGTTTATAATTTTTCTACATATATATCATCATAAAATCATGTCATCAACATAAATTGTACTCTTCGTTTAAAATGGTATTGAGATATTGTGGCAGAAAAACAGGGAACTAACCTGCAGGCCGGTCTACTTTGTTTAAAAGAAGAATAGGCCGCAACCCATACTTTAAGGCTTTCGCAAGAACAAACTTAGTTTGGGCAAGAGGACCTTCTCCAGCATCAACAACCAAAACTGCCCCCTCAACCATACCAACTACACGTTCAACCTAGTAATAAACCAAACACAAAAATAATAAGCATAGAAGTACACTACAACCGGTATGCAGTTTTCACTAACACGCATTGAAAACAAAAATTGGTCATCAAATAGTAAAAGAGTGTGTACAACTTCAATCCTATTAGGTCACGCTGTTTTAGATTAGTTTATTCAAGTTTGTCTATTGGCATAAACACTTTGGAAACTTTTTGGGATAGTCATGGAAGCAACTTGTGTCATGTTCATAACTTGTTTTCAGCTTTTTTTCATAGGATCTTTAGAATAGCTTATTAAGACAGTTCGACTTTATTTTATTTTTATTACAGATATACTAACTTACATGATATGCACTAATGCTATAAGCATAAGCATTTAATAAGTTTTCTATCTTAATAAGCATTTAATAAGAACTTATGCCACTCATTATTTTAATAACAAAACCATTTGTTAGATATCAATACTGTTAGTGTGACGCTAAGCAATTAGAATTTCAATCCAAGGATACAGTTTCTATGATTAACGAAATAAAAACGAGCTATAGTTTGAAAGCCTAAATCTACCTCGCCGCCAAAATCAGCATGTCCAGGAGTATCCACCATGTTGAGCTCATTTTCTTTCCACGCAATAGAAGTAACCTAAAAACTCAACAAGTCAATTCATTGCAGTTCTCAAAGAAGCATCGGATTAAAAAAAAAAGAGAGAAACAAACCTTGGAAGAGATAGTGATGCCGCGCTCGCGTTCGAGAGTAATGGAATCCATGGCGCGCTCGTGCGGGATATCAGCGCCGCACTGGCGGAGCAGACGGTCCATGAGCGTTGTCTTACCGTGGTCGACATGAGCTATCACAGCGACGTTGCGGAGGCGGGCGGGGTCGAGGGATCCGGTGGGATCGGAAGAGGAGGCGGCGGCGGGAGCGGCGGAGAAGGCGCGGGAGAAGTAACGAGAGGGATGTGGAGTGGAAAATGATTTTCTGGTGGAAGACCAGAGAGAACGAAGAAGAAGAGGACCCGCCATTAGCAAGGTCTTGGGTTTGTGATGCGAGGGTTTTAGCGTTTTAGCACTACCATGAACCAAAGTAGAAGCACTAGCAGTGACCTACGTGTGCTTTTTTTATTCTCACTGTCCCTTTTTAGAAGAGGTGAAATTTTGCAAAAATAAAAAGTAAACCGCGCCAGGTAGGGGTCGAACCTACGACTTTCTGCTTAGGAAACAGACGCTCTATCCACTGAGCTACAGGCGCTTGTGTGTTTGAAGGTAGCGCGAGTTATATAATATCGGTGGTGTATAAATTGATCGCCTATGTATTTAAAAGTTGGTGGTGAACTTACGGAAACAAAATAATGCTCCTGGTTGAAATTAATATTTGTAAAGAAGTGTATATCATGTTTGGCTAAATTTATTTTAGGATCCATTTTGGTTTAAAGATGAAGTTAAGGATTCAAAAGTAGGTTGAATATTTTTTTGGTTTGATGCCCATCAGTGGAGGAAAAAGTCAGACATATTGTTCGCATGTGCTTTTAGCAAACAATCAAGAATTTAAATAGTTTGTGAGATTAATTTGAAAAATTTTATAAATAATTTATGCAAAACATGTGTACAAGAAAGTATGTGTGTGAAGTGGCTGTAAATATTTGTATGTAGACAAAGTAAAAACAAACTTTATGGATGTAAAAGTTTAAATTAAAATAATTGGGAACTAGAATAAATGGCATTAAATAAAACGTAAAAAAATGACAAGAATAGTAAATGACGAGACTAGAAAAAGTGTTTCAATTGAGGAAACATAAAGACAATAAAGAAAAGGAATGCAGACTCACATGTTACTCACTTATTATTTCGCTATTTGACTTAGGTACTCCAGTTGTATAGAGAAAGTATATGAATTGTGTGACCTTTATTACAATATATGAATTTGATATATATATATATATATATATATATATATATATATATTAAACTAAAGATAACCCTCTTCGACAACTTATTCCTAGAAAATACACAAGTCTTCGAGAACATGCAACTTAGTCTTCTGGAACATTATCATGTTGTCAGAACTTATAGACTGCTAAAAACTATTATCCCATATTTGTAATTGCTCTTAGCAATTAATAAACGCATGCTCGTCAAAGGCGGTTGCTAACAACGCTAAGACCCCTCTCAAGTTTTTGGTTTCCAAAATCTTATAAGTCTTTGAAGCCCATTGAACGCTTCGACTTCGACACGGTGTCAAAAGATCAATTAGATTTGTTCCTGAGACTCCTCCAAACCATTTTTCAAGATCTACTCTTAAGATTCTTCCAAACCATATTCCAATATCAGCTAGTCGACGTATTTGTTCATGTCAACTTGTGTCAATCAATGTTAACACTTAATATTTTTCTAATGCAGTATTTAATTGACTATTTCCCAAATAGTAATTCCAGGTTAATTGATGCCCCCAAAAAATACCACTTTCGATCATATGTGTCAGATGGAAGAAAGGTGGGGTTTTTGTAACCCTTTGTTATTATTTGCCCAGTATGCACACGTCATACCAACTAGATGTTTTATTATTTAATTTATTATTTTTTTCTCTTGATCATCATGACCATTTCCTACCAGATCGTCACGTCATAGACGTGTGTGGTTGATCATCATCATCCCCTATTTCATGGGAGATTAAAGCATTACTATAAATAAAATTAAGACAAAAATCATTTAATTTCATTTTTCATTTTTCCCATGACCTTTTGGTGTCAATTGTCGACCTGAGTGTGACATGTATCCAAAATTATTTGGAGGGGAAAACTTAAATGTTTTTTCTTCCTTTTCATTTGGTTGTTTAAAATGTTCTCACTCGGATCTCTTATTTTTCATTATCTTTTCTTCTAAAAATAAACAGGATAAAGAAACATATATTGCATTTTGCAGTTTATCATTCTCCTCATCACATTTTTTATTTGAAACCTTTGAGAATCAACAATGGCTCCAAAAATCTAATCACGTCTTGCTTTAGCTATTGATATTGAAGAACTAGTATTCATCAACAATAACACCTACATTCTTGAGCCTCCATTGGAGGATGGAAAAAGAAACGTTTGGCATGGCACCACTTTGATTCCCTACTCCGTTGTAGGTACCATATATGTTTTCATGGCTCCTCTCCCCATACGTATTAAGAAATGTCAAGTGTTTAGGGATTTATTTCCCTATTACCCATCTTATGAACATTTGCTCTTTGTAGATGCACCCTTTGATTTTAGTTTCTTCAAAAATAGGGTATTTTGTTCTTCTCCTCCAACTGAGAATGCCTTCTACATTGAGTGGTTGGATAGGTTCCAAGAAAAAAATAAACACTTCTAGAAGGATTTGGGTATTTTTAACCTAATCTTACTCTCTAGAGTTGACCCCAAATATAACCCTCACATGCTCATTGCAAGCATGTGTTTTTGGGATACCTCCACCAACACATTTCACATTCCTTGTGGGATGATAACCTCAACACTTTTTGATATTGTTGTTATTGTTGGCCTTCGACCAACTATAGATCCCTTTGAGCCTTCAACCAAAACCAAGACCAATTCTGGATTTACTTTCACCATAATTTCTTACAACGCCTTCATCAAAGATCATGAGGTTTTGATAAATTGATTGGATGCCTATGAACACATCACTTTCCTGACTTATTGCCTTGCCCGGTATCTTTTATGTTCTAGATATGTTCAGGTGGCTAAAATAATTTGTCCCTTTGGGCACCCAAATTCATGAAGGAAGAAAAATTTGCCTCGGGAAACTCATTATATGTGGCCTATATGAATCTTTAGGGTTAGTAAGACCTTAAGCAAAGAGAAAATCATGAAAGTCTTTAGGTAGGTGGCCCACCTAGATTTTTTAGTTGTGGCTCAATACCACTTTCGAACCTTCCCTAAAAACCAGGATTCCTCTTAACTCAGAGGTAGGGGTCGAAGGTATGAAGCTCGCCCAACTAAATCCCAAAGATGGTAAATTTATGTCTAAGGAGGTCTTCGAGACTTACTTTGACTTATTCTACAAACGCAAGACGTTTATTTCGACTATGGCATCATTTGCCAGTCAGCAGTATGAACCTGAATTGTCCAGAAAACCATTTCCAAATCCTTCACGCCAAGATGAGAGGGACATGCATGATACTTTATTGGTGGACTTCCAGTCCACTGCTATGTGGATAATGCTTACCTCCTCCAAATTAGGGATAAGAGCAGGTGCCTACCAACCAAACTTGGTGGCCAAATATTTTGGTTTTAGCTAACTGCTTCCTAAAAGCTTGATTCCTAAAGAATATGCTTGTTTTTTTTCTACCGATGCACCCAACAAGAAATGGCTTGAGAGTTCCCATAACTTCTGTAAGAGAAAACAAATATTCCTCAACTCATTTGAATTTTCACTTTATTACCATTGTACCTAAGAGTTTGGGGACTGGTGGGCCCTTCATTACAAAAACATGTCAGACCCTACATGCATGGTTCAATGTATGGTTGATGCTTTCTCCCTTATGTAGGACTTAGAGAAGAAAAACAAAGGTAATGCTTGGTCGACTAGTTCCAAAAATCCACTCATCTTAACTTGCCTTAATTTCCTCATTGGTTATAATGCATTTTTGTCAACCTATTATAAGCATTCCCTTAAATCCAAAGTCATCGACTATTGCCTCTCGAGGCACAGGCACTACATGAATTTCACAGGTAAAAAAGATGTTTAGCCTTATTTCGTTGTTTTTCTTCTGTCAATGTCCTAATATATTTTGCTCCTTCAGGGTCGAAAGAAAGTAAAACTTCTTCTGCTCCAGGGCCCTCGACGAAGAAGAAACAATTGAATGAGGACGTTGATGATTCTTCCAATGAAGAAATTTTGGTTTATACCTTTTTTCTCCTTAATCTTTTATTTGATTTCATCTGTTAATCATTAACATTTTGTCGAGCCATATTAGTCTCCTCGGAAAGAAGTTAAGTTTGACATCAGTGACGAAAATCTATAATATCCTCCCCCCATCCCTCCAAAATATCACACAGATGCACCTGTCAGAGTTGTTGATGTCGACTTTGTAGAACGGATGGAAGGAAAACCCCCACCAAACCCCCTGGCATTTAACAGGAGAAGAAAAATCGGGTTAGGGAAGAATCTGACACATTTTTTATGATAAGGGGACGGAGGAAAGTGAAATTCCTCTAATGAAAAATAAGAAGAAATATAACACCACTTCTCGACATCATGTTTAGAGTCCTTGGAATGCACACTTGAGTCTACGTCCAGTCGTTGATTATGAAACTTATTACCTCACTCCTTTCTATGTTTCTATATTTTAAACTTCAAGTCAGATTAAGACTCTTTGGGATAGCTTGTCGATGTCGACCCTGAAAACTCCCAGGTATAATGCATCCTGTAACACCCCAATTAAACTAAGCTAATTATTTAATTTAAATTAATATTTTATTTATTAATTTAATTGAATAATTGGAAGTTTGGATTATTATTATTTTATTATTATTTTGGAATAATAATTATTGGAATAATATATAAGTTGGAATTTAGAAAAAATCCCATTTTTTGGTAAAAAGGTTAATTTCACGTGAAAAGGGAAAAGAGGCAGAAAGGGCAAAAAGCAAAAGAACGAAGGTTGAAGGAAGGGAAAGCTTGGAGCTCAGAGACTGCCGGATTTACTCAGGTAAGGGGGGTTTATCATCGGTTAAAGGGTATTATATGATAATATGTACTGGGTAGTAATAACCATTGGTTGTATCTCTGATTTGATTGATGCATGATGAATTTGTGAAATATTGGATGAATGAAATTGGATGATAATTGAAAAGAATTCGTAGGAATTAGAAGAGATAATGTTAGGATTGGTGAAGATGAATAGGATATGATTCGTGTAGATGATATGGACGATTATTTTGTGTAATTTGGACTGTGGAAGGTTGGATCGGATAGGTTTCGTAACAGAGAAAGCCATAGCAGATCTGAGAGTTCTGGTTTCTGGTCATACGCGTATGGCACTAGGCAATACGCGTATGAGCTGTCTGGTACGCGTATGGAGGGGCCTTACGCGTATGGGAGAAAAAGATGATATTTTGAACGTAAATTGGTCTCTGTTGGTACGCGTAAGGGGAGATTGTTACGCGTAGCATACGCGTATGGGATAGGTGATACGCGTATGAGTTGGGCGAGGAAATGCGCAATACGCGTATGAGAGTGGGCATTACGCGTATGGGTTTGGCCAGGTTTGGGCAATACGCGTATGGCAGAGGCAATACGCGTATGGGCAGAATTGTGATTTTTCTGTGCTACTGTTGTGCAGTTTTTGGTTGTTTAGGCTGAGTGATGCGACTTAGCTGAGGCATGATGTGATAGGGATCTTTTCCCGTTGTTTTGAGTAGTATAGGTATTAGTAGAGTGAGCTAATACTGTGTTTGATTATGTGGCATGATATGATATGCTTTTGTGATAAAATGTGTTAATGATGTGTGTTGATATGCATGATGCGGTGATTGTATCAGTTGTGTATGCATTTGTGAATAGACTATCCTATGGCTTAGAGTGTGAGCATGTGTCTATTCTTGATTACTGTTGATGTTGCATTGCTAGGTGATTAGCATGCATATTGCGGCCTTCGGGTGGTAGCTAATTCCCATGGTGAGGAATTAGTGAGTAAATCAGCTTGATTTTTGTTGTTAATGTTTGCATGCTAGGTGATTAGCGTGCATGTCATGGCCCATTTGGGGTGGTAGCTAATTCCCATGGTGAGGAATTAGTGAGTGAGTCACTATGTCTCAAATGAGTGGGACTAGTGAGCTTGGTAGCCGTGCCTGGATTTGGACGGTGAGGTTGAACTATATGTTCACAAATAGTCGGTACCGCATGCATAGAGTCTCATTGCATAATAAATGTATGGCATATAATATGAATGGATGTATTCCAGTATTATATGTGTGTTGTGTGTTGTGTTGTTGATGTTGAGTATGGTTGAGATTATATATATGCTATATGTTATTGTTGAATATGATGTTTGAACGGATACTGCCGTTGCTGAGTGTGTAGTCTGGTTAGGGTGAATTAATGTGTTAATTACTTAGCATTACATGTTGTTCTATAATGCTTGTTATATTGATTGAGGAACTCACCCTTACACCTATTTTTCAGGTAACGAGAAATGAGTTGAGTAGAAGCTAATGCTTGGAGTCTAGAGTAGTTCTTATGGGTCATGCTCTGATAGATGTAACATCGGGAGGGGATGTCTTAATTGATTTGATATTGGTTGTTGATGATTTACATGTATTGTGTTACATGTTTTACATTGAGTTGAATTTTATTCCGCTGCGAATTATGCAAAGAACCTTATTTTGATTAAATAAATGAGCATGACAGGATATTTTAATGATTTTTGTGAAATGATTGTGTGACACCCTTCGGGGCATAATTACTCTGATGAATATATTGTTATTTTAATTATAATAATTTGGGGTATTTAGAAGGGTGTTACATTAGTGGTATCAGAGCATAGTCGGTCGTGTCGAGTCGTAATTATTCTGTTTCCCCTGTACGGGATAGGTGTTGTGTAACCCTATCAGTACTTATTTGTTTAGCTTGTTTGGGTTTTCAGAATAGAGATGGCTGGAAGAGGTAGAGATGATGCTGCGATTGCTGAGGCTCTGGGTATGCTAGCTGGAGTACTTGGAGGAAATCCGAATGTTGTGGGAATGGGAGCTGCTCGTCAACTGAGTGAGTTCCAGAAGAACAATCCTCCAATGTTCAAAGGGGCATACGATCCAGATGGTGCTCAGAAGTGGTTGAAGGAGATTGAGAGAATCTTCCGAGTGACTGAGTGTGCTGATAACCAGAAGGTCAGGTTCGGTACACATATGCTGTCAGAGGAAGCTGATGATTGGTGGGTTGCTACCCGCACTGAGTTGGAAACTGCTGGAGATGCTGAGATTTCTTGGGCTGTGTTCAGAGAGAGATTTCTGAGGAAGTATTTTCCCGAGGATGTCAGAGGAAAGAAGGAGATAGAGTTCTTGGAATTGAAGCAGGGTAACAGGTCCGTTACGGAGTATGCTGCTAAGTTCACAGAGCTGTCAAAGTATTATACTCCCTATGCTGAGGCTGCTGGGGAATTTTCCAAATGTGTGAAGTTCGAGAACGGGTTGCGTCCCGAGATCAAGCAGGCGATTGGGTATCAAAGGATTAGAGTGTTTTCTGACTTGGTTGACTGTTGCAGGATTTTCGAACAGGATTCCAAGGCTAGAGCAGAGAGCTATCAGCAAAGGGTTGATAGGAAAGGCAAGAATCAGATTGATCGTGGAAAACCGTATGCAGCTGGCAAAGGTTTCCAGAGGCAGAGTGGGATGAAGAGGCCTAGTGGAGGAGATTCTAGTGCTCCTGCTAAGTGTTACAGATGTGGTCAGGCTGGACATCGTATCCATGAGTGTACCAGTAACGAGAAGAAGTGTTTCAAATGTGGAAAAGGTGGTCATTTGGCTGCAGATTGTCGGTTGAAGACTGTGACTTGTTTCAACTGTGGAGAGTTGGGTCATATCAGTCCACAATGTCCTAAGCTGAAGAAAGAGAATCAGTCAGGAGGCAAGGTTTTTGCTTTATCGGGTTCTGAGACTTCTGCAGATGATCGTTTGATCCGAGGTACGTGTTATATTAATGGCTTTCCTCTTGTAGCTATTATTGACACCGGTGCTACTCATTCCTTTATATCTTTGGATTGCGCTGTGAAACTTAAGTTAGAGATATCTGAGATGTTTGGAAGTATGGTGATTGATACTCCTGCGAAGGGTTCAGTAACTACTACTTCAGTTTGTCTAAGTTGTCCCTTGAGTATTTTTGGTAGAGACTTTGGGATAGACCTTGTGTGTCTTCCACTAGTACAGGTTGATGTTATTCTGGGTATGAACTGGTTGGTGTTTAACCGAGTCTATATCAACTGTTTTGATAAGACTGTGATATTTCCTGAGATTGAAGAAGGAAAGAGTTTGTTTCTATCGGCCAGGCAGGTGAATGAAGAAGTAGCAGATGGGGCGGAGTTGTTTATGCTGTTAGCAACCTTGGAGGCTAAAGATAAACTGGTGATTGGCGATCTAGCTGTGGTGTGTGATTTCCCTGATGTGTTTCCGGAAGAGGTGAATGAATTACCGCCAGAGCGTGAAGTTGAGTTCTCAATTGATTTGGTACCTGGTACTAGACCGATATCGATGGCTCCTTATCGTATGTCTGCTGTTGAGCTAGCTGAATTGAAGAGTCAGTTGGAAGATTTGTTGGATAAGAAATTTATTCGTCCGAGTGTGTCACCGTGGGGTGCACCAGTGTTGTTGGTTAAGAAGAAAGAAGGTACTATGAGGTTGTGTGTGGACTACAGGCAACTGAATAAAGTGACGATCAAGAATCGGTATCCTTTGCCTAGGATTGATGATTTAATGGATCAATTGGTTGGTGCTAGTGTGTTCAGCAAGATAGACTTGAGATCTGGGTATCATCAGATACGTGTGAAAACTGAAGATATTCAGAAGACTGCTTTCAGAACAAGGTATGGACATTATGAGTATTCTGTAATGCCTTTTGGTGTGACTAATGCGCCTGGAGTATTTATGGAGTATATGAATAGGATTTTCCATCCGTACCTGGACAAGTTTGTAGTAGTGTTTATTGATGACATTTTGGTGTACTCGAAATCTGAAGAAGAGCATGCTGAGCATTTGAGAGTGGTTTTAGAAGTCCTCCGAGAAAAGAAGTTATTTGCTAAACTGTCTAAGTGTGAATTTTGGTTAGAAGAAGTTAGTTTTCTTGGGCATGTGATTTCAAGAGGTGGTGTTGCCGTTGATCCTTCTAAGATAGAAGCGGTATCTAGGTGGGAAGCTCCGAAGTCAGTTTCTGAGATAAGGAGTTTTCTTGGACTTGCAGGTTATTATAGGAAGTTCATTGAGGGATTTTCCAAGTTGGCGTTACCGTTGACAATGTTGACTAGAAAGGGGCAAGCGTTTGTTTGGGATTCAATATGTGAAGAAGGTTTCCAAGAGTTAAAGAGAAGGTTGACTACTGCTCCTATCCTGATATTACCGAGTTCGTCGGAATTATTTGAGGTTTATTGTGATGCTTCATTGTTGGGTCTAGGTGGTGTGTTGATGCAGAATAAGCAGGTTATAGCTTATGCTTCGAGACAACTAAGGGTTCATGAGAGGAACTATCCGACACATGATTTAGAGTTGGCAGCTGTGGTATTTGTTCTGAAGTTGTGGAGGCATTATTTGTATGGATCAAGATTTGAAGTTTTCAGTGACCATAAAAGTTTGAAGTATTTGTTTGATCAGAAAGAGTTGAATATGAGACAGAGGAGATGGTTAGAGTTTCTGAAGGATTATGATTTTGGTTTGAATTATCATCCGGGTAAAGCAAATGTAGTGGCTGATGCGTTGAGTCGGAAATCCTTACATATGTCTATGTTAATGGTTAAAGAGTTGGATTTAATTGAGCAGTTTAGAGATTTGAGTTTGGTGTGTGAGAGTACCCACAATAGTGTTAAATTGGGAATGTTGAAGTTGACGAGTAATATTCTGGATGAGATCAGAGAGGGTCAGAAATCCGATATGCTTTTGGTTGATAAGTTGACTTTAGTGAATCAAGGTCAAGGTGGTGAATTCAGAGTTGATGAGAACGGTGTTTTGAAAATTGGTAGTCGGGTGTGTATTCCGGATATTACTGAGCTTAAGAAGAGTATTCTTGAAGAGGGACATCGTAGTGGCCTGAGTATTCATCCTGGAACTACGAAGATGTACCATGATTTGAAGAAGTTATTTTGGTGGCCGGGAATGAAGAGAGAAATTGCGAGTTTTGTTTATTCCTGTTTGACTTGTCAGAAGTCAAAGATTGAGCATCAGAAGCCGTCTGGGCTAATGCAACCGTTGGCTATTCCAGAGTGGAAGTGGGATAGTATCAGTATGGATTTTGTTTCTGGTTTGCCGAGGACAAGTAAGAATTTTGAGGCTATCTGGGTGATTGTTGATAGATTGACGAAGTCGGCTCATTTCATTCCGATCAGAATGGATTATCCGTTAGAGAGATTAGCTGAGTTGTATATTGAGAAGATTGTAAGTTTGCATGGTATTCCGTCGAGTATTGTTTCGGACAGAGATCCTAGATTTACATCGAAGTTCTGGGAAGGTTTGCAGAGGGCTTTGGGAACTAAGCTGAGATTGAGTTCTGCATATCATCCGCAGACTGATGGTCAGACTGAGAGGACGATTCAGTCATTAGAGGATCTTTTGAGAGCTTGTGTTTTGGAAAAGGGAGGTGCTTGGGATTGTTATTTGCCTTTGATTGAGTTTACCTACAACAATAGTTTTCATTCGAGCATTGGTATGGCACCGTTTGAAGCTTTGTATGGTAGGAGATGTCGGACACCGTTATGTTGGTATGAGTCCGGTGAGAGTGCTGTGGTTGGACCGGAGATTGTTCAACAGACTACAGAAAAGATTAAGATGATTCAGGAGAATATGAGAATTGCTCAGAGTCGTCAGAAGAGTTATCATGACAAGAGGAGGAAGTCACTTGAGTTCCAAGAGGGAGATCATGTATTTCTTCGTGTCACTCCGATAACTGGTGTTGGTCGAGCTTTGAAGTCGAAGAAGTTGACACCTCGATTTATTGGTCCTTATCAGATTTTGGAGAGGATAGGAGAGGTAGCCTATCGTATCGCTTTACCGCCGTCGCTTGCGAATTTGCATGATGTTTTTCATGTGTCTCAGTTGAGGAGGTACATTCATGATCCGTCGCATGTAGTCCAAGTAGATGATGTACAGGTGAGAGATAACCTGACTGTTGAAACATCACCTATGAGGATCGAGGATCGAGAGTTGAAGCAGTTGCGGGGTAAAGAGATTGCCTTAGTGAAGGTAGCTTGGGGAGGACCAGCAGGTGGCAATGTGACTTGGGAACTGGAGAGCCAGATGAAGGAGGCTTATCCGGAGTTGTTCGATTGAGGTATGTTTTCGAGGACGAAAACTCTTTTAGTGGGGGAGAGTTGTAACACCCCAATTAAACTAAGCTAATTATTTAATTTAAATTAATATTTTATTTATTAATTTAATTGAATAATTGGAAGTTTGGATTATTATTATTTTATTATTATTTTGGAATAATAATTATTGGAATAATATATAAGTTGGAATTTAGAAAAAATCCCATTTTTTGGTAAAAAGGTTAATTTCACGTGAAAAGGGAAAAGAGGCAGAAAGGGCAAAAAGCAAAGAACGAAGGTTGAAGGAAGGGAAAGCTTGGAGCTCAGAGACTGCCGGATTTACTCAGGTAAGGGGGGTTTATCATCGGTTAAAGGGTATTATATGATAATATGTACTGGGTAGTAATAACCATTGGTTGTATCTCTGATTTGATTGATGCATGATGAATTTGTGAAATATTGGATGAATGAAATTGGATGATAATTGAAAAGAATTCGTAGGAATTAGAAGAGATAATGTTAGGATTGGTGAAGATGAATAGGATATGATTCGTGTAGATGATATGGACGATTATTTGTGTAATTTGGACTGTGGAAGGTTGGATCGGATAGGTTTCGTAACAGAGAAAGCCATAGCAGATCTGAGAGTTCTGGTTTCTGGTCATACGCGTATGGCACTAGGCAATACGCGTATGAGCTGTCTGGTACGCGTATGGAGGGGCCTTACGCGTATGGGAGAAAAAGATGATATTTTGAACGTAAATTGGTCTCTGTTGGTACGCGTAAGGGGAGATTGTTACGCGTAGCATACGCGTATGGGATAGGTGATACGCGTATGAGTTGGGCGAGGAAATGCGCAATACGCGTATGAGAGTGGGCATTACGCGTATGGGTTTGGCCAGGTTTGGGCAATACGCGTATGGCAGAGGCAATACGCGTATGGGCAGAATTGTGATTTTTCTGTGCTACTGTTGTGCAGTTTTTGGTTGTTTAGGCTGAGTGATGCGACTTAGCTGAGGCATGATGTGATAGGGATCTTTTCCCGTTGTTTTGAGTAGTATAGGTATTAGTAGAGTGAGCTAATACTGTGTTTGATTATGTGGCATGATATGATATGCTTTTGTGATAAAATGTGTTAATGATGTGTGTTGATATGCATGATGCGGTGATTGTATCAGTTGTGTATGCATTTGTGAATAGACTATCCTATGGCTTAGAGTGTGAGCATGTGTCTATTCTTGATTACTGTTGATGTTGCATTGCTAGGTGATTAGCATGCATATTGCGGCCTTCGGGTGGTAGCTAATTCCCATGGTGAGGAATTAGTGAGTAAATCAGCTTGATTTTTGTTGTTAATGTTTGCATGCTAGGTGATTAGCGTGCATGTCATGGCCCATTTGGGGTGGTAGCTAATTCCCATGGTGAGGAATTAGTGAGTGAGTCACTATGTCTCAAATGAGTGGGACTAGTGAGCTTGGTAGCCGTGCCTGGATTTGGACGGTGAGGTTGAACTATATGTTCACAAATAGTCGGTACCGCATGCATAGAGTCTCATTGCATAATAAATGTATGGCATATAATATGAATGGATGTATTCCAGTATTATATGTGTGTTGTGTGTTGTGTTGTTGATGTTGAGTATGGTTGAGATTATATATATGCTATATGTTATTGTTGAATATGATGTTTGAACGGATACTGCCGTTGCTGAGTGTGTAGTCTGGTTAGGGTGAATTAATGTGTTAATTACTTAGCATTACATGTTGTTCTATAATGCTTGTTATATTGATTGAGGAACTCACCCTTACACCTATTTTTCAGGTAACGAGAAATGAGTTGAGTAGAAGCTAATGCTTGGAGTCTAGAGTAGTTCTTATGGGTCATGCTCTGATAGATGTAACATCGGGAGGGGATGTCTTAATTGATTTGATATTGGTTGTTGATGATTTACATGTATTGTGTTACATGTTTTACATTGAGTTGAATTTTATTCCGCTGCGAATTATGCAAAGAACCTTATTTTGATTAAATAAATGAGCATGACAGGATATTTTAATGATTTTTGTGAAATGATTGTGTGACACCCTTCGGGGCATAATTACTCTGATGAATATATTGTTATTTTAATTATAATAATTTGGGGTATTTAGAAGGGTGTTACACATCCTGCATCCATGTTGATTTCTCAAACATCAAATACACATCGCCTTCGACAACCACTTCACCCTTTGTCCATCCACATAGTGATGCAGGAAATGACATGGTTTATAGCCACTATAGGGACTTTGGATCTAATTGCACAAACTGTTGAAAGTTCGAATAATGAGTCCCTACTTGAAAAATAAGGTCCACCCGCATTTGAAGCAACTCCTTAGACTGATAGGGTCAAGGCTCCAGCAGTAAACCTTCCCATTGAAACTAGTATTGTGCAAGAGACAACTAGGGACGCTTATGTCAAGAAGACTCCAAATATTGGTATGCCCAACAAAGTTCAGGATCTTGTTAGGTCTCCTTCTCATGAAGGCATTCAAGAGAAGACTCACTTTTCTCTTACTCCTGGGTCTTAATCCCACTAGGCATGCTAATTTGTTCGCAAGTGTTTTTAGCTAACAATTACGAGTTTAAATAGTCTGCTAACTCAAAAAATCTCAGAAGCAATTTGTACAAATCACGTGTACAAGAAAGTATGTGTGCAATTTGTGCAAATCACGTTTAGGAATAAGTTGTCGAAGACGGTTATCTTTAGTTTGGTGTATATATATATATATATATATATATATATATATATATATATATATATATATATATATATATATAGAGAGAGAGAGAGAGAGAGAGAGAGAGAGAGAGAGAGAGAGAGAGAGAGAGAGAGAGAGAGAGAGAGAGACGTCTTAAAAGACCTGCAGATGGGGAAGGAACATCACGTCCACTAGAATTGACACCTGAAATGATAGAAATAGTGAGACAACTAGCTCTAACTGAGACGAGACGCGAGAAGACGACACATGACACGACGCTAAAGGCCAAAATTGAGGAAATGAAGAAGAGACATTTTGATATGGAGGAGCAAATGCGACAAATTTTGTTCTCACAAACGAACCATGGTTCAATGAGTGGAAATCAAGAATTTGATGGAAATGAAGGACTTGGTGGCCAAGAAGTAGTAAATGAGGAGGATGAAACTGAAGAAGACGAGTTATTTAGCGATGATGATTTTTTTATTGTTATTATGCTTGTGGCGTGAATATGACATGACTAATGATTAATTTTAGTGAATATAATTTTAATTTTTGAATTTTATTAATTATTATTTTTTGTAATAATTATTATTTGAAAATATTTTTATTAATTATTAATTATTATATTTTAATAATTATTTTTGTATTTTATTTTTTTATTAAAAAATATCCTGCAAAATAGAAATAACGTGGCAAAATTCTGACAAAAAAATCACTAGTGGTGTATTTTCCAAGTTGTTATTAACAATTTTGTGGTGTGAATTTCACAAGGAGTGCTCTTGCGACGTATTTCAACCACGTCATTAATTTCCTTTTGTAATGTGTTATTTGGGTCTGTGACGTGAATTTCACGTGTCAAATAAATATTTTTGTTAGTATTCCTATGTATCTTTGATCGAAAGATTTAGTGAATAGAATTAAAATGATAAAAATAACAATTAAAATAATATAACTTTTTAAAAATAGAAAAAAATATTTAGCGGAAAAAATTGAAGTAATATTATAAGTAAAGTTGGTTGAGATATTTATGTCCTGTAACAATTGTTTTGAAAAATACAAAATATTAAAACAAAGTTTTTGATGAATATAATCAAAATACTACTTACATTTTTGAGAAGTTTATTTAAAAACAATTTAAAATTAATTTTTTTATGAAATGTTTAGTGAATATAGTCAAAATAATATGTATGTAATATTTGAAAGGAAAAAAAGAAATATATCTAATTTATTGAGATATTTATACGAGTGAATTTCTTCCAACAACTCATGGTTATGGTTCAAACTTTTTTTAAAGAAGACTTTTATTATGCATTATAGTCTCTACATAAAATTATAGAAGTAAAAGGTGTCGTGGTCCGTGGATTTTCACGCGCACACATAAAATAATTATAGTAGTTGGATTAGAATTTTGTATTTGTCTATTTGTTCAATTCGTCCCCTTTTAATCCTTTTAACCTCTCTGCCTTAAGACTTAAAAAAAAAAAGGGTATGTTGCATCGCCCGTCCGTCAATCTAATTATTAAACATTCAAAATATTTATTTTGATTGGTTGAATGTTAATATTTAAACTATAACTTTTAAACTTTTGTTGATCGTTCTATTTTAGTTGAATTTTTTTTGATGATTTTAGATTTTTAACTATCATTTTAGTTAATTCTAATAATTTTAATTTTTGATGATTTTATTTTATATATTTATTTTGTGAATATATGTTATATTTTTTTAAATAAAATTTTTTAAAAAGATGTTTTATAAAAATTATTTTAAAAAATAAATGAATTTAATTAAAATATAAAAAAAATTCTATTAATTTATTTTAAATCCGTCAATCTATTACCTTGATGTAACGAAATAGATATTTCATCTGTCAAATTTATTCACCTCATCTCTTTTTAAAGGGTTTAATACAGGTGGAGGGGATGTGAACCCTTACCCCTAATTATACTATTTATTTATACTATTGACAAATTAATTGACATCTTATACTATATATACTATTTTTGATTCATGATAATAAAATAAAATAATAATACTGTAAGAGTGATGCGTAAGTAGCGGAACAGTCTCAAGAGTTTTTTTTTTCTTGTTTTGTTGTTTTGTTTTAAATGTCCTGTTACAGTTTAGTTGTTGTTTTTATTTTTTTCCCTATTTTATCGAATTAAGTTTAATTAATACGTGATTATCTCTGAAACAAAACATTCTTATTTTTGGGCTTAGGCCCTTAATAAAAAAACATTGTTATTTTAATGTGATTCACTCTTTAAATAATTATCACTCCAAGAGACCCTCTACCTTAGCCATCTTTTCATGCTTCTCCTACACTCAACAATACTGCTTTTTTTAGGTATGTCTTATTTATACTTTTGATTTTTCATTTACTTCAACACATTAACTATTTCATGAGGTTTGTATCTTCAATTATTCTATTTTTATTTTTCTCTATATTTTGTGCTGCCGTTTTTAGAGAGCATTAACAATTTTTTACCCTCTTTAATGGTGGAGAGACAGTAAAGAGATTTTATATTATAAAGGAGTCATTAATTTAGCTATGACTTCTTTTGTTATAAAAAGAATTTTTAGTTGTGATTCGATAACTTACCTTATACACCCTTAAAAATCATTATGAATATTGTTTTGCAATATTGAAAAGAAGTGTTTGAATTTGATCAAGAATGATTTTTCCTCTCTCACCTCCAAAGTATATTAATCAAACAAGAGTGGTTCATATATTAGTATTAGTATTCATAATACCAAACCCTAATGTTTCATAAATAAAACACTGTGTTAGGTTTAAAGATTTTGTAAATAGAAAGAAGGCCAAAATCAAGTTCAATAGGTTTACAAATTGCTAATAAAAATTTGGATATATCACTTGAATAGGTTAAGTTCTGTTAATTATAATAAACTTTATGATTCAATTTCTTTCTACCAAACCCTTTTCTAAAACACTACATTATAAGTTTATGAAATAATTAATATATTTAATCTATACATAAATCAGTATCATTAATTGTTTAACAAACGCCTCCTTAATGATTGAAAGGTGTACTATTGATATTTGTGCATTTAAATAATTTTTTAAAAATAGTTTAGCACAAAACTCGCATAATTTAAATTTCAATCTATAGTATGATATTTGAGTTTAAATCTCATGACAGGATGCAAGAAAGTGACAACAACAGCAACAACAACGTTGTTACACATCAAGCATGTTCAGCATGCAAACATCAAAGAAAAAAATGCAGTGATAACTGCACATTAGCACCGTATTTTCCATCAAACAAAAACAAAGAATTTCAAGCAGTTCACAAAGTTTTCGGAGTTAGCAACATAACAAAAATGGTAAAGAGTTGTGAAGAAACAGAAAGAAAAAGAGTAGTGGATTCATTGATTTGGGAAGCATTGTGTAGACAAAAAGATCCTATAAATGGTTCTCTTGGAGCATATAAAAAAGTTTACAATGAGTATAGAAAAGTATTTGAAGAACTTAGAATAATAAAAGAGCAAAATCAATTATTGCACATGCAAAGTAATCAAGGGTTAATATCAACCAAACCAATAAGTGATTCTAATGGAATGGATTATCATCTTCTTCATCAGAATAATGGTGTTGGTTCTTCATTATATACTTCTTATTATTCACATTATTTACAAGATTATGACAATTTGAGGACAGAAGTTGCTATTCCAATTCAGCAACACTCATCACAGAGTTTGAGGCAGGTACTATACAACTTATAAAAGTTCATATGGTCTATTTTTTTTTTGGGTTTAAATATATTTTTATTTATTTATTTATTTATTTAAAAAACCGATATATTTATTTCAATAAGATTTAAGATTTTTCAAATAATTTTTTTATGTATTTAACCACAATAAACTACCATATTTTAAAAATAATTATGAAGGTTTTTTTTATAAACCAATATGTATAAAATGTTATGATAAAGGGATTTAAAAATCAGAAAAAGTGAGTAAATATTTTTTTAATTTATTGTTTTGATTGATTTTAATGAAAATAAAATGGGCCTGTCTAATAAAAAATCAAGCCAGGACTCTAAGTTTTTTTTATAGATTACTGGCTCTTAATGGCATTGGTTATTCCAGATCAAAATAGCAAAAAAAAAAGTTTTAACTCAAAAAAATACATTGCAACCATGAATATGAAATTATTTAAATTACTTTCTATATTATTAGAATAAAACATATTTTTGACTAAAATATTTTTGTAAAATAATAATAAAGAATTATTTATTTAAATCCGGTTGAATATTAAAATCTTCAACTTCTATACCGATTCATTGACTCGGTTTTGATTACCTTGTGAATTTTCCTATTTCTAAGGAGGTGTTTGAGATGGTTGCAAATTTTTTATTTTAAGAAGTCAAATTTAAAAACAAACTGTTTTTTTTGAGTAAAATGAGATTGAATTTATTTTACCTAATTTTAAATCAATTTTCACTTAAATATAAAAATCAAGAAAAAAAGGTTTTATAGTTCTTGTTCATATATTTTATTAAAAAATAATATTTAATAACAAAATGTTTTATTAAAATAGGTTGAATTTGTTCTTTTTAACCTAATTTTAAAACCGCTTCAAATTAAATATCAAAACCACAAAAACAAATTTTATAGTTCTAATTTTTTGTTTTACTTGAGTTTATGTTATTTTTTAGTCAACCCTCATTTTTTAAAGAAAAAAGTGTTAATAATTTAGAGTTCAATTAAGAATTAAGTAAAATTTGAGTGAAAATGCTTCCATCTAAATTCAAACTAGAGTAGTCCTTAAAAGGTTCCTATAAAATTAGAATACATAAAAATAACATAAATATATATTTAAACGCCACATTAAATTATATCATTTTTTATTGTCTTCACCTTTAAATATGTAAATTACCATTTAAATTAAACGAATATAAAAATTAATGTATCATTTTTCTGTATCTATATTTTAGGTGATGAATTCAATCAGTGAACAGTGGGAGCATATGGAAGAAGGCACTAGGGTTGGTAATCATGCAGTGTGAAGAAAGTTTCATATTTGGATTTGAAATTTCAAAACTGAGATATGAATCTTTTAGACTTTTCAGCATTTTTTTAATATTATAAATATGTCGTTTTTCTAAGTTAAAGATTTTATTTTCAAGAGAATATGTGCATTAGTTTGGATATATAGTGACATATTTCTCTCTCTCATGGTTTTATATTTTCTACAGTAAGTAGAAGGGATAAATTATGGTTTATCAATCGATTTTTACAAATTTCTTCTCATTTGATGGAATATAAAATATTTGAACTCAAACAAACAAATTTCAATACTATTTTCATTCATCTCATTCACATTGTATTTTAAATATTACTTTCGTTCAATACATTTATTTTTGTATTATGGTATTAAAAGTGTATATGATCGTAGGGGTTCTTCTTAACCTTGTATAATCGAACCTTGGATTTTCACTGGCTTTAGTTGTTTCCTTGATGTCATGAAATAACCAATGAATCACATACATAAATCTCCTTATAAATTGATGGATAAACTACATAAGCCACATAACAAGCCATCACTCATGTCTTTAAGGTGAGAATGAACAACTTACACTTCTACTATCCTCTTACACCTCCAAAATTTTGGAGAACAACTACGCATTCCATATGTTCATGTGTAAGTGGTTCTCTCATATATCTCAATTTCTATCAATTTCTAAAATTATATGAGCATGAGGTACTCATTTATCCTTATAATTCTTATAATTGATTGTATTTCTAACTTCTAATTGATTATGATTATACTCTAATCAATTAGATTGTCTTAAACTCATTAAATTAAAATTCCTTTTTGAGTCAAACTCAAACCTATAAATAGAGGCTCCATTTTTCATTTCAAATTATCCAGAATCGTGTTTTGACATTTTCATTTCTCACTTTCTCTATAAAATTTTCTTTAACTTTCTCTCGCTAATGTTTTAGCCTATATGCTTTTGTGAGAAAACTCATTTTGTGAGTCAGGATACATTTGGAATTATGGAAATGGTAGAATTATAAATCCACCAAGGGAATTTTTTGTATACACCTTGGTTGAATATTATCCATTTATGGATTTGTTTGGGTTAGAAGGTAAGCCTGTAAAAAGCTTTTGTTTGGTATTGTGTGATTCAGGTCTAGTTTAGGTTGGAGATCAGCCCATGGTAAAATCTCCTAGGTTCTTGGTTAGTCCGATGTTAAAACCAAGATAGGTTAAAGCTCAACCCGATATTAAAAGCTTTAGAAGTTCGAGATCAGACCGGTGTTAAAACCAAGATAGGTTGAAGCCCAGTCGGATATTAAAAGCTTCATAAGTTCCAGATCAGCTTGTTGTTAAAAACAAGATAGGTTAAAGTCCAGTTTGGATATTAACCGTTCCAAGGTCCATGTTTCTGGAAAGAGGACTAACCACTTCCATCCACCATTGGGAAGAAAGATTGACCACTCCACTCCTTTGTTTATTTTGAAGAAAATATGCAAATGCTCATATCTATCATTTTGTATTTCTTGTTGAAGATCAACCATCATTTCCTTATATAAGGAGGTTCATGAGTCTTTCCTACTTAAAGCTCTCAACGTTTATTGGAAACTCTCAAGATCAATTATTAGAGATATGACAAAGTCATTTTTTACTAAACCTATATAATTCTTGGTGTTCTTTTTCTTCCTTTAACTCTTTTAAATTTTCGCAATTTATTTTCTGCCTTTTATTTTCCGCTGCTAAAATTTTCAAAAATATTTTAAAACTCTGATCTTAATTCCCAAAGTTTTTCAAAACCACAATTTTCTAAGCCATATAATTCACCCCATATCGTGTGTGAAGTCTCAAGTCTAACACATTTCAAATCAGCCAAGTATTTTGAAATAACGCTTATGAAATTGAAGAGTTGACCCCTGAAAGTCGAATTTTGAGGATAAATGATAAGTACTTACAAAAGTACAAGCCTATACTGCAAGAGGTTCAAATAGCAGACGGGCAATAATACATAAAAAAAATAGAATGCTAAAATGGTGTTGAAATTAAAAAAACATGCCAAAATGGCACATTGTCATTAATACAATCAACTGATAGAAAATAAGGTCGAAAGTTTGAAGTGGAAAGTCATTTTGAAGCTTCTCAAGATGTCTTTTGGCAAATCTGATCTTGGTATCGTTCATAGAATCTTCAATGTTCATTTATTCTACTTCTTCCTCCAGCGCACAAGCAACATCAACATGTTGAAGACCAACATTTGCTTCTTGCTTGCGTTTTTCATTGCTGGAAGCTAATATAGAAGCTTAAATGTCAACTTTTTGTTACTTCACTTCTTTGACCTTTTGTTGCAGTTCTTCTATTTGTTTCATCTAGTTTAATATGTTTGCACTGTAAGTTGCCACTTCCTGATCCAGATCTTCGTTGGCATGTGTTTCCAGTTTGTTGACTCGATCTTGAGATTTAACAACTAAGGCCCATTCTTGAGCATTGGCATCATTTTGCATCTTAAGACTGTAAACATATTCTTTCTTTATCCTGATGTTCTGAGAAGTTTGCTTGAGGAATGACTCAACCTCAAGTATGAAGTTGATAAGGGCATCATGGTGAATATGGATGGTTAAGTTGTTTCAACAGACTTTTGATTTCATAGACATTGACAAGAATGTTTTTGAGTGTCAGAAATAGATCCACAAAGACAACTTTTCCTTTCAGATGATGAATCAATGCAGTAGAAGAAGAACCAAATGGTTCATTTCCTGAAGTAATCGAAGAGCTTGTAGATTTTTCCACAGAAAGGCCTCAACTACTCATAATAATCTTCAAAGCTTCTACAAGATCCTTATGATTTCCTTGTGTTGGATGATCATCTTGGTTCCCTTGTGATTGATCAACATGATCTAGAGTACCTGGTGTCAAAACACTTTTTTTCTGCACCATTCGGCTGATGGTCAGTGTTAGAATCCTTAAAATCAGTTAAAGGTTATTTAAAGTTTGGGTCGTCTGGGCTATCAGATAATTGGTCGAGATGTTGGTCTTCACCAACTTCATTGGATAATTCAACAATGATTTCCTTGACTATTTTTTTCCGACTGGATTGACAGGTGTTGCTGGTTGGATTGATGGCAAACTTGTTGTTAAAGGAATTGACCAATGGATACTCGAATTAACATTCGTTATAGGAAATACAACAAAAATAGGTTTTTCCTGTAAAAGAAAGCAGACAAGTGATATAATGATATTGTAAGAGATAAATTGTAAAGGAGATGGAGATTGTAATTTAAAGTACCACAGAGGTCCCGATGCTAGGGCTTAAATCGTTTTTTTAAACTCTCGTCAGAAATGTTAAATTCTGGGCGTTTTAGTTTCTTTTTTTAATGGGTCTTCTTATTTTTCTTCATCATCTTCATAAATGGTGATAAGAGGTTCTTTTCTTGTTAGTTTGGATGGACTCACCTTAACAACTTATCTTTTGGTTTTCTTCTTATTGGCTTTATGAAATTTTGAAGTCCCGACTGAGACATTTTTCTTCTTGGCATCTCAAAAATATGAGGCTTCAACTTTCTCTACCAAGTCCTTCTGATGTTTAGTAGAAGTGGGTTGACTAGAAACCAAGTTTTCATTACTCTCGTCGGCAGGCTCGATTTATATATCATCCTATTGAGCTCTTTTTTCAGACTAAAGCATTGGTAAATATTAGTATGATAAGAATGGATTGAGGAAATATAGGAGAGTCAGAAAGTAAGTAAGACCTGTGTTTTTTCACTTTCAAGAGCGACAATGGCTTTGTTTTTCTTGGCTTTCTTTTTCGGGGTGGCAGTAGTGGCATTACTTCCTCTTTTTCGACTCTGTAAAATAACAAGGATAAGCGAGAGATAAATAAAATTTTGGTGTCGAGAGAAAGAATAAAGGTCTAGAAGGTTTACCTTTTTTGTTTCATGTTGGTGGTCAGACTTCTCACCATCATTGGTTGTTTCTATTTGCTTTTTCTTCGACTCTTTTGAAGCAAAATGTGTGGCTATAAACATTTGACACAAGTAAATAAAGTGAAACATAAAAGAAGTTAATAGGTTCCTAAGAGTCTTGTATCTATCCTATTGAGATGGGGAACAAGATTTGAACATGTTCAATATCAACATAAAGATGGCATATATATTTGTTTATGTTGTACTTAGTTGAAACTACTCTTTGACGAGGTTTTTTCAGTTTACTATTTAAAGTTGACAAAGATCCACAAGTAAACCAGTATAAAAATGGAGGATGACAAACCAAGCCAAATTCACAGGTTGGTAATGGTGGAAATTTGAAGAATTTTTTGTAAAGAAAAATCATACCTATTTTTTAAATAAGGAGGAATTTTCAAGTTTGAGATTTTTTCAATAACTTTTTGTTTTAAAGTAAGGGTCGCATCATAGATAATTTGACTAAGCTAGCATGAGATATACACAGTTTCGAAGTATTTTTGAAAAGCTAGAATTTCCTTGATATGCGTACCTCGACTTTTCTTGATTTAGTCTGTAGAGATGAAAAAGCGTCTGTTAAATTTTGAAGAAGAAGCGAACGATGCTGAGACAGAGCGAGATGATAAGATGGCCACCATTTTTAGAATTTTTATGTGCATAGATAAAAAGCTTGAAATTTAAAGGGGGTTAAAGTGATGTCTTCTTTGGAATGGAAGTATAGACATGATTGATATTCTTCTTCTAACAGTTCAGTAGTGGCAAGGAAGATTTCAGCCCTATTGCGGAAAAAAGACTTAGGTAGAAATTGGATGAAACCAAATTGTCTGGACACCAGGTTAGAAATTGGTTGATAACTAACAAGTCTCAGGTCACCTCTCCCCAGTGCAATTCTGGTCGATAGAATAGTAGGATTGAGAAAAGAACCCCATATGTCGAGAGTCTCAAATTGTTATTCAGGGGAAATAGGTGGAAATTCACTTTTTAACCAAGTTGGCCCATAACTTTGACTGGAAAAAAGGAGTCATAGTGGGGACAAAGGTAGCGCAGTCTGCATGCATGAAGAAGTATTTCTTGAAGGTTGTGTCGGTTGGAAAGCCAGTATCTTATGGAGTAAGTAGAACAAGCCTAATGGCTTTAACCCATATTTCTTCGACTTGTTTTTCTAAGTCGAAAGGGATGGTAACCCTCAGACAAGGTTAAAAAAGGCATAAGTCACAATTGTTGAAACCACATAGGGCCAGAGATCAGAAACTTTTGATCTAGAGTGGTTATGGATTTTACGTCAAACGAAGCAAACTCAAGAGCTTCATACATGGAACCTAAAATTAGCTTGCTAAGGCAGATGTTTTGCCCCTCATGGATTTGGGTTGCCAAATTTATGAACTTTTTGGATACCTGCAGAGAGCTAGAACAAAATAAAAATTGGGATAGCCAAAAAGTGAGGAAAGCAATGTGCTTATAGTCGAAGACTTCCAATGTTAGTCTTTGTATTTATCTTAGATGTAGTTACTATAGCTTGGACGAGAAACATATAAGTTTAGTTTGATTTTATTTTTTAGAGAAGGATCGAAGATTTCCCCAGTGGGTTGAAGGCCAATAATGACAACCACATCGAAAAGGATATGAGTTACCATTCTACAACAAAGGTGAAAGGTGTTAGTCGAGCCTTCCCAAAATAAAAAGGCTAAAAAATAAGCATGTTGGCATTGCACTTGGGGCTAACTTTTGACAATTGAATCAAATTATAAATACCTTGGTCTTTCTAAAATTGTTCCTTTTTTCTTTTTTACTTTATTTAACCAATTGACGTAAGCCTCATTTTTAGTAGCGGGAGAGGAACGAAAAACACGATGGGGTGAACTCATGAACCCTAACTCATAGGTTTTGTATTCAAATGGATTAGCAAGGAAAAAACTTCTTTAGTTGTTCAGTTTTTTTAGAAGATATAGGAAATGGGCTCTAGAATGCATGAACATTACCTGAGATAGAGAAAGGGATTAGTACCTGGGAGACCCAAATAATTGATTTTTCTTCCTCCATTGGTGGTTCAGGGATGCAGGTATGATCACCAGGAAGAGCATGAGTGGTAACTTCAGAAGGAAACGAGATTGAAAGTTGTTGTGTTGAAGAAGAAGAAGAAGAAGCCATTATCTTTGAAATTTGACGGAGGAACAAAAGTGACAGTCTATAGAAGTTGAAGATTCTTAGGGTTCTGAAGAAGAAGAAGTTTTGAAAAGGGGAAAATATATAGTGGAAGAAAATGTTTCAGTGTCTCTCTCAAATCTAGACAAATGGCACTTGAGTTTTTCTGATTTAAAATCAATTACATGATTTCTTTATTGTAATATAATATTTTGGCCCACAATGTCCTAGGAAATCAGAATCATGAAGATTAAGTTCACGCATGTTTACTGACGTGGTAGTTTGGTTAAAGTGGTCATGATGAGCATGACGTATGCAAGCCACCTTAAACAGTGTCAAGTAGTTACTAAAAATGTCACCTTTCTTCCATCTTGTGAATATGAGCAAAAATGGCATTTTTCGACGACATTTGTTAGCTTGAGAATTTTGGTTTAGTAATTCGACATTAAAAGTGTGATATAAAGGTTGAGATGGCTAAGTATAAAATAATCTAGCTATAGTTTCGACATTTGAAGGGGTGAGTTCGACTCACTTATTAGATGTTTTGGGACTTAGTCTATTTTGAGTTCAAGGTAGATAACCTAGAGATCTGACAAGCTTGGTTTAGAAGAATATTAGGAACAAATTCACGAGATTCTGGTCACTCTCTCACTTCAAAACACATTCAGAATCTCGAAAAGGTTCGATAGTAGAAACTCTCGAAAAAAGCAGTTAGGAGATTTAAAAGTGCAGGTCAAGTCGAAGACATGTGAAAGCAAACTAGAAGGTTGAAAGCTCACGTAAGGGAATAAATGTTGATTTCTATGGAGATAACTATTATTGACGGTTAACATTGTAATAATACAACAAGGGGAGGGGTTGAATTGTGTTTGACTTTTTCTTCCTTTTTAAAACTCCAATCAGATTTTGAATACAAAGTCTAGAACCTGAATAGGATGTGAGTGATAAGTAGTGGATAAGGAATGAAATAAAGAAGGATACATACAAAAGTTATCCAGGTTCCTCTTATAAACCGAGAGTAGTCCAGTCCCCTTGCACTTCCAAGGGATTTCACTATAATCAGACAAGATTACAATTTGTTCAAGACTATAAGCAAAAGATTTTCAATGCTCACACATAAATTAAGAGACTTCTAATGCTCAAGCACACAAGAAAAAGATTTCATATACTCAAGCATACAAGCAAGAGACTACTAATGCTCAAACACTAAGTAAGATACTTCTAACAATCTACCTAACAAATAAAAGATTGTTTAGGGGTAATACACTTGATATAAAATTAGAGGTGTAGATAAAATACAATATAAGAAGTCTCTTTAAGACTTAGGGATTTCTAAGATATACAAAGATAAGAAATCTTAAGTTAAACTCGTGCTTATGTTTTGACAGAGGAACAACTCTTTGAATGCAATAGTTCAGTATATTTCTTTAAATCTTCGACTCCTTATATAAAGAAGGAAAAGAGTTGTTGGAGAGTTTGCATAAGAGAGTTTTTGAGAAGCTTGATTTAAAGACTTTAAGATGTTTCTTGATATGGATAATGTCGTTGAAAGGCCATTTGGAATTCCTTTGCTTCAAAAGGAATTATCAGTTACATCCCAACTGTCTATATGAAAAATAACTTAGGTATTCACGTGATCAAAAGAAGACAAAATAGCCTCAGAGTCTGAGAGAGACCTATCAGAGTCACCTTGATCTCTGCGTTTTGACTGACTTTAGATTTTGATCTTCAAAAGTAGACTTCTTCAAAGTCTGGCATTCAGAAGATGACTTATTCAGAGTCTAGTCTTTAGACGTTGACCTCTTCAGAGTTTGTTCTTCAGCTACTAGTCCTTCAGATTCTAATCTTTAAGTTTCTCTCTAGATGTTCATTAACAGAACCAATACTTAGATTATTCCTGAAATTTTAGTTTATGGTCTTGCACACTTGAACAAATATTAGTATACCCAATTGTTCTTTAAATACTTTTTTGTCATCAAAACCTAGGGGATATGGTACAAACTAATTTTATTCCAATAATTTCCCTCTTTTTGATGATGACAAACACAAGTATTTAAGAACAATGATTGTTAATTTAATTAACAACTTGAATTCAAAATCTGAGGTTTGTAAGCTCCCTTTGAGTCTAATAGTCAAGAGGGTTAGGTTTGTAATATACTCTTAAGTTAATCCAAGTTAATTAAATTTAAACTTTAAAGCACAACAATTGATTCTTTAAATTTTAAGCAATAAAAGGTTCTCAAACTACCAGATTCAGATGCTTAAATACTTATCTTACTCCCCATTTTGTCATAAAAAAGAGAGACATAAAGAATAAGGGAGATAAGAAAAGATACTCAAGAAAACAAGTTATAAAGTTAAAAGAGAATTTCCAGAAGCACAATAATCGTATAATCAAATCGAGAAAGTTAAATGTTCGGGATTTTATCCAATCTTGATAAAAATGAATCAAAATCATATCTGTTTATCCCCCATTGTCATCAAAGAATATAAATAATTTTAAGACGTAATCTATCTTAAAAAATTAGAAATACGGTTGTAATTTGGCTAGAATGGTTGTGAACAACTCTTTAATTCTCGAGATGAAACAATAGTAGTCAAAGCTGACAAATGAGCATTTGAGAGAAACAATAGTAGTCAAAGTTGGGGAGATGTGCTTGAAGACCACAAATATTTCTCTTTCTTATGTCCATTGAGGCACAATAAACAAAGTTGATTTTGCTTTATCCCAAACTCTCCATTTAAGCAGGATTTCGTTACTAGCAAGGTCATGTTCCTCTTTATTACATCTAGCTATTCTCATATTAGACAATACGAGCAAATCATTTAATAATTATAAGAGGGGCTCCTCTAAGGAAGTCAGCAAGGCCATTGGGAGGCACAAAGATGATAAGATCAAATCCTCTGAAGGTGTAGGAACACAAGCTTGCACATCTATGGTATGAAGGACTTTAGTGTCAAGGATGAAGAATCTTAAGAAAAATAAGGATCTAGCTTATGAAAGTGGATCAAACACTGGTGATGACTAGAGAACCTTCATCGAGTCAGGTGGTTGGATTGACAACTAAGTTTGAAAATTGTAACCTTTTGTAGTCATCTAATTAGATTTTGAGAATCACTATGGATTTGTAATAGATTCTTGATCAATAATAACTGATCCTTTTCTCATTACATTTGTTTATGAATCTTTTGCCACTAACATACTTTGAGTGAGCCACCAGTAGAGATGTTACAAAGAATTTTTCAACCATTTCAGCCGAGTTTTGTTGAACAACCATTGGAGTTGTATGGTTTAGGGTTGAAAAGATTCAAGTGTAAGTGGTGAGAGTTGTGTTGTGTGTGGAAATAGTGATACAATGAATTTTTAAAAATGTTTTAATCACCCAAACATTTTAAAAAAATAATGATGACCTAGGGGCGCCAAAACATGGTTTTATTTCACCCAAGAAAATAACTCCCAAAGGCTACTCAAAACATTTATGTTAGGCGATAGGCCTATATCTAGAAAGGGGGGGGGGGGGGGGGAGTTGAATAGATCCCAAGTTAAAAAGTTATTTGAAACTTTGATTTAGTATTTTTTGGCGCATAAGCACGTTTTAAATATTTCCCGGATTCAAAATCGTTTAACCGAACCTACTATTGAAAAGCTCAGATATGCGTAATAGTACCAATAAAATGATAACAATCCACAAGTCAATTAACAACTATTAAGCACAACTAATTGAATACTCTACAATAGTAAAAGTCTATCTCCAACGATATCCACACACAAAAAACTAAGTCAAACAATTTATCGAACACTTGGTGTGCGAAAAACAAAGTTTGGAATTTTATATGGTGTTTGTTGCTCTAAGAAATCCAATCACAACCAAATGGTTTATGATCAATACAACAAAGACAAGATTCAAAATGTAATCAAAATTATGATCAAAATTATGTTGATTCGGTGATCAAAGCAATTGACAATTTTGGAATTGAAAAATAAAAGAGAGAGAGAGAAAGTACACAAGGCTTTCACTCAACTGAATTAATCCCAAGATAATACTTGTTGGACCCAAGATTTGTCAGCACGATCCACCGTTT
The DNA here is from genome assembly GCF_024323335.1 of Lathyrus oleraceus. Taxonomy (NCBI): domain Eukaryota; kingdom Viridiplantae; phylum Streptophyta; class Magnoliopsida; order Fabales; family Fabaceae; genus Lathyrus; species Lathyrus oleraceus. The sequence continues at coordinate 249,138,700 of NC_066585.1, read as the reverse complement.
CAAGCTACTCACTTACCGACATACCTAGTCTCAAGGCTTTCACTCGATCGGATTCGAATTGCACAATCTTGTCAAAAACCTTCAAACCCTAAAGATCTTGAAGGAAAAGCCCAAACCAACTTTCTTATTTGAATCCCTCAAAGATTGCAACCCAATATTCTCGGTACAACAAACCTAATTGGATGTTATCAATCATAATCTAGATGACACCCAATCAAAAAATGATTATATGTAGTTTGATTGTGTGTATGCATAGATTAAATTAAAGATGATGCGATGCTTTGAAATCTTGGATTCATGTAGGTTTTACTCACTATAGAAACCTTACTAGAGAATGATGCATGTACCAAGTATTTACATGTGTGAGAGTCATAAGAGGCAAAAGGAATGCAAAAGGAAAGGGAACATATGCGATTTTTAAAAACATTTAGTCGATAGCTCAACCTATACGATTCATGTGTCGACTTATTCAAGGCATGTGTCGACCTGTTGGAAGCATGTGTCGACCTGTAAGGCTATGTGTTGTCTATAGGTCGACCTGAAGACTCAACACATAAGATATACGCTACAGGCTTTAATACTGCAACATATGTGTCAACCTGAAGTTTAAAAAAGTCATTTATAGGTCAACCTGTAGTCGTATGTGTAGACTTATAATGATGATTTTTCACTTAAACTAAGTTTCTCATGCTTAACACACTATTTTGATGCATAAATATTTTTCAGACCATTTCCAATGATGTTTACATGCTTCCTAATGCAAGAACGCTAAAATGCACAATTAGACTCGGATGATACCGTCAAATATACATAAACGTTATTTCCTAGTTTTGACATCATGCAAAACATATATAAACAGAAGAGGCACTCACAATTCATGACAACAATAAAAATATATATGACAAATGTCACACTTTTTTGCCTTAACAAAAAACACTTGGTTAAACCCATATATATAACTCAGAGTCTAGAAGATAGAAAATTCCTAGAGGGATTTTGACTTAGGACCTTCTAACCCAGAGAACCTTCTCACTCAGAGGACTAATCAGCGTCAAATAACCCACAATTACATATTAAGCAACCATAGGCTATACAACCTGAGATATATCATAGTGAAGTTAAGCTTTGTAATATCAAGAATACTCTGGTTCACACAGGGTATCCCTAGTCCTAAGTGATATCTACTGTGGAGTAACCTTATGAAAACCTTATCAATGGCGGTCCAGCCTAATTGATAACCACAAAACAATCTCAATTGGTCCGAAAGAGAAAGCAAGAAACACATCAAAAGGTTACCGTAAACATAATATTATAAATGCAAATGTAAACGCAAATTCGTTACAATTCTAAATCAGGGACACCCCCTAGCATTGGGGGGTTTAGCTACTCATATTATTTAAAACAAATGCAAGATAAAAATTACACATTACAAGTAATAGGATGAACATAACAATTTTCTAAAGGTTAATACTCAACTGTTAAAAAAAACACTTGTCAGAAGACCTTTTAGATTTGTGACACATAAGTGGACATATGTCAGAAAAAGCAGTTAAAAACTTTTTTAGTTATATACTGTCAGAGACAACTAATCATACTTGAGCATCAGAGACTGAGATACTTCAGAGGCTACTATTCCTCAGAAATTGATTCAGAGCTTCTGATCTCAGTAGCTTCTAAACATCATTAGACTCTGATCATTCAGAAGCAAACACTATTCTTTTTTCAAAATGCATGTTTAGATTCTTTTTAATACAATCAAATCTTTATATAGTAAGAGGCATGATAAATATATCATCCCATTGATGATCAGTATCAATGAACTATACATCTATCACACCCTTCTGATTATATTCTCTAGTAAAATGATGTTTTATTTCTATGTGTTTGGTTCTTGAATGTTGAATACGATTCTTTGTCAAATAAATATCAGTAATATTATCACAAAAGATTGGAATAATGCTTTCACATATCTGATAGTCTTTCAACTGATATTTCATCCAGAGTAGTTATGTGCAATAACTTGTAGCTGAGATGTATTTTGCTTCTACTATAGACAAAGCAATAGTTGCTTATCTTTTACTAGCCCAGAATATTAGGTTTTCACCTATGAATTGACTTTTTCCACTAGTGAGTTTTCTCTCAATTCTATCCCCCGCATAATCAATATCACATAATCCAACTAACTTATAATCTAGGATTTTTTTATAAAGCAACCATATATTGGTTGTTCTCTTCAGATACCTAAAGATCCTCTTAACAACAGTTAAGCAATTCTCTCTAGGATTTGACTGAAATCTTGTACACAAACAAACAATAAACAAAATATATGGTCTAGAAGTTGTTAAGTAAAGTAAACAATCCATCACGCCTTTATATAACTTCTAACATACTTTGGTGTTACTTTCCTCTTTGCTCAAATTGCAAGTTGGATGCATAGGAGTTGTCATTATATTGAAATCATCTAGCTTGAATTTCTTCAGAAGCTCCTTTATGTATTTTGTCTAATGAACATATACTTCATTTTTGCATTGATTGATTTGAATTTCAAGGAAGAACTTCAGCTCTCGCATCATACTTATCTCAAACTCAGCTTGTAACACCCTAAATCCCAGACTTAAATTTTAAAGATAAAATTATATATAGGATGTTACTTCGCCAAATACTCTCGTACATAAACATGCAATTAAATAATTCACAACAGAAGATAAACAAAAATACGTATGAATAAAAACATTTATGAAAAACTCCATAAAAGAGAGTTACAACTCATAACATAAAATCACAAGCGTCGAAATCCCCGATGTTACCGACTATAGCATTTATTAGACTAAATAGAGAAAAATAGTAAATGCTAAGAGGGCGTCGAAGTCATCTCACAAATATCACATATATCACTCTTGGTGATTACCTGTACAAAATTGCACAAAGTCAATCCAACAAAATAAACAAGGGGTAAGAATACACTTATAAGTAATAACGATGAAATTTAGCAACAGGATGTCAAACACATCTAACAATAAGATTAATACACAAACACATGCACCAATACAAATACAAATATCATTATCAACATATGCAATGTTATAATGCACCAACTCCATCACCTATATGCATGTGGTACCAAGTTATTGTGGATATTTCTTCCACGGTCTCCGGTCCCTCACATGAACCGACGATCCCCACCAAAAGATTAAAGACCCGCCTATGGTCTCTCAACTAGACTAATGATCCTACCAAATAGATTTGAGGCTCATCTCTGGTATCTCAATTGAATCAACGATCCCATCAAATGGATCTGAGGCCATATTGGACAGAAGTCATACCTACTCTAAAATATATGCATGCATGGTAGTATGAACAAGCAAAACATGCATTTCACCAAAAGAATTTTTTTAACATAATCCACCAAAAAAATATTTATAATATTATTCACCAAAAAGTAGTTTGATATACGAATCACACATTGTCAACAAAAGGCCACCAATATAGTCTCATCGGATTAATCACAACAAAATAATTACTTTTAATACTTATAATCACCCAAAATTCCAATACACCTCAACAAAGTTGTTATATTATTCTATAGCCCAAAACAACACTAAAACACCCAAATTACTCTAAAATGTTTGAAAGGATCCCCAAAGAATAACTTTCAAGAGTGATAACTCTACTATAACTATAAGGAGGGTTGGTGGTTTAACTCAATACTAATAATATTTTTTTTTTATTTGGTCTTAGTTTATCTAAATAATTATTAACTCAATATTAATAATAATTTGTAACTCAATATTAATTTTTAAAATAATTATTTTACCTTAATAATTATCAAAATAACACAAAAACACTCAAATTACTCTAAAATGTTTGAAAGGATCCCCAAAGAATAACTTTCAAAAGTGATAACTCTACTATAACTATAAGGAGGGTTGGTGGTTTAACTCAATACTAATAATATTTTTTTTTATTTGGTCTTAATTTATCTAAATAATTATTAACTCAATATTAATAATAATTTGTAACTCAATATTAATTTTTAAAATAATTATTTTACTTTAATAATTATTAACTCGATATTATAAAAATAATTATTAACTAAATATTGATAATATTAATTTTTAAAATAATTATTTTATTTTAATGATTATTAACTCGATATTATCATCATAATTATTAACTCAATATCAATGATATTAATCTTTAAAATAATTATCCTAACTTAATTTTTTTCTATTTTTCGACTTCTCCATATCGTCATGCGAGTCCGAACGAAAAAAAAATCAATTTTTGGTATAAAAAAAATATTTTTAGAAAAAAAAGTAATTTTTACCCAAAAAAAAATGTTTTTCTTACGGAAAAAGTGATTATTTATAAAAAAATAATTCCAACTGCCAATTTGTGATATTTTTCCAAAAATAGTATTTTTCTAAGTTTAACAGAAATTATAGGGTTCAAAAATCACTAATTTCATCATACGGTAATCAATAAACTTAGCGATTTCAATAGATTTTCCCAAATTCCATTGGGTCATCACAAATTTTCACTAGAGAGCATTGAACATTGTGTGCCTTCTTATTTTTAGAGTAACACCTTTGTGGGAGACACACCACATATTCACCCAAAATTTTGAGGTGATAGGTGTGTGAGTTCTCTCACTTATAAATGATCAAATCTCCATATTTCCAACGAATGTGAGACTATTACTCACACTACTCACACTTGTTACATTCTCAATATTCTCCCTAAAGTGTGAGTCCATAATGCTCCCCCTCAAGTGAAAGTTCTTCTTACTTCCACAAACTCTTGTACCGCACTAAACATTTTTTAATTACCACCTTGGTGGTGCCATTGACACTCTTCAATGAAACGTTTCTTACTCACAACTCTTGTGGCATCATTGACTTTCGATACAAGTCAGTCCCTTTCTTGAACCAAAGACTCATGATACTATGTGTTGGAAGAATTTTTTACTAGGGAGCATTGAACATTGTGAGACTTTTTTTTTAGAGAAACACCTTTGTGAGACACCGTAATAACAATCTATACCAAAATCACTTCAATCATACATATAATATGTATTTTATTCAATTTTACAACATTAACACTTTTGAGATATTACCATAGATCAGTGACCTTAGGGGTTAGAAAAATCCCATTTGACCAAAATAGAGAACATATCAGAACAGACATACAGAATACAAAAACACAGAATATAAAAACATAAAATAGATTAACATACAAGAACCATTGGTGTTAATGAGAGAGTAAGAGAATACTCACCATCCTTCTGTCCAAAATTTAAGCAATCCCCATTACCTTAAACGAAGCTTTACAATTCGTGACGGTCTTCCCTCTCCAAAACTTTGGTTCTTTTTTTTCTTTCAAGAGCATCGCTTCCTCCTCCCCCAATACACTCCTTACCGATTATAATATATTCTCAAATCAATCTCTACGATCATATATATTATTGTTGTTATTAACTCCCAAATTATTCCTATTGATTCAAAATGTTATACAAATTATTACCGTAACTGATATCACTTGATTTATTTATTTTAAAATATCCTAAAATTATTCCCAAATATTTATTTAATAAAAATCTTTACTACTATAAATTATCTCTAATAATTAATTTTTTAAACTAATTATTAATTAATTAAAATTATTTAATTATCTCTAATAATTTAAATAAAATCCTTTTTTTTGTCCACTCTTGAACTATATAATTTTCTTAATTATTAAGTTACTAAAATACCCCCGTATCTCCCAAACATCAAAATTACACCATTATTCAGAATAAAATAAACAATACACAAATAAACACTTCAAAAATTAGTAAAAATTATTATTTAAAAGTTGAGGTATTACACAACTTGCATTGATTTTGAAAATTCTATGCAAAGGAAAGCATTAGTAGAACCAAAGATAATATCATCCATATTACTTAGACAATTTAGATATCAGTTTTAAGTGTCTTTCTGAAGAGTGTAATGTCTACTTGTCCTTTTTGAAAATCATTTTTTAATAGAAAATTACTCAGTTTCTCATACCAAGCTCTGGGAGCTTGTTTGGGTCCATAAAGTGACTTTTTGAGTTTGAAAACATGATCTGGGTGGACTAAATCCTCAAACCCAGGTGGTTGTTTGACATACACTTCTTCAGAAATAATTCCATTTAAAAAATCATTCTTAACATCCATTTGGTATAAAATAATATTATGATTAATAACATAGGAGATAAGTAACCGGATTGCTTCTAACCTTGCATCAGATGCAAATGTTTTAGAGAAATACATACCTTCATGCTGACTGTAGCCTTGAGCAACGAGTCTAGTTTTATTTCTTACCTCTTTTCCTTTCTCATTAAACTTGTTTATGAATGCCCATTTTGTTCCAATGATGTTCTTCTGATAATATTTTGGTACTAGATCCCAGACATCATTCCTTTGGAACTAATTCGGCTCTTATTGCATTGCCACAATCCATCCATCATCTGAAAGTGCTTCATCGACAGAACTATGTTCAATCATGGAGAGTAGTCATAGTATTGAGCTTTCTTCTCTGAAAGCAGACTTTTTCTTTCTAGAACTATCTTTATTTCCAAGAATGAACTTTTATGGATGTCAAAACTTGTACTTGAAGGTCTTCTTGGATTTTTACGCTTCTGAGGAGCCATCTTGAGTCTTCCGAGTTTTCTTCATCTGGATGAGCTTCAAAGGTTGAATCATCTTCTGGACCACCGCCTTTTAAAGTTTTGATATCTTTTGAACATCCAACTTCTGATGGATTGTTAGCTCCTAAACTTCCAGCTTCTATACCTCTAGCTTCTGAGGTGTCTTTAGACACACAAAGTTTTGAAAAGCTTTGAACTATCTCTGACATTTTATTGCCAGACTCTTTGTCATCAGATTTGATGTGTATTAACTCTTCAACCATTTTGGTTTCAAAGTTATACACCCTATATGCCTTTGAGCATTTAGGGTATCCTAAAAAGATACCCTTTGAGCTTTGACATTAAATTTCTTTAGATAAACCTTATTGGTCAAGATGTAATATATACATCCAAACTGATGAAAATAAGAAATGTTTGGCTTTCTTCCTTTGAAAAACTCATATGAAGTTTTGTTCATAATAGATCTAATATAGTTTCTGTTTTGAACATAACATGCTGTGTTTACAACTTCTACCCACAAGTACTTAGGAAAATTGTTTTCACGGGTCATATTTCTGGCCATTCCTTGTAAATATATTTTCTTTCTCTCTACAACTCCATTTTGTTTTGGAGTTCTAGGTGAAGAGAACTCATGGAGAATTTCATGTTTTTCACAAAAAGTTTTAAATGACTCATTTTTAAATTCTCCTCCATGATCACTTCTTACTTTTAAATTTTTTGAAACCTTTTTATTTTGTACTTGTATACATAATATGTTGAACACATCATATGATTCATCCTTAGTTCTAATGAATTTAATCCAAGTCCATATGCTACAATCATCAACTATGACTAATCCATATTTCTTCCCATTTATTGATGCAATACTTATAGGACCAAATAAATCAATGTGAAGAAATTCTAAGGGTATGGAGGTAGAGATGATGTTCTTAGTTTTAAAAGAAGTTTTATTAGTTTTCCCCGTCTGGCATGCTCCAAAAAGAGAATCTGAGTGATAAATAAGTTTTGGCAATCCTCTAACAAGTTTTAACTTGCTAAGTTTATATATTAATCTCCAATTAACATGACATAACATTTTGTGCCATAGCCACTTTTAATCACTCACTGATAGAAGGCATAGTACCTTCTGATCAACCAATTCAGAGAAATTAATTTATAAACATTGTGTTTTCTCCTACCTTTGAACATTATGGACTTGTCAGAATCATTCATGACTATATAATTGTTCTTATTAAATATGACTTCATAACCACTGTCACAAAATTGACTAATGCGCCGTAGGTTATGTTTTAGTCCATTTACTAACCAAACATTATTAATAGAAATAGATGAATTACCAACTGTACCCATACCAATAATATTTACTTCCATATTTTCTCCAAATCCCACAGTTCCTCCCTCTTTTAGAGTTAGGGTTTGGAACATGTGCTTTTCTTCTGCCATATGTCATGAGTAGCCACTGTCCAGGTGCCAGACTTCTGCTTTGCTTTTCCCTTGAAACATATATGCAACAAAAAGAATTTCAGATTTAGGTAACCATTGTCTTATGGCTCCTTTGGGGTTAGTTCTGACAGATTTCTTCTTGCTTTGTATCTTAGCTCTATAGTAAGGCTTAGGATCATTCAAGACTTTTGATTTAAAAGTTTGATGTGTTAAATGTATCTTGACCTTGGGTTCTAAACCTTTCAAAACCTTATATCAAAACTTCTTAGGTTCTGGTTTCTTCAAAATCTTTGACTTTAGAGTCTTAGGTTCTGGTTTCTTCAAAACCTTTGAATCAACAGTTTTAGGTTCTGATTGGTTCAAAACCTTTGGTTTGTTAGCTACAGGTACAAAATATGAATATATCCCTTTCTGAGCAGAGCTTGAAGAAGAAAGTTTTATTGGTTTAATTAAGGTTTCAGACCTTGGATTAAAAGGTTTTTGAGAATAAATATGACCTTCTCATTTGCTTCAACTTACACCATAAATTATGGATGCAAGTTTTGTTTTGTTAAAGCCATTTATGATAAACTCCTGAAGATCCATTTCAGGCTCATCAAGGGGTTAATCAAACATTTATTTTACTAGAGCATAATGATCTCTTTCTAAAGTTTCATTGTTGTTTTAATAAGTTTTTAATTCATCCTTCAATAGAACATATTGCTTTTTCAAGATTTTCATATGTCTGGATTTTTCTTGACACCGACCTATGAGGTCTTGAAAAAAAGTAATCAAATCAGAATGAGATAGTTTAGCAAATACCTCATGCTCTTCTTCAGAGTCTGATTCAAATTCTGTGTCTAAATATGTAAGAGCCATCAAAGCTAGATTTACTTTTTCCTTATCTTTTTCTGGTTCATCTTCTTTGTCAAGTCCATCTCATGTTGCCATGAGACTCTTCTTGAACTTGTTTCTGAAGCTGTCATTCTGATAACTTCATTTCTTTGACTTGTCCTTTTGCAACTCTGGACAGTCAGCAGTGAAGTGACCAGACTTCTTGCAGTTGAAACATCCATTTTGATAATCTTTATTGTCTCTTGAACTTGATCCTCATAAGCCATTGCTTCTTCCTGAGAATCTTTGGTTATTTTTTTTCCAAATATTGAAATCTTTTGATAATAAAGGCCATCTCTTCATCATTTGAATCTTCTTTAGAACCTTATACATGAAAAGCTTCTTCAGACTCCCATACATGATGAGCCTTAACAAATTTAGCAACATATTTTAAAGTAAGAGACTTTGACTTCTTGGCATTTTCATCTCCATTGAGCTCAATCTCATGGCTATGGAGGTTGCCTATAAGGATTTCAAAACTTATTATGTTTAAGTCTTTGGCTTCTTAGATAGCTGCCACCTTTGGTCTGTATTTGACATGAAGACTCCTAAGAATCTTCTTGACATGATCAGAGGTTGTGTATCTTTTGTTCAGAATCTAAAGTCCAAACACCAGAACTTGAAACCTCGAGAACATGGTTTCAATATCACCATCTTCCTTCATTCAGAAAATTTCATATTGTTAAACCAAGATATTAGCCTTTGCTTCCTTTACTTGTTGATTTCCTTCATATGTAGCACATAGGGATTAAAAAATGGTTTTAGTAGTATATTTGTCAATAATCTCAATGTATTTAGAGTGAGGTAGAACATCTACCAAAATGTCTCTAACTCTATAATGTTTCCTATACATATTATTTTGAGCAGGTGTGAGACTTTTTCTATCAGTAACCATTCAAACTCCACTAACTAGAATGTCAATGCCATCCTCAAGAACGTTTCATAACTCATCATCAAGACCTATAATATGAGTGTACATCTTTCTCTTTCACCATTCAAACTCTATAGAATGTTCACTGAAAGTTGGAGGTCTAGCTGTATAGTTATTCTTCTCAGAAGTACTATAATCATGATTAACAATATCATCTGGGTTAGGAGTACAACTACCAATCTCAAATATATTAGACATGATTTAATATGTTTTTCTCTCAAGATCTTTTATGTACCACTGTTAAGTGTTTAACACATAACCTGACTTTGATACCAATTGGAAGTGATAAAAACATAAGAAGGAAGGTTAAATTGTGTTGGACTTTTTCTTTATTTTTAAAAACTCTAGTCATATTCTAAATACAAGGTCTAGAGTCTGAATAAGAGGTGGGTGATAAGCAACAAATAAAGAATGAAATAAAGAAGAAAACACACAAAAGTTATCCTGATTCTTCTCACAAACTGAGAGTAGTCCAGTCCCCTTGCACTTTCAATGGATTTCACTATAATCACACATTTTATCAAATCTTTTGCACAATATGTCCTAAGATTTTTTTCGAGTTTTATTCTATAAATGAACGAAAACTTATAATTTGATTTACCAAAAACAATTGTAAACAGGGAAAAACTTTTTCGAAGCAAAATTAGAACCCAAAACTTTGAGAGAAATACACTCTCACTTAATAGGAAATAACCACAAAAGTCCAAAACTAGAGTAACAATACCATCCAAAAGATTAAAAACATGAACAACAAAATACCCCAATATGCCAACTATAAACTCAAATAGAAATACAAACCATTCAACTTACACAAAAAAATCAAACTATTCAATCTCATATCAAAGAAATTGAATAGACAACAAATAACTTTTGAGAACTAAAATAGTAAACTACCATTTTATAATTTATACTTATGAGCATGAATGTCTAAAAAATACTTAGATTAGAAGGAATCATTTTGAAAGTGTACAAGGACAAATTTGTAAAAAAAAAAGTTTTATCAATTTTTGCCTCGACTAGAGACGAAGTTAAAGTCAAGTCATTCAGAAACACTACTAACACTTGTTGAACATCGCCATGGACTCGTATTGCTTCCACTCCGTCGCATCTTTTCTTCTCCTCGCTTCTACCGCATCTTCCCTTTCATTTTCAAACCCTTCTCTTCTCGGCGTTCATCCTCTAGGTACGTAACCTCAATTCGGCGAGAACCCATTTTTCATTTTCTCCCTCAGTTTCTTATTTTGTTGATTTTCGTTTTTTTCAGATGTGAAATATTATACCTCCGAGTTCATCAAATGCAAAGATGGATCAAAATCCTTCTCTAGAGACCGTCTTAATGACAATTTCTGTGATTGCCATGATGGCACTGATGAACCTGGTATTCTATTCTATCAATCATATATCATACATGATTAATTTTATCATTTAGTTAATTGAATTAGGTTTACTTTTGTTCTTTAATTTTTCAAAAATGTTTGATAGTTTGGTGCAATATTGGTTGTTTTTTTATCTTTCAATGTCACACTTTCTTAATTTGTTATGAGGTGGTTGTTCATTTATTTACAGGAACTTCAGCTTGTTCAGCTGGAAAGTTTTATTGCAGAAACCTAGGAAGCAAGCCACAGTTTATAGTTTCTTCCCATGTTAATGATCGGTTTTGCGGTAAACATTTTCTCATGTATTTTTGTTTTTGTCATGTTTATCTTTCTATGTTTCTTGTTTATGTTTGTCTTTGGCTTCGATTTTGAGTTCTGATTTTCATTCAATGTTGGAAATGATGGGTTGTATATGTTTCATTTTGAAATTGTCTGGATATGGTCGAGTAACACATTTCTTCGGCCTTTAATTTTGAGCTCTGATTTTCATTCAATATTGCTGCAGATTGTTGTGACGGGAGTGATGAATATGATGGAATCGTTCGTTGTCCCAATACGTGTGTCATGGGTGGAAACACAGAGAACATGTATGGAAATTATGATTCAAAGGTAAGCAATCTGGATGTTTTTGCTGAAAAAGAAACAGAAGATGGAGTGAAGTCAGAGGAATCAGCTCATAGCCTTAATGGTAACTAACTTATTAGTTTTTATCCAACAACTTTTTGGACGTGTTTAAAGTTTTGGGTAGATGTAAATTGGAAGTTGATGGTTTAGGTTTGAAGCTGGCGGTTATTCTACAAGTGGTTCTAGTTGCTTTTCTGGTAATTCTATGGAGTTTCCGTTGCCACACCAGATATAGGAGGAGGCGTTCCCGCTGAATTGAAAGAGACCTTGGTGTTTACATGATTTTGAAATGTGGTAATATTTTAAATACATTCTTCATTTTCCCTTTTCTAGTAGTACTTCTTGATTATATGTGTTAAGAACTTTCCATCGCTTTTAAGAAAAAAATAGAAAGAGAAAATGCCAAAAGGGTTTAAGTATCTTTTTTTGACAAACTGTTGCAGGTTTCATGCTTGTTATGGTACCAACTCCAGAACTATATTAAACTATTAGTAATGGTGATTGGATAAAACACACACTGCATATTTTCTTCTTCACTCCCACCCTTTTTTGAACCATTGTACTTCAGTTGTCCATTATCTTCACTACAAAACCTTGAGCGCTGTTAGAGTTCAAGCAGAAATAACAAACTATGTGAAAATCCCCAACTTTGTCAATTATTTGTAGTTCTGCAAAATATCAAATCCCTCTTCTTCATCCTCTCCGTAATCCAAGAGAGAAAATTATTGGTGAAATGCTGCAGTAATTAATACCTCTCAAACCTCACTGTAAGCCCCAGCGAGCCTATTCCTACATAATTTCTTATATCCTCCAAAGGTCTCATCCCCTCTCTATTGCTCTTGTTATCCTACAACATACTCTATGTATGCTTGGTTGTTGCCGAAACACTTGGCCCCGTTCTATATTTACTGTTTTGCCTAAGATGCAAACTATTGGATATCTTGACTGTGGGACTTGTAATTTTCCTACTATCATCTATGTACCATCGATCAACTGTTGGAATGAGTCATGGACGGAACGGGTAGAGGAGGATGTGTTCCTGATTTTGAGCATTATACAACATAGTTTTACGTGATTCACAAGGATATTTTGAGGCACACCAGACTTGATGAAGCAAATGGTGAAATCTGGGGTCGACCCCGGGATGATGAACCATTATGAAATTATTGGCAGAGCTGCGGTCAGAAAGGAAAATACGGAAAGCTTAACAGTATTCATTTCCTAGAGATAGTATTTTCTTGTTGGATTTAAACTATGTATGTTACAATGTGTGACTGAACAGTTGTTGATTGTTTGACGAGTGTACCAAATTGCAACAATAGTATTGTCAATTAAGGTTATTTATTGTTTTGTTGTTATTAGTTACCTTTTTATCAGGTTTTGCACGGATTGGAAACTCAATTAAAGTTGGTATGAAACATCAAATTATTCATAAAATGAGAAAGAAAAAAATACCCAAATTTAGACTATATTGCTTTGCACTTCATTCTTTATCACAAATTAATCAAATTATACTGTATACCCAGGAGGAATATATTTTAGCCAGTACTAGTACATGGAGTATGGCCTGTGCTGCATGACAAGATTTTCAATATAGTACTCAAGTCTTATTTGTTGAATTATTTATAGTGGACAGCCAGGTGTTCAGGTAATCTGGATTCTAAATATTGGTGTCACCATTCTTATCTCAATGACACTACTATAGGATGGATTTTCACTTTGAGAAATGCACACCGTATCAGATTTGCAAAATATTTGGGAGCATGAACTACGAAATGAAAGTATTTGATCGATTGACTCACTTGGCAACACTTTATCAAATTATATGTTCATAACCTAAATCAGTCATTGCTTCTGTTTTACTACTTATTACTTTTAAGAAAATTAGTGCATATAGAATCAAACTACTCATCTTTTTTATTTCCCTTTTTATTAGTTATTTAAAGAGCATCACTCTTGTCTTAGAATTTGTTGATGTGATATTCAACCATTGCAGGTCAATAAGCTAAACTGCACTACACAGGGTAGCTGGCTAATTTTGCAATGCCACACAGACCAGCTTTATTAAAAGTGTCGCGCTTCATCCTGATATAACCAGATTCACCCCACTCAGAACCCCATGAATTCTTCACAATCCAATACTTGTCTCTGTTTTCTTCTCCATAACCAACTACAGTCACAGCATGATTGAGTTGCCTTCCACAAATGCCAGAGAAAACACCTTCTGAATAAAGTTGAAATGAATAACCTCCTGCGTCAATTCCAACAGAGATGGGTTGATGAGCAGCTGCAGCTTTAAGCTTAGCCTCGTTATTAGCAGGAACTTTTTCATATCCACTTATACTCACAGCATAATGTTCAGTTTTTTCCGTGTCACAGGTACCATCTACCCCTTGGTAAGGATAGTCTTTCTCAGTGGTTATTCCACCATTGTTTATGATGAATGTAAATGCTGTCTCCATCAAGCCACCTTGGCAGCCTTGGTTATCACTTTCAACATCACAATCTATCAGTTCTTGTTCAGATAGAGAGACCAGTTTTCCCGATTTTATTTTGTGGAGGCCTTCTATTGCTGCCACTGCAGAGAATGCCCAACAACCTCCTGCATGAAGACATAGAATGAACTGCATAATATGGTGAAATTGAAATAACATTTCGAAACACCTAAAAGCTATGCACTTGTATTTACAAGAAACATTACCGCATTGGCCTTGATTCTTGACTTTAGTCACCGCTCCCTCCTTTCTCCAATCCTTGCTTTCTGGGAGATCACCATGTTCATCATACCCGAATCCTGTATGTGAATGCGACCTAGTTCTAAGACCCATGTAAGTACTTCTAAACTCTTCATTTGTAAGATCTGCAAATTTATTATCTGTGAGATTGTATGAGTTTTTCTGCGCGTTTTTGCATTCTATGTACTGAACATTTGCTTGGTAAATGCTGAAACGGACTTCCCATTCATCACTATGCTTGTATATTCGACCATGTCGTTTCGTCCAACCTTCAAACCTCTTCCTTAATACTTCTATGTCAGATGATTTCTGTTTGTGTCCTGAAGGACATTCACTTGCAGTTATGCATGCATTGCACAACATGAGAAGAATGAAGAGAGTGGTGGTTAGTATTGTGCTTGTCATTTTGTGGCTAGTTCTCAATGCAAATGAGAATATGAGCAAGCGTTCATATTTATAGCATAAACATTGTGTTCTTTTGTGTCATGTTTTCTATATGCATTTGCAAATTCTTGTAAACTTGTGTTTAGAGGTGTTTCAAGTGTACAAATATCTTCTTCTGTCCATGTTTTTGGTGCTTGCATGTTTTAACAAAACAAGACTTTTATTTCACAATTCGTTTACTCTGCATGACCTTAAGAACATGTTACGTATAGGAATGATAGTTCAACACAACTGATATTTAGAATGTTGGCTAAGTTTTGTGATCACTCATCAATATGGGAAATTACAAGAATGTCTTAAGTTTTATTTTTAACCGAACTTCGGGTTATCAAAATCACTCACCTAAGAACTAAAGGGTTAACACTAAAAAGAGAATGTCAAAAGATAAAAATAAAACACCGAAAAAAAGAAGATAATCAAATTGTAACGTGCATAAAATTCGATACTTAAATGCAAATGACTAAATTGTACAAATAAAAAATTCAATCCAAAGTGTTGTTTTCTCCAAATTGTGCATGTGAGCAACGAATAATAGGTGATAAGTTAGACAGCTATCAACTTATGATGACTTTTGAATAATTGATGGAGGAAAACTATTTCTCTCTTGGATTAGTTACGATTCATTTGTTTAGAAGTAGTTGGGATTCTTCTATTTAATTTTTTATTTTTTAAAACCAAAAACAAAATTTCAGTAAATTTAAACCAGAGCGAGATAAGGCAAATATACACAATAGGAAAGTAATAAACTTCTTAGAACGACAATAATAAAAGAAGAGAAAAAAAAAAGATTTAAGTCAGAAAATAATACTATACAATAATAAAAGGAGGGAAAAAGAAGAAGATATAAATCACAAAATAATAAATACATAATAACTATAGTTCAATATTATTAGTTAAATGAATTGTGTAAGCAAATGTCATGGTTATTGTTTGCGATAAATCGTCTTTTTTTCTTACTAACTTGTCCTTTTAACAATTGATATCAAAACTATAGTTCGATTTGGTAGGTGAGTTAGATCCTATGTAGATCAAGTCTAGTGATGCTGTCATATTCAATTTTTTTTATTAAAATGGAAGTGTAAGTGTTTAGTTCCACGTTTAATAGAAATGATAACAATCGAATAAAAGGGGATAAAATACAAAACTCAACCACAACATCAAAAACCAAAAATATTAAATCAAGCTAATGATGGTAAGCACCATTCATGGAAATCAAAACAAAAAGCATTTCATTTTGGATTTGATCTAGAACCACATGATAAAACATTTGCATCATCCAAAATCTACACATGCTTAACTTCCCATTGATGAAACCTTACATCACTGTGAGCATTTTAATTGATCAAATAGACACTAGGTAAATATAATATAAGAGAAAGAGAGATTGAGAAACGCTTAGATAAAAAATTATAAATATTCTTATAAATTTGAAAGAATATTTCCTTATAATCTATTGTAATAGATATTGATGTATAGTGGATTAAAGAACTTCTCTCTTTTCAGAGTAGATCAATTTGATCGAACTAGGTAAACACGTTATGTCTGTACTCATCTTTTATTTTCTTCTTCTTGTGGTTTTATTTACATTATTTGGATTTTTTTTGCTTGAGGTTATTTATTTTGTTTGCCAATGTTCTTTATCTCACAAATCAAAGTTCTTAGTGTGTTTGGACCTTTCAATTTCACAATAAATGACACCTACTATGGAGAAAAATGAGTTAAGTTTACAAGTTGGCATCATGATTATAAATGGAGTATTGAAAAGTTTTCTATATGGAATGATTTTGCGCGGTGTAAAGTGAAAAGTCAAGCAATTTTAATTTAAAAGAAATGTGTAGAAACATTGAAAGGTGATGCATTGATGCCTACATTTCTAACATTAGTAGGGAAGAACAAGATGATGGATAAAATTATCAATGTCATTATCTTGTGCTTTAGAGATAATGTCACAAGGAGAAGATCTAATTAGAGATGCGAGTTCAATTTGAAATCCTTGTACATGATTAAGTCCTTGACTTACATGCTGTGTTTGAAATAAAAACTCTACTAATTTCGAATGATGGAGAACAAATCCGTCGTTAAACTATTGGCATAATTTAACATTGTCATTGATGACTTGTAAAATATTGAGAAAAATCTTGTTGAAGAACACAAGGCTCTACAGTTGTTGAGCTTATTACCTATATCTTTTTAGTATTTCAATGATTCCATTTTTTATGGTAAGAAATGTTTGATCACCTTGGAGGAGGTCCAATTGATTATAAGAAACCACGAGTTAACCAATATGAAAGAGTTGAAGGTTGAAGAAAGTGGTGAAGACTTGCATATTTCAAGAGATAGGAATGAGAGTAGAAGAAACCAAAAGAGGAAAAAAATTCACATCAAAGTCCAAAATCTAAGGATTTTGATAAGTCGGAGTTAAAATGCTTCATTTGTCATAAAATCGGTCACTTTAAAAAGTATTGTCACGAGAAGGAGAGTAAAGGTGATTGTGTTTTATAGAGAAGAGTTAGGTCATGAACTTAAGACGAGGATGGTTATGATAATGTTGATGCACTAGTGGTGACGAGTTTAAAGATAAATAAGAGTTATGTCATGCACTTAGGATGCTCTAATTACATATGTCCAAGAAAATAAATAAATTTGGGCCTTTGGTAGGGATGTCAATGGGAAGGATATGGACAGGGTACAATAGTACCTATCCCCATACCCGCGGTTTAAAAAAATCCTCGTACTCGAACCCATACTTATGTGTGCACCAACATTTGTATCCGTACCCTATGGGTACCTAAGTACCCATACTCATTTATGTTACCCGCATTTCTAATAAAAAATAATATATCAATTACAATTTATCATTTTATTTTAAGTATTTAACAATATTTAAAAAAAATTCAAGGATGTTGTTATTGAGGTGAAAAATAAACAAAACATTTATATTAATATGCATACACGTTTAATAGTGATGTATTTTACAAAATTAATAAATTAACACGTGGGCATAATAATAAAAATGAAAATATATAAATATATATTGTGCGGGTATGGGACGGGGTGTGTATTAAGGTACTCGTACCCGCGCTCACACCTGCTTATTTTAGTGAGTAAATTGCCCGTGTCCATGTCCATACTCATTTTACGAGTTATTACCCTTTCAGTTATATGTTATATTTTCGGGTGCCACTGTGGATGTGTCCAATTGTCATCCATATCCTTTGGAGCTGAAAGAAAGTGGGGTCATTTGGTTCAGTAACAATAATACTTGCAAAGTTTATGGTATTGATACAATTAAATTTAAAATGTTCGATAATCATGAGTTTTTTCTATGCAATGTGAGGTATGTTCCCGAGGTTAAATGATCTTTGTAAGCATGTTCGATGATTTAGGCTATTGTACTAAAATTGATCATCGATTGTTACGTTTTTTTGCATGGTGCATTGATTATAGCTAAATGATTTAAAATGTGTGGTTTGTATATTTTAGATGGTTCCACTATTCTAAGTCATGCATCATTAGCTAGTCAATACTTTATGATAAAATCATGCTATGAAATTTTAGATTAGGGCATGTACCAAAAGAGATTTGGCTGAGCTAGCTAAACAATGTTTGCTAGGAAGTGATAAATTATACAAACTAGAATTTTGTGATCATTTAATATTAGACAAACAACATAAGGTGAAGTTTTGAAGTGACATACATAATTCTAATAGACTGTTTGATTAAGTTCATTCAAGTTTATGGAGTTTAACAAGGGTGACAACTCATTGGGGGTAGTTTATATTTCCTCAATATTATCAATGATTTTGCAAGAAGGGATCAAGAGGAAATGATCCATTGATGTCACATGTTGACAAATATGATATCTGAACGGATGAATATGTCCATTTTGGAGAGGGCAGGGAGCATGTTGATGGGAGTCGGATTGCCAAAACGTTTATGGGGTGAATTTGTTGCTACATAAATTGACCTAATCCACATATGTCCATCCTCATAAATATATTTCAAGATGCCAATGGAGGTTTGGAGTAGGAAACAAAATGACTACACTATTTGAGGGTCTTTCGAACTTTAACGTTTTCGCATATCAAGTAAGACAGAATTTCGAAGTGTCTTTATTATTTATCCAAAAGGTGTGAATTGTTACAAAATATGAAAGATGAAACATCGAGAATCAATATTTATCGTAAGTAGCGATGCTACTTTTTATGAGACTAATATAAGGATAAAGTGCAAGAACATGGAAGTGAAAGTAACATAAATTATGATGGAGAAGACTCAAGTTTGGATGGAAGTTCTAACCAATAAGACTAGAGACGAGGAGGAAGTTGAGGCTCTCACTTCTACTTCTTGTGAGAGGGACAACCAACAGTGACTTCAAACTATCAATTGACACGTAATAGGATAAGGAAGACAATTGTAGTGTCTCAGATATATTGTTATGCTTATGTTATTTGTTATGATTTAAACATGGATGAAACTTTTAAGATTCGTAACTAAAGACCTCCATATAAGCATTCAAAAGCAAATATAATTAAAGATGATTGAAGGAAAGAAATGATAAAATACATTCAATGATGAATTGAGAGTTTATGAGACTACCTAAAAAAAAATTAAGGATATTAGATGCGAGTGGATTTTAAGAAAAAGGAATGTATTTTGGAAATTGAAAAACCAAGACTTAACGAAAGACATTACTAATATTGAAGTCGAAAAACTTATAAATATATCATGTTATGTCAAATTTGATGTAAAATAATATTAAAGATCATTTCAATATAAATTGAACAAAATATTGTTCGTACGGAAGATGTATAGCTCAATCTGAATCACCGATTAAACTAACTCAATACACATGAGTGTTCTAACATTAATTTGAAGGGATTGGAGAAGACAAGATCAACATTACACACAGATGCTGCATGTTAAAAGCTAGAATATTTTTCGATATTCTGTTAAAGTTGTAAATGATAAATAAATAAATAAAAAGTGAAAGATAAAAATAAACACATTGAATATGAGATACGATATCTGTATTTAATACATAAACAATACACAGCTGTAAAAAATATAATTAAGTGGATCCACAAAGATGCTTTATTGGCAGGCACTTCCTTGATATAGAAGGAGGCAAATTTTAATATCCCTAATGATGATTTAATTTAAAGCTTTGTCAAAGTATTTTGTCCATTAAAAAACTACAAGAGTTCCAGTTAAGATAAGATCATGGAAGAAAGAAGGTGTATGGAAGCACATCCACAAAGAGAGAGGGGACATATTATATTATACCCTACATGTGAGAATGATTTGTGGACAAAGTAAAGAAAGATAGCATAATGCTTGCAAATAGTTCACATGCCTGCATAGAACATACTCCTTTATGGCTTCACTTTTTTCTAGTGAGTTCAATTTTAAAGGTTAAGGTGAAGACTTATTTAATAGATAATCTATGAATAATTTTTATAAATGTTTGTTGGGTTTTGAGTTCGGTTCTAATTGTGGTTAGTTTTTAGAATCTAATTCACCTAAATTGAAAATTTAGGTGGGTTGATTATAGATTTTCAGTGGTGTTTTGGGTGGAAAAGCACAATACTTTTCAACCATGGTGCAATGGCAAAATGATCGTCGGTTGTCCATGATAATTTGTTGAGATATATTTATTTTAATAAAAGATTAGACAAAACTTAATATTTTGTTAGTTTTTTTTTTGTTATACACCTCCTCTTTAACAATTTGAATCAAAGAAGGTTGTTACTATTCTTCAACAACTTGTTAGAGAAATAAAATATAGAGAAAAAAAGAAGAATACGATAATAATACTAAAGATTAATGTGGAAACTCTAAAATCGAAGAATAATATTATGTGAAAATTATTATAACATATAGATTACCCTCAACCACCTCAAGGCCCCAATACATCCGCACTCTCCAAAGTAAATATTTGACTATCCCTCACAACACTCTAAACCAAGAATATAAGAGAAAATATAAAAAGTCAAATACAGACTTAAAGTGATTTTGACTGGTGGATCTTAGAATGAAGAACTTGAATCATATATATAACCTTGTTAGAAAATTGATCGGAAATTAAATGGACCGAGACTAGAACTGTGAACGAATCACTTTCCTTATAGTATTTCAAGCACTCTTAAATTGTCTTAGAGTTTCTACGCAGGAATATCCATGATAATTCAACATATACTCGAGTTTGCACAAGATGAACGAAAACTCGAATGTAGCGAAGAGTGTATGGAATTTAGTGAAGAGGATGTACATATTTTTTGATGCATTTTTCTAAATTCAAAATGCTCAATTTATAGGCTAAATGGTGATGTTTCACAAGGTTGCGACCCTTGATGAAACACATCCTTTCAAATACACTTTTTGTTGAAAGTTGTAACTTTTCACCTACGGAAACAGTTCAAAGCGTTGTCTATTTCTAATTCATATAGAACAAACAGTCTACTGCACGGTTCAAAAAATATTGCTACTTTTGAATTCAAACAAACTATCAATTGCAACAATTCACCAACCGTTGCCTATTTTCGTAAACACCCTATTGCAACATTTCACCAACCATTTTTTGTTTTTGAATTCAAAAGGCAAGTAGCCTACTGCAATAGTTTACCAAACGTTGCACTGTTTTGCCTACAACAACGGTTTTATCAAATGTTACATTGTTTTGCATTCTACAATACTTCACAAAATGTTGTCTATTTTCAAATTCAAAATACTAACTTCACATGCATATTTTCTTGTCATTTTGGACCACACTCATGGTGATTAATTATTATTAGTTATTAATAATTTACAACAATCCCCCATTTGTTCTAATAATGACAAGATCAATCCCAAAAAGGGAAATAAAGAATGTTAATACAGTTAAGTATCTTTCGATTTGAACTTAACCTTAGTAAGGACAATGCAAAGTCTAATCGGAATGTTAGGTAACAATAATTTGAACCGTTATCCCCTGTGATTAAACCGACATTGCCTTACACACACTCTTTAATGGTTCTTCGCCTACATTTCTCGCTTAACACTATTTATAGCCACGTGCTTTTCCTGTTTCATGAATTTTTCGTGAGAGAAACTCCAATTCTCACTTTGAGATTGAACCATCTCGACATTGAACTTCATTAAGAGTTTGAAAAACTCAACCCTCAATTTGTAATAGTCGACATTATTACGTAATGTTGCACAAACATCCAAATCAACGACTTGTTGTTACCCATTGAGTCTTATGTTAAGATTTGTTAACTTCAAATTGGGTTGCTACGGGTTGTTGGAACCCTTATTCAAGGAGTTTCAATCACATACCTCTCGAGGTAGTCTTTACTAAATCTATGATCAGTGGTTTAGTAAATAGATCAATCAAATTATAGCTCGATCGTATATATGTGAATGAAATGATTACATCCTTAATCAATTTTCTCATGAAAGAATGTCTAGGTCCTACATGCCTAGACTTTTTGTTATACACTTTTTGTATGCTCTAGGTAAAGTGTCTTGACTACCGTAATGTATCAACACCCTTTGAAACATTATCTTTAGTCAATGGAACTTCCAACAGAAGGTCCCTCAACCATTCATCTTCTTCACCAATGGAAGCAAGAGCCTCGAACTCTGATTATATGGTTGAGAGAGTGATCTACATTTGTTTCTTGATATTCCAAGAAATTGCACTCACGACTAATGTAAATAACCACTTAAATGCAGATTTATGATTTTCGACTCTTGATATCCAACTCGCATTGTTATATCCTTCCACTAGGGCATGATATCTACCGTAATGGAGATCAAGATTTTTCGATTTTCATAAAATAGCTAAAATTCTAATGATGGCCTTCCAGTGCTCACCATTTGGATTGCTAGTAAAATCTACTCATTTTACTAATTGCAAATGCTTTGTAGGATCTAGTACATTGCATGCACTTGCATATTCCAATTGAACTACAACTCTTTCATCATTGTTTTGAAGTTTGACACCAGAATCAAATGGAGTACTCCGTTTTTTGTTGAAATTTAAGTGTTTGAACTTATCAAGTACTTTCTCAACATAATGTGTTTGACTAAGTTCATAACCCTCACTATTTCTCTTTACTTTGATCCCCAAAAATGTGTCAACTAGTCCAAGATCATTCAGCTTGAATGTGAAAGTTAGAAATCTCTTTGTTTCTAAAACTCCATTCATTTTGTTGTTAATGATAAATCATATAATCAACGAGGAGACAAATGAATATCACAATATTCTCACACAACTTGTGTACAAACACTTGTAACAAGAATCAGATGAAGGAGGTTTTTAGATAGTGGAAGTCAGAAACCTCTTTGTTTCTAAAATTCCATTAATATCGTTTCTAATGTTCAATCATATAATCAACGAGGCAAATGAATATCACAATATTCTCACATAATCTGTGTATAAATACTTGTAACAAGAATCAAATGAATAAGGTTTTTAGATAATCATGCATGATGATGTAAGAAAGTTTTAGATAAAGTGAGAGATGAAATTATGAGCAATTTAAATTAGTATAGTATAAATTTCAATGAGCACCTTATTTATGTTCACTTGTCTCTTCACTTGAATTTCTATGCTAAACCTTATTGATCAACTTCATTATTGATGTACATGGCACTTTTGATCCCTTTTCTTCTTTGATTATTTTTATCTTCATCAAAACTGAACTAGATATAAGATGTATTTTTCACAATCTCCCATCTTTGATGACGACAAACTCTTTGAATTCTTGTTTTGGTAATGATTGAAAAATCTCCCCTAAGCTGTGTGTCTCTCCTTAATTGGTGAATCTTACAATGACAGAGTCAACGTTTTGATGTCATTATTTCGGTGCTTGTTTTAATCCATACAAAGATTTGTCAAACTTGCACACCTTTTGTTCTTTTCGACATAACCTTTTAACAGCTTCGTGTAAATATTATCATCGAGATCTCTATTTAGAAATATTATTTTGACATCCATTTCAGGAACTATAATTTTATGCAAAGAAGCTAATGCAAACAATGCACTAATTTTTATTGTGCTTGCTACTAGTGCATATGTGTCGAAATAATCAACACCTTCATTTTGTCTAAAACCTTATGGTTTGACATTACAAAATTCATTTTGTCTTGGATAATGTCCTTTCAAAAAGAGACGTCCTTTGAATCCAATTCTTCCCTTTAAGTCTTAGGATCATCTTCCACTTGAAGAATAATAAGAATTTTTTCGAACAAAATTCTCACCATTTTCTTCCACAAGATAAAGGAAATAAGTCGAGAATTATTTTTGTTTGGTCCTAAATCCTTATTCTTTCAGACTCTCTTGATTATCTTTCGTGATGAGGTTCATAAAGAATTCCACATCTTGGGATTCAATAATTACATTGGACTAAAAAATCAAAAATCTATATAAGTCATGATCCATCTTAGGATCATCCTTAGATGACTTAATAATAAATCTCATTGAACACAAACTTATTATTCACATAGAATACAAATCTAAATTTAATTGTATAATTTGAAATTATAATTTTTTTTATGAATTTGACCAAAGCAACTTACACAAATTCATCACGTCAATTCAAAATTTCATGTATTATTCAAAGAAGACTTAGCAAATGCTTAACGTAACTTGTATATAAGCATCACTTTCAACAGTAAAATTCCGAAACAAAACATATAACAAAGACGTTATAATAATACATATAACAGTATGGATCTCATCGCTAGCCTTAGAATTTTTAGCACATGCTATGGGTTTATACCTATGATAGGTTGGGAAGAACTTCTTAAGCTTATTATGTTCAACATTTGGATCCGATAATGGTCCTAATATAGCATGAGTTTTTCCAGAAATAGAGATAGGGATTAATACCTATGACTGGAAAATTCTTCTTTGTTCTTCAGTGAGAGGCTCAGGTACATATTGCTAATTACCTACAGTGTTTGGGCCTAATATCTTGTCAGCAAGAGGAAGACCTAAAGATTTCTTGGAGTCTTTCGTGTTCCTTGTTGATTCTTTGGTAGTTTTTATGGATGATGCCATTATCGCAGAGAGATTGAAAGAGAAAGCAAAATGGGTTTTTGTTTGAGAAAGATGAAGAATGGAATAAATTGTACTTGTGGAAGTTCATAATAAGGAAAAAGTTGAAAAAAATATTGACTATACCTATTTATAAGCTGCTGAAGTGGAATCGTTTTTTGTTAAACATTGATGGTTGAAAAGAAGTGGGACGCGTGTCAGTCGGAAAATTCATGATGAACAGTGGCAGTTAAAGGCTAGCCACCATCTCTTATGGACTAGGAGGCATGATGATTACAAAAATATTCTCACGTGGGTTTTGAAGAGACGTTTTGTACAAGTTGTCATAATAACTGTGACGTCATAGCAGGTGAACAATTTGTGACGTCGAATTGGATTTTCAAAAAATGCCCTTTTCTTCGTTATGTCGAAAAATACATTTTTTGGGGCAATTTGTTAGCTGAAAGTTTCGACGTCAAGCTTGATTCAATATAATAGCAAAAGAAAAGAAAATATCTTTGAAGATGTTTTGGACTTCGACATAAAAAACATTGTTTGAGAAGCCCAGTCGAAGTGATATTTGCGTAAGAGGAAAATGCTGTGAGACTTAGAAATATCTCTAAGTTTAAAGTGGTAATTCGACGGAAGCAACATTAAGATTGCGTTCGACAAAAATGTTTGAATTTGAATAAAAGAGGGATAAATGTATTTTGTCGTTATCCAGTTTCAAGAAAGACGCATGGAACGTTATGATGAATTGAAGACATGCCGAACGCGACGTGTCCTTGTCTGGGAGAAAAGCCGTTGGTAGCAGTTATTTCGACTTATTATATATAAGGGTCTTAATGTTAGGATTTCTGTGTGTTCAATTGTTGTACAAATACTCAAAATTACTCAAAGTATCTAGTGTATTAAGAAAAGAGTGTCATTGAGAATGTATGTTTGATAACACCATTTTTTACATTTCAATTGAAGTTTATTTATACTTTCTCCAGAATTTATCTTCCATTGCCAGTTATTTTCAAGCACTTTTATTATACTTTTCTTTATATTCTGCAACTCATCTCTTTAAAAAACCTTTTAAACGAGCAATCTTCAAACATGAATATTGTCGAAGTGTTCATCATTTTCCAAATATAATTTCAACAATAGCACATGTCCTAGGATCAATCCGGTCGATCCCGTGAGTAACCAAAGTATTTTTTGATTTAGAAGACCATCAGTTGTTTACAAATTTTCACGGTAAATACTATCCTAAAGATAAAAGTAGTAACTACTTTAAACAGTAAAAAATGTTAGAAAATGATTCATATTTGTAATAAAAGTTAGCTATAAAAAAATTAATTAGTAATTAAAAAGGATTATAGATAAAATCAAGAGTAAAAAATAAAACTTTAATATGAATGATTTTTAACTATAAATAAAATATATATATTTTTATTATTTATTTATTATTATTATTTTTGATCATTTTGTACTATTTGTGGATAATAAAAAATTATATTTACTTAAAATATATATTAATAAAAATGAAAATTAATAATAAATATTAAAAAAAATACAATTTTGCCCTTTTACATAAATAAAAAAGTTTAAAAAGTAGAATATGAAATTACTTATATTGATGGAGATTTGATTTTGTGTAGGAATGGAGTGATTTGAAAGATATAATTTGGAAAGATTTTGGTAATCAATGCAATTTTGAAATTTTGGAGTTTAAAAATGAATTAAGAGTTGAGAAGATTTTGCTATTTTTAGATTAATAACAATTAAAATTATGTATTCTTTTGCTATTCTTAGATTTTTTTTATTTTAAATAAATTTAAGAGATTTTTTTAATAGGAATAGTGAAAAATTTAATAATAGTAAAATTATAATTTAAAAAAATGATTTTTGGATATTTTTTTAGATAAAAATTGAAAAAAGTAAAATATATTTATTTTTATAAATGTATTTTATATGAAAAACGAAAATTAATAAAGAGATAAAAGAAAAATACAATTTTTTATTTTTTTGTGATTTTGCAAATAAAAATAAAAATAAAGTTAGAAACCAATGAAAGAAAAAATATACTAAAAATGAGATAGATATGATTTAAACTCAGAATCTCTCACAATTAGGGGTGTTCAAAACCAAACAAACCCAATAGAAAACCGCAAACCAAACCAAACCAAACCGAAACCGCAAAAAACCGCATTTGGTTCGGATTCGTTTGGGTCATTTTTTAATAAAACCGCACGGTTTGGTTTGGTTTGCGGTTTGTATTTTGCAAACCGAACTAAACCAAACCAAACCGCATTATGTTACAACCCAAATTTTACTTATCCCACATCCAACCAAAACATCAAACCTAGTATGCCTTAACCTTACAATTACAAACAACACCAAACCTAGTATGCCTTAACCTTACAATTACAAACGATTTTCTCTTACTCATGCTTAGGGTTTCAATTTCAACCTTCTTAAATATCTCATAGTAGTATCACACATTCTTCTCGTCTTCTTTTCCATGTAGGTTTCGCCTATTCTACTCTAATAAGTCATCTCTTATGTTCTTTCTTTTTCATCTTTTATGTTACTATTTTCTCTTTTAATTATATTTTTATCGCACCTTTCTTCTCAATCTCGCATCTCTTATGTTCTTTTTTTCATCTTCTCTAATCTCTCATCTCATGTGTTTTTTATGTTTTATTATAATGTCTTCGATATTATTTTATGCTACTATTTATATATGTTTTTTATTCCACTTTTGTCTAATCTAATTTTTTGTATATTGAATGAAACATTTTTGTCTAAATATGATGAGTTTTGATGTTATTTAGTCATGTATGAATGACTAAATACAAATTTATGTTGTTCTCTATAGGTGTATGTATGGCACAATAAAAATATTATAAAAAACCGAACCAACCCAAACCGCATTGGTTTGGTTTGGTTTTATTTCTAAAAATCAACCGAACCAAACCAAACCGCATGTTTTTTTCTCTTGCGGTTCAGATGATTTTTATCGCCAAAACCGCCAAAACCGCACCGCGAACACCCCTACTCACAATTGTATCTCCTTATACTCACTTTTCTATCAAATGGACTATTATATTCATTCAAAATAAAATAGAACCCAAAGAGTAATATGCAAATGAGAAATTGATTTCCATTTTTTTACCCTTTTACAAATGATATCATATTTTTTGTTTCTTTTCTTATAGATGTATAAAAATATTATTTATTTAAATACTTAAAATAGTTCTTAAAATATAACTTATTTATTATTTTTCTTTGTAAAATCCAAAAAAATAACAGTGAAAATATGCTAAGACAAAAGTTGGAACTCGAAATCGTATGATCGTGCTCCTTACACATGCTCTCTTATCTAATATGTCATTTAATTTATTTAAACTAAAGCGGCACTAGAAAATATATAAAGAGAAGATAATATATATATATATATATATATATATATATATATATATATATATATATATATATATATATATATATATATATATATATATATATATATATATATATATATATATAGAGAGAGAGAGAGAGAGAGAGAGAGAGAGAGAGAGAGAGAGAGAGAGAGAGAGAGAGAGAGAGAGAGAGAGAGAGAGAGAGAGAGAGAGAGAGAGAGAGAAGAGAGAGAGAGAGAGAGAGAGAGAAGAGAGAGAGAGAGAGAGAGAGAGAGAGAGAGAGAGAGAGAGAGAGAGAGAGAGAGAGAGAGAGAGAGAGAGAGAGAGAGAGAGAGAGAGAGAGAGAGAGAGAGAGGAGAGAGAGAGAGAGAGAGAAGAGAGAGAGGAGAGAAGAGAGAGAGAGAGAGAGAGAGAGAGAGAGAGAGAGAGGAGAGAGAGAGAGAGAGAGAGAGAGAGAGAGAGTAATTGTTATGCACTGTCAGTGTAAAAAGTTTTACACTGTTAATGCATCACAATCATCAGTTTGTATTATTTTTTAAGTGATTAAAATAAAAGTCAAATATTTTAAATAAATCAATAGTTGTGATTAACTAACAGTGTAAATTTTTTTACACTATCAATGCATATCAATTAAATTAATATATATATATATATATATATATATATATATATATATATATATATATATATATATATATATATATATATATATATATATATATATATATATATATAATATATATATATATATATATATATATATATATATATATATATATATATATTTCAAATATCAACTTTTGAAAATTTAGTTTCATAGAGTTATTTTTCAAATCAGCCAATATATATTGTAACCTTCAAAAGATATTACATGTTTCTATGCTCTACTACGTGAGTGTCTTATCCAATCTAATCAATATTTCTTAATCTGTGTTTTCAATGAATCATATGTTCTGATAAACATGCTTTCTTTCTACATTACAGTACTGACAATATTATTTATAAATGATGACACATGTTAGAACAACATTGTCTTTCCTTTTTTATTTTCAATTAAAAAAAAACTTCCTAGCACCACTAGTTAACTCTAATAAAATTAGTGGCAATTATTGTGTAAACATATATTATAACTGTAATGATATATACATTTGGATCAGTAATGCTTCGGGTGTGATTCAATCATATATTTATTTTCAAACAAAATGTTACAAAAACATTAATGATCATTAACGGTATATACATGAATTGTTTTTATTATTTAATATATATGCTTGAATCATTCATAATTATTCATACCAAGTAACCTTGGACGTAAAACGATGATGTTACAATACAATGACACTATTTTTCACAAAATCATTCGGCCAATATTCTAATTAATTTAATATTAATTAATTATTAATGAAAATCATAATATCATAATCACTTTGATATAAATTTTTAGAAAAAAATTCTATTTTTATTTTGATATTATGAATTTTACTGTAAACCTGGATTCATAATAGTTAATCACAACAATTCTATAACACAACAATTCATCATTTGAAGTTTGAAACAGGAATATCGGTTGTCATTCCTTGAATTATTATAAGATTGTTAGAAAGTTAAATGGACTTATGCGAGAATCGTGAACGAATCACTTTTCTTATAGTATTTTAAACACTCTTAAATTATCTTAAACTTTCTACGCAGAAATATTCAGGATAATTCAACCTACACTCGAGTTTGCGCAAGACGGATGAAAACTCGAATGTAAGAAGAGTGTATGAAATTTAGTGAATTTTTCTGATGTATTTTTCTAAATCCAGAATGCTCAATTTATAGACTAAAGTGGTGATATTTCACAAGGTTGTGACCCTTGATGAAACACATCCTTTCAACAACACTTTTTGTGAAAGTTGTAACTTTTCACCTACGAAAACAATTCAAAAGTGTTGTCTATTTCATAAAACAAACACTCTACTGCAACGGTTCAGGAAGCGTTGCTACTTTTGAATTCAAACAAACTGTCAATTGCAACATTTCATCAACAGTTGCCTATTTTCGTAAACACCCTATCGCAACAGTTCAACAACCGTTGCTTGTTTTCGAATTCAAAAAGCAAGCAACCTACTGCAACAACTTACCAAACGTTGTACTATTTTTCCTACAACAACAGTTTTATCAAATGTTACATTGTTTCGCATTCTACAACACTTCACAAAATATTGTCTATTTTCAAATTCAAAATACTAATTTCACATGCATATTTTCTTATCATTTTGGAACACACCAAGGTGATTAATTATTATTAGTTATTAATAATTTACAACAAACCTTGGACTCTATCTTCCTTCATAAAACAAAATGATATGGGACTTCAAAGAACTTGTATCATATATAACCTTGGACATTATCTTCATTCACAAAACTAAGCAATGTGAGATTTCTTCAACATGTATATTTTTAACCAACCCCAAACATCTCCACCTTGATTGAAAATAGTACGTAAACTTTCATTGTCTTCACAGACAATTATACTCCACCATAAAGAGTATAGTCACTTGAAGCTACACACTCCAATAATTTTCACATTGTCTTCACCGACAATCATAGTTTTAAAAAAAATCATCATACTGCACGTAAAGAATATTATACTTCACTTGAAGGTAAACCACTTCAAGAATTTTTATATTGTCTTCATCGATAATCATAGTTTTGAAAAACTATCATACTCCACTTAAAGAAGAGTATACTTCACTTGAAGTTAAACCACTTCAAGAATTTTCCCATGTCGAAAACCAGGTTGAAACTTTATGGTGCAACTTCTATGTTGGTCGTAAGTTCTTCAACCATTGAGATAATCTCACAACACACTTTGCATTAATGCCCATGTGTTAACACGCTAGCAATAACTTATCCTTTTCCATGACAACGGAAATGTCATGAGGACACAATTCTCAATTTTCAGAGAAGATCATCCTCTCTCATAGCGAGAGAGACATTGCTAGCATTTGACTTAGAGTCATTCTTTGACGCTACCCCATCAGGACACTTATACTTTATATGTCCAAAGTTTATTTCCCATATATTAAAATAGGTTTAATGTTCCCATAGGAAGATGGAAGAGACCATATGAGTCTCAAAGCTTTATCTTCATCATCAATCTTGACTCCAATAGTTTATTCTTTAGAAACAATACCATTAAGAAAACTTAGATTATCAGATAATTTCATATGTTCATCCATATATGATGATATTCCGTCATTGCATGAATTCGGACGAAGAAACGTATTAAAACAAGTTAAAGAGGAGTAAAATTGAAGAAGAAAGACCAAAGAATGAGGAAAAAATAGCTAAGTGTGAAGAAATTGGACTTAGTGAAAAATCAGGTAAAAAAGGGAGCAAAAACGTGCAGCCATTGAATTAATCATGCGCAACATCGCATGCGCGTGCGATAGAGACATAAAGGTTGCACCGCACGCTCGATGCCGATCATCACATGCGCAATGGCTCCTTTTTCTGCGCTTTTCTGACGCGTTCTGGTCCATTATGAAGGCTATTGAAGGGGATTCTCTGCATTTTCTCAAGGGTTACAAATTTTGGCATAGAGGGTACGGTTTTACAGCGTCATAAGTGGTTTTTGAAAGCATTTTCAACCATTGGAGGCCAATCCTTCAAGGGATCTTATATGTAGTTCTCCTCAATTCTTTTTGGTATTGTATTTTGAATTATAAGTAGCTAAACTCCTCTAGGTTAGGTTGCGTTTTGATGAACCTATTTCAATATTGTTGGACAATCTGTTGATTTGAATTTGCATGAATGCTTTGATCTATAATTTTATTTAGTTGTTTCTTGTTCGGAATGCTTTTTATGTGAGATACTCTTTTAATCTGATTTTTGGCACATAAGGAATACTGACCATTAGTCTATGTGTTAGACCTAGGACAATATCCATGCTTATCCTGGTTAACTAGGAATAGGAAACCCCTAGTAGTGACCAGTGAATTAACACTCTATTGCATCGCCTAATCCTGTTTACGCTAGTGGACTAGGGATAAGAAGCTCTGAGTAGTGATTAGTGAGGTATATCGTAAGGGATTAATTATAACGATTTTGTTAATTATTCGTGGGATTATAGTGATGAGATTATTCATGTAAGGCGTTAAATATCAACAATAGAGAAATAAGAGATTATATACACAAATTGACTGCTTCCATAATTATGTCTGAACTCTTTGTTTATTTTCGCTTTGAAATCTGAAAACCCCCAATTTACTATTTCTACACATTGCATACTTTTTGTCTTGTTAAAAAGCAGACCCATTGAATTCGATATTTTATTACTATGACATTATCGATACACTTGCCGAGAAGTCATCAAGTTTTTGGCGCCATTACCGGGGACTGTTGATATTTCAATAAGGCAACACTTGTACAACGCTTTACTTTTATGTTTACAGAATTTTATTTAATTATTTTTATTTTATTGCTTTTTATTTCCGAGAGATACTACTGTGGATATTTGTATTATTGGTGAAGTGAAGGTCTCAGGTGTTGAAAAGTTTACCATGGTAGAACCAATATCACAAACTATGTGAGACTACTGTAGGCCTACTGACGCATCACAAGTTTCATTGGGTTTCATCCCAGCAACTCCCATGAATTTTAACATCAAATACTATGAGCTTTCAGATCTGATAGATAAGCAATTTAAGGGGAACATAACCAGTGACCCATTGGAACATCTAGCAAGGTTCTATGAGACAACGTCGATGTATCAACCAGAGGGTATTACAGAGGATCAGGTTAAACTAAAACTATTCAGATTCTCTTTGGTGGGGAAATGAAGGATTGGCTACTATGTCTTCCAAATGGAGTAGTAAGCACTTGGAGAGAATTAGAAGACAAGTTTCTGGAAAGATTCTTCACTAAAACATAATTTACATAGAGGAAAGCTGGAATTACACACTTTGAATAACAAGAGACTGAATCTCTCTATGGTTCTTGGGAGAGGTTTAAATTATTGTTACGCAGATGCCCTAATCACAATATGAGCAGTATGGAACAAATTCAGAGTTTCGTCAAGGGCCTCCAAACACAAGCACAAATTCTTTTAGATGCATCCGCAGGAGGCACAATCAGAACACTGACTGATTCACAGGTAAAAGAGCTGATATAGAAGATGAGTCTAAATGAGTACAACTTTGCAAATACCAAAGGGTTTAAAAAGGTGGAAACAAAGGATAAATCTCAAAGTGAGTTGACTTTAGGAGGATACAAAGAGCTTCTCACCAAGTTGGAAGTGCTAAATCAAAAGTTGAATGTAGCAAGTACAACTCAGGAAGTTTTAAATGAGGTAATGTTTATATTATATGCTAACTATGGGGAAGAATATTTTGCAGGTAATTATGCTGAAGAACAACTTATGGGAGAAGTATAGGCCATAACCATAAATTCCAATCAGAAAGCATCACAAATAGATATAAAAGTCATGATCTCATCATTGGAAGAAACATTGACTCAGTTTATGTTGGTGACACAAAACGACTTCTTGAAGGTTAACAAATTACAGAACTCATTGAATGAAAAACATGAGGAGTTAATGAGAAGTCTGGAAGGGAAAATGTTTAACTTATCCCATAAAATCACCTCATTAGCACATGAAAGAGGAAACTGTGATACAATAGAATTGAGAAATCACACGGTTCCATCAGCGCCCAGTGGAAACAAACAGAGAAAAATAATGGAACGTAGCAATGAGAAAGATGAGGAACCAAATTACACACTAACAAAAGATGAGGTTTCGCGCGAGACTCTTGAGAAGGGAGAGACACTGGATAAATTCATTGATAAAGACTAACCTTTTAGGAAAACAAAAAACAAATCCTTAATGAACTGGACCCTTATTTATCGGATTACATAAAACCACTTTATCCTTTGAATAAGAAGAAACCGAAGAGAGAGATGGAAGTGGGGCAAATGTCGTCTATGCTCACAGCGTTACAAGTTAATATTTTATTTTTTGATGCCCTGGAACAAATGTTGTCTATGCTAAATTCATTAAAGAGCTTTTGAACGGTAAACACAAATTTAAGGATGATGAAAATATAGCCTTAACAGAGGAATGCAGTGCCATTATTCAACGTAAATTACCACTTAAACTAACAGAATCCAAGTGGATTTAGGGGAGATCATCAATTTAATGTCATTGTCTATGATGAAGAAATTAATTTGTGGGGAGCCAAACCCTACAAAAATGACTTTGACTCTGGTCGACCGATCTGTCACTTATCCCTATGGAGTACTGGAGTACGTATTGGTGAAGGTTGATGATTTACTATTTCCCGTTGATTTTATCATTTAGGATATGCCAGAAGATGCTGAAACACCATTATTGTTATGAATACCCGTCCTTGCTACGGGCAGAGCTTTGATTGATGTGGAGAGATGAGAATTGATCCTCCGGTTTAATAAAGAGTAGGTAATATTTAATGTGTTTGAAGCCATGAAGAATGCTCATGAGAATTTTAAATGATACCAAATTGATTTGATTGATGAATTGATAGAAAACGTTTCAAAAGAAGAAACTCCATCATCTCCAATAAAAAAGTTTTAGTGCAATACATCGAGGAAACAGATGAAGATGATGATAATGTTGAGGTAAATGAGTTTGTACTGCAATTACAAGCAGCGCAACTGGATCGTGCTTGTAAATTTTTTTGAAGAATTAAGAGGAAATAGTGAGGAGGAACTGACGAATCCCGAACTAAAAGAACTCCCTAAGCATTTGAAATATGTTTTTTTAAGTCAAGGAAATAGGCACCCCGTTATTATTGGTAGCAATTTGTCAAAATTCGAAGAAGAGAAGTTGTTACGAGTATTAAGATAAAACAAAGAAGCATTGGGATGGAAAGTATCAGACATGAAGGGGATTAGTCCAGCATATTGCATGCATAATATCAAGTTGGAGGAAGAATTCAAACCGGTTGTTCAACCTTAATGACGCTTAAATCCTACAATAAAAGAATTGGTAAGAAAGAAGTCCTAAATTACTTGAAGCATGTATGATTTATCCTATTTCTGATAGTTCGTGGGTAAGGCCAGTGCATGTAGTTCCAAAAAAAAGGGCACCACTGTTATACGTAATAAAAAATGAATTAATCCCAACCCACACTGTTACGAGATGGAGAATGTGTATTGATTATCGTATGTTAAATATAGCCACACGGAAGGATCATTTCCCATTGCCATTTATGGATCAAATTCTTGAAAGACTAGTCGGACAAGCTTACTAATGTTTTCTTGATGGATACTCGGGATACAACCAAATCGTCATAGATCCTGCTGACCAAGAGAAAACTGCATTCACGTGCCCATTTAGAGTTTTTGCGTATCGAAGGATGCCTTTCGGACTATGTAATGCGCCAACAACGTTCCAAAGGTGTATGCTTTCTATTTTTTGACATGATTGAAAATTCAATAGAGGTATTTATGGATGATTTTTTTTGTATTTGGCAAGTCATTTGATGGTTGTCTTGATCGATTAAATAATGTCCTTAAGAGATGTACCGAGACAAACTTGATGTTAAATTAGGAAAAATGGCATTTTATGATAACTGATGACATTGTTCTTGGCCATAAAATCTCTGCTAAAGGCATATAGGTCGATCAAGCAAAAATTGAAGTGATAGAAAAACTTCCCCCTCCGGTAAATATTAAAGGAATAAGGAGTTTTCTAGGTCATGCAGGATTTTACAAGAGATTTATCAAAGACTTTTCAAAAATCTCAAAACCCTTATGTAACCTGCTAATTAAAGAAAATGAATTCAACTTTGATAAAGATTGTGTACACTCTTTTTCTGCCATAAAACATAAATTGACAAACGCTCTAATCATTCTGTCACCAAATTGGGAGTTCACTTTTGAAATTATGTGTGATGCCAGTAATTATGTTGTTAGCATCGTACTTGGACAACGACACACGAAAATTTTCCATGCAATTTACTATGTCAGCAAAGTTTTAAATGAAAATCTAGTTAACTACACCACCACTGGAAAATAATTGCAAGCGATAGTATTTTCTTTGGAATTTTTTTGCCCTTATTTAATTGGTTCAAAGGTTATTATTTTTACAGATCATCCAACTTTGAAATATTTATTCAATAAAAGTGACTCCAAACCAAGATTGCTACGATGGGTGCTTCTTTTGCAAGAATTTGATATGGAAATTAAAGATAAGAAATGAGTAGAAAATATGGTAGAAGATCACCTCTCTAGGTTAGAAAATGTTTAAGTGGCAAAAAAAGCAAGATATTACAGAGACATTCTCGGACGAGCAACTGATGGAAATTTGAAAAAAACCTTGGTTTACGGACATGGAAAATTATAAGGCGGCAAATGCACTACTAGAAGAATACGCTTGGAAACAAAGGAAACACTTCTATAAATAAGCAAATTTTTATCTGTGGGATGATCCATACTTGTTTGAGAGAAGTCCCGATGGGTTACTTCGCAGGTGTGTTGCAGGTAAATAAGTGGATATCATTATGTGGAACTGCCATAGCTCAGTAGTGGAGAGAGAACTGCAGCTAAAATACTGCATAATGGCTTTTGGTAACATCTAAAAACGAGACAAGATGCCTTTAAAGATTATGCTTGAATTAGAACCATTTTATTGTTGGGAATTGATTTCATGGGTCCATTTACCAAATCAAATACGTATCTTTATATTCTTGTATGTGTTAATTATGTTACTAAATGGGTGGAAGTATTTGCTTGCAGTGCTAATGATACCCAAACTGTTACTAATATTTTGAAAAAGAATATTTTTTCCAGATTCGGTGTGTAACACCCTTCTAAAATACCCCCAAATATATATATAATTAAAATAATAAAATATCAATCAGAGTAATTATGCCCCGAAGGGTGTCACACAATCATTTCACACCAATCATCTGGATATCCTGTCATGCTCATTTATTTAATCAAACCAAGACATTTTTGCATAATTCGCAGCGGATACGAAATAACAACATTCAAATCATGTACTACATTACATGCAGAGTTATCCAACAACTAAATGAAAACATAGTAAAACATCCCATCCCGATGTTACATCGACCAGAGCATGACCCACTAAGGACTACACTAGACTCCAGAGACTAGCTTCTACTCAATCACTGCTCGTTACCTGAAAACATAGTTGTAAGGGTGAGTTCCTCAACCAATATAATAAGTATTATAAAACATCATGTCATGTTAAGTAATTTAACACATTAATCACCCTAATCACATAACACATTCAGTACGGTACATCAACTCAAACATCATATTCAATACCGATGCAAATCATACTCATACTCAATATCAACACAAACACACGTATAATATTGGAATACATCCATTCATATTATACGCCATACACATTTTATGCAATGAGACTCCATGCATGCGGTACCGACTATTCGTGAACATATAGTTCAACTTCACCGACCAATCCAGGTACGGCTACCAAGCTCACTAGTCCCACTCATTTGAGACCTAGTGACTCACATCACTAATCCCTCACTATGGGAATTAGCTACCACCCCAAGGGCCATGCTATGCACGCTAAATCACCTAGCATGCAACATCAACAACAGTCCAAAATGACTAACATCACTAATTCCTCACTATGGGAATTAGCTACCACCATAAAGGCCACAATATGCACGCTAATCACCTAGCAATGCAACATCAACAACAATTCAAGAATAGACATATGCTCACACTCTAAGCCATAAACAGTCTATTCACAATGCATACATAACTGATACATTCACAACATTATGCATACCATTACACATTATCAACATATTTTATCACAAAAGCATATTACATCATGCCAAACAACAATCACAGTATTAGCACACTCTACTAATACCTATACTACTCAAAACAACGGGAAATGATCCCTACTACATCATACATCAGCTAAGTTACATCACTCAGCCTAAACAACCAAAAACTGCACAACAACAGCTCAGAAAAACCACAAGTCTGCCCATACGCGTATTGCCTATGCCCATACGCGTATTGCCCATTCCTGACCAAATCCATACGCGTAATGCCCACGCCCATACGCGTATGCTACGCGTACCACATCCTCATACGCGTACCAACAGAGACACTTTTACGTTCAAAACATCATCTCTTTCACTCATACGCGTAAGGCCTCATCCATACGCGTACCAGCCATCTCATACGCGTATTGCCTAGTGCCATACGCGTATGACCAGAAACCAGAATTTCCAGATCTGCAATGGCTTTCTCTACTACGAGATCTATCCAATTCAACCTTCCACAGTCCAAATTTTACACACAATTCATTCATATCATCTAACACGAATCATACACTTTCGATTTCACAAATTGCTAACCTTTCTACCTCTAATTCCTACGAATTTCTTCAATTATAATCCAAATTTCGTTCATCCCAAAAGTTCACAAATTCATCATGCATCGTTCAATCAGAGGCAAATCAATGGTTTCTCACTACCCATCACATATTATCCCATAATACCCATTAATCGATGATAAACCCCCCTTACCTGAGTAAATTCGGCAATTCCGTTAGCTTCAAGCTTTTCCTCTTCTCTTGCTCTGCCTCTTTTCCCTTTCTCTTTCAGCCGCTTCTCTTTTCCTTTTTCACGTGAAAAACCCTTTTCCAAAAATTAGGACTTTTTATTATTCCAACTTATATACTCCAATAATAAAACCCAATAATATTATCCCAATAATAATATTAATAATCCAATAATTTTCTAATTATTTAATTAAATTAATAAATAAAATATTAACTTAATTTAAACAATTATCTTAATTTCATCGGGGTGTTACAACTCTCCCCCACTAAAAGAGTTTTCGTCCTCGAAAACATACCTCAGGCGAACA
The DNA here is from genome assembly GCF_024323335.1 of Lathyrus oleraceus. Taxonomy (NCBI): domain Eukaryota; kingdom Viridiplantae; phylum Streptophyta; class Magnoliopsida; order Fabales; family Fabaceae; genus Lathyrus; species Lathyrus oleraceus. The sequence continues at coordinate 249,099,254 of NC_066585.1, read as the reverse complement.
ACTCAGGATAAGACTCCTTCATCTGACTCTCAAGTTCCCAAGTCACATTGCCACCTGCTGGTCCTCCCCACGCTACCTTCACCAAGGCGATCTCTTTACCCCGCAACTGCTTCAACTCTCGATCCTCGATCCTCATAGGTGATGTTTCAACAGTCAGGTTATCTCTCACCTGTACATCATCTACTTGGACTACATGCGACGGATCATGAATGTACCTCCTCAACTGAGATACGTGAAAAACCTCATGCAAATTCGCAAGTGACGGCGGTAAAGCGATACGATAGGCTACCTCTCCTATCCTTTCCAAAATCTGATAAGGACCAATAAATCGAGGTGTTAACTTCTTCGACTTCAAGGCTCGACCAACCCCAGTTATCGGAGTAACCCGAAGAAACACATGGTCTCCCTCTTGAAATTCAAGTGACTTCCTCCTCTTATCATGATAACTCTTCTGACGACTCTGAGCAATCCTCATCTTCTCCTGAATCATCTTAATCTTTTCCGTAGTTTGTTGAACAATCTCCGGTCCAACCACAGCACTCTCACCGGACTCATACCAACATAAAGGTGTCCGACATCTCCTACCATACAAAGCTTCAAACGGTGCCATACCAATGCTCGAATGAAAACTATTGTTGTAGGTAAACTCAATCAAAGGCAAATAACAATCCCAAGTACCTCCTTTTTCCAAAACACAAGCCCTCAAAAGATCCTCTAGTGACTGAATCGTCCTCTCAGTCTGACCATCAGTCTGCGGATGATATGCAGAACTCAATCTCAGCTTAGTTCCCAAAGCCCTCTGCAAACCTTCCCAGAACTTCGATGTAAATCTAGGATCTCTGTCCGAAACAATACTTGACGGAATACCATGCAAACTTACAATCTTCTCAATATACAATTCCGCCAATCTCTCTAACGGATAATCCATTCTGATCGGAATGAAATGAGCCGACTTCGTCAATCTATCCACAATCACCCAAATAGCTTCAAAACTCTTACTCGTCCTCGGTAAACCGGAAACAAAATCCATACTGATACTATCCCACTTCCATTCTGGAATAGCCAACGGTTGCATTAGCCCAGACGGCTTCTGATGCTCAATCTTTGACTTCTGACAAGTCAAACAAGAATAAACAAAACTCGCAATTTCTCTTTTCATTCCCGGCCACCAAAATAACTTCTTCAAATCACGATACATTTTCGTAGCTCCAGGATGAATACTCAAGCCACTCCGATGTCCTTCTTCAAGAATACTCTTCTTAAGTTCGGTAACATCTGGAATACACACCCGATTACCAAATTTCAAAATACCATTCTCATCAACTCTGAATTCACCACCTTGACCTTGATTCACTAAAGTCAACTTATCAACCAAAAGCATATCGGATTTCTGACCCTCTCTAATCTCATCCAGAATACCACTCGTTAATTTCAACATTCCCAATTTAACACTATTGTGAGTACTCTCACACACCAAACTCAAGTCTCTAAACTGCTCAATTAAATCCAATTCTTTAACCATTAACATAGACATATGCAATGATTTCCGACTCAATGCATCAGCCACTACGTTTGCTTTACCCGGATGGTAATTCAAACCAAAGTCATAATCCTTCAGAAATTCTAACCATCTCCTCTGTCTCATATTCAGCTCTTTCTGATCAAACAAATACTTCAAACTTTTATGGTCACTGAAAACTTCAAATCTTGACCCGTACAAATAATGTCTCCACAACTTCAGAACAAATACCACCGCTGCCAACTCTAAATCGTGCGTCGGGTAGTTCCTCTCATGAACCCTCAGTTGTCTCGAAGCATAAGCTATAACCTGCTTATTCTGCATCAACACACCACCCAAACCCAACAATGACGCATCACAGTAAACCTCAAATGATTCCGACGAACTCGGTAATATCAGAATAGGAGCAGTAGTCAACCTTCTCTTTAATTCTTGGAAACCTTCTTCACATTTTGAGTCCCAAACAAATGCTTGTCCCTTTCTAGTCAACATCGTCAACGGTAACGCCAACTTAGAAAATCCCTCAATGAACTTCCGATAATAACCTGCAAGTCCAAGAAAACTTCTTATCTCAGAAACTGACTTCGGAGCTTCCCACTTAGATACCGCTTCTATCTTAGAAGGATCAACAGAAACACCACCTCTTGAAATCACATGACCAAGAAAACTAACCTCTTCTAACCAAAATTCACACTTTGACAGTTTCGCAAATAACTTCTTTTCTCGTAGAACTCCTAAAACCACTCTCAAATGTTCAGCATGCTCTGCTTCAGATTTCGAATACACCAAAATGTCATCAATAAACACCACAACAAACTTGTCTAGGTACGGATGGAAAATCCTATTCATATACTCCATAAATACCCCAGGCGCATTAGTCACACCAAAAGGCATTACAGAATACTCATAATGTCCATACCTTGTTCTGAAAGCAGTCTTCTGAATATCCTCAGTTTTCACACGTATCTGATGATACCCCGACCTCAAATCTATTTTGCTGAACACGCTCGCACCAACCAACTGATCCATCAAATCATCAATCCTCGGCAAAGGATACCGATTCTTGATCGTTACTTTATTCAGTTGCCTGTAGTCCACACACAACCTCATAGTACCTTCTTTCTTCTTAACCAATAACACTGGTGCACCCCACGGTGACACACTCGGACGAATAAATTTCTTATCCAACAGATCTTCTAACTGACTCTTCAATTCAGTTAACTCAACAGCAGACATACGGTACGGAGCCATCGATATCGGTCTAGTACCAGGTACCAAATCAATCGAGAACTCAACTTCACGCTCTGGCGGTAATTCATTCACTTCTTCTGGAAACACGTCAGGAAAATCACACACCACAGCGAGATCGCCAATCACCAGTTTATCTTTAGCCTCCAAAGTCGCTAACAGCATAAACAACTCCGCCCCATCTGCCACTGCCTCATTCACCTGTCTTGCTGATAGAAACAATTCCTTTCCTTCCTCAATCTCAGGAAAGATCACAGTCTTATCAAAACAATTAATAGAAACTCGGTTAAACACCAACCAGTTCATACCCAAGATAACATCAATCTGCACTAGTGGAAGACACACCAGGTCCATTCCAAAGTCTCTACCAAAAATACTCAAAGGGCAATTTAAACAAACTGAAGTAGTAGTCACTGAACCCTTCGCAGGAGTATCAATCACCATACTTCCAAGCATCTCAGATATCTCTAACTTAAGTTTCACAGCACAATCCAAAGATATAAAGGAATGAGTCGCACCTGTGTCAATAATAGCTACAAGAGGAAAGCCATTAATATAACACGTACCTCGGATCAACCGATCATCTGCAGCAGTCTCAGAACCCGATAAAGCAAAGACCTTGCCTCCCGACTGATTCTCTTTCTTCGGCTTAGGACACTGCGGACTGATATGACCCACCTCTCCACAGTTGAAACAAGTCATAGTCTTCAACCGGCACTCTGCAGCCAAGTGACCACCTTTGCCACACTTGAAACACTTCTTCTCAGCACTGGTACACTCATGGAAACGATGTCCAGCCTGACCACATCTGTAACACTTAGCAGGAGCACTAGAATCTCCCCCACTAGGCCTCTTCATCCCACTCTGTCTCTGGAAACCTTTGCCAGCTGCGTACGGTTTCCCACGATCAATCTGATTCTTACCTTTCCTATCAACCCTTTGCTGATAGCTCTCTGCTCTAGCCTTGGAATCCTGTTCAAAAATCCTGCAACAGTCGACCAAATCAGAAAACACCCTGATCCGCTGATATCCAATCGCCTGCTTGATCTCGGGACGCAACCCGTTCTCAAACTTCACACATTTGGAAAATTCCCCAGTAGCCTCACTATAGGGAGTATAATACTTTGACAGCTCTGTGAACTTAGCAGCATACTCAGTAACAGACCGGTTACCCTGCTTCAATTCCAAGAATTCTATTTCTTTCTTTCCTCTGACATCCTCTGGAAAGTACTTCCTCAGAAATCTCTCTCTGAACACTGCCCAAGTAATCTCAGCATTCCCAGCAGTTTCCAACTCAGTGCGGGTAGCAACCCACCAATCATCAGCTTCCTCTGACAGCATATGCGTACCGAACCTGACCTTCTGGTTATCGGCACACTCAGTCACTCTGAAGATTCTCTCGATCTCCTTCAACCACTTCTGAGCACCATCTGGATCGTATGCTCCCTTGAACATTGGAGGATTATTCTTCTGGAACTCACTCAGTTGACGAGCAGCTCCCATTCCCACAACATTCGGATTTCCCCCAAGTACTCCAGCTAGCATACCCAGAGCCTCAGCAATTGCAGCATCATCTCTACCTCTTCCAGCCATCTCTATTCTGAAAACCCAACAAACTAAAACAATAAGTACTGATAGGGTTACACAACACCTATCCCGTACAGGGGAACAGAATAATTACGACTCGACTCGACCGACTATGCTCTGATACCACTAATGTAACACCCTTCTAAAATACCCCCAAATATATATATAATTAAAATAATAAAATATCAATCAGAGTAATTATGCCCCGAAGGGTGTCACACAATCATTTCACACCAATCATCTGGATATCCTGTCATGCTCATTTGTTTAATCAAACCAAGACATTTTTGCATAATTCGCAGCGGATACGAAATAACAACATTCAAATCATGTACTACATTACATGCAGAGTTATCCAACAACTAAATGAAAACATAGTAAAACATCCCATCCCGATGTTACATCGACCAGAGCATGACCCACTAAGGACTACACTAGACTCCAGAGACTAGCTTCTACTCAATCACTGCTCGTTACCTGAAAACATAGTTGTAAGGGTGAGTTCCTCAACCAATATAATAAGTATTATAAAACATCATGTCATGTTAAGTAATTTAACACATTAATCACCCTAATCACATAACACATTCAGTACGGTACATCAACTCAAACATCATATTCAATACCGATGCAAATCATACTCATACTCAATATCAACACAAACACACGTATAATATTGGAATACATCCATTCATATTATACGCCATACACATTTTATGCAATGAGACTCCATGCATGCGGTACCGACTATTCGTGAACATATAGTTCAACTTCACCGACCAATCCAGGTACGGCTACCAAGCTCACTAGTCCCACTCATTTGAGACCTAGTGACTCACATCACTAATCCCTCACTATGGGAATTAGCTACCACCCCAAGGGCCATGCTATGCACGCTAAATCACCTAGCATGCAACATCAACAACAGTCCAAAATGACTAACATCACTAATTCCTCACTATGGGAATTAGCTACCACCATAAAGGCCACAATATGCACGCTAATCACCTAGCAATGCAACATCAACAACAATTCAAGAATAGACATATGCTCACACTCTAAGCCATAAACAGTCTATTCACAATGCATACATAACTGATACATTCACAGCATTATGCATACCATTACACATTATCAACATATTTTATCACAAAAGCATATTACATCATGCCAAACAACAATCACAGTATTAGCACACTCTACTAATACCTATACTACTCAAAACAACGGGAAATGATCCCTACTACATCATACATCAGCTAAGTTACATCACTCAGCCTAAACAACCAAAAACTGCACAACAACAGCTCAGAAAAACCACAAGTCTGCCCATACGCGTATTGCCTATGCCCATACGCGTATTGCCCATTCCTGACCAAATCCATACGCGTAATGCCCACGCCCATACGCGTATGCTACGCGTACCACATCCTCATACGCGTACCAACAGAGACACTTTTACGTTCAAAACATCATCTCTTTCACTCATACGCGTAAGGCCTCATCCATACGCGTACCAGCCATCTCATACGCGTATTGCCTAGTGCCATACGCGTATGACCAGAAACCAGAATTTCCAGATCTGCAATGGCTTTCTCTGCTACGAGATCTATCCAATTCAACCTTCCACAGTCCAAATTTTACACACAATTCATTCATATCATCTAACACGAATCATACACTTTCGATTTCACAAATTGCTAACCTTTCTACCTCTAATTCCTACGAATTTCTTCAATTATAATCCAAATTTCGTTCATCCCAAAAGTTCACAAATTCATCATGCATCGTTCAATCAGAGGCAAATCAATGATTTCTCACTACCCATCACATATTATCCCATAATACCCATTAATCGATGATAAACCCCCTTACCTGAGTAAATTCGGCAATTCCGTTAGCTTCAAGCTTTTCCTCTTCTCTTGCTCTGCCTCTTTTCCCTTTCTCTTTCAGCCGCTTCTCTTTTCCTTTTTCACGTGAAAAACCCTTTTCCAAAAATTAGGACTTTTTATTATTCCAACTTATATACTCCAATAATAAAACCCAATAATATTATCCCAATAATAATATTAATAATCCAATAATTTTCTAATTATTTAATTAAATTAGTAAATAAAATATTAACTTAATTTAAACAATTATCTTAATTTCATCGGGGTGTTACACGGTGTACCCAGCGTATTAATTAGTGATGGACATACATATTTTTGCAATAGGTATTTGGAAAGACTGGTGGAAAAACATAATGTTAAACATAAGGTGTCAACACCATATCATCCTCATACATGCGGTCAAGTTGAAGTATCGAACATATAACTAAAGCAAATTCAGGTGAAAACCGTGGCAACATCGCGAAAAAGATTGGTCAATAAAATTGGATGACACCCTGTGGGCATGCAGAACAACTTTCAAAATACATTTGGGTTTCTCTCCGTCTCAACTTGTGTATGGTAAAGCATGCCATCTCACTGTTAAATTGTAGCATAAAGCGTATTGGGAAGTACAATTTCTAAGTTTTGACGAAAAGTTGGCTAGGAGGAAGAGACTATTGAAATTGGATGAATTGGAGGAGATATGATTGCCTGCGTATGAAAATATGTTAGTTTTGACAAAAAAGTTAGCTAGGACGAAGAGATTACTGAAATTGGATGAACTGAAGGAGAGGCGAAACTTTCAAGTCGGGCAACAAGTATTACTGTTCAATTCAAGATTGAGATTGATTCCAGGAAAGTTAAAATCCAAGTGGTCAAGACCATTTGTTGTCACCAAAGTTTTCCAGAGCGCTGCCATTGAAATTTAAGATCTAGGAGATATACGAAGATTTAAAGTGAATGGACAACAATTAAAGCATTATCATGGAGGTGAAATTCCAAGTGAAAAATCCTCTATAATACTGGCAAATCCCTGAGTCCAACCATCAAGCTAATGACACAAAAAGAACGCTTAATTAGAGGCAACCCATCTTCTATAACTAGTTTTTTTTGCAGAATTTATGTTATGGTAGTAGTAAAGTTCAATAAGCAGAAGTAGCCACTCGAGCATGCCTTCCATTACAATCGGTGTATGTCTTTGTAAGACCCTAATTTTGACCCTAAGACCCCTCATGATATCTCATCATTTACATTGGCTTTAGGATCACACCTTGGCATCCTCCTTACCCCTCATTCATTGGGGTTGCTTTTGGAGAGATCACCAATCCCATTTGATTGTATCATACTTTGTTTTTCATTATTTACTAACCAAAATACCAAAAATATGTCAATGTATAGTTTGTTGCTTTTCTAGGTAGTGTGTGTGTTCACCCATGCTCCATCAAGCTCATATCTAAAGTTTGAGACCCTCAATGCAAGGAGATCAGTGAAGATCAAATTGGTTATATACATCATATATGGATCCCCATTTTCTTCATTTATCATTTTGATCAAGAATTCATCAAGAGTTTGAAGCTTGTTTGCCTTGGAAGCCCTAATTCATTTGGGTATCTTGTGTGACTTCCTCAACAAGTTTCTTCACCATTTGATAAAATATTTCAAGGTATACTTCATATTACATCATCTTACACATATATTATCCTCCATGAGTCCCAAATATCAAGAGAATTTCATGTTAGCAAGTTGGTTCAAGTTGGTTGACCAGAGAAAGTCAACTAGTCAAAACTGGGGTTCCCTAGACCCTATCTCCTACAATTTTTATCATATGAAAATTATTCCAAGATAAAATTTACTCCTTATGATACTCCAAACAACTTTCATGTTGAAGTAAAGAGCTAGTTTTGCATGGAAAATCATTTTTTATGGTGAAAGATTATCGGTCATTGTGTCTCAACCCTAGTTAGGAGGTCAACTTCCAAGGACCATAACTTGCTCAATTTTTATAATATGAAATCCATTAAATTTCCATGATCAAAGTAAATATGTCCTCTCCAACTTTGATTCTTGGAATAAGTTCAAATTCAACTTGCAAATGCTTGTGCCAAGAGAAAACATTATAGGTCATTTTGGGCCATTACCATTGAACACATGATTTTCCTCAATTTCTAAAATGCATAACTCCTTCATTACAAATCCAAATGAGGTCAAATTTGTGACCAAATTGAATAGGTTTGAAATAGATACAACTTTTATGAATTAATTTTTTCCATTTGAAGCCCATAGCAAAAGTTATTCAAGGTGGAAGAAGTGAACATTTGACTTGGTACTTAGAAAATTTTCAAATATGTTTGATTTTCCAAACTTCCACCTCAAAATTCAACATGATCCAAGCTTTTGGGAAATTGTTTAACATGAAAGTTGTTCCCCTTAATCTCACCTTTCCAAAAAGTCCAAGATTATCTCATTTGGACTAGAAATGAAGGACTTGCGCATGGGTTCTTTTCCAAGGTTCATTTGGATGGATTTCACATTCACTTTTCAATCTCCATTGCATGAGTAGATGACATGATTTAAGCATTGCACAATTTTAATTTTGGACCTGATAGCATCATTTGATGGGCCTATCACACGCCCATGCAAGCATGCAAGGAAATTACTAAATTTGGCAAATTTTGGAAGTGTGTGAAAATCAAATGCAAGGCCTATAAATACAACCCTCTTGGCTCAGAATTAAGGACCTCATGCCCAAGCTTTGAACCTGGAATCTAAACACTCATCATTAAAGGATAATCTTGAAGGTTTTCATTTGAAAATAGAGCTTCAAATCTCATTTTATTTTGAGATTGAAACTCCAAGAGTCCAAGCTTTTATTTGATCCAATTCATCTCCTACAAGCTTCTGAAGCCAAGCCAAGGATAATTGGAAGTAAGATCAAGCAAGGTTGAAGCTCATTCGAAGGTGATTTTCCAGAATTTTCATCTCTTCGATTCTCTCTCAATTCTTCACTATTCTTTGTGATTTTTGGTTGGCTAAAGTCCTACCAATGTAGGCAACAAGATTATGTTGCTTTGAGGTCAAATCGAAGCAACTCAGTTCATGATTCTCAAAATTCAAATCCCTGTATCTTTTTATATACTTGGAATTGGAGAAAATTGAGGCCAAATTCATGATCCTGAGCATTCTCTCTTTGAAATAGTGTCCTTTTTTCCATTTTCCATTGAAATGAAGTTGGACAAGTCCGGTGGAGGTCACCGAAGAAGAAGACTGGAGCCCTAGCTCTGGTGATGTGCTGGCGTGCATCCTGGCCATCTGATCAAGTTAAAATGTTATAATCTGGACCATTCCATTTGATTACCACACATAGATCTGTTTGACCAAGGTCCACTATGGAACGCGCGCGTGTGGCCATCAGATCTGTCACCTCAATTAATGAGGGAGATCTGATGGCCCTTGTTTTTCTATTTTTATTTTAATTTCTCGTTTTATGTTTAATCCTTTTATTTTGTTTAATTCGTAGAAATTTCATTTTTAATCCCAAAAATATGGGACTTTCACAAAAAATATTTAAATATTTTTCTCTTTCATATTATGAATTAAAATTATTTTGATTAATTTTGATATTTTTCATGAATTAAATGTTTCTGTGCATATTTTTAATTGCTTAAAAATACTTCTGACATTTCAAAAATCATGATTTTTTTTGTCTAAGGTCCTTTAACCTAGGATAAATCTCTTGGCCATTTATTTGGTGTTTTGAAGAGATTTTAGGTTTTGACCAAATTAAATTGTATTTTAATGCATTTTTAATTTGATTTTTAATTGATTAAATGTGTAAAAATTATGTTGAGCCATTTTTATGGTCTTGTGATGTTTGACTATTTGTTTGGGCCTTGGTCAAGGTTGATTTGACTTTTGTTAGATTAAAACCATTGGATTTAGGGGATTGATGAAATGTATATTTGATCTCCTAAAATGAATGGATGGTTTTAATTTAATAAAATTACTCACATGACCAATTTGTGTTTCTCTCATTCCCATCCCTCTTCATATTCATCCCTATTCTTTATCATTCCCTCATTTGACCAATGAAATCTCTAATGTATTAAGGCTAATTGGTTCATTAATGACCTTGTGTCAGATGAAACAATACAAGCATGACTGAGATAGGTCCACCCCTCTTGCTATTTTCTTTTAGTGTGTGGTATGTTTTAGGAGTTTGGTTCATTATACCAAATCTCTAACATGCATTAACACCCAAATTTTTATTGCCCGGCCTCAGATAGTTGTGACTTCTACATAAGTCAAATTACGATTGCTTAACATAGAGCTAAATTTGACCATAAAGGCATAACATTCTAGTAAGTGAGATTGTAAGTCTCCCATCCTTCATGGTATTGTGTGGAAACTTGACCTTTTTTCCTTCCCATGGAAGATGTCTTGGTTCAAGGATCCATGCTTGTGAATGGATGGTTGAGTATTCTCCAAAGAATGACTTAATCAATTAAAAGACATCACTAACACTTGACTAACCTTTGACTAACATTTGACTAACCTTTATTAATATTTCTTTACTTTCAAGTCATTTACTTTATGCAATTTAACTTTCAGCCATTTATCATTCATTGCCATTTACATTTCATTTAACTTGTTTATGTTTATGCCATTTTCACTTTGCTCATTTGAGCCATATCTTATGATTGTATATATTGTTTGTGCATTTTGATTTTGTTTGTGGTCTTAAAACTTTAAAACATTTAATAAGCAACAAAAACCCTAAAAAATATTTGGTGGATTGTTGATCTTGATATGAACTTTTGGACTTAGGATTAAGCAACATTCCCTGTGCAAAAAGGACTTGGTCAATGCCAATATTATGAGACCAAGTTATTGTGAACTAAAGCCTTCATCTGGTGCAAGCATTGAGCTCTGTTTGAATTCATTCGTTACTTTGTCTTAGTGTTAATTGCCATTTTGATCTTGTGTCTGATGCTTTGTTCTGAGTTGATTAAGGAATATTTCATCTGATACATGAGAAGACAAAGAAGACTGCTAGCTATGGGATTTGCTTGCTTGGATGTGGCTATCTTTATTTGATGCCTTGATCTTCATGATGTCTGGATATTGCTGATTGCTTGATTCAAAGTCCAAAGGGAAAATGAGTTTTTCTATATGACATTCTTGTCTGTTGGATTGCATCCCATCAGTCAGATCTTTTCAACTCTTAAGTTTTAATTTTATGCTTAAGGTAGCCTCTTCATCTTCTCTCATTTCTTAAATTTCAAAATCTCTCCCCCTTTTCGAAAACTTTCTTTGCTTGTGATTTCAAACTTAGACCTTATTTCAAATAGAAACTTTGGCCTTATGCCAATGGATTTTCAAACTTTTTTTTCTTAAATCAAAATTTGTAAATAAACTTAATCATATTGACTTAAAATAAAGACAAAAAGAACTAACAACTTCATTCAAAATTTTGACCCTTTGTGCCCTTTTCATTTAAATTTTTATTAAAAGCAACTCACCAACTTTGAAATTTTTACCACGAACTACGAGGTTTTGATCCCTCATTTTTATGTTTGTAGGTAGGCACAAGTCCGAAGTGTAATACCCCAAAATTTACCCTTCATTTTTCTTGGAAGCATGGGATTGTGTCTTACATTTCATTAGCATCATACTAGGTCATACTCATTGCCTACTGCATTAGTGACTTGGAAATCAGGGTTTGATTGACCACTCCTTAACCAGAGGGAGCCCACACAAAGCAAAACTGAGATTGAACTTCATTCTCCAAATATACAAGTCTCAAGGTGGTCCAGGTATCTTATGATGGTCTACAGTTCATCAATGGAGGATTCAGAGCTCCTAGAGTGTGCATCTGGATTTAATCAAAAATTAGGGTTTCATGGCTACCTGCAACATGCAATGTTTGGTTGGAAGTAGAGGGGCTCATTCATGTCATGATTAGAGAGGCATCTTGGCCTAGGAAGATTCACAATTATCTCAGAAAGATCCATTGGCAATCAGTGCAATCAGTTCCTGATCATTTTGCCCTAAAATTAGGGTTTGGTATAAAATCAGTTTATTTTTGATTCCTTGGGTGAAACTCTTTTCCATGGCCCTCCATATGTTCACAAGGGTCTACATACAAAAAATCAGCTCTTTATTTGAGCCAGAGGTGCTTCAATTGATCAATGGAATCGGGAATCAGACAGTTTGGGAAAAGTCAACTGTGGGGCCAGAAAAGTCAACTCCTGACATTTTGAGGGTGGAATCTCAAAATCCATGCCTAAGGGAGCCTACATGTGAAATTTGGTCAAGGTTGGATCATGGATTCATCATTTAATCAGGAATTGAAAAAGTTACTTAATTTGGAAATGGTTGACTTTCCATTTAGGGCAAGTTTTCATGATTGTTGCACCCACTTTAAGCCCATTTTCCATCAAGATGCAAGCTCCATTTGAACATTTCTCCAACATGAAAGTTTTTCCTCTTGTTCCAAGCTTTCTATAGATATAAAGTTTGCTCCATTTAAATTAAAATTAAGAAAGTTATGCTTGGTCAAAGTGAGACATTTTTCTAGGACACTTAGAAAAATTTCTAAGTCCAAAATCTGCAAAATTTGTTAAGACTTCTTGGTCAGATTTCTTGCACTTCAAGGCATCTTTTGAAAATACTTTCTTCATAACAATTATACCTTGCCATGTCCTATTTCACATCCTTTTGGAATCATCCCATTTGGATCATTGGTTTGAGAGATGCACTCATCTAAAGTTGGCATCATGAATTGAATTTTTAGGCACCATTTAGGCCAAACTGGCCCAGCCATTTTACAGATGGTGAGACACGATTTTATGGCCATTTTTCACCTCTTTCCACTCACCATTGCAATTTGTGCCCAACATGAAAAATGTTAAGCTCCATGAACTCTTCCAACTGTTTGCATTGCCTTGTCATTTGGTCATGTATTCATCAAGATACATAGTCATAAAGTCACCCTCTTGAACTTATTTCCATGCCATGCCATGCTGCACAAACCAACCAGCCCACATTCTTTTCCTCATTTGGCCATGTACCTTTGTTTCTACTCACTTAAACTTTGCCAAAATGAGCCATTTCCTAATACCACCTCACATTGCCACTTTTGCTCCAAAATGCACATAACCAAATCAGATTGGATTTAAGCCCATTAAGGACACCTTGAGCCAACATATATAAGCTTCTAAACCCTAATCTGAAGGGGGTGGCTGCTATTTTCGAGCAAAGGTCAAGGCAAGTGGACAAGGTTGTCTTCCTTCCATTTCCATTTCACAAGTTTCAAAGCAGTAACATTCCTTCCATTCCTCTCTAACACCAAGAGGCAGTGGACCTTACATCCACTAGGTAAGCTTTCTAATCCATTCCTATGATTATGGATTTGTTCATTTCATGCTCATACCATGCTTACCATGCTCATGCTATGCTTATTACTATTTTTTTTCATGCCATTACCATGCCATTCCACGCTTGCTTTATGTTGCCAACAATATGCCATGCTTGTCTATGAAGCCCTCACCATGAGGCATTGTTTTGAGCTTGAGTTTATGCTGTTGTTTTCTGCTCATGCCGTGTTCATATGGTCGTCTTGTTGTCCATATTTCTCTATGTTCAAGTCACTATTTTTAATGAAACAAGATACCATGTTGAACCTCTCATTGCATACTTGAACTTTGCTTTTTATACCATGTCATTTGGAGCACTATAGCACTTGTAATCTTGGTAGGAAGATTGAAAAAATATCCTGTTGTGTGTCGCGTCCCAAGCTGCATGGCGCTAGGGTTTTATGCTTCATGAAAGAGACGACGACGTGTCTCTCCCAAGACCACTAGATCCCGCGTTTTGTTTCTTAATCCTAACCGTCCAACCATTGTTTTGTCTTGTAGCGTTTAAGTGGAATGGACCGATCGATATGCAGGTCACATGTTTTAAATAAAATGCACATTTTATTAAGTGTCACACTTAAATAAATCATTTGGATCGTGGGCCTGCGCCCTCTTGCTTCTCACACCCCCATGCCAGGCCCATTATCACATTCTCTTTTCATTTTCCTTTTTTCAATTCATTTTATTTTTCTGTTTTGTTTTTTATTCTTAAAAATATTTTATTTATTCATAAAAATATAAAAAATATTTTTCACATTTCTTAATGTTTTATTTAATTTAATTTTATTTTTATTTTCATATTTATTTAATGTTAATATTTTATTTCAATTATTTATTTCAAGTGGATCATTTTAATACATATTTTTATTAATTTAATTTTCATGACTTAGAATTATTTTTAGGTTCTGATTTTTGGGATGAGGGTTGACCAATATCCCATGGTCAACCTGACCTTTTCTTGAGATTTTATTTCTCATTTCCAATTTATTTTGGATTTATTTTTGACCTAGATTGTTTGGTTGACTTTTCATTTGACTTCTGTTTTATTTTAATTATTTTATACACTAATTCTCATTATTTTTGAAACCTTTTTGGGGGATGATGATGTCTTGACCGCACCTTAGTTATTTAATTTTTCATAATTTTCTTGATTAATTTACTATTTATTTGATAATTTTTAATTTCACTTGACTTTTCAGTTGACTTTTCTATGATTTTGATGTTTGACTTAGGGATTGCTTATGGCAATTGAAGAGATCTTTTGATCCTCCCTTGTTCATCTCATATGCCATGTATTAGAGGCCTTTCATCTTAATTTTATTTGATCCTTGCATCATTTCCCGATTAAATTATTCAGTGATCCTTTGTGTGCATAGTTTCATTTGTCTGATTCATCTAATACCTGTTACACTTGTTTCTTTCATCCATGCTCAATATTGTTTGATTGTCTAACATGTTCATACTCCCATAAATTGTTTAATACTCCTTTATATCATTCTTTGATTCATTTGACTTGATCATATACTTGTTTACTTGTCTGATCTGATTAATATTTGTTGCCTACTTGTATGATGTATGAGGCATATATCTTTATTTTACTTGATTGCCATGAACAATCCCCAATCATAACAAATGTACCCCTCTCCCATGAAGTGTATAAGGTTTATTCTTTCATTCTTTATTCATCTGTTAATACAAGAATTAAAACGAGCATCCGATAACCATTTCAAAACAAGATCAAAACCTCGATCCAACGTCGAGTAATCATTTTCAAAACTTAACAGAACCAACACGTATTCATCCATCCTTTTGTAAGTCGATTTATTCATGCATCGCCATTTCTTTTGTAAGTTGATTGCTTCATGCATCGCCATCTACCTGTAAGTCGATTGCTTCTGGCATCGCCATCTACCCTTATCCGTGACTCCTCTCTTTGCTCCATCCGTCAACTCTTGTTCCATTTAGGTAGCACCCATTAGGTAGAACCCTTTGTATGATAACATAGGTAGAATTCCCTTATTCTTTGTATGATAACATATGTAGAATTCCCTCATTCTTTGTATGATAACATAGGTAGCCTTCCCTTATTCTTTATATGATAACATTAGGTAGAATCCCCTTATTCTTTGCATGCTAACATTAGGTAGATATTCCCCTTTGTAAATCCTAACACATAGGTCCACATTGCATGACAACTCTAGGGCAGAGCTTCCCCACTCTTTAGACCTTCCGTGCGTCTCCGATCTTGTGGCATGTCAATCCGTTCTATTGCAAAGAGGTAACTGCCTAAGACTCGATTCAGCGAGCTGCGACACCTACTGCTAGGACGTGAATACATTGCCCATTTTCCTCTGACACAACTGGTGTCCTCCTTTATAAGACCATGTTCAGATGGCAATCCTTAACCCCTAGTTAGTCGAACTACGACGACTCTGATTCTCATTCCAGATGAGATACGTAGGCACGAGACGCGATGTCTTGTCGAGTTTGACTAACTACTAACAACTAATCCTTGGTTGCTTTCGCCCTTGTTGCGATTCTTTTCTATCGCCCTCGTTGCGATCGAGACCTTCCCTTTCTCTTGCCCTAGTTGCAATCGAGACCTTTGTTCCCGTAGTTAGCTGAACTACGTTTTGCACTGATTCTCATTCCAGATGAGATACGTAGGCATAAGACGCGATGTCTTAGCGAGCACACTTCTCCTTAACCCATAAGTAGCTGAGCTACGAAGACTCTGATTCTCATATTCAGATGAGATATGTATGCAGTGGATGCGACATCCGTGCGAGTCATTTTCTTTTGCCCTTTCTTTTAGTAAATAGTACCTTAGATAAATACACACCCTTTAGACGAGAACAACAAGAGTGGATCCCGTAGAGTACTACGGATGTGTAGGGGTGCTAATACATTCCCTTCGCATAATCGACTCCCGAACCCAAGATTTGGTTGCGAGACCTTGTCTTTTCCTTTCCTTTCTTCAGGTTTTCTTCGATCGTTTCCTCTCCCTCCTTTGGGATAAATAACGAACGGTGGCGACTCTTCTGTTTCTTTTTTTTCGCCGGTTGTTTTTCGCGTTGCGACAACTGGCGACTCTGCTGGGGACCCGGTTTCCCTATGCGAGTCCCTCCTAGCTTTTGTAGGTTTCTTGTTTGTTGGGTGTTTATTCTTTTGTACAGTTATTTACTTTCAGCATTTACTTGCTTTACCTTATTGCATTCATGTACATATGTTTGCTGTATCTGTGGGTTCTGTTGGTTGGTTGTTTGTTGGGTTGGGGTGTTTTATGAGAGATAAGCCCACTACCCAGGCTTGAGTGTACACACAGGTTTTAGAGTGGATAGTAATGAGGCTTGTGTAGTATGTTGCTACGTTAAGTCGTTCATGAAGACCCACACCCAGACGAGGTTTCTTTTGGATATATTCTGTCCTATGGGTGTTCCATAACGACAGATGTTCCTTTAGAAATCGTCGACTCTGGTGACCATTTCCCGAGGACTCAGTCGAGGCCTCTCCTCCGAGACGTGTTTATATTAGCTCTGGTGGGCGCATTCTCGCTGCTCAATCCGAGGACCCCGAGGCTGGGAACTTGCTTTAGGATGTCCTGTTGAGGGGAGTCAGTGGAGGTCTTTTGTCTCGTAATAATGACAAACTTTCAGTGGTAAACGTATTATTCTCGACTGAAGGGCTGAAGCTGACGAACTTCTGTTCTTAGAACCTACCAGTAAGGGGCGGGCTAAATTCAGGAAACCTTAACCTTCAACCAACCCGGTTTTCTAGAGCAGAACTTTGATCTCGTATTATATTCCTCAGTGGGTTTCTCTTCAGAAAGTGCAACCCGACAGACGTTCAAGCAGATACAACAATCCTGGTTTCCATGTCACTGCATTGCATCACATCATTTTGCATTCGCATCATTTAATACATGTTTATCTATTCTAGGGGTTTATGGGTTGATTCTAAGTTTCGTCACGGTTCTCTCCAAAGATCAACATGATGCTTTCTTTACATTGTGGCAGTTCTATGACCCTCCATTGAGGTGTTTTACATTCCCGGATTATATTTTGGTCCCTACTTTGGAGGAGGTTGCTAGTTTTCTCAGAGTTCCTATCAAGTCGCAGTTGCTATTCTACAGTTCTGAGTTTCTGCCCGATCTCAGCATGGTTGCTTCAGCCACATATTTGGGGAAATCAGTCTTGAAGTCTAATATGTGTCAGAAAGGAGAAGTCAGTGGTTTTCATTTGAGTTTCTTAGTGGGAGAGGCCGAGAAGAAGCTTGGAGATGGTGATCAGAGAGGTTTCAATGTTGTGTTGGCTCTTTGCGTATACGGGATTGTCCTGTTCCCTAATGTTGCAAAATTTGTGGACGTAGACGCAGTACGCCTTTTTGTGTTGGGAAATCCAGTGCTGACCTTGCTAGGAGATTTCTTTCATTAAGTGCATCACCGGAATGAGAATAGAAAAGGAGGAGTGGTGAATTATTGTGCGCCCTTGTTTTATAAGTGGTTCAGTTCCCACCTACCCAAGTCAGGAGCGTTCGTTGATCTCAAGGATTGGTTGAGTTGGTCGAAGAGATTGATGGGGATAAGAGCTAAAGATATTTCTTGGTGGTCATACCAGAACTTGCTTAGGGCGGATATTGTTCACAGTTGTGGGAACTTCCCGAATGTACCGTTGGTAGGAAGAAGATGAGGGATCAACTATAATCCTTCTTTAGCAGTCAGACAGTTTGGATATGCTTTAAGAACTCTGCCTTTGGAAAAGGATGTGGAAGAATCTCTATTTTTCCATTCTTCATCTGATTTGACTGTGTCTCATAAGGCGGCTGAAGCCTGGCTTAAGGTAATCAAGAGAGGAAGGACTGTGCTTGGAAAAGGAGATTGCCGGACGTATCCTCAGTATGAAGATTGGCTTCAGGGAAGAGTCGAAGAGTTTGGTCTGCCGTTTCCTATTGAAGAACCTTTATATCCACCTACTCCTGAGCAGTCAAAAATGGTGAGCCGAGAGGAGTACGACAAATTGAAGAATGCCATGGAGGAACTTCAAACTGAAAACTCGGAGTTGAGTGTGAAATTGCAAGACTGTATGCATCTATACCATGAGGCGGAATATCAGAAGGGGGAGGCCGTCAGATTGCAAGGGGAAGCAGAGAATAAATTGGCTGTGGGGGTGAACTTCTTCAGGAAGACAGACAAAGCCTTGGGGTCATTCAATTCTGAGTTGAGACGAGTCAAGCAGCAGTTAACAGATGCCCACGGTAAGTTAGCTGGGTGGCAAGAACAGTGGGATGCATTTTCAGCTTCTCGGAAGGCAAAAGAGGAGGAGATGGTAGCTCAATTGACTGGTCAGATGGAGAAATTGAAGACTCTGCTGAAGGAGAAGAACAATGAGCTTATGTGCGTCCGTTCAACCAATGGTTACATCACAGATCAACTCGACAAGGCTCAAGAACAGATTGAAGAACTCAAAGCGCTGACGGGTTTGAAGAAGTCTAGACTTGAAGAGGTATTCAGAGAGGATGATGGGAATTACTACATAGAGCACATGAACGAACTGGATGGGATTATTCACAAGAGGAATTTGCTTATCTGGCATTTGACAGAATCTCCAGATCATCCTGACACGGTGGCACTGTTGGCTGAAGTTAGGAACAGTCCCCATGGGTTGCATACAAGAGGCTGATTCTTGATTTTTGTTCGTCTTTTTGCTTGTTGCTTTGTAGTGATGATCTACAGGCTTGTTGTGGAGATCCTCTTTTGATGTACTGTTGGCCAAGGCCCTTCTCTTCAAACTCATTTATATGACGATTTATCTCTATTACATCTTGGTCTCAGAAGTTTATCCACGGCTCGATCTCCTTGCGCTATTTATCTGATGTGAGACTGGAATCAAGAGGTAAAATACCCTTTGGAATTGATAAACATGTCATTGCATTTACATATTCATTTGCATGTCTTGCATAACAGGTACTGCCGCAGTGGTTCTCATTTTGTTTGGTGTTCCACTAGCAGGATAGCTGACTCAGGAATTCACCGGTATGGTACCCGTAGAAACCAACAGAGAGCAATGGAAGGCCTACAAGCAGAGCTCGCCGAGATGAGAATCCGCATGAATCAGTTTATGGATGTGGTCTAGGGAGTGGCTCAAGGACAGCAAGAGCTCAGACAGATGATGCAGAGGAATCCCGCCACTACTCAATCAGAGACAGTGATTGATCCTCCAGTTGGAGAAGTTAACGGACCCAGTGGAATGGGGCCTATCCCAATCCCACGTGCTAACCCTGATCAACAACCCATTCATGATGATCAGGAGGATCAGTTCACCTTGATGCAGGAGGACTTTGGCATGGGCCATGGCATGGACCCCATGTTTAGAAGATTGGAGGAGAGGTTAAAGGCTGTGGAAGGACAGAATACCCTGGGGGTAGATGTTGCTGACTTGGGGCTGGTCCCAGGCGTGAGGGTGCCACCAAAATTTAAAGTCACAGTCTTTGACAAATACAATGGCAACTCTTGCCCGAAGACTCGTGTGCAAGCCTACTTCCGCAAGATGGTTGCATACTCCGATGATGAGAAGCTGCTTATGTACTTCTTCCAGGGCAGCCTAGCTGGGGCATCTTTGGAATGGTATATGAGGCTAGATAGAGCCCACATCCGTTATTGGAGAGATTTGGCTGAGGCCTTCGTGAAGCAATTTCAGTACAACACAGACATGCGCCTGACAGAACCCAACTTCAGAATCTATCTCTCAAAAGCAATGAATGTTTCAGAGAATATGCCCAATGCTGGAGAGAGACAGCTTCCCGTGTTCAGCCTCCGATGTTGGAGAAGGAGATGGCCAACATGTTCATGAACACTCTGCCCGGGTCTTACTTGGAGCGTCTGGTGGGTTTCAACGCTTCCAACTTTGCTGATGTAGTCTCTACCGGTGAGAGGGTGGAGAACTATTTGAAGACATGCAAGATCCAGAATGGAGTTGGATCATCATCAGGGGTGAAGAAGTCGTTCATTGGAGGGCAGAAAAGGAGAGAAAGGGATGTTAATTCTTTGTCTTCATATTAGAGCAGGGGTAACCGGAGGGGTAACTTTCAGAACTACCATCAGCAACCTTATGTTGCGGCTGTGACCATTCCGGCTGCAGCACCAGTGCAACAACAACAACCACAACGTCAACCAACTCAGTACCAACAACAGCAACAGGGTAACAGACCCGCCTATAAACAGAGGCAAAAGATGATGGACAGGCGTTTTGACACTCTTCCGATGTCGTACACTCAGTTGCTTCCTAGTCTTCAACAATTACAACTCGTGCAGTTACGCACTCTGGCTCCTCCTGTTGGTAGACTTCTAGTGGGTTATGACGCCAACGCTAGGTGTAATTTCCACTCTAGGGCACCTGGCCACAATATTGAGAACTGCAAAGCTTTTAAGCATGTAGTTCAGAACCTCATAGACTCAAAGGCCATCAACTTTGCGTCGGCTCCTAATGTCGTCAACAATCCCATGCCACAGCATGGTGGTGCAAATGTTAATATGGTGGAAGAAGAAGTCAAGTCCGTCAAGGATGTGTTGAAGTTGAAGACTCCGCTGTTGGAGATTAAAGACTACTTGCTGAAGGCCGATGTTTTCCCCGGTTGTGGGAACGGTTGTTTGGGTTGTACTATATAGAGCAAAGGTTGTTTGAAGCTGCAGCAAGGTATCCATGCTTTGCTCGACGATGGTATCCTCCAGGTTGAAGATATGTCTGCCCAAGAGTCTGTTGAAGGGTTTGCTGAAGAGGTGTTTGAACATGCTGTTGAAGAATTCACAGATGTTGTTCCTGCTGATTCTGTAATTCACAATGATGTATTTAATTTTTCCAATGTTATTGTTGATATCCCAAACAATGTGTTTAATTCTGATGTAAGTGTTGAACTTGATTCCGATGTTTCGGATGCTTATTTTTCAATGAATGAGATTTCGGAGTATGACTGTGATGTTGCTACTATCACAATTTTATATCCAACTGCTCAAATCAGTGTGCCAGAAGCGTAACCGGTGCCACCAGTGCAACCATCCACTATGACCATCACGACCCCTGGTCCTTTCCTTTCACCAGCGAAAGGGCCATTCCTTGGCATTATGGGGGGAGTGTGTACAAGCATGATCATGGAGTGAAACAGCCATTGAAAATAGAGGAGGTGCAGGATCAAAAGTCTGAATCCGAAGTTGTAGTAGAAGATCCCGCAGTGGACAATGTTGGTGGAATCAGGCGATTCCTAGGAGTGGTAGACTATTCTCACCACCCGTTACCCAAGCTGATAGTGCTGATGCCGCGGCGAAGGCCAAAGGCAAGCAAGCTGTGAATGAGGGTACCTCTGCACCACAGGTTGGCTCTGAGCCTGCTTTCGCGAAGGATGTGGACGAGCTCTTGAGAATCATAAAGAAAAGCGATTACAAGGTAGTCAATCAGCTGATTCAGATGCCGTCTAAGATATCTATTTTCTCACTCCTGCTATGTTCGGAGGCACACAGGGAGACACTACTGAAAGTCCTAAATGCTGCGTACGTGCCTCAAGAGATCTCAGTGAACCAACTGGAAGGGATCGTTGCAAATGTTCATGCAAGCAACGGGTTGGGTTTTACTGATTCTGACTTGACACCAGCTGGACGCAATCATAACAAGGCTTTGCACATCTCGATGGAATGCAAAGACATCGTGTTATCACATGTTCTGGTGGATACAGGCTCCTCTCTCAATGTGCTACCCAAGAGAGCCCTGTCAAGGTTAGAAGTAGAAGGTTTGGTCTTGAAGCCTTCCGATCTCGTTGTGAGAGCCTTCGATGGTTCTAAGAGGTCGGTGTTCGGAGAGGTAGAATTGCAAATTCAGATTGGATCACAAACCTTCAACACCGTCTTCTATGTGATGGATATCAGTCCTTCCTACAGCTGCCTGCCGGGTCGTCCTTGGATTCACAAGGCTGGGGCAGTGTCTTCAACCTTGCATCAGAAGATTAAGTTCCCGGTCAACGGAAGAATTATCACTGTCTGTGGTGAGGAGGACATTCTGGTTAGTAACCTGTCTACATTCAAGTATGTAGAAGTAGAAGGTGAAATTCATGAGACCCTGTTCCAGGCCTTTGAGGCAGTTCAGGTCAAGGACGCAGCTCCGGTGGAAGAGGTTAAAGCAGGTGCCTCTATCTCATCCTTCAAGCAGGCACATGCCTTAGTAAATTCAGGTGTTGCTCCTGGTTGGGGACGTCTGTTGGAGTTACCGATGAAGGAAGATAAGTTTGGGATTGGGTATCAGTCAGCGTTAACTTCTACAACCTCAGCGCCTCAGACTCGTCAGGGGCCGATTACTTTCTCCAGTGCTGGCATCATTCAGTATGGCCAGATCTCTGCAATCAACAAAGAAGATGGGGATAATGATTGCGACATTGACAACTGGGTGCGTCCGAGGATCCCGGGTGAAGTCATCAACAATTGGTCTTCTAAAGAGATTGTCCAAGTCACTCTTCTTGAGGAGTAATTTTTCTTTGTTTGTTCATGCATGTCCAAGTCTTACGTTCTGCCTAGGGCGTAATGACTCATTGTAGGGCTCATCTATGTGGATACCTGCATTTTTTTTATCATAAATAAAGGACGTCTTTTTGCATTCAAATATTTTGTTCATTGTCTTTCTATTTTTGCAGTTTTCAAAAAAAAAAAAACATTTTGGCAATGTTTTGTTTAGTTTTCACTTTTTTCACACTCATAAGAACATACCATCACTCATGCAGATGCACGTCACCGGATCCTATTGTTAACAGTTCTGCTATGGCTCGCTTCGACTTTGAAAATCCAATCTTTCAAGCTGAAGAAGAGGGTGATGAAGACTGTGAACTCCCTGAAGAACTTGCCAGGTTATTAAAACAGGAGGAAAGGGTCATTCAACCGCATCAAGAGTCTACTGAAGTGATTAATCTTGGCACTGAGGACGTCAAGAGAGAAATCCAGATAAGGGCTGCTTTGGAAGACGATGTGAAAAAGTGGCTGATTGAATTGCTGCAAGAGTATGTTGACATCTTCGCCTGGTCTTATCAGGACATGCCAGGGCTTGACACAGACATTGTGGTACACCATTTGCCTCTCAAAGAGGATTGTCCTCCGGTCAAGTAGAAGCTCAGAAGAACAAGACCAGAGATGGCTGTCAAGATAAAGAAAGAAGTGCAAAAGCAGTTGGATGCAGGGTTTCTAGCAATTACCAATTATCCGCCATGGGTTGCAAACATCGTTCCAGTACCTAAGAGGGGTGGAAAGGTACGGATGTGTGTCGACTACCGGGATCTGAACAGAGCTAGTCCTAAAGATGATTTCCCATTACCTCACATTGACGTTTTGCTGGATAACACGGCTCAGTTCTCGGTATTCTCCTTCATGGATGGCTTTTCTGGCTATAATCAAATTAAGATGGCACCAGAAGACATGGAGAAGACAACTTTCATAACCCCATGGGGCACCTTCTGCTACAAGGTGATGCCATTTGGTCTGAAAAATGCTGGGGCAACATACCAACGGGCTATGGTAACTCTTTTCCATGATATGATTCATCATGAAATCGAGGTTTATGTGGATGATATGATTGCCAAATCTCAGACAGAAGAAAAACATTTGGTGAATCTGCGGAAACTGTTTGGACGGTTGAGGAAATTCAAGCTGAGGCTTAATCCGAACAAGTGTACTTTCGGGGTGAGATCTGGAAAGCTACTGGGTTTTATTGTTAGCAAAAAAGGGATTGAGGTGGATCCTGCCAAAGTGAAAACGATACAAGAAATGCCTGAGCCTAGAACAGAAAAACAAGTCCATGGTTTCTTAGGGAGGTTGAACTACATCGCAAGGTTCATCTCTCACCTAACAGCCACGTGTGAGCCAATTTTCAAGTTATTAAGGAAAGATCAGGATATCAGGTGGAATGATGATTGCCAAAGGGCTTTCGAGAAAATAAAAGAGTATTTGCAGAATCCTCAAATCCTTATGCCTCCAGTCCCAGGGAGACCGTTGATTATGTACTTGACAGTACTTGATAATTCCATGGGTTGTGTTCTCGGTCAACACGATGAGACAGGTAGGAAAGAGCATGCCATCTACTACCTGAGTAAGAAATTCACAGACTGCGAGTCGAGATACTCAATGCTTGAAAAGACATGTTGTGCACTTGCATGGGCTGCTAAGCGATTGAGACAATACATGCTGACTCACACAACCTTATTGATCTCCAAAATGGATCCAGTCAAGTATATATTTGAGAAGCCAACTCTCACTGGAAGGGTTGCTCGTTGGAAAATGGTACTGACAGAGTATGGCATCCAGTATACATCCCAGAAAGCCATCAAAGGGAGTATTCTGTCGGACTATCTTGCTCAGCAGTCGATTGATGATTATGAGCCGATGAAGTTTGATTTTCCAGATGAAGACATCATGCTCCTCAAGATGAAAGACTGTGAAGAGCCAGTTGTTGAGGAGGGACCTGATCTAGATGAAAAGTGGACGTTAACGTTTGATGGGGCCATCAATTCCAGAGGAAGTGGAATTGGTGATGTCCTTACCACTCCGAAAGGTGCCCACATGCCTTGCACCGCTCGCTTGACTTTCGAGTGCACCAATAATGAAGCTGAGTATGAAGCCTATATCCTGGGTATTGAGCAAGCCATTGATTTGAGAATCAAGACTCTGGACATCTTCGGAGATTCAGCTCTGGTAATCAATCAAGTGAATGGTGATTAGAATACTCTCCAGCCTAATCTGGTCCCCTACAGAGATTACACGAGAAGACTGTTGACTTTCTTCACAACAGTAAAGCTGTATCATATACCTCGTGATGAGAACCAGATGGCAAATTCTCTTGCTACTCTATCATCCATGATCAAGGTGATTCGGTGGAACTATGTTCCCAGGATCGATGTTATGCACCTTGATAGGGCCGCGTATGTGTTTGCTGCTGAACTGGTAGTTGATGACAAGCCTTGGTATCACGACATCCAGTGCTTTATGAAGAATCAAGAGTACCCTGCAGGGGCATCCAACAATGATAGGAAGACTTTGAGAAGATTGACAGACAATTTCTTCTTGAACAAAGACGATGTGCTGTATAAGAGGAACTTCGACATGGTTTTGCTCAGATGCGTGGATAGACACGAAGCAGACATGTTAATGCAAGAAGTTCATGAAGGCTCCTTCGGTACTCATGTTGGTGGACATGCAATGGCTAAGAAATTGTTGAGAGCGGGTTATTACTGGATGACCATGGAATCTGATTGTTTCAAATATGCTCGGAAATGTCATAAATGCCAGATTTATGCTGATAAGGTGCATGTGCCGCCCAATCCTCTGAATGTGATGTCTTCGCCGTGGCCGTTTGCTATGTGGGGCATTGATATGATTGGAAAGATTGAGCCGACTGCTTCCAATGGGCATCGTTTCATCCTTGTTGCCATCGACTATTTCACCAAGTGGGTCGAAGCAGCGTCATTTGCGAAGGTCACCAGACATGTGGTTGCCCGATTCATTAAGAAAGAAATCATTTGTCATTATGGGATTCCCGAAAGAATCATTAATGATAATGGTTCTAATCTCAATAACAAAATGATGAAGGAGTTGTGCAAGAACTTCAACATTCAGCATCACAATTCTTCCCCTTATCGTCCTAAGATGAACGGTGCTGTTGAGGCAGCAAATAAGAACATAAAGAAGATTGTGCAGAAGATGGTCGTTACGTACAGAGATTGGCATGAGATGCTACCCTTCGCCTTGCATGAGTACCGTACTTCAGTACGTACATCGACCGGGGCAACCCCTTACTCCCTTGTGTATGGTATGGAAGCAGTCCTACCTGTTGAAGTGGAGATTCCTTCTCTAAGAGTCCTGCTGGATGTCAAGTTAGACGAAGCCGAATGGATTCGGACAAGGTTCAATGAGTTGAGTCTTATCGAAGAGAAGCGAATGGCAGCCATCTGTCATGGGCAGTTGTATTAGAGTCGGATGAAGAGAGCCTTTGATCAGAAAGTGCGTCCTCGGTGTTTCCAAGTCGGAGATTTAGTGTTGAAAAGGATCCTTCCTCCTCAGAAAGATCACAGGGGCAAGTGGACTCCTAACTATGATGGACCATATATTGTCACCAAGATTTTTGATGGTGGAGCCTTAATGCTTGCAACTATGGATGGTGAAGACTTCACTTCCCCTGTGAACTCATACGCAGTTAAAAAATACTTCGCATAAAATAGACCCGCTGGACAATAAAAAGAATAGTCCAGGCAAAAAACGGGCATCCTGGCGAACCAAGAAAATGAAAAAGGTTCGGGCAAAAGTTAGGGATTAAAAGATGAAAAGATTGTACACCCGGTAAGTTGAAAACCTGAAAAGACAACTTAGGCAAAAATGGGTATCCCGGTGGATTGAAAACCCGAAAGGGCGATCCAGGCAAAAGTTAGGGATTTAGCGAATGACTGCGTTCTGAGTAGTTCTAAATCCCATCTCGTGTCGATAACTGGAAACTTTCGAAGGATAGGAAACAATCCAATCACCTTCTTCAGAAAGCTGATCATTTGGAGGATCTTGAAGACGACCGAGTCATAGCAGAATTGGAACCCGATAGAAATCTATTTCACATTGCCATTAGATTAATTTCCTGTTTTTATCTTTTGTATAATTACCTTTCTCCAGGGATTGCTTCCTGATGTAAATGCCTATTCAAAGGCCATTCAATCAATGAAATCATGTTATTCAGAATATCTCTGTGTTCATTTTCATTTTACTGTTTTGTTCGCAAAAATGACGTCCTAATTTTTGATAAACATTGCATCATGAAACATAAGAGCTTTACAGGTACATGCTCAATAAACAATTAAAATTGCTGTAAATTTTTAGCGCTTTGGATCGTCTATTCAGAACAGGTACACTCGGGGCATTTCCTTAAGGTACCCAGTAGATGATCGTGGATGTTTTGCTTCAACAGTTGGAACTTGTTATCTTATCCCTGCAAAGCTGGTTCGAGCATTGGATTCTTCAATCCCCTAGCAAGTTCTCACTACTGCACTTCCCCATGCTTTTGTTCCAGACTATACACTCCCCAGTAGAGTTGACAGTGCCAGACTGTATATCCCCAGCGGAGTTGACAGTGCCAGACTGTATCTTTCCGGCAGAAGCAGCTGCTCCTCAGAGTTCGATGCCAGATCGATGATCTCGACGCTAGACCCATGGCCTCTTCCCTCAAAGCAGAATCTCGGTACTGTATTAGTGTTTTGATTCCCCGGCTGAGTCATCTTTTGTAGATTATGGTTGCCAGAACCACCGTGGCTTTCCTCAGCAGCAAGCTTTCAATGCCATTCTCTCCCCAGTCAGAGTCTCGGTATTTTGTTGTTGCCAGAACACCGCATGGTCGGTTATTTCCCCAGCAGAATTTTGTGCCTTGACTTGGCGTTCTCTCTAACCTAGCATTTCACATCCCAGCATGTAGAATCATATCACATTGCATCCTCCCAAATCGCGTAGCATTTCCATTTTCATGGAGCATTACGCCATTGAAAAATTCAAACACACGCATGTAAAACATAAGACATTCTCGGTATCCCAAGTGATAAGCCAGAAGTTACTTCCAGTACTCAGACTGGAGGTCGTTCATGACTCATCCTTTTTTATTCCCAGCAGGGGTCGTTGGCCCACGTGCCGCCTCAATTATCACTTTCCCTATTTTTGCCGATGCTGACAGGCATGAAATTTTCTGGTATTCAGACCGAAGTGACATTCAGGCCAGTTTCCGGTATTCAGACCGAAGTGGCATTCATGCAAGTTTTCCGATGTTCAGATCGAAGAAGTTTCCGACATTCAGGTCGATGCAACTTGTGGCATTCAGGCCAGTTTCCGGTATTCAGACCGAAGTGGCATTCAGGCCAATTTTCCGATTTTCAGATCGAAGAAGTTTCCGACGTTCAGGTCGACGCAACTTGTGGCATTCATGCCAGTTTCCGGTATTCAGACTGAAGTGGCATCCAGGCCAATTTTCCGATTTTCAGATCGAAGAAGTTTCCGACGTTCAGGTCGACGCAACTTCTGGCATTCAGGCCAGTTTCCGGTATTCAGACCGAAGTGGCATTCAGGCCAATTTTCCGATTTTCAGATCGAAGAAGTTTCCGACGTTCAGGTCGACGCAACTTGTGGCATTCCGGCCAGTTTCCGGTATTCAGACCGAAGTGGCATTCAGGCCAGTTTTCCGGTGTTCAGACCGATTGTTGATAATCTTGTATCTTTCGATGCTCAGATCGAAGTCGTTTCCAATATTCAGACTGATGAGTGGCATTCAGGCCATGGTTATTCCTGTGTTACCATTTATTTTGGTATTCAAGCTAACATTCTTTTTCGGTGTTCAGACCAACTCTCACCGTACCAGACGAATTCTTTTTTTCAAGACCACCTCTTTGCCGATTCTGACAGGCATTGTTACTTCAGAGTAAATTTTCGGGTTTTTATTGCATTCAATCCCTTGATACCCCGAAAGTGTGAAAGCCGTTGCTATCTTCCTTTCGGGTCTCCAGTTGATTGAATAAGGGCAGCTGTAATACCCCAAAATTTACCCTTCATTTTTCTTGGAAGCATGGGATTGTGTCTTACATTTCATTAGCATCATACTAGGTCATACTCATTGACTACTGCATTAGTGACTTGGAAATCAGGGTTTGATTGACCACTCCTTAACCAGAGGGAGCCCACACAAAGCAAGACTGAGAATTGAACTTCATTCTCCAAATATACAAGTCTCAAGGTGGTCCAGGTATCTTATGGTGGTCTACAGTTCATCAATGGAGGATTCAGAGCTCCCAGAGTGCGCATCTAGATTTAACCAGAAATTGGGTTTCATGGCTACCTGCAACAGGAAATGTTTGGTTGTAAGTAGAGGGGCTCATTTATGTCATGATTAGAGAGGCATATTGGCCTAGGAAGATTAACAATTATCTCAGAAAGATCCATTGGCAATCAGTGCAATCAGTTCCTGATCATTTTGCCCTAAAACTAGGGTTTGGTATAAAATCAGTTTATTTCTGATTCCTTGGGTAAAACTCTTTTCCATGGCCCTCCATATGTCCACAAGGGTCTACATACAAAAAATCAGCTCTTTATTTGAGCTAGAGGTGCTTCAATTGATCAATGGAATCGGGAATCAGACAGTTTGGGAAAAGTCAACCGTGGGGCCAGAAAAGTCAACTCCTGACATTTTGAGGGTGGAATCTCAAAATCCATGCCTAAGGGAGCCTACATGTGAAATTTGATCAAGGTTGGATCATGGATTCATCATTTAATCAGGAATTGAAAAAGTTACTTAATTTGGAAATGGTTGACTTTCCATTTAGGGCAAGTTTTCATGATTGTTGTACCCACTTTAAGCCCATTTTCCATCAAGATGAAAGCTCCATTTGAAAATTTCTCCAACATGAAAGTTGTTCCTCTTGTTACAAGATTTCTAGAGATATAAAGTTTGCTCCATTTGGATCAAAATTGAGAAAGTTATGCTTGGTCAAAGTGAGACATTTTTCTAGGACACTTAGAAAAATTTCTAAGTCCAAAATCTGCAAAATTTGTTAAGACTTCTTGGTCAGATTTCTTATACTTCAAGGCATCTTTTGAAAATACTTTCTTCATAAAAATTATACCTTTCCATGTCCTCTTTCACATCCTTTTGGAATCATCCCATTTGGATCATTGGTTTGACAGATGCACTCATCTAAAGTTGGCATCATGAACTGAATTTTTAGGCAGCATTTAGGCCAAACTGGCCCAGCCATTTTGCAGATGGTGAGACACGGTTTTATGGCCATTTTTCACCTATTTCCACTCATCATTGCAATTTGTGCCCAACATAAAAATGTTAAGCTCCATGAACTCTTCCAACTGTTTGCATTGCCTTGTCATTTGGTTATGTATTTATGAAGATACATAGTCATAAAGTCACGCTCTTGAACTTATTTTCATGCCATGCCATGGTGCACAAACCAACCAGCTCATATTCTTTTCCTCATTTGGCCATGTACCTTTGTTTCTACTCACTTAAACTTTGCCAAAATGAGACATTTCCTAATACCACCTCACATTGCCACTTTTGCTCCAAAATGCACATAACCAATTCAGATTGGATTTAAGCCCATTAAGGACACCTTGAGCCAACATATATAAGCTTCTAAACCCTAATCTGATGGGGGTGGCTGCTATTTTCGAGCAAAGGTCAAGACAAGTGGACAAGGTTGTCTTCCTTCCATTTCCATTTCACAAGTTTCAAAGCAATAGCATTCCTTCCATTCCTCTCCAACACCAAGAGGCAGTGGACCTTACATCCACTAGGTAAGCTTTCTAATTGTAGCGGTGTATTCGTCACTTTATGATTTATTGATTAAACCAAAAGCAAAGCATACAAAGAATCGAGTCACCACCGCACTTTTATTTATCCAAAGGATTGGCTAAAAAGCGAACAAAAGCCTAAGAAGTTTTACACGTAGAAAACTAATGAAAAGAACAGAGAATCTGGGTAAGGGGTTAATTACGCAATGGGAAGGTGTTAGGCACCCAAAACGTCCTAGGGAGCCCTTTTCACACTTGTTGTATAAAAAAAAATTATTTGTTTATGACATATTGTGCAAACATGATTGGGAAGATGAGAAAAGAATATACAATTTATTATTTTTGTGTTTGAACGGATGAACCCGTTGCCTACGTACCTCTCCATGGAAGGTAAGGATCAAAACGCCGTAGTTCGGCTAAAATTTTTCCAAAAGGTAGGTGAATTGATTTTAAAACAAGAACACTAAGGCTTTTCATTATCAACAGGAGAAAACTCAACCAAGACCAACAATCCACCATGCGAGGATAGCTTCAACATACTAGTGAGGGGTTAACCCTATAATAAGTATGGAAGACTCACAATCAACTCACTAAGGATGTGGTGAGATTTATATCAACCACTATGATAATTGAAACCTATGGCTAATGTATGAAAACATATCAACAATGGACAAAGCCACAAAACAATTGAATGAGTGTGATTAACCAATTATGAGTATTTACAAAATATGGTCAAAGTATGATTAGAATTCAATTCAAAGAAGTGTTATGAAATGGAGTTTGAAAAATCAAAGGCCTAAAGCCTAGGTTTTTATTTTGAAAAGAGGTGAGAATGTTTGCACAATAGTGTCAAAGTTTTTTGAATTAACAATGTGAAAAGGGAGTTTTGGAAACACAAAAAAAAAATGGGAGGGTGAGGAAGTAAAACTTCTTAGATGTTCACCTCTTGAAATCATATGGAAGATGATTCAAGTGTGTCCTTTGGAATAAACAACAAAGCAAGTAAGCAAATGCAAAGCAATGTGATACCGAATGCCAATCAATGGACTTATGCCAATCTCACAAACGAAGGTGGATACCGGATACCAATCAATGGATTTACACCAATCTCCTAAAACAAAACAATGATACCGGATGCCAATCAATGGACTTATACCAGTCTCACAAACCAAGGAGGATACCGGACACCAATCAATGGATTTACACCAATCTCCTAAAACAAAACAACGATACCGGATGCCAATCAATGGACTTATACCAGTCTCACAAGGCCAAACAAAACATGGATATCAGATACCAATCTATCTGGGCTTATACCAATCTCCAAAGGATGATCATAGGAGTACAAATGCCAACAACATGGACTTACAATTGCATCCTCACATACAACAAACAAACAATAGCAATAAGCAAAGGGGATACTAGTTGCCAACAAATGGTCTTACACTCAATCCCTTCCAAATCATAGGAACAATGGCCAATGAATGGACTTACAGTTGATTCCTCAATGGACAAACAAAGATGTCACAGAGATATGAAATGATGACCATGCAATAATGAACAATTACTGATGATAAATGCACAAAGGCAAACAAGCAAACATGTACAGAGGAATCAAGTAAGCAACACACAAGTCAATTAGCACACACTATATACAAGCAATTTGGCTCAATCAAGGTTGGACTTTAAAGTCAACTGGAATGGGGTAAGTTGTGCTCTTAACCTTAACATTGAGAGTTAAGGTGAAGCAGATGAAAAGGAGATGAGGGGTGTGCCTCATAGCTTCTATCCCTGGCCTGGGAGAGCTTTGAATATTAGAAGGTGTGGGAGTTCAGAAAGTTGGAACTCTCTCCACAAGTAATGACTCTATAGATCTTGGGTTAGGATCCACAATGCATCAACATGTAATGTGAGCAAAGGGATGACACACTGAATAGTAGAGATGGACTACACATCTCTTTTATCTACCAATTGCCTCATATGAGGACTTTTCTTGCTTGGCACAAAGAGTAAACAATCACAAGCATTGCCTCTTAAGGAGGACTTCAGACAGGTGCCTGGCCACATAACAAGCCAGGTCTTCCAGACTACATGAAGAAGAGAAATTATACCTAATTAGTTAAGCAACCAATCAAAAGCAAGTTCAAAGTGAACTTAAGCAACTAATGTACCTGAAAACAATCCAACTCAATCAGTATACAACTCAAAAAGTCAAACTGATAATCCAACAGTCAACAGACAGTACACAATCAAACAAGCAGGGCTACAATATGCAAGGCACAAGCTCAACTCAAATGAGCTAAAAGCATCCTACAAAACAAGTCAAGGTTAGTCAATATCAATCAAATAAACCAACTCAAGCAATGTGAATTAATCTCCCTTATGGCCATGTACTTCTTAACCTGAAAACAAACTCAAACATGAGAAGCAAACCACTAGGACAAGGCCTAGGGTCAAAGAAGGAGAAATAATCCAAAACAGAACATGAAAATTGACATGAATCAAACTCAACCAATTAGGAACAATATCCAAGTGGTCCCATATCAATAGCATCAACCAAGTTCATTTCACAAAGCACATAAGGTAAAGCATGCAAGTTGAAAGCTCATTGAAGCAAACAGAATGAACCAATCCACATCAACTCAAAAATGATTCAATAAATCTCAAAAACAATCATGGCTAAACAGCACACATCATAGGAACAACACCCCAAAAATCATGGCATTTGGACAAGTATAAGCATGGCAATCAAATTCCATAAGGCAATGTAAGCACAACCAAGCTCAAAGGAGGCACAAATTGATACATCAACTTAAGGCAATCCTAAAACAGAGATGACAAATGATAAATGACCCAAACCAAAGCCACAATAAACTTCAAAGTGTTTAGAATCAATGTACAAAATTTCAAGTTCATATGATAAAGCATAAGCATTTCCCAAATCATGGAAGTTCAACACTCATCAAAAGTCCACAAATGGCAATCCAGAAAGAAAAATATCAAACAAATCAGAAATCATTCCAAAAATTCCACAAATATTCATGATCAATCCTAACATCCAGAAGAAACATAATGCATAAAATCACATCAATTGGCATTTAATTGGCATGGTAAAGAAAATCAACAAGTTGGACAAGAAATGGTGTGACACACATTGTCACACCTACATTAACCAGATCATAACTCAACATCCAGAAATGAGAAAAATGCAAACTCAACACCAAAAGGTCCCTAAAGATGTCTAGTTTAAGCATGTCAATTTTCACATTCATTGGATCAATCATCATTATTTCATAGAGAAAATGGCAAGCAAGGTATAAGATGGCATATGCATACACAAACCCTAAGCAAAATAAAAATCCCACCATGCACAATTCTGGAAAAAATAGTCATAAAATACTAGACATCATGAGGAACAACATGCAAAAATTCCCAGGCCAATTGGATCATCCATCAATGAGGTATGAATTTTTTAAATGAATGAAAAAAATAAAAAAAACACATGAAAGCATGGTGTGAATGGATGAATAGAAATGCACTAAAATGAAAATGCAATTGGAAAAGGTGTGGCAACCAGGAATCGAACCGTGCCAGAATTTGAATTGAGCGCGTTTCTTAATGAAACACTCCGTTTCATTAAAGTATGTGGCAAGGCTGGGCGAAGGAAAACCAATCAGAAGGCCACGCAAGCTACAACATGGACCAATGCATGGCTACTAACAACGAAACTCATGCAAAACGCGCTCATGAAGATCAAATACACTTCTGGAAACGAAAACCTAACTCCTTCATGCGTGTTCATCATGTTCATACACTCAAGAACAAAAGTCCACCAAAATTCAAATCCAGCATATCATTAGATTCATCTTCCAACGTACATCACTAATCTAAGCTCAATTTGACCTAACTCTCACTAACATGAATGGATCGAGCAAAAGAATATTCACATGCCAAACTTAGATCTAACCTATCTCACTCATTACTTCATGAAAATCAATGAGACAAAGCTCAGTATACTCAGGGATGAAAGATCTACCACATGCATATCACAATCTCAGGAATCAATGAACTCGAATTCTAACCTTGTTGGAAGTGCAGAACTGAAATTGATGTTTTCAAGCCTTGTAATGTTGAAACAGATGCTCCTCAGCTTTTGAATGAATGAATGGAGGAAGAATTAGATGTTAATCCTGCACGATTTTGCTTGAATCTTCACTTGCCATTAATGGATGCAACCTTCAACAGTCCCAAATTTGCACGAAAATGGATGGATCTTGCTTCCAAAGTCTTCAATTATGCTTGTAGATCAAGGATTGATCAAGAACAAGGCAAGGCTTATGAAGAAATTTGCAGAAAAAGTGAGAGCACAATGTGAAGAAAAGTGTGAAAATGGATCTAGATCTGAGCAAAATGAAGTGTTGTTCCTGAATTCTGTTAGGATTATGATTATATATGCTCTCCTAATGATGCTTGTTAATCATGCTTAAGCTAATGCCAAGAGATTAGTGAAAATGAAGTGTTTTTGCAAATTGGCCAAAGTACCCTTATGTAATGCATGCTAATGGAACAATGCTCGTTTTTAGCTTGGAATGAGTTTCAAATGCTGTTTGGAGGCAAATGCAATTGGTAGAAGTGAAAGCAATGCACAATTTTTGAATTTGGATTTTTCCCTCCAAAATTCAAATGAAAAGTCCAATATTTTTGTGATGGAAATGCATGATATGTGATGCATGAATTGGATAGTAGAGATCAAGAGAGAAATGTTACAAAAAGAACCACTCCATTTGGCCTTTTGGTTCAAAAGTTATGCATGTTTGAAGTTCAAATTTGCTTGGCAAAGATTGATCCATATCTTTTCAACCACAAATGAGAAATTCATGTTCTTGGACTTTTTGGAAAGGGGAGAGAAAGATCTTCAACTTTCATGCTGGACAAAATTTCATTTGAAGCATTCTTGGTCATGTAATCTTGAGGAGAAGACCTTTCCATTTTTGGCAACTCCAAATTACAGGTCACTTACTATTTTTGGAAAGTTCTCATCTGACCTCAAATTCTTCATTGTTGATGTTTGAAATGTCAAATGAGACTTGTATGGACATGAATGAGGCCTCTCTAACCATCTCCCACTTTCAAATCCATGATTGAATGCACAGTTGACTTGTGTTGACTTTTCTAGGGTTTCAGTTGACCTGGCTATGCTCAGATGAAATCCAAGCCTCTACCACTTGAAATCTTGATTCAAAATGATGTCATGGTTCATATGAACTCTTGTGAATGATCATGGTGCCCAAATTCTCAAGAATGGCCACCATCTATTGCTCATTGAATGCCTTTGACTGGCTTGACCTAAGATTGCTTCATCTGCAAGTAACAAGGTTATATGACATATTTTTGTACTGTTGGTTAGTAATCAAATGAAAAGCAATGATATACAAATGCAAAACATGCTTGGTGATCAAGACTCACTCTCAAAGGATAACCCACCCACAGGGAAGGAAACAAGGTGCACAATGATCCTTGAGGCAATGATATGATATGATATGATGCCATGAGGGATCTTAGGGACAAAATTGGGGTCTTACACTAATCCATTCCTATGATTATGGCTTTGTTCATTTCATGCTCATACCATGCTTACCATGCTCATGCTATGCTTATTACTGTTTTTTTTCATGTCATTCCATGCTTGCTTTATGTTGCCAACAATATGCCATGCTTGTCTATGAAGCTCTCACCATGAGACATTGTTTTGAGCTTGAGTTTATGTTGTTGTTTTCTGCTCATGTCGTGTTCATATGGTCGTCTTGCTGTCCATATTTCTCTATGTTCAAGTCACTATTTTTAATGAAACAAGATACCATGTTGAACCTCTCATTGCATACTTGAACTTTGCTTTTTATACCATGTCATATGGAGCACTATAGCACTTGTAATCTTGGTAGGAAGATTGAAAAAATATCCTGTTGTGTGTCGCGTCCCAAGCTGCATGGCGATAGGGTTTTATGCTTCATGAAAGAGACGACGACGTGTCTCTCCCAAGACCACTAGATCCCGCGTTTTGTTTCTTAATCCTAATCGTCCAACCATTGTTTTGTCTTGTAGCCTTTAAGTGGAATGGACCGATCAATATGTAGGTCACATGTTTTAAATAAAATGCACATTTTATTAAGTGTCACACTTCAATAAATCATTTGGATCGTGGGCATGCGCCCTCTTGCTTCTCACACCCCCATGCCAGGCCCATTATCACATTCTCTTTTCATTTTCCTTTTTTCAATTCATTTTATATTTCTGTTTTGTTTTTTATTCTTAAAAATATTTTATTTATTCATAAAAATATAAAAAATATTTTTCACATTTCTTAATGTTTTATTTAATTTAATTTAATTTTTATTTTCATATTTATTTAATGTTAATATTTTATTTCAATTATTTATTTCAAGTGGATCATTTAAATATTTTATTTCAATTATTAATTTTCATGACTTAGAATTATTTTTAGGTTCTGATTTTTGGGATGAGGATTGACCAATGTCCCATGGTCAACCTGACCTTTTCTTTGGGATTTTATTTCTCATTTTCAATTTATTTTGGATTTATTTTTGACCTAGTTTGTTTGGTTGACTTTTCATTTGACTTCTGTTTTATTTCAATTAATTTATACACTAATTCTCATTATTTTTGAAACCTTTTTGGGGGATGATGATGTCCTGACCCCACCTTAGTAATTTAATTTTTCATAATTTTCTTGATTAATTTACTATTTATTTGATAATTTTTAAGTTGACTTGACTTTTCAGTTGACTTTTCTATGATTGATGTTTGACTTAGGGATTGCTTATGGCAATTGAAGAGATCTTTTGATCCTCCCTTGTTCATATCATATGCCATGTATTAGAGGTCTTTCATCTTAATTTTATTTGATCCTTGCATCATTTCCCGATTAAATTATTCAGTGATCCTTTGTGTGCATAGTTTCATTTGTCTGATTCATCTAATACCTGTTACACTTGTTTCTTTCATCCATGCTCAATATTGTTTGATTGTCTAACATGTTCATACTCCTAGACATTGTTTAATACTCCTTTATATCATTCTTTGATTCATTTGACTTGATCACATACTTGTTTACTTGTCTGATCTGATTAATATCTGTTGCCTACTTGTATGATGTATGAGGCATATATCTTTATTGTTTGATTGCCATGAACAATCCCCATTCATAACAAATGTACCCCTATCCCATGAAGTGTATAAGGTTTATTCTTTCATTCTTTATTCATCTGTTAATACAAGAATTAAAACGAGCATCCGATAACCATTTCAAAACAAGACCAAAACCTCGATCCAACGTCGAGTAATCATTTTCAAAACTTAACAGAACCAGCACATATTCATCCATCCTTTTGTAAGTCGATTGCTTCATGCATCGCCCTAAGAGACCTCATGATGCAAATGTATGCATGTAAAACACAAACTCTGTGGGGAATATGGTTCACACAGAAGAAAAGACAATCCGTCAGAGTAATACACTCGCCAGGGACAGAGACTCTAACAAGACTCTCACGGGGACTCTTATTGGGGATAGAAAGAAAAAGAATGCGTGAGCAAGACATGACTCTGAATTAGGGGAACATGAATAGACACTGCGTGAATGAGACACGACTGGGTCGGAGACCTCACTGGGGAGTGAAAGACTCACACTGGGGAAAGAAAAATTCCAAAGGGACAAATCCAATAGAAGGACTCAAGCTAACTCAAACTATCCACAAAGGATACCTCGGATGAAAATCCGGACTCGGACTGGGGAAAAGGATTCACAAAGAACCTCCCTTCCGGGGAAAATGCATATATTGGGGAAAACGCCAATACAGCAAAAGGGTAAAATCACAACAGGAAAATCCACTGGAGAAGGTCTAACAAAGAGACTCTCACGGGGAAGCAACAAAGAATGAGGTGTTACCGGTATAAGGGTAACAAACTCAGGAAGAAAGAATATCTAAGACCGGTATAAGGGTGAGAGATATCAATCAACCAAACATCTGAGAAAGACCTGAAAAAGGTACATCAACTCAGGAAAATCTGACTCCACAGAGGACCGAAGGTCATAATAGGGAGCAGAAAGGAAGGAACACCAGGGATACCGGTTACTGGGTATATAATAGGTGACCTACCGAAAACGTGAATTGGTATATATGCCAAAACACTCATCATCCGAAAGGAGGGCTTGAAAAAGCAAATCGGCTTACAGGATGGACATTCGAATCCACAAAGGGAAGACGAATCTTACTCAACTGGGGACACAAACCCAAAGAGCGCATGAGATATAATATCCATTACCGTCGGAACATGGATAGAATACTCGCATGAGATATATTATCTATTACCATCAGAACGTAGATAATATACTCGCATGGAAGGAAACACCAGGGATACCGGTTACTGGGTATATAATAGGTGACCGACCAAAGCGTGAATTGGTATATATGCCAAGACACTCATCATCCAGAACACAAAGTTGTTAAAGGATGGATATTCGATTCTACAAAGAATACGAATCTTACTCTACTGGGGAAGATCAACAAAGGATTCCAACCAAAGAGCGAAAGATATATATCATTCATTACCGTCAGAACGTGAATAATATACTCGAAAAGGAAGACACCAGAGATACCGGTTAGGGTATATAATAGGTGATCAACCAAAAAGAGAGACAATCGATACCAAGCATAACAGGGTAAACGAAAGATAAGTCACAGAGGATAAATTGCAAGCATCCGGCAATTATCCAAGAAACAACAAATATTCGATTCCATAAAGGAATAACGAATCTTACTCGACTGGGGAAACCCAACAGGCTTCGGCATGAAGAGTGCATGAGACATATTATCCATTACCGTCAGAACGTGGATAACATACTCGCATGGAAGATTATCCACAACCGGTTACTGGGTTAACAAAAGATAAATCAACCGAAAAGAAAGGCATCGGGATACCAAACTAGGTATATAATGATGACCAATCAAAGGGAGCAACAATCATTACCAAGGAAACGGGTAAATGAAAGAAGACTCACTGGGGATACATTGATACAAAATCAATGATCCGGGGATGAATTGCATAAACAACAATTATCCACAAGGAACTTGCTGGCGACTTCAAAGAAGATAACATTGCAAGCATACGGCAATGATCCAGAAGACTGTTGGGGATACAATTGCTAGCAACCGGCAATTATCCAGAAGCAAGGAGGAATATCAACATCGAATACTGGATGAAGATAACCACAAAGAGTAACCATCATCGGTTAGGATGAACAACAAGGTTAACTCTGCAAAGGGGAGAAATTAGGGTTTACAACTACCGAATAAAGGGTAGAATACCAAAACTCTAGCTGGGGATAAAATTGCTAGCAACCGGCAATTATCCAGAAGCAAGGAGGAATATCAACATCGAATACTGGATGAAGATAACCACAAAGAGTAACCATCATCGGTTAGGATGAACAACAAGGTTAACTCTGCAAAGGGGAGAAATTAGGGTTTACAACTACCGAATAAAGGGTAGAATACCAAAACTCTGGCTGGGGATAAAATTGCTAGCAACCGGCAATTATCCACAAAAAGCACAGACTCCGTTGGGAATAAAACCACAACAAAACAAAATCCACCATCAACCAGAACGAACCACAAAGGTTACCTCTGCTAGGGGAAAAGAGATAGGACTTACAACTACCAAATACGGGGTAGTAGCCAACAACTCTGATGAGGATAAGAGATGGGGTTTACATCTACCGAATACTGGGTAGAAAACCACAACTCCGCGTGGGAATGAAAGAATCACAATTCCGCACGGGAAACAAAATAGGGTTTATAACAAACCACAAACTGCTGAAGAGCAGAAAACTAGGATTTACGACTACCGAATATTGGGTAGAAAACCAAATCGACTCTTGCTGAGGAATAAAAGGTATATAACCACAAATTCCACCAAGAAGAGGGAATATAGGACTTACAACTACCGGTATGAGGGTAGAGGCCCAAAAAGATTCCGCTGGGGACAAAAGAATTACTGCCGGTTACTGGGCAATTCATTCATTTATTCCACAGGGAAGCACAAGAAACAGTTGACAAATAGCCAATTTGGGATCAATCCGAAAAGACAGACTGAATCAAAACTCATCCTATGAGGATATAACTCAATAGGGACATCCATCCCAATATATGTGTTGGGAGGAAACGGAAGAAACCGTCATCCACGAGGATATATCTCAGTGGGGAACTGCAGAAGGAAAGACAGACGCTTTCTGCTTATGGGGCTGACTCTATATGGAGAGATTTAACACCCGACGTCTGCTTGGGAGATCTATTAGAGATCTATATCACCACAGCAGGGAACAACAAACAAAAGATATATGGCAAAAGAATGCATCATGAATATCTAAATGTTTATGAACATGCATGAATATGCGTAATTTATGTTTGATGAATGCTGACAAAACAGACATATCTAGCACCAATAGGCCCAGGAATCAAACGCCCGGTACTATACTTCCAGAGAAAAAACCAACTGGAAAGCCAATCTGCTGGAGATCTACATGCTGAAAAGCAAAGATCTACGGGGAGGCAAAAGATCAGAGATATCACGAAATCTCTGAGTAATGGATCAACAATCAACCGAACTGGCGTACAGAAAGTCACAACAGGCAACGACGGCCACAAAGACAACTCTGTTGGGGAAATGGAGAAATCCCACAATATCTGTAGGGGATCCTCAGTACCAACTGAGAAACAAGAGTTCATTGCACAAACGAGAACTGCTATGAAAGCAACCCCACACAACTCCACTGGGGAACAACCCAGTGAGGGAACAGATCATCCATATAGAGTCTACTACACAAGCAACTCTACCTGGGGGAATACAAGTAGTTATTCCATCGGGAAAACACCCACTGAAGGAAAAACAGATCACACAAGTAGATTCTGCACCAAGCCACTCTACTGAGGATCAAACGTAGTCAGGAAAACAACCCAATCTCTGGATGCTAGACCACCAACCAACCCTACTTGGGAAACAGAGATTTCAACAAGCAGAAACTGCCACAAAAGCAATTCTGTCGAGAATACCAGCTCTGGCGGAGACTCTGAGGGGAATATCACAGATGCAATCCTGATTCTGTTGGGTATACCAACTCTTTTGGGGATTTTGCATAAATACAATCCACCAAACCACAAATTTACTGACGGCTAGGGAATCCACTGAGGGACCCACAGGGGATATGGAGGAGAGCTGGGGAATCAACCACTGAATGCTACACCTTCCAAAAACAAATCAACAACTGCTGAGGAGGAAAATAATCACTACTCTGCTGAAGGCTAAACGCTCTGATGGGGAGCTAGCAACAAATCTGCAGGCAACTGCGCTGAGGAAAAGTGGTAAAGTACAGGGATATCAATCCACCCCCACCGAATCTTCAAAAATAAAACAACCATGCTGAGGAGAGAAACCACAACTCCGCTGACGACTGCACTGGAGAGAGACTACTGCTGGAGAAGAAAACGAAGTCTTCAACAAGCACTCTGCTTGGGGAACAACCCACAACAACAACTCTGCTTGAGGAACAACCCCAACAACAAAGCAGGATAAAGAGGATACAACCATGCCAGGAATATGAACAAATGTCTTACCTGTTGGAAATTATGCCACCCTTGGGAGAGCACTGAGAAATTCTTAAGTATCCTTTCATCATTGTGAATGTTCACTTTGTTTAAAACAACAATTTGAAAAAAAAAATTATTTGTTTAAAACAATGACATTTTATCAATTAAAACATGCAAAACATTTGTTGAATTGAAACAAATAAGAGTGCAAATAATTGGATAAAAAGCTCAAATTGATTTGATGGAATGGTAGCCTGCAAATGGTAAGACTCCATAGATCTGTACAAATTTGAAATCAGTGATATATATTGGAAGAGGGCTACATTGAACATAATGATCCTTTCTCTACCAATTTGAATCTCGATGTATTTGAAGCTTCAAATGACGACGAATCGAGAATCTCTGACGAAAAGACAGCTGCGGAACAGAAAGTCTTGTCAGGATGCAGTTACTTGCCAAATCCCTAATTTTTGCCTAGATTTCCCCAGGGTGAGGTACTCAATCTAGCGAGATGCAAATATTCTCTTTTTTCAAGTCTCTAATTTTTGCCTGGATCACCCTTGCGGGTTTTCCACCGAGACGCTCATTTTTGCCTAAGCCGCCCTTTCGGGTTTTCAACTTAGCGAGCTATTCTGTTTTTCATTTGCATATACTTTTTTTTTAGGCAAAGTATCTCTTGACTGCATCTGAATTCACAGGACGAGTGAAATCCTCCCCATCCATTGTTGTAAGCATCAATGCACCGCCTGAAAAGGCTCTCTTAACAACATATGGACCCTCGTAGTTTGGAGTCCACTTGCCCCTGGAATCGGGCGCGAAAGACAAGACTTTCTTGAGCACGAGGTCACCTTCTCGGAACACGCGAGGCTTGACCTTCTTATCGAATGCTTTCTTCATTCTCTGCTGATATAACTGACCATGGCACATGGCAGTCAATCGCTTCTCTTCAATCAAATTCAGTTGGTCGTAATGACTCTGAATCCATTCAGCATCAGTCAACTTGGCTTCCATCAAGACTCTCATTGATGGGATCTCCACCTCTACTGGGAGAACAGCCTCCATGCCATAAACAAGAGAGAAATGGGTTGCCCCTGTTGAAGTGCGGACAGATGTACGATAACCATGCAAAGCA
Organism: Lathyrus oleraceus; assembly: GCF_024323335.1. Classification (NCBI taxonomy): domain Eukaryota; kingdom Viridiplantae; phylum Streptophyta; class Magnoliopsida; order Fabales; family Fabaceae; genus Lathyrus; species Lathyrus oleraceus. Next base: position 249,055,484 of record NC_066585.1, on the reverse strand, counting down.
AATGGCAACATCTCATGCCAATCTTTGTACGTAACTGTCATCTTCTGGATAATCTTCTTGATATTCTTATTAGCAGCTTCAACAGCCCCATTCATCTTAGGTCTGTAAGGAGAGGAATTATGGTGTGCAATCTTGAACTCAGCGTACAACTCTTCCATCATCTTATTATTCAGATTAGATCCATTATCAGTAATGATCTTATCTGGCACACCATAACGGCAAATCAGCTGGTTCTTGATAAACTTCACAACCACCTGCCTGGTCACATTCGCATACGAAGCGGCCTCAACCCATTTGGTGAAGTAATCAATTGCTACGAGAATAAACCTGTGTCCATTGGACGCTTTCGGTTCAATCATGCCGATCATGTCAATTCCCCACATAGAGAAAGGCCATGGTGATGAAATCACATTCAGAAGTGTCGGAGGAATATGAATCTTATCCGCATAAATCTGACACTTGTGGCATTTCTTCATATATTTGCAGCAGTCAAACTCCATTGTCAGCCAATAGTAGCCTGCTCTCAGCATCTTTCTAGCCATGGCATGTCCATTGGAATGAGTACCAAATGAACCCTCATGGACCTCAGTCATCAACAGGTTTGCTTCGTGTCTATCCACGCACCTGAGCAAAACCATGTCAAAATTTCTTTTATACAACACTTCACCGCTGAGGTAGAAACTGCCTGATAACCTTCTCAAAGTTTTCCTATCTTTCACAGATGCCCCAGGCGGGTAGACCTGGTTCTGGAGGAAATTCTTGATATCAAAATACCAAGGCTTGTCATCATTCACTTCTTCCACTGCAAATACGTGAGCTGGTCTATCCAAGCGCATCACGGCAATGTTGGGAACTTCATTCCAATACTTGATCACAATCATGGAAGCAAGCGTAGCAAGGGCATCTGCCATCCGATTATCCTCTCGAGGAATATGATGAAAGTCAACTTCTATAAAGAATGTTGAAATCCTTCTTGCATAATCTCTATACGGAATGAGACCTGGCTGATTCGTCTCCCATTCACCCTTGATCTGATTAACAACTAGGGCCGAATCACCATACACATCGAGATGTTTGATTCTCAAATCAATACATTCTTCCAATCCCATAATACAGGCCTCATACTCAGCCATATTATTCGTGCATTTGAAAGTTAGCCTTGCTGTAAGCGGAATATGCGTTCCATGAGGAGTAATGATTACTGCCCCAATTCCATTTCCGTACTGATTTACAGCGCCATCAAACACCATCGTCCATCTGGAACCAGGTTCCGGACCTTCATCAAGTGTAGGCTCATCACAATCTTTCATTTTCAAATACAGAATCTCCTCATCTGGGAAGTCGTACTGAACAGACTGATGATCTTCAATCGGCTGGTGCGTTAAATGGTCAGCCAAGATACTACCTTTGATAGCTTTCTGAGCTCGATACTCGATATCATACTCAGACAACAACATCTGCCAACGGGAAATCCTCCCAGTTAAAGCAGGCTTTTCAAAGATATACTTGATTGGATCCATTCTGGATATCAACCACGTAGTATGATTTATCATGTACTGGCGCAAACGCTTAGCAGCCCAAGCCAAAGCACAACACGTCTTCTCAAGCATAGAGTATCGAGACTCACAATCAGTAAACTTCTTACTGAGGTAGTATATAGCAGATTCTTTCTTCCCTGATTCATCTTGTTGATCGAGTACACAACCCATCGAGTCTTCAAGAACAGTCAGATACATAATCAGAGGTCTTCCTTCTACAGGAGGAGATAAGATCGGAGGTTCAGACAGATATTCTTTGATACTGTCGAAAGCTTTCTGGCAATCCTCGGTCCAATCATGAGACTGATCTTTCCGGAGGAGCTTGAATATCGGCACACATGTGGCAGTCATGTGGGATATAAATCTGGAAATATAGTTCAAGCGGCCAAGAAAACCTCGGACTTGCTTCTCAGTTTTGGGTGCAGGCATTTCTTGTATTGCTTTGACCTTTGCAGGATCAACCTCAATACCTCTCTCGCTGACAACAAAACCCAACAACTTGCCGGAACGGACTCCAAATGTACATTTGTTCGGATTCAGACGAAGTCTAAACTTCCTCAGACGCTGAAAAAGCTTCAACAAATGCTCAACATGTTCAACTTCCGTTCTAGACTTAGCGATCATATCATCAACATAGACCTCTATCTCCCTGTGCATCATATCATGAAACAAGGTAGTCATAGCTCGTTGATACGTGGCTCCGGCGTTCTTCAAACCGAAGGGCATCACTCGATAACAGAATGTTCCCCAAGGTGTGATGAATGTTGTCTTCTCCATATCCTCGGGTGCCATCTTGATTTGATTATATCCGGAAAATCCGTCCTTAAGGAAAAGACTTTGAATTTAGTTGTATTGTCTACCAACATGTCAATGTGTGGTAGAGGGAAATCATCTTTTGGACTAGCTTTATTCAAATCTCTGTAATCAACACACATACGGACTTTTCCGTCCTTCTTAGGCACAGGCACAATATTGGCCACCCATAGAGGATATGTAGAAGTCACCAGAAACCCCGCATCAATTTACTTCTGAACTTCCTATTTGATCTTCACTGCCATATATGGATGAGTTCTTCTGAGCTTCTGCTTCACAGGCACGCACTCAGGCTTCAAAGGCAGGAAATGTTGCACAATATCTGTATCTAGACCCGGCATGTCTTCATATGACCAAGCGAAGATATCGGAATATTCTCGCAGCAAACTGATCAACCCCTTCTTGACAGACTCTTCAAGAAGTGCCCCAATCTTCACCGTACGAACACAATCTTCAGACCCCAAGTTGACTGTTTCCAGATCTTCGAGATGCGGCTGAATGATCTTCTCTTCGTGCTCAAGGAGACGGGTAATCTCATCAGGAATCCCTTCAACATCATCTTCCTTTGCCTCGAATACAGGGAATTCAAAATTGGGAGATGGCGTTGGATCATTATGTTCAATGGGTTTTAGAATCAACCTGCATAATGATTTTGGTTAATAAAAACTTCAGAATTTAAACAAGCAAATCATTATGCAGATGAAAAGATTGTTTTTATTCTTGTTTTTATGGGTTTTTTGTGATCACTGATTTCATGCAAAAAGCAAAAAGTGAAAACAAATGGAAAAACAAATGTTTAACAATGCATTAATTGAATGAAAATATCATTGTATAAATGCTGCCAACAATGTCATCACTTCTCCTTTTGGCATAGGAGAAGGGTTTTGAACAAAGTGAACCATTAATCTGATCTATGAATGACTGTAGGAACATCTACAGCGACCCAAGTATGGCAGACACCACCAGGTATGATGAAGTTGCTCAAATCCTCTGCATCCTCTTCCAAGATAGCAGCAGCTTCTTCAGGTTGATCAGCATGGATGAATCCTCCACTCTTGAACAGACCAAGTTCATTAAACGCCCCAGAATAGTAGCCAATGCCAGCCCGGGATTTATTGTCTTCAAGCTCAATCATCTTTCCTAAACCAGCAACTGCACCACATTCAATGGCCAGCTTCGCATCGCGATAGGAAGCAAATGAAGGAGACTTCTTCTCAATTGGTTCAGCAATAGATAAAGCTTGGAAAGGAGTTCCAACTTCATCCTCAGCATCAATATAGGAGAAAGAAGATAAGTGGCTAACCAGGAGAGCCTTTTCTCCCCCTACCACAACCAGTTTCTTATTCTTGACGAATTTCAGCTTCTGGTGTAGGGTAGATGTCACGGCGCCAGCCTCGTGAATCCATGGTCTACCAAGGAGACAGCTATATGATGGGTGGATATCCATAACCTGAAAGGTAACTTGGAAATCACTTGGTCCAATCCTGATCGGGAGATCAACTTCCCCAATCACAGTCTTGCGCGACCCATCAAAAGCTTTCACAACAACACCACTCTGCCTCATAGGAGGACCCTGATATGACAATCGAGAGAGTGTGGTCTTTGACAATACATTAAGAGATGATCCAGTGTCCACCAGCATGTTGGACATGGCATCAGTCTTGCAGTTCATAGAAATATGTAAAGCCATGTTGTGGTCTCTTCCCTCCTCAGGGAGATCAGCGTCACAGAAACTCAAAGTGTTGCAAGCAGTGATGTTTGCAACTATACTATCAAACTGTTCTATAGTGACATCGTGATCAACATAGGCCAGATCCAAAACTCTCTGCAGAGCCTCCCTATGGGGTTCTGAATTCAAAAGCAGAGATAAAACATAGATTTTGGATGGCGTTTGTAGAAGCTGGTCTACAACATTGTACTCACTCTTCTTGATGAGCCTCAGCATCTCATCACATTCTTCATTCACAACACCGCTCGGGCCAACAGAAGAAGTAAGAGTCTTTTGTACAGAGGAGGGTTTGGCAACAGCAAGTGCCGGGTTCTGAACATTCACAGCCGTCCCAACCGGACGCTCGACAGAATCAGAAGCAACAGCTCTAGCCTGAGGCTTAGGAGCAGAAAACACACGACCACTCTGGGTCAACCCGCTCACATCAGCAATATTGGTAACAGAAGTTGAAGGCAACGACACTTATTTCCCATCTTCCACAGCAACGGGATTATATCGGAAAGGAATAGCTCTATCCGAAGAATAAGGCACAGGGCCGGCAGGCTTGATTATCAGAGAAGGAGAGACCTTCGGCTTGCTACCATCATAACGGATGACAACATGCTCGGGTAGCTTGAACACGGGAGAAACAACATTTACTTCTGGTTCATCTTCATCAATATTACGGTTCTGAAGAATCTCTATGGTTCCTTCGTCTAATAGTTCTTGAAGCTCTCTTCGCACTTGGCGACAACCCAGACGATTAACTGAACAGATGCGGCATCTGTCATGGTCATGCTCCATATGGATGTACTGACACAGCAAACGATGCAACTCGACCAGTGACTGTCGAATATGACTCACATATTTGACTTTATACTTCCCAGGGCACCCCTGGACCATGTTCACTGATTTCCCATGCTCGGGCAATGGGTTCTTTGTAACATTGGGGCCTGAGTCCTCGAAGCTCAAAATACCGCACCGCATAAGGTCTTGAACCTTAGTCTTCAACGGATAGCAGTTCTCAATATTATGCCCCGGAGCACCGGAATGATAAACACAGTGTTGATCTGGCTTGTACCACCATTGCGGATTCGCAGGCACAGCTGGAGGATCCCTGGGAGTAACCAGCTTCCTTTCCAACAAGGAAGGATATAATTCAGCGTATGACATAGGAATGGGATCGAAGCTGATCTTCTTCCTATCATAGTTCAGATTGGCCTGATTACTAGTGCTGCCACGAGGCTGGTAAGCCTGTTGCTGTGGACGATGCTGCTGTTGATATTGAAGTTGTTGCTGATGCTGATGCTGATTGGGCTGCTGATACTGAGCACTATCTCTGAAGACAGGTGCTATGTGAGCCACCTGGTGCTGATTGCTGGCACGACGTACTGGCTTCCTTTGCACAAAGGGTCTTCTCGGTTTAGCATGGGGTTGCACAGCATGTGCCTCCCATTCTTTCTTCTTAAACGCCCCATACCGTTGAGAAGAGCTCTCACCTTTCGACAGACGTCCTTCACGGACTCCTTCCTCCAGACGCATCCCCATGTTCACCATCTCGGTGAAATCAGAGGGAGCACTCGCAACCATCCGCTCATAATAGAATGAGCTAAGAGTCTTCAAAAAGATCTTAGTCATTTCTTTCTCTTCTAGCGGAGGAGTAATCTGAGCAGCCAACTCTCGCCACCTCTGGGCGTACTCCTTAAATGTCTCTTTATCCTTCTGAGACATGGCCCTGAGTTGATCACGGTCAGACGCCATATCAACATTGTATTTGTATTGCTTGACGAAGGCTTCGCCAAGATCATTGAAGGATCGAATATTTGCACTATCAAGGCTCATATACCAGCGAAGAGCCGCACCGGACAAACTATCCTGGAAATAATGGATCAGAAGCTGATCATTATCTGTTTGCGTAGACATTTTCCTGGCGTACATAACCAGGTGAGCAAGAGGGCAGGTGTTCCCCTTATACTTTTCAAAGTCAGGCACTTTGAACTTGATTGGAATCTTAACATCGGGAACTAGGCAAAGTTCAGCAGCAGACTTGCCGAACAGATCTTTCCCTCTGAGGGTCTTCAATTCCTTTCGCAGCTCGAGGAATTGATCGTTCATTGCATCCATCTTCTCATTGACATCTGGGCCCTCAGACGGCTCAGAATGATAGATGGTGTCGTCTACCCTGGGAATGGCATGCACGACAGGAGGAGCAGCAGCAAGGACCGGGCTAGATGCCGGCATAGAAACAAAAGTAGGAGCTGGAATATCTGGCATGAAACCTGGAGGCATACCCCACGGAAACCCGGCTGGCATGGCATGTGGCACAAAGTGAGCATTAGCAGCTGGCACAGTCGGAGCGACGACTTCAGATATAACCGTCCTCTGGGGAGGAGTTGCAGGAGGTGGAGAAGGTTGGTTCTGAGCAGACAGAAACTGCTCCATCAGAGCACTCAGACGAGCGACCTCTTCCTTCAGTTCACGGTTCTCTTGCTCAAGTTGATCCATTACTCTTGCAAAATTGGCTCTGGTATAGTACCGGTGATTCAGCTTGTCTTCAAAATAAATGAAGAGCACAGAGTTAGGCCACAGACAAGAAGACCAAGAACGACACCTGCTTATGCAAAATGATGCATGCAATGCTTGTGCATATGCTTTGTTTTTATTTTCAAGGAACTTGTAGGGTATTTATTTGCAAATTTGAGTATTTAAGCATTTAATAGCATATGGAAAATATCTCATCAAATATATTTTGAACAAAGAAGTACAACATTTTTGATTATTACAAAGGGAAAAGGAAAATAGACATCCTATGGATCCCTAGAAGCTCGGGATGCTGGAAGACGAGATGCACAAAGCTTCTTGATCTCTCTCTCATAGGCTGCTTCCATATCCGTTTTCTCCTTCGCGAGTCGATCATACTTTCTCTTCCAGAACTTGGAAGATTGAGGAAACAGAGAAGTCCAAGTATCATTCGGATCGTCGATCACCTGATGCTCGAGAAACTCAATCAAAGCGTCCTTCTCCTTAAGCTGACGAAGCAACTCCTCTCTTTCACGGATCCAAGCACGTGAAAGGTCTTCTTCTCTCAACTCCTCTACATCTTAGGTGGGGAGGGTTGGAGGCCCAGCCACAACCAACGGTGTAGGTCCCGAATGATCATATGGCATAAGGTACTCAGAAGCTCTTTGTCTGACCCAAGAAGTATATGGCTCCAAAGCAATGCAGTTCTTCGGACCCAACTCATTCCTACCCTTCTTCTGAATCTTGCGCCAAGCGCGGACAAATCTGGCTTTCAGGCCTTGGGGATCTTTACCCTCCTGAAAGAATACACCTTCTAACAGAATGTTATGAGGTTTATCCTTTAGGGGGAACCCAAGCTGACGACGTGCTAAAATAGGATTGTAGCTGATCCCACCACATGTACCAAGAAGAGGCACATTAGGGAATTCACCACAATAATCAATAATCTGCACAGTATCATACACGCGATCATACCAAGAGATATCGTCATTAGTGAGAGACATAAGTCTCTGAGACCACCGTAGACATCCCTTGTTCTCCTTGAAAGCAAACGTCTGCGATAAGTGAGAAATAAACCACTTATACAGCAGAGGCAAACAACACACAATAACTCCTCCACCCTTTGCATTCCTCAGATGCAAAGAGACATAGGCATCACCCAACAGAGTCGGAACGGGATTAAGAACTGAGAAGATCCTAATGGCGTTCACATCCACAAATTTGTCGATGTTGGGGAATAATACCAAACCATAGATGAGCAACACAAATAAAGCCTCAAAGGCATCCTCACTCCTGGCCTTCCCATAAACGGTAGCTTGAGCGATGAGGAACTCAGAAGGAAGACCCTGAATTCCACCTTTGGTAGTCATACTAGCTTTAATCAAGGCTTCATCTATGTGTAACAAGTCTGCAATCTCTCGAGAAGTCGGAATACTCTCCAAGCCACTGAACGGCACCTGATCCAGAATCGGGATCCCAATAAGATGAGCATACTCCTCAAGCGTAGGCAACAACTGGAAGTCCGGAAATGAGAAGCAGTGATACAGAGGATCATAGAACTGAGCCAAAGTACTTATCAAACCCTCATCAACCTGAGTAGTCAACAGAGGCAGAAGCTTCCCATAGCGAGCTTTGAAACCCAAGGGATCTAATACATAGGATGTCAGATTCCTTAACTCTTTCACATCGGGCTGTCTAAAGCTGTACTTCTTTGTATGCCTTTTTGGTCTTTCCATGTCTGAAAATTTTGCAAATAAACCCTTTAAGTTCCTTGAAAATTTTCTCGTTTTTCTGATGACATGAATGCAAATGAATGTATGAATGCATGAACGCAACAATCACACTCAAGGATCAAGCAAGTCACACCAAACAAAGTGTCGCATTACGCGAAAAACCGGCGGGAAAAACAAGAACAACAGAGCCGCCACCGTGCGTTATTTATCCCAAAAGAAGGAAAGGAAACGCTCGAAGTAAACCTAGGAAAGAACATGGTCTCGCGACCAAAGAGAATGGGATCGGGAGTCGGTTATGCGAAGGGAAGGTATTAGCACCCCTACGCATCCGTCGTACTCGACGGGATCCACGCACAATAGGAAGGGAAAATGGTTGCTAAAACACTGCTCACACACACACACTGGCTGAAAGAGACACAAGAAAACAAACAAGACCGAAACTGACTCGGCAGGATACCGCATCCTGGGCCTACTTAGTCTATCAGGCATAGACATCAGAGTCGAAGTAGTTCGGAATGGGGAAACGACACATGCTCGCTAGGATGTCGCATCCTATGCATACGTATCTCCTTTGACGAAGGAGAATCAGAGCATTCGTAGCTCGGCTGACACGCACACAAACAAACACTGGCAAACGTGGAGCCTGACTGCCAATCACTGGACTTACATCAGCATCCGAACCAAAACAAACCCACACTGGAACCCGAATGCCACTCGATGGACTTACATCAGCTTCCAAGCACACAACAACACACACAGAAGGGTTGAAGACGAAAGGTGGAAAAAGAAAAAGGGCGCCCGGAGAGATCAGCTCATCTCCTGCCTACGTACCTCATCTGGTATGAGGATCAGGGCGACGTAGTTCCCCTACGCAGGGAAAAAGGACTAGCCTAACCAGATAACAGAGGGAGACACAACACTAGGGAGACTACGACTCGAGCCTAGATGTTGTCATGCAAAATCGTCCCTAAGTTAAGGTTTCTAGCTAACTTGCACAGGAAGCAAGCCTATCCTAAACATGACTTGCACAGGAAGCAAGCCACACCAAACCTAACTTGCACAGGAAGCAAGGGTCTCGATTGCAACTAGGGCAAGAGAAAGGGGAGGTCTCAATCGCAACGAGGGCGAGAGAAAAGAATTAGTGTTAGTTGTTAGTCAAACTCGACAAGACATCGCATCTCGTGCCTACGTATCTCATCTGGACATGAGAATCAGAGTTGCCGTAGTTCGGCCAAACTATTCCCGTTGGTTTGTGTTTTTTAAGTGGACAACGTCACTGCACAATCTACCTGATGCTCGACCTTTGGAGACTTACTCACCTGTAGTAGAAGGAGTTAACGTATCCTTAAGAGGGGATAATGTTTGTTTGTGTTTTAGGAAAGCACAAGCAAGAAAGGAAGTCCTATACGAAGGAACCGTGCTACCTTAATTGACATGCAAACGAGACTACGCGGAGTCTAACAAACCTAGGGGATACAATCACACCACACAAGCACACACAAGCACATACAGCATAAAATAAACACACCAACAAGGGGCTCAAACATCAAGGCTAGGTTTTAGTCGAGGGGTCATATCAACCTCAACAAACAAACCTCTGGAACTGGGTAGATGTTGCTCTTAACCTTGCCATTGAGGGGCTAAGGTGAAGCAGATGAAAGGTGAGTGAAGATAAGACTTCACAACTCTTATCCCTGGCCTGGGAGAGCTTAAGACAAGAATGTGTGGGTTCAGAAGGTGGGAACCCTTCTACACATTTAAAACTGACTCAACTGTACGATTGTACAAGATCTTGGGTTTGTATCTGCAATGCATCAACACAGTGGTGTGAGCAAAGCAGATGACACACAGAATAGCAGGGGATAGGTTGCTTATCCCTTGGGTTCTGCCAATTGCCTCTTCACTTAGGAGGACTTTGCATATGTACAGGGACAAGATTTAAACATACACAAACATTGCCTCTTAAGGAGGACTTCAGACAGTTGCCTGGCCAAGTAACAGGCCAGGTCTTCCAGACTACATGAAGATGAGAAATATACCTCAATGCAAATTGCTTATACAAGCAAAGCAAAGCAAAAGTTCACAAGGAACTGAGCAACTAAAAGCACCTGAAATAGTCAAGCAGACATTAGTATACAACTTCAGACAAAGCAAAAAGAAACAGACATCAACAGTTAATCAGAAGCAAATGAATGTGCAAGGCACAAGGCTTAAGGCATGTGAGCCAAGCCACCTACAAAACAAACAAGTTAGTCAATGATATTCAAGCAAGCTCAATCAAAAAGAAATGGTCTCATTGGTCATTTGTTGGTCAACCTGAAAACATGAGCTCAAAGGTGAGTAACAGGACCACTAGGGCAAGCCTAGGGTCAAAAGGGAATGAAAAAGTTCAAACAGCAACTGGCAAGCATCCAAAATCATGTTCAAACAATCAAGAAACAATCCCAATTGGATTCATATTCATATCAATCACCATCATCATTTCATGAACAATTTAAGTCAAGGCATGGCATTTAGAAGCTCATAGGAGTCAACAGAAAGACTTGCATCAAAAGCAAACTCAAACATTTCCAAAAATCACCAAATAAATCATGACCAATCACAACCCATAGCATGGTAAGCATGTTAAATTTCATCTCATTTGGACAAGTGGAAGGCAGTCAATGAAAATAAGAAAGGCAAGGCAATTTTGAACATGCTCAAAGAAGTCAACCAAACATGCATCAACTTGAATAATTCATAAGTCAGGGATGGCATATGATAAATGAATGGGACTAAAACCATGTAAAAGCTTAGGGTGTCTAGTAATCTCATGTAAAATTTCATGTCCATCTAATAAAGCATGAGCATTTCACAAAACAAATGGGCACAAGTGTTACACAAAGTCAACATATGATCAAACAGGGGACAGAAATCTCAATCAATTGGAAAATGCCACAAATAAATCCAAGAAAAATCACATGTAAACTAGACATACTCAAGCTCAATCATGCAAAAATTCAATCCATTTTGAGGTCAAGAAGCATGGCTATGAAAATCATCAAGTTGCACATCAATGGTGTGACACAAATTGTCACACCCTACTTCAAAAAATCATAACTCAATGACCAGAAATGCGAAATTCATAAACCTTATACAAAAATCACCATGGATGTGTCTAGTTTGTGCACAAAAAATTTCAAAGTCAAAGGATAAAGTGTGACTATTTCACAAATGATTTAGGTAAAATGTGCAAAATGTGGATACATGTTACAAACCCTAATGCCATATGAAATCCATTCATCAAAAAAATCTGGAAAAAATATGACAATTAAGTAGAGATCATGATGAAGAGGATGCAAAAATCCCATGAATTTTGGATAAAGTATGCTTGACTTATGATTTTTACAAGTTTGAGATCAAAAATGAAATTGAAAATGAAAAGAAACAACATAATTTGATATGTCACATGCCACGGATGGCATTTTTGTAATTCCCAGGGTTACTAAATAAAACACGGTCGTTTTGGACACTGAAACGAAATATTTTCATTGGCTCATGGGGCTACAGGACCATGCACGCACGTGGGAAAGAAGAAATCTGGGCAAGGCATTCATATGTTAGGGTTTCTGGGAACAGTAGCATGACATTCATCTTCCCAAATCGATTTCAACAAATTTTTTTTTCCAGAAATTGCAATTGGATATACCAATCGACTCAGCAAAGCACAACTAACATGAATCCATCATTTATTTTCACTAAAACACAATACAACTCATGAATCGAGCAAGAATAAATTTCATCATTAAACTTTAAAACAGCATAACTCCTAAACTACTCAACCAAATCATGTGATTCGAAGCTTAATGTGCTCAGGGACAAGAGATCTACAAAGTGCATATCATGGTTTTGGAAAAGGTGAGATTCGAAAATTTACCAAGAGTGAAGAGCAGCTGAGATTTTGATGTTGTTTGGCTTCAAATACTCGAGACAGGTGAAGCTCCTAGTCCCAAATGATGAATGCTTGAAGGCTTTAAGCTCAGGGATGCTTGGAATGGTTCAAATCCAACTCTGCCATGGAAGAGTTCATGGAGAAAACAGGACTTGAAGTTGGCTTACAGTTGGGATTCATGGCCATAAAATGCTTCCAATGTGTTGGTTAAGGATGGAACAAATAAGCAAATTCGTGCTTCTTTGGTGTTTTGAGCAGAAATTCCAAATGAATGAATTGAGAGTTTTTTGAGAGAATGAGTTTCTGTGATGTTAGGAGGCAGCTAGGGCTTCACAATGAGCAGAAAATGTCCTTATGTACTTATGTTTAAGGTTGGTTTAATGTATGCTAATCATGTTTTGTTTTAATGAGCATTTTGCTAAGTTGCCACATTTGTCCATATGGTGAGGTGTGATAGCTAGTGCACGAATTGGGCTTTGTAGCATGACCAAAACATGATTTCAGAACTTATTCAATTGGCAAAAATGGCTGTAAGTGGTTACTTCAAGATTTCACTTTTGCACCACACTTGAAAATAAATCATGATAGTGAAAAAATGCCATTTTGATCCATAAGGTTTTGGTACATGAAGGTCACATTTTTGGAAAGAGGAGGTTAAATATGACTTGTTGGAAAAAACCTCACCAAATTTGGCCAAATGGTTTGAGAGATATGGCCTTTTGAAGTTCAAGAATTTTTGAAAATGAATTGATCATATCTTGCCAACCATACATGGGAATTGAGAGTTCTTGGACTTTTTGGAAATGGGAGAACAAGATCTTCAACTTTCATGTTGGGAAAAAATTCATTTGAAGCTTGTATCATGATGTAAGTTTGGGATCAAAAAGTTTCCATTTTTGGCAGTTAAAATTACAGGTCCAGTTTCTATTTTTGGAAATTTCTGATTTGGCTTCAAATTATTCAATGATGATGTTTGCCATGATATATGAGGCCTATTTGGACATGAATAAGCTCTCTCAAACCAAATCCATCCATCAAAACCATAAAATCAAGCCCAGTTGACCAAGTTTGACTTTTTAGGGTTTCTGACTGACTGTGCATTGACTGATGACTTCTGAACATCCAACCCTTGACCAAAACACTTCAAATGGATCCCCAAGTCATGTGAACATGTTGGACCAACCCTAGGGCCTTGGCTCCTTGGAAAATGTACTTGCTTGCTTGACTGACTGATCTCCTGATCAGTTTGACCTAATTCTTCTGACTATCTTGCACTTGGGCAAAAGGGACAATGCAATGCTATGCAGTGGACCATGTTATGCTATGACCTAATATGAGAATGTATGTACAATGATAGGTGCAAATTTGAGGTGCTACAGCTGCCCCTATTCAATCAGCTGGGAACCCGAACGGATGATAGCAACGGCTGTCAGACTTTCAGGGTAAACAGGGATTGAATACCAAGAACCGTAGAATTTGCACAATACAGGGATCCAACAATGGAAACGTCCACTTGGATTTGACTTTATTACAGGGTATTTTATTATTTTTTGGTTTTTGTTTTCAAAGGGTACGGCCACATCCAGACATCACAACGATGATGAATGGGAATAAAAATCACAACTAGATGTCGACGGACAACTAGGAAAAACTCAACGTTTACCAAGACCAACGGAGAGGTAACCAGACATTAATGAATGACTGGAAGAGATACAACCATACGTCAACGGACGAAATGGGAAAAACTCAACGTTTACCAAGACCAACGGAGAGGTAACCAATCATTAATGAATGACTGGAAGGGATACAACCATACGTCAACGGACGAAATGGGAAAAACTCAACGTTTACCAAGACCAACGGAGAGGTAACCAATCATTAATGCATGACTGGAAGGGATACAACCATACGTCAACGGACGAAATGGGGAAAAACTCAACGTTTACCAAGACCAACGGAGAGGTAACCAATCATTAATGCATGACTGGGAGGGATACAACCATACGTCAACGGACGAAATGGGAAAAACTCAACGTTTACCAAGACCAACGGAGAGGTAAATCCACATGGGGACAGGTACAACTAGACGTCATAGGACGAATAGGAAAAACTCGACGTTTATCGACACCAACGGAGAGGAGAAAACTCAGCCAAACGTCATAGGACGAAAGGGAGACTCAACGTTTATCGACACCAACGGAGAAGGAGAAAACTCAACCAGATGTCATAGGACGAAAGGGAGACTCAACGTTTATCGACACCAACGGAGAAGGAGAAAACTCAGCCTGACGTCATAGGACGAAAGGGAGACTCAACGTTTATCGACACCAACGGAGAAGGAGAATTAACTGGGGACGACCCTGCGGGGAAAGATATCAACTATACGCCAACGGACGCATAGGAAAAACTCGACGTTTATCGACACCAACGGAGAGGAGGAATACTTCACTAGGGAAGAAGGACACAACCAAATCATCAACGGATGATCGGGAAAAACTCGACGTTTATCGAAACCAACGGAGAGGTAACTCTGCATGGAGAGGGGTACAACTAGACATCATCGGATGACTAGGAAAAACTCGACGTTTATCGACACCAACGGAGAGGAGGAAACTCTACTGGGGAGAGTGAACACAACCAAATCATCAACGGATGACCGGGAAAAACTCGACGTTTATTGACACCAACGGAGAGGAGGAATACTTCACTAGGGAAGAAGGACACAACCAAATCATCAACGGATGATCGGGAAAAACTCGACGTTTATCGAAACCAACGGAGAGGTAACTCTGCACTAGGGAAGGGATAGCGACGTTATGAACATCGAAAGAGGATGTTTACCGACATCAAAAGAAGACCAGACACTTACGCATGACTGGAAATCACCGAAGGATGGTGTTTACCGACACCAAAGAAGACCAGACACTTACGCATGACTGGAAATCACCGAAGGATGGTGTTTACCGACACCAAAGAAACAACACACGCGGGTGCTGACGGGATACTGACATCCACAAGATGACAGGGCAAGGCTGAACACTTGCAGGGGGTCTCACTGGGGAGAAGCAGGCTTTCCTTTCACCAATGGATGAGGAAATAAACCTCTGTGGGAATTATCAACACCAAATGTTGACTGGAGCAACTGTAGCAAATGTGTTGTACAGGTTGAACAAAAATCCGTCGCTGCAGGGGATACGGTTTGATGGGGTTTCGAACACATGAATGCATATGTTTGAATTTTTCTATGGCGTAATGCTCCATATGGAATG
The DNA here is from genome assembly GCF_024323335.1 of Lathyrus oleraceus. Taxonomy (NCBI): domain Eukaryota; kingdom Viridiplantae; phylum Streptophyta; class Magnoliopsida; order Fabales; family Fabaceae; genus Lathyrus; species Lathyrus oleraceus. The sequence continues at coordinate 249,039,972 of NC_066585.1, read as the reverse complement.
GAAATGCTACGCGATTTGAGGATGCAATGATTACTACATGCAAGATGCAAAATGATGAGAACTCCGCTGGGAATACACAGGACGACTGTGCTGAGAAATCTTCAATACAATTCCGCTGGGGGAAAAATGAGGAAACTGTCGGGGAACCAATCAATACAACTCCGCTAGGGGAAGACAAGATAACTCGCTGGGGAGTAATAAAGCAACTTGCTAGTGACAAAAGTGAAATTGCTGGGGATATCCCAATCAATCCACCGGTAGGATAAACTCCGCTTGGGGAAATAACTGCTCTGCTGGGGAAGATAAACCAGGCAACTCTTTGGGGATAAGGCTCCTACAAACCTCAGATACGATAAACTCTGCTTTGGGAAATATCTGTTACTCCGGCGGGGACGACCCACGCAATCCACAGGTAGGATAGACTCAAGCTGGGGATGCACACACTGATCTGATACTGAAACCTGTCCAATCCACTGGTAGGATGAACTATGCTGGAGAAATATTTCGTGAAACCCGCTCCACTCGGGGATAACAATCGAAAGATTGACCAAAGAGTGCATAAGATATATTATCTATAGCCGTCAAAACGTAGATAATACACTCGCATGGAAGATTATCCATAACCGGGTTGCAGGTTGTTAAATGGATAAATCGACCGAAAAGAAAGGCATCGGTACCAGGACTAGGTATGCAACAGATGACCAATCAAAAGAGGATAAAGTTGCTAACTCGGAGCAAAATACCCAAAAGAAAGGGGAAGACCCAATGGGGACAATACCGCTTGATCAAGGCAAGAATCCAGAGGGGAAAAGAGTATCAATACCGCAAGCTGGATACTGATAACTGCAAAGAGGGGATTACATCTACCGGTTAGTAGGCAGAAAACCACGGAAAAGTAACCAGTCATCGATAGGATGAGCACAAAGGGTTAACTCCGACAAGGGGATAAAAGTGGGATTTTACAACTACCAGCTAGTAGGTAGAAAACCACAAAGATAGGACTTACAACTACCGGTTCGTAGGTAGAAGCCAACAAACGATCTGCTGAGAGACAGAGTGAGAAAAAAGGATTTACAACTACCGGGTAACGGGTAGAAGACCGTAAAGAAAGGACTTACAGCTACCGGTTTGTAGGTAGAGGCCAACAAATTCCACTGAGGATAAGATGAATGAGTGCCGGTTAGTGAGCGACTATTCATTTATGCCCCAGGGAGGCACAAGAGACAGTTACAAGGAAGCCAGTTTAGGATCGATCCAAAAAAGGTAAACTGAATCAAGACTCATCCTAATGAGGAAAGAACTCAATAGGGAACACCCATCCTGTTATATGTAGGGAGGGAACGGAAACAACCGTCATCCACGAGGATATAACTCAGTGGGGAGCGAAGAAGGAAATGGTAGACACTTTCTGCTTAAGGGGTTGGCTCTACGTGGAGAGATCAGACACACCCATATCTGCTAGGGAGGATCTACTGGAGAGATCTGTATCAACAAATAGCAGGAGACAACCATCAACAGATACACGACAACAGCTGCATCATGAGTATCTGAATGCTGTGATTATGCATGTATGTATTATGCATGATGAATGTATGATGAATGCTGACAAACAGACATGTAAACACAGGTCCAGGGATCAACCACCCGGTACTACTCTTTTTCCATAGGGAAGGCCAAAAACACCAGAGAGCAAACGCGATCTGCTGGAAACCGGGATATCAGGGAACAACACCATTCTGCGGGGAGAGGAGAAGACTGCTCTGCTGGAGAGGCGAACGTTAACGTCTTCGGTAAACACTCTGCTTGGGGAACTGCCCCACAAAAGTATTTCAACAGCAACCTTGCTGGGAATGCCCCACGGTAGGGCTCAAACAAACCTATACTGGAGATGCCCCACAATAGGGCTAACAGGGACTTGGAGGAAGGATGTTGTACTGCCGGGAACATGAAGGTGAACAACTTCAACCAACACTGCACTGAGCAACTTTGCTGAGGAGAAACCAAAAGAGGTTCGACAGGAAAAAGATACAGTTATGCTCGAGATACGAACAAATGTCTTACATGTTGGTAATCATACCACCCCCGGGAGAGCACTGCGGATCTCCCAAGTATCCTTCCATCATTGTGAACGTTCACTTTGCTTAAGAACAATTTTTGAAAAATTTGTTTATTTTGAAAACAATGATACTTTATCAATTAAAAACATGCAAAACATTTGTTGAGTCGAAACAAATAAGAGTGCAAATAATTGGATAAAAGCTCAAATTGATGTGATGGAATGGTAGTCTGCAAAGGGCAGGACTCCATAGATCTGTACAAGTTTGAAATCGGTGATATATATTGGAGAGGGCTACATTGAACATAATGACCTTTCCTCTACCATTCTGAATTTTCGATGTATTCAAAGCTTCAGTCGACGACGAATCGAGAATTCCTGACGGATGACAGATGTACAGCACAGTCTTGTCAAGATGCAGTTACTTGCCAAATCCCTAATTTTTGCCTAGATTGCCCCAGTGTGAGGTGCTCAATCTAGCGGGATGTAAATTCTCTTTTTTTTTTCAATGTCTCTAACTTTTGCCTGGATCGCCCTTTCGGGTTTTCAATCCACCGAGACGCTCCTTTTTGCCTAAGTCGCCCTTTGGGGTGTTCGACTTAGCGAGCTTTTGCTTTCCTTTTTTTTTTAGGCGAAGTATTTCTTGACTGCATCGGGATTCACAGGACGAGTGAACTTCCATCCATTGTTGTAAGTGTCAGAACACTGCCTGAAAAGACTCTCTTGACAACATATGGACCTTCATAGCTTGGAGTCCACTTGCCCCTGGAATCGGGCACGAAAGACAAGACTTTCTTGAGCACAAGGTCACCTTCTCGGAACACACGAGGCTTGACCTGTTTTTTCACTCTCTGCTGATATGACTGACCATGACACATGGCAGTTGATCTCTTCCTTCTTTCAGTCGGGTTCAGCATCAGTCAACTTGGGACTTTGAGGGTGCTATTTCTCTTTTGTTTTTTTCTTTCTTTTTCTTTCTTTTGATTTGGATTTCTTTTGATTTTGCACCCTCCTCTTTCTCTTTTTTCCTCTTTTTTTCTTTTTTCTCTCTTTTTTTTAAATGCCCCAGTTGGCTGTTCTGCTGATTCTCGAGATGCAGCTGAGTGTGATCTTCTTTTCTTGCTCAAGAAGTCGGGAAATACCGTCAGGAATCCCTTCAAGCATCATCTTCTTCCGCTTCGAATACAGGGAATTCAAAATTGGGAGATGACGTCCGATCGTTATGTTCAATGGGTTTGAGAAACAACCTGCATAAAGATTTTGAGTATAAAAAGCACTTTGAAAATCAAACAAGACAATCGTTATGCAGATGAAAAGATTGCTTTTATTCTTGTTTTTTAAGGTTTTTTGTGATCACCAATTTCATGCAAAAAGCGAAAAGGGAAAACAAATGGAAAAACAAATGTTCAAACATGAATCTATTTGAATGAAAATATCATTGCACAAAATGTTGCCAACAATGTCATCACTTCTCCTTTTGGCATGGGAGAAGGGTTTTTAAACAAAGTGATTATTACTCTGACTTATGAACAACTGTAGGAAAACCCACAGTGACCCAATTGTGATAGATCCCACCGGGGATGACAACTGTCAGAATCTCTTGCATCAGCAGCTTCTGCTTTTGAACAACCCTCTTCGTTGAAGACCTCAGAAGAAAAGTCAACACCAGCCCGGGACTTGCCGTCTTCAAGCTTGATTAACACGGGGACCTAAATCCTCCAAGATCAGAATACCTGACCTCACAAGGTCTTGAACCTTCATCTTCAACTGAAAGCAACTATCCACATCATGACCAGGAGCACCCGAATGATACACACAATGCTGCTCAGGCCTATACCACCACCGAGGGTTGACGGGTATAGCCGGCGGGTCTCTGGGAGTAATCAAGTTCCGCTCTATCAACGAGGGATACAACTCTGTGTACGACATGGGGATTGGATCAAAAATGATCTTCTTCCTCTCATTACTTGTACCAGCTTGATTATCAATGGGAGGCTGGTAAGCCTGCTGCTGAGGATGACATTGTGGACGCTGATGCTGTTGAGCTGGTCTTCTCTGTTGTTGTTGAGTTGCTGGAATAGTCACAGCAGCGACCTGACGATGTGGTCCTCTGTTTGCACTCCTTCGACGGTGCACAACATTTGTTTCACTTTCTCCCCTTTTGGGTACCCCAGAGAATGTCTTCTTAGAACCGGAAGAACTTGAAGAGCCAGGATGGCGAACCGGAGCGCGGGTTGCTTTGACATTAACAGTCTCTGCAGCAAGAGGCTGTTCACCGATTCTGATCCCCCTCAATTCATCACTCACGGCATAATCATCGACGAGAATAGTGACAGCAGCATTCTCATGAACGGGTTCATCCACTGGTGGAGCACGGTGGACTGGTGGAATCACGGCTTCCAGTCTCTAGGCTAAGGCACGCAGCTCCTCTTGCCCCTGAACAACTCCTTGCATCATGTTCATGAACTGGGCCAAGTTCGCCCTCATCTCAGCTATCTCAGCTTGAACCGGGTCCATACTCCTCTGTTGATTTAGTCTGGTTGAGTAACGGTGCGGACGACGATCAGCAATCCTGTCTCAGTCAGGAACCAGAGTGAGAAGTCCCTCCAAACACGTCTGTAATGCAAGAATGATATGTGTATGATATGCATGATATGGGTATTATTTTGTCATGAATGATCCTGATAAAGGATATGCGTATGCGAGTTAACTTTTTTTCTTTTTCATGCACTATTATTATTTTTTTTGGAAAATAAACATGCTATGATGCAAATGATGGAGCCAAGACTGGCAGGCTGTGCATCTCAGAACACCGGATCGAAGCTTCGGCTTGAACTCGGAGTCGCAATTCATCTGAAACCCAAGGTCAATCTGATCAACTGGCATCTGAAACCAAATCTGGAGAACCGAGTCACCATAAATCCGACTTGTGGAGTTCCGAAATAAACGGAACTGGAGATTACATCACTATCATCATAGGAACATCCACCGAACGGATGACAGCCAGATCCTCTGAACAGGTACTCTCAAATTCAACCCGGGGATCCGAAATAAACGGAACCCGTTGATAAACCACGGACAGAACTCCGGCGTCCCAGAAATAAATGTCCATAATTCATAGTCACCGTCAGTACCGAGAGTCACCAACTGTACCTGTTAAAATGATCATTCCCTCCCCACTCATGGGTGTCATCTAGGCCAGGGTAAGGTCGAGAGAAACGCAGCATAAATAACCTTTCGCAGAATATCATCCTGTGCACACCCGATGTATGCACCGATAATATCCCACCAGGGTCTGAACTGCTCGTGATATCAATGTTCCGCTAAGTGGCGTACACCACCCGCTTCCCATGAATCACTTTATTCCTAGGTTTCCTAGATTTCACTCATAGCCTGGGTATTGGGCCTTTTACCTCGAGTAACTCCCACCCCAAACAGAGAAACACAGCACAACCAGCAGATGAATATGAATAAATGCAAACATTAATGCAAACAATAAATGCAAACAGTAAATGCAAATATATACAAATGAATGCAATAAATAACAGCACAAAGCAACCAAAGCCCTAACCTAGAGAGCGCTAGGAGAGACTCGCTTAGGGAAGACGGACCAGCACAGGTCAACTTCTCTATGATCCCCAGCAGAGTCGCCAGCTGTCGCATTACGCGAAAAACCGGCGGGAAAAATAAGAACAACAGAGCCGCCACCGTGCGTTATTTATCCCAAAAGAAGGAAAGGAAACGCTCGAAGTAAACCTAGGAAAGAACATGGTCTCGCGACCAAAGAGAATGGGATCGGGAGTCGGTTATGCGAAGGGAAGGTATTAGCACCCCTACGCATCCGTCGTACTCGACGGGATCCACGCACAATAGGAAGGGAAAATGGTTGCTAAAACACTGCTCACACACACACACACACTGGCTGAAAGAGACACAAGAAAACAAACAAGACCGAAACTGACTCGGCAGGATACCGCATCCTGGGCCTACTTAGTCTATCAGGCATAGACATCAGAGTCGAAGTAGTTCGGAATGGGGAAACGACACATGCTCGCTAGGATGTCGCATCCTATGCATACGTATCTCCTTTGACGAAGGAGAATCAGAGCATTCGTAGCTCGGCTGACACGCACACAAACAAACACTGGCAAACGTGGAGCCTGACTGCCAATCACTGGACTTACATCAGCATCCGAACCAAAACAAACCCACACTGGAACCCGAATGCCACTCGATGGACTTACATCAGCTTCCAAGCACACAACAACACACACAGAAGGGTTGAAGACGAAAGGTGGAAAAAGAAAAAGGGCGCCCGGAGAGATCAGCTCATCTCCTGCCTACGTACCTCATCTGGTATGAGGATCAGGGCGACGTAGTTCCCCTACGCAGGGAAAAAGGACTAGCCTAACCAGATAACAGAGGGAGACACAACACTAGGGAGACTACGACTCGAGCCTAGATGTTGTCATGCAAAATCGTCCCTAAGTTAAGGTTTCTAGCTAACTTGCACAGGAAGCAAGCCTATCCTAAACATGACTTGCACAGGAAGCAAGCCACACCAAACCTAACTTGCACAGGAAGCAAGGGTCTCGATTGCAACTAGGGCAAGAGAAAGGGGAGGTCTCAATCGCAACGAGGGCGAGAGAAAAGAATTAGTGTTAGTTGTTAGTCAAACTCGACAAGACATCGCATCTCGTGCCTACGTATCTCATCTGGACATGAGAATCAGAGTTGCCGTAGTTCGGCCAAACTATTCCCGTTGGTTTGTGTTTTTTAAGTGGACAACGTCACTGCACAATCTACCTGATGCTCGACCTTTGGAGACTTACTCACCTGTAGTAGAAGGAGTTAACGTATCCTTAAGAAGGGATAATGTTTGTTTGTGTTTTAGGAAAGCACAAGCAAGAAAGGAAGTCCTATACGAAGGAACCGTGCTACCTTAATTGACATGCAAACGAGACTACGCGGAGTCTAACAAACCTAGGGGATACAATCACACCACACAAGCACACACAAGCACATACAGCATAAAATAAACACACCAACAAGGGGCTCAAACATCAAGGCTAGGTTTTAGTCGAGGGGTCATATCAACCTCAACAAACAAACCTCTGGAACTGGGTAGATGTTGCTCTTAACCTTGCCATTGAGGGACTAAGGTGAAGCAGATGAAAGGTGAGTGAAGATAAGACTTCACAACTCTTATCCCTGGCCTGGGAGAGCTTAAGACAAGAATGTGTGGGTTCAGAAGGTGGGAACCCTTCTACACATTTAAAACTGACTCAACTGTACGATTGTACAAGATCTTGGGTTTGTATCTGCAATGCATCAACACAGTGGTGTGAGCAAAGCAGATGACACACAGAATAGCAGGGGATAGGTTGCTTATCCCTTGGGTTCTGCCAATTGCCTCTTCACTTAGGAGGACTTTGCATATGTACAGGGACAAGATTTAAACATACACAAACATTGCCTCTTAAGGAGGACTTCAGACAGTTGCCTGGCCAAGTAACAGGCCAGGTCTTCCAGACTACATGAAGATGAGAAATATACCTCAATGCAAATTGCTTATACAAGCAAAGCAAAGCAAAAGTTCACAAGGAACTGAGCAACTAAAAGCACCTGAAATAGTCAAGCAGACATTAGTATACAACTTCAGACAAAGCAAAAAGAAACAGACATCAACAGTTAATCAGAAGCAAATGAATGTGCAAGGCACAAGGCTTAAGGCATGTGAGCCAAGCCACCTACAAAACAAACAAGTTAGTCAATGATATTCAAGCAAGCTCAATCAAAAAGAAATGGTCTCATTGGTCATTTGTTGGTCAACCTGAAAACATGAGCTCAAAGGTGAGTAACAGGACCACTAGGGCAAGCCTAGGGTCAAAAGGGAATGAAAAAGTTCAAACAGCAACTGGCAAGCATCCAAAATCATGTTCAAACAATCAAGAAACAATCCCAATTGGATTCATATTCATATCAATCACCATCATCATTTCATGAACAATTTAAGTCAAGGCATGGCATTTAGAAGCTCATAGGAGTCAACAGAAAGACTTGCATCAAAAGCAAACTCAAACATTTCCAAAAATCACCAAATAAATCATGACCAATCACAACCCATAGCATGGTAAGCATGTTAAATTTCATCTCATTTGGACAAGTGGAAGGCAGTCAATGGAAATCAGAAAGGCAAGGCAATTTTGAACATGCTCAAAGAAGTCAACCAAACATGCATCAACTTGAAAAATTCATAAGTCAGGGATGGCATATGATAAATGAATGGGACTAAAACCATGTAAAAGCTTAGGGTGTCTAGTAATCTCATGTAAAATTTCATGTCCATCTAATAAAGCATGAGAAAAATCACAATTGGAAAATGCCACAAATAAATCCAAGAAAAATCACATGTAAACTAGACATACTCAAGCTCAATCATGCAAAAATTCAATCCATTTTGAGGTCAAGAAGCATGGCTATGAAAATCATCAAGTTGCACATCAATGGTGTGACACAAATTGTCACACCCTACTTCAAAAAATCATAACTCAATGACCAGAAATGAGAAATTCATAAACCTTATACAAAAATCACCATGGATGTGTCTAGTTTGTGCACAAAAAATTTCAAAGTCAAAGGATAAAGTGTGACTATTTCACAAATGATTTAGGTAAAATGTGCAAAATGTGGATACATGTTACAAACCCTAATGCCAAATGAAATCCATTCATCAAAAAAATCTGGAAAAAATATGACAATTAAGTAGAGATCATGATGAAGAGGATGCAAAAAATCCCATGAATTTTGGATAAAGTATGCTTGACTTATGATTTTTACAAGTTTGAGATCAAAAATGAAATTGAAAATGAAAAGAAACAACATAATTTGATATGTCACATGCCACGGATGGCATTTTTGTAATTCCCAGGGTTACTAAATAAAACACGGTCGTTTTGGACACTGAAACGAAATATTTTCATTGGCTCATGGGGCTACAGGACCATGCACGCACGTGGGAAAGAAGAAATCTGGGCAAGGCATTCATATGTTAGGGTTTCTGGGAACAGTAGCATGACATTCATCTTCCCAAATCGATTTCAACAAAAATTTTTTTCCAGAAATTGCAATTGGATATACCAATCGACTCAGCAAAGCACAACTAACATGAATCCATCATTTATTTTCACTAAAACACAATACAACTCATGAATCGAGCAAGAATAAATTTCATCATTAAACTTTAAAACAGCATAACTCCTAAACTACTCAACCAAATCATGTGATTCGAAGCTTAATGTGCTCAGGGACAAGAGATCTACAAAGTGCATATCATGGTTTTGGAAAAGGTGAGAGTCGAAAATTTACCAAGAGTGAAGAGCAGCTGAGATTTTGATGTTGTTTGGCTTCAAATACTCGAGACAGGTGAAGCTCCTAGTCCCAAATAATGAATGCTTGAAGGCTTTAAGCTCAGGGATGCTTGGAATGGTTCAAATCCAACTCTGCCATGGAAGAGTTCATGGAGAAAACAGGACTTGAAGTTGGCTTACAGTTGGGATTCATGGCCATAAAATGCTTCCAATGTGTTGGTTAAGGATGGAACAAATAAGCAAATTCGTGCTTCTTTGGTGTTTTGAGCAGAAATTCCAAATGAATGAATTGAGAGTTTTTTGAGAGAATGAGTTTCTGTGATGTTAGGAGGCAGCTAGGGCTTCACAATGAGCAGAAAATGTCCTTATGTACTTCTGTTTAAGGTTGGTTTAATGTATGCTAATCATGTTTTGTTTTAATGAGCATTTTGCTAAGTTGCCACATTTGTCCATATGGTGAGGTGTGATAGCTAGTGCACGAATTGGGCTTTGTAGCATGACCAAAACATGATTTCAGAACTTATTCAATTGGCAAAAATGGCTGTAAGTGGTTACTTCAAGATTTCACTTTTGCACCACACTTGAAAATAAATCATGATAGTGAAAAAATGCCATTTTGATCCATAAGGTTTTGGTACATGAAGGTCACATTTTTGGAAAGAGGAGGTTAAATATGACTTGTTGGAAAAAACCTCACCAAATTTGGCCAAATGGTTTGAGAGATATGGCCTTTTGAAGTTCAAGAATTTTTGAAAATGAATTGATCATATCTTGCCAACCATACATGGGAATTGAGAGTTCTTGGACTTTTTGGAAATGGGAGAACAAGATCTTCAACTTTCATGTTGGGAAAAAATTCATTTGAAGCTTGTATCATGATGTAAGTTTGGGATCAAAAAGTTTCCATTTTTGGCAGTTAAAATTACAGGTCCAGTTTCTATTTTTGGAAATTTCTGATTTGGCTTCAAATTATTCAATGATGATGTTTGCCATGATATATGAGGCCTATTTGGACATGAATAAGCTCTCTCAAACCAAATCCATCCATCAAAACCATAAAATCAAGCCCAGTTGACCAAGTTTGACTTTTTAGGGTTTCTGACTGACTGTGCATTGACTGATGACTTCTGAACATCCAACCCTTGACCAAAACACTTCAAATGGATCCCCAAGTCATGTGAACATGTTGGACCAACCCTAGGGCCTTGGCTCCTTGGAAAATGTACTTGCTTGCTTGACTGACTGATCTCCTGATCAGTTTGACCTAATTCTTCTGACTATCTTGCACTTGGGCAAAAGGGACAATGCAATGCTATGCAGTGGACCATGTTATGCTATGACCTAATATGAGAATGTATGTACAATGATAGGTGCAAATTTGAGGTGCTACACAAAGGTCATGGGAAAGCTCATTGTATCCCTAATATCAATCATCCATTTTGGTGGATTATGGTTTTCACCTTATCAACACCCAAGTTCCATTGATATTAACGGTACATGAACCGACTCAATCATCCTTAATATCAATCATCCATTTTGGTGGATTATGGTTTTCACCTTATCAACACCCAGGTTCCATTGATATTAAGGTTGCCTGAACGACTCAACCATGAATCACGGGTTTGTTGAGAGTCACGAGCATGGAGTCTCGGTTAAGAACCACCCAAAGGGAGTGTACTAGGGTTTAAACCTGCCAGACATGTTCTACCAGAGGTTCCCATAATCATCGTCCCATCTTTCGGATATTATCGGAGGAACGAATACTCGTATTCCAAAAATATTCTCAAGAGAGACTCTTATGAGTGTAGTATCGCGTGACAATCGCATTAGAACTGACATCTGAACGATCTCCGCACTACGTCCTAAAAATAGGCCAAGATGGGTTTGGTAAACTACGGTCCTTGGCTTCTAAGGCACATGATTGAAAGAATAATGCCTAACCACAAATAACTTGTGTGACATTATTAATCCAACATGACCTCCACCAAGTGAATGGACTCGCAAGTCAACTGGTTAAGGAATACTCCACACCAGTCAACAAGACTACGCCATTCTCCTATCCTAGAGTGCACTCGAGTTCGGGTATAGAACTCATCTCACAGAGATCACCAAAGCAAACAGCAATTGTATATCAAGCAATTCAAACATTACAATCAATACAGTTATCCCAAATTGTACAAAAATATGTCAAATAACAAATAAACAAATATCATACAACAAGGGTGAAAAGTAGGCAAAACCACCAAGGAAGGTCTAATGGTTGTTCCCCAGCAGAGTCGCCACTTTTCTGTAGCGGTGTATTCGTCACTTTATGATTTATTGATTAAACCAAAAGCAAAGCATACAAAGAATCGAGTCGCCACCGCACTTTTATTTATCCAAAGGATTGGCTAAAAAGCGAACAAAAGCCTAAGAAGTTTTACACGTAGAAAACTAATGAAAAGATCAGAGAATCTGGGTAAGGGGTTAATTACGCAATGGGAAGGTGTTAGGCACCCAAAACGTCCTAGGTACTCCTAGGGAGCCCTTTTCACACTTGTTGTATGAAAAAAATATTTATTTGTTTATGACATATTGTGCAAACATGATTGGGAAGATGAGAAAAGAATATACAATTTATTATTTTTGTGTTTGAACGGATGAACCCGTTGCCTACGTACCTCTCCATGGAAGGTAAGGATCAAAACGCCGTAGTTCGGCTAAAAAATTTCCAAAAGGTAGGTGAATTGATTTTAAAACAAGAACACTAAGGCTTTTCATTATCAACAGGAGAAAACTCAACCAAGACCAACAATCCACCATGCGAGGATAACTTCAACATACTAGTGAGGGGTTAACTCTATAATAAGTATGGAAGACTCACAATCAACTCACTAAGGATGTGGTGAGATTTATATCAACCACTATGATAATTGAAACCTATGGCTAATGTATGAAAACATATCAACAATGGACAAAGCCACAAAACAATTGAATGAGTGTGATTAACCAATTATGAGTATTTACAAAATATGGTCAAAGTATGATTAGAATTCAATTCAAAGAAGTGTTATGAAATGGAGTTTGAAAAATCAAAGGCCTAAAGCCTAGGTTTCTATTTTGAAAAGAGGTGAGAATGTTTGCACAATAGTGTCAAAGTTTTTTGAATTAACAATGTGAAAAGGAAGTTTTGGAAACACACACAAAAAAATGGGAGGGTGAGGAAGTAAAACTTCTTAGATGTTCACCTCTTGAAATCATATGGAAGATGATTCAAGTGTGTCCTTTGGAATAAACAACAAAGCAAGTAAGCAAATGCAAAGCAATGTGATACCGGATGCCAATCAATGGACTTATGCCAATCTCACAAACGAAGGTGGATACCGGATACCAATCAATGGATTTACACCAATCTCCTAAAACAAAACAATGATACTGGATGCCAATCAATGGACTTATACCAGTCTCACAAACCAAGGCGGATACCGGACACCAATCAATGAATTTACACCAATCTCCTAAAACAAAACAACGATACCGGATGCCAATCAATGGACTTATACCAGTCTCACAAGGCCAAACAAAACATGGATATCAGATGCCAATCTATCTGGGCTTATACCAATCTCCAAAGGATGATCATAGGAGTACAAATGCCAACAACATGGACTTACAATTGCATCCTCACATACAACAAACAAACAATAGCAATAAGAAAAGGGGATACTAGTTGCCAACAAATGGTCTTACACTCAATCCCTTCCAAATCATAGGAACAATGGCCAATGAATGGACTTACAGTTGATTCCTCAATGGACAAACAAAGATGTCACAGAGATATGAAATGATGACCATGCAATAATGAACAATTACTGATGATAAATGCACAAAGGCAAACAAGCAAACATGTACAGAGGAATCAAGTAAGCAACACACAAGTCAATTAGCACACACTATATACAAGCAATTTGGCTCAATCAAGGTTGGACTTTAAAGTCAACTGGAATGGGGTAAGTTGTGCTCTTAACCTTAACATTGAGAGTTAAGGTGAAGCATATGAAAAGGAGATGAGGGGTGTGCCTCATAGCTTCTATCCCTGGCCTGGGAGAGCTTTGAATATTAGAAGGTGTGGGAGTTCAGAAAGTTGGAACTCTCTCCACAAGTAATGACTCTATAGATCTTGGGTTAGGATCCACAATGCATCAACATGTAATGTGAGCAAAGGGATGACACACTGAATAGTAGGAGATGGACTACAAATCTCTTTTATCTACCAATTGCCTCATATGAGGACTTTTCCTGCTTGGCACAAAGAGTAAACAATCACAAGCATTGCCTCTTAAGGAGGACTTCAGACAGGTGCCTGGCCACATAACAAGCCAGGTCTTCCAGACTACATGAAGAAGAGAAATTATACCTAATTGGTTAAGAAACCAAGCAAAAGCAAGTTCAAAGTGAACTTAAGCAACTAATGTACCTGAAAACAATCCAACTCAATCAGTATACAACTCAAAAAGTCAAACAGATAATCCAACAGTCAACAGACAGTACACAATCAAACAAGCAGGGCTACAATATGCAAGGCACAAGCTCAACTCAAATGAGCTAAAAGCATCCTACAAAACAAGTCAAGGTTAGTCAATATCAATCAAATAAACCAACTCAAGCAATGTGAATTAATCTCCCTTATGGCCATGTACTTCTTAACCTGAAAACAAACTCAAACATGAGAAGCAAACCACTAGGACAAGGCCTAGGGTCAAAGAAGGAGAAATAATCTAAAACAGAACATGAAAATTGACATGAATCAAAATCAACCAATTAGGAACAATATCCAAGTGGTCCCATATCAATAGCATCAACCAAGTTCATTTCACAAAGCACATAAGGTAAAGCATGCAAGTTGAAAGCTCATTGAAGCAAACAGAATGAACCAATCCACATCAACTCAAAAATGATTCAATAAATCTCAAAAACAATCATGGCTAAACAGCACACATCATAGGAACAACACCCCAAAAATCATGGCATTTGGACAAGTATAAGCATGGCAATCAAATTCCATAAGGCAATGTAAGCACAACCAAGCTCAAAGGAGGCACAAATTGATACATCAACTTAAGGCAATCCTAAAACAGAGATGACAAATGATAAATGACCCAAACCAAAGCCACAATAAACTTCAAAGTGTTTAGAATCAATGTACAAAATTTCAAGTTCATATGATAAAGCATAAGCATTTCCCAAATCATGGAAGTTCAACACTCATCAAAAGTCCACAAATGGCAATCCAGAAAGAAAAATATCAAACAAATCAGAAATCATTCCAAAAATTCCACAAATATTCATGATCAATCCTAACATCCAAAAGAAACATAATGCAAAAAATCACATCAATTGGCATTTAATTGGCATGGTAAAGAAAATCAACAAGTTGGACAAGAAATGGTGTGACACACATTGTCACACCTACATTAACCAGATCATAACTCAACATCCAGAAATGAGAAAAATGCAAACTCAACACCAAAAGGTCCCTAAAGATGTCTAGTTTAAGCATGTCAATTTTCACATTCATTGGATCAATCATCATTATTTCATAGAGAAAATGGCAAGCAAGGTATAAGATGGCATATGCATACACAAACCCTAAGCAAAATAAAAATCCCACCATGCACAATTCTGGAAAAAATAGTCATAAAATACTAGACATCATGAGGAACAACATGCAAAAATTCCCAGGCCAATTGGATCATCCATCAATGAGGTATGAATTTTTTAAATGAATGAAAAAAATAAAAAAAACACATGAAAGCATGGTGTGAATGGATGAATAGAAATGCACTAAAATGAAAATGCAATTGGAAAAGGTGTGGCAACCAGGAATCGAACCGTGCCAGAATTTGAATTGAGCGCGTTTCTTAATGAAACGCTCCGTTTCATTAAAGTATGTGGCAAGGCTGGGCGAAGGAAAACCAATCAGAAGGCCACGCAAGCTACAACATGGACCAATGCATGGCTACTAACAACGAAACTCATGCAAAACGCGCTCATGAAGATCAAATACACTTCTGGAAACGAAAACCTAACTCCTTCATGCGTGTTCATCATGTTCATACACTCAAGAACAAAAGTCCACCAAAATTCAAATCCAGCATATCATTAGATTCATCTTCCAACGTACATCACTAATCTAAGCTCAATTTGACCTAACTCTCACTAACATGAATGGATCGAGCAAAAGAATATTCACATGCCAAACTTAGATCTAACCTATCTCACTCATTACTTCATGAAAATCAATGAGACAAAGCTCAGTATACTCAGGGATGAAAGATCTACCACATGCATATCACAATCTCAGGAATCAATGAACTCGAATTCTAACCTTGTTGGAAGTGCAGAACTGAAATTGATGTTTTCAAGCCTTGTAATGTTGAAACAGATGCTCCTCAGCTTTTGAATGAATGAATGAAGGAAGAATTAGATGTTAATCCTGCACGATTTTGCTTGAATCTTCACTTGCCATTAATGGATGCAACCTTCAACAGTCCCAAATTTGCACGAAAATGGATGGATCTTGCTTCCAAAGTCTTCAATTATGCTTGTAGATCAAGGATTGATCAAGAACAAGGCAAGGCTTATGAAGAAATTTGCAGAAAAAGTGAGAGCACAATGTGAAGAAAAGTGTGAAAATGGATCTAGATCTGAGCAAAATGAAGTGTTGTTCCTGAATTTTGTTAGGATTATGATTATATATGCTCTCCTAATGATGCTTGTTAATCATGCTTAAGCTAATGCCAAGAGATTAGTGAAAATGAAGTGTTTTTGCAAATTGGCCAAAGTACCCTTATGTAATGCATGCTAATGGAACAGTGCTCGTTTTTAGCTTGGAATGAGTTTCAAATGCTGTTTGGAGGCAAATGCAATTGGTAGAAGTGAAAGCAATGCACAATTTTTGAATTTGGATTTTTCCCTCCAAAATTCAAATGAAAAGTCCAATATTTTTGTGATGGAAATGCATGATATGTGATGCATGAATTGGATAGTAGAGATCAAGAGAGAAATGTTACAAAAAGAACCACTCCATTTGGCCTTTTGGTTCAAAAGTTATGCATGTTTGAAGTTCAAATTTGCTTGGCAAAGATTGATCCATATCTTTTCAACCACAAATGAGAAATTCATGTTCTTGGACTTTTTGGAAAGGGGAGAGAAATATCTTCAACTTTCATGCTGGACAAAATTTCATTTGAAGCAATCTTGGTCATGTAATCTTGAGGAGAAGACCTTTCCATTTTTGGCAACTCCAAATTACAGGTCACTTACTATTTTTGGAAAGTTCTCATCTGACCTTAAATTCTTCATTGTTGATGTTTGAAATGTCAAATGAGACTTGTATGGACATGAATGAGGCCTCTCTAACCATCTCCCACTTTCAAATCCATGATTGAATGCACAGTTGACTTGTGTTGACTTTTCTAGGGTTTCAGTTGACCTGGCTATGCTCAGATGAAATCCAAGCCTCTACCACTTGAAATCTTGATTCAAAATGATGTCATGGTTCATATGAACTCTTGTGAATGATCATGGTGCCCAAATTCTCAAGAATGGCCACCATCTATTGCTCATTGAATGCCTTTGACTGGCTTGACCTAAGATTGCTTCATCTGCAAGTAACAAGGTTAGATGACATATTTTTGTACTGTTGGTTAGTAATCAAATGAAAAGCAATGATATACAAATGCAAAACATGCTTGGTGATCAAGACCCACTCTCAAAGGATAACCCACCCATAGGGAAGGAAACAAGGTGCACAATGATCCTTGAGGCAATGTTATGATATGATATGATGCCATGAGGGATCTTAGGGACAAAATTGGGGTCTTACACTAATCCATTCCTATGATTATGGCTTTGTTCATTTCATGCTCATACCATGCTTACCATGCTCATGCTATGCTTATTACTGTTTTTTTTTCATGTCATTCCATGCTTGCTTTATGTTGCCAACAATATGCCATGCTTGTCTATGAAGCCCTCACCATGAGGCATTGTTTTGAGCTTGAGTTTATGTTGTTGTTTTCTGCTCATGTCGTGTTCATATGGTCGTCTTGCTGTCCATATTTCTCTATGTTCAAGTCACTATTTTTAATGAAACAAGATACCATGTTGAACCTCTCATTGCATACTTGAACTTTGCTTTTTATACCATGTCATATGGAGCACTATAGCACTTGTAATCTTGGTAGGAAGATTGAAAAAATATCCTGTTGTGTGTCGCGTCCCAAGCTGCATGGCGATAGGGTTTTATGCTTCATGAAAGAGACGACGACGTGTCTCTCCCAAGACCACTAGATCCCGCGTTTTGTTTCTTAATCCTAATCGTCCAACCATTGTTTTGTCTTGTAGCCTTTAAGTGGAATGGACCGATCAATATGTAGGTCACATGTTTTAAATAAAATGCACATTTTATTAAGTGTCACACTTCAATAAATCATTTGGATCGTGGGCATGCGCCCTCTTGCTTCTCACACCCCCATGCCAGGCCCATTATCACATTCTCTTTTCATTTTCCTTTTTTCAATTCATTTTATATTTCTGTTTTGTTTTTTATTCTTAAAAATATTTTATTTATTCATAAAAATATAAAAAATATTTTTCACATTTCTTAATGTTTTATTTAATTTTATTTAATTTTTATTTTCATATTTATTTAATGTTAATATTTTATTTCAATTATTTATTTCAAGTGGATCATTTAAATATTTTATTTCAATTATTAATTTTCATGACTTAGAATTATTTTTAGGTTCTGATTTTTGGGATGAGGATTGACCAATGTCCCATGGTCAACCTGACCTTTTCTTTGGGATTTTATTTCTCATTTTCAATTTATTTTGGATTTATTTTTGACCTAGTTTGTTTGGTTGACTTTTCATTTGACTTCTGTTTTATTTCAATTAATTTATACACTAATTCTCATTATTTTTGAAACCTTTTTGGGGGATGATGATGTCCTGACCCCACCTTAGTAATTTAATTTTTCATAATTTTCTTGATTAATTTACTATTTATTTGATAATTTTTAAGTTGACTTGACTTTTCTATGATTGATGTTTGACTTAGGGATTGCTTATGGCAATTGAAGAGATCTTTTGATCCTCCCTTGTTCATATCATATACCATGTATTAGAGGTCTTTCATCTTAATTTTATTTGATCCTTGCATCATTTCCCGATTAAATTATTCAGTGATCCTTTGTGTGCATAGTTTCATTTGTCTGATTCATCTAATACCTGTTACACTTGTTTCTTTCATCCATGCTCAATATTGTTTGATTGTCTAACATGTTCATACTCCCAGACATTGTTTAATACTCCTTTATATCATTCTTTGATTCATTTGACTTGATCATATACTTGTTTACTTGTCTAATCTGATTAATATCTGTTGCCTACTTGTATGATGTATGAGGCATATATCTTTATTGTTTGATTGCCATGAACAATCCCCATTCATAACAAATGTACCCCTATCCCATGAAGTGTATAAGGTTTATTCTTTCATTCTTTATTCATCTGTTAATACAAGAATTAAAACGAGCATTCGATAACCATTTCAAAACAAGACCAAAACCTCGATCCAACGTCGAGTAATCATTTTCAAAACTTAACAGAACCAGCACATATTCATCCATCCTTTTGTAAGTCGATTGCTTCATGCATCGCCATTTCTTTTGTAAGTCGATTGCTTCATGCATCGCCATCTACCTGTAAGTCGATTGCTTCTGGCATCGCCATATACCCTTATCCGTGACTCCTCTCTTTGCTCCATCTGTCAACTCTTATTCCATTTAGGTAGCACCCATTAGGTAGAACCCTTTGTATGATAACATAGGTAGAATTCCCTTATTCTTTGTATGATAACATATGTAGAATTCCCTCATTCTTTGTATGATAACATAGGTAGCCTTCCCTTATTCTTTGTATGATAACATTAGATAGAATTCCCTTATTCTTTGCATGCTAACATTAGGTAGATATTCCCCTTTGTAAATCCTAACACATAGGTCCACATTGCATGATAAATCTAGGGCAGAGCTTCCCCACTCTTTAGACCTTCCGTGTGTCTCCGATCTTGTGGCATGTCAATCCGTTCTATTGCAAAGAGGTAACTGCCTAAGAATAGATTCAGCGAGTTGCGACACCTACTGCTAGGACGTGAATACATTGCCCACTTTCCTCTGACACAACTGGTGTCCTCCTTTGTAAGACCATGTTCAGATGGCAATCCTTAACCCCTAGTTAGTCGAACTACGACGACTCTGATTCTCATTCCAGATGAGATACGTAGGCACGAGACGCGATGTCTTGCCGAGTTTGACTAACGACTAACAACTAATCCTTGGTTGCTTTCGCCTTTGTTGCGATTCTTTTCTCTTGCCCTCGTTGCGATCGAGACCTTCCCTTTCTCTTGCCCTAGTTGCAATCGAGACCTTTGTTCCCGTAGTTAGCTGAACTACGTTTTGCTCTGATTCTCATTCCAGATGAGATACGTAGGCATAAGACGCGATGTCTTAGCGAGCACACTTCTCTTTAACCCATAGGTAGCCGAGCGACGAAGACTTTGATTCTCATATTCAGATGAGATACGTATGCAGTGGATGCAACATCCGTGCGAGTCATTTTCTTTTGCCCTTTCTTTTAGTAAAGAGTACCTTAGATAAACACACACCCTTTAGACGAGAACAACAAGAGCCGTAGAGTACTACGGACGCGTAGGGGTGCTAATACCTTCCCTTCGCATAATCGACTCCCGAGCCCAAGATTTGGTTGCGAGACCTTGTCTTTTCCTTTCCTTTCTTCAGGTTTTCTTCGATCGTTTCCTCTCCCTCCTTTGGGATAAATAACGAACGGTGGTGACTCTTCTGTTTCTTTTTTTTCGCCGGTTGTTTTTCGCGTTGCGACACGAAGGTATTGTCAAACATAAAAGTATAATTAATGAATTATTTTCTCATCCCCACACTCTATTTTTCTCAAACATCTTTTATACCAAACACATATGCACACATAAAAAACGGCTCCCTAGGAGTACCTATGACACTTTGGGTGCTAACACCTTCCCTCTGTGTAACCAACCCCCTTACCTGTAATCTCTGGCATTTTATTATTTTTTATATGAAAACTTCTTATCTTTGGATTTTGTTCATACTTTTCCCTTTTCCTTTGGAAACAATAAAATTGCGGTGGCGACTCTGGTTTTATTGACGTCAAGTTTATCCATAGCTTGATGGTCATGAATTTGCCCCTACAGTCTTTACTAAACAAACTTATATATGTTGTTTCTTTCAGATTTACAGGTTTATCACTTTAGCATTAAACAAATGACCCAAAAGGAACTTGATCATTAGGAAAGAAACTAACAACTTGAAGGCAAAGGATGAGAAAATAATCAAAGGACTTGTACTCAACCTTCAAATACCTCAACCAGTAAGGTTTGAGTCAAATAAATTCCATTGTTCAATATTTTTCTTATTGAGTATATCCATGCATTATTGTTTTATTTGGTTTGAACTATTTCTGATTAAATTTTTCTTGACTGATTAACATACATTGAGGCAGTTGTTTGTTTATAATTTTGAGCCTTTTAAATCCATCCTGTAGTAATAGGTATATTCGTTGCTAACTATTTTGAGCCTAACCTTTCTTTTAGTGACTTAGCCTTAATTTTTATCCGTATGACTTGAAAGATCTTATCTTTCCACTCTCTCTTTGGAGTTAGTTAGAATTTGAGTTCTTAAGTGGTACCAAAAATATTAAGTTTGGGGTTTCTCTTGGAAGTCAGCAAAGTTTAAAGTTTGAGGTTGTAGTACTAAAGAAAATTGATTAAAATTCAAAATTTGTAAAAAATAAGAAGTGAAAAAAGACACTTCTTCAAAAAAAGAGTAAAAGAATGCCAAGCATAATAAGCACCACAATAGAAAAGTCTTTAGTACCATCAAGAAGGAACAAGATTGTATGATGATAGAAGGAGAGCTAGGAACCTAACTCCAAAGGTTTAAACCTACTTTCTAAAAAATATCATACCCAAACATAAGTCAAGATACAACCTAAAAATACCTCAAATGTATGTGTTTTGATTTCTATGATGAATTATATTAGAACATGATCGAGCTAAGCATAAACTATGTTGCATGTTGATTGAGAGATTACCTTATTCATTGAGTGAGTCAAAGTGAGACGAGAGACAAGTTGAGTACTCATAAAAGTTTGAGGATTTTTTTCGAATTTGTCGGATAGAAGTTGGAAGCTAGAAGGATGGTCTGGTAAAGAAAAAATTATATGGTGAATTTCAATTGTTATTGTGCGACTTGTTTTCTGTTGAAATGTGCAGTTGCATGTAAGTTACTTGAGGACAAGCAACCATTTAAGTTTGGGGTTGTGATAACAGTTCTCCATTGCATGAATTCGGCCGAAGAAACAGATCAAAACAAGTTAAAGAGGAGAAAAATTGAAGAAGAAAGACCAAAGATGAATAAAAAATATCTAAGTGTGAAGAAATTGGACTTAGTGAAAAATTAGGTGGAAAGGGGAGCAAAAGTGTGCAACCACTGGAATAATCACGCGAGGCATCATGCGCGCGATAGGGACATAAAGGTTGCATTGCACACACGATAACTCTTTTTTCTAGGGGGTTTTAACACGTTCTGGTCCATTCTGAAGGCTATTAATGGGGATTTTCTATACTTTCTGAAGGGTTATAAATTTTGGCATAGAGAGTACGATTTTGAAACATCAAAAGTTATTTTTGAGAGCATTTGAAGTCGTTGGAGACCGATCCTTCAAGGGGTCTTATATGCAATTCTCCTCAATTGTTTTTAGTATTGTATTTTGAATTATGAGTAGCTAAAAACCTCTAGGATAGGTTGTGTTTTGATGAACCTATTTCAATATTGTTGGGCAATATGTTGATTTGACTTTGCATGAATGCTTTGATCCATAATTCTATTCAACTGTTTTTTGTTCGTAATTTTTTTTATGTGAAATACTCTTTTAATCTGATTTTAGACACATAAGAAAGACTGATCATTAGTCTATGTGTTAGATCTAGGACAATTATCATGTTTATGTGGGTTAATTAGGAACAGGAAACCCTGAATAGTGGCTAGTGAATTAACGCTTTGTTGGATCGCATAATCCTGCTTAAACTAGTGGACTAGGGATAGGAAACTACGAATAGTGATGAATGAGCTATATCGCAATGGATTCGTTCTAGCGATTTTGTTAATTCGTCGTGGGACCCAGTAAAAAACTTTGATGATATTGAAGAAATATTATTAGTATAAATTGAATGATCAGTGAGTATGTGGGACCTGGTTAATTTTTCACTAATGGTTAATACAAACTATTTTGAACCGTTTGATCAAAATCAGATGGTTATAAAAAACATAAAATGATACAAATTGTAAAAGGTAGTACAAACTAAACTCCAGAGCAATTTCAATATCGTTGGTATTTAGCATGAATGGCAGAAACGACTGAAATTCTAGTTATCAGACTTTGGATGTCACACTGGTTGTTATGACATCCAATTCTGCACAGACAGGGATTATGCAGAACTTAACAGTAAGTGCAGTAAATAACACAAGTAAT
The DNA here is from genome assembly GCF_024323335.1 of Lathyrus oleraceus. Lineage (NCBI taxonomy): Eukaryota > Viridiplantae > Streptophyta > Magnoliopsida > Fabales > Fabaceae > Lathyrus > Lathyrus oleraceus. The sequence goes on along the minus strand of NC_066585.1, from coordinate 249,016,915 downwards.
TGTTCACCCAGTTCAGTCTAACATGACCTACATCTGGGGGCTACCAAGCCAGGGAGGAAATCCACTATTAGTAGTATCAATTCAAAGCTAAACTCACCCGTTTACAACTTATCACTTAATCCCTACCCAATGCAATTTCAATCTTAACCTAAGATCAGAGTTCCTACTCACTCCCCCTCAATCACCTCAGTGATATTAAAGACACTTTGAAGTCACACTTCAAAAACAACTCTTGATTATGCTTCACAGCTTAAATCAAGATACACAGCACTCACGCTTAAAAGCTTTGAGTGACACAACACTTACAACTCAATGAACACCCTATGCCAAAGCAATCATCTACTTGATAATGGCTTGGCTTACAAGATACGTCTAATACTAGACTCACAAAAATACAGCAGTGAAGTATGATGGACACACTAAATCTTCACGCCTCAAAATCCCTGCAACTGAATGAAGGAACGCCTTCCTTTTTATATTGCAGCACCTGGGCTTTTGCACCTGTATTCTCCTGAATTTAAGGTCACTCAAGTTCCCATAAATTCAACATTTAGGTTACTAACAAATAGGCTATTTGTTAGGTTCATTGAATGTAGCTTGGTTGTTGATTTCCTGGATTTTCTCTCAGCTGCTGAATCCCTGAAGAATAGCCTGAGAAAAAGCTGAAACAGAAAACTGAACAACCTACAATTTAGCATATGCTGTCAGGCATGAATGTCACGACATTCAGCTTGACATCAAGGTCCATATGCTGAGTCTGTTTTTCCAGAAAACAGACTGTACAATTTTGCTGACCTGTACATGATCAAAATGATCATACTACAGTAACAGCTTACATTAATAAATGTCAAAGTGTCCAACTTAACATTTACACATTTGGCCTTAAGTTAGTTCTGTTATTCTCTTGAAGAACAAACTAAGTTACATGCTGAAGTATAACAGAACACCACTCTGTCTAATCTTCAGCAGCTGCTTTCAATGATGAATGTCATAACATCCAGTTTGACATTCAGTCAGTAGGCCTTATGCCAGGTCTGGTTCTTCCTTGATAACCAGACTGCAAATAAATACTAAGTTCTAACAGAACTCCTGCTGTTCTATTCCTTAGTATCTGTTAACAGGTATGAGTGTCACAACATCCAGTTTGACATTCAATAAATCCTGTGTTAGCTAGTCCTGCAGTAACTACAATGTAGTCACACATACATGTTATGACATCAGTCAAGACATTAGTGTTTTACCATATAATGCAGCCAATTAAACACCTACAACGACTAATTAAAATATTGCACATGGATCCATTAAAGTATAACTTAATTTTGTATATGAAGCAGAATAACCACAAACGAATACTCAGTAAACATCTACATTCATCTTCCAAATTTAAGTTTCATTATTCTTCATTTCCATTAAATCTCTGAATCCAAACCCCTTATTTCATTTAGACAAATATTGAATGGAAGGAACACCATGACATCGAACGATGATGATAATAAAGCCAATCAAAGGCTTCCTAACAATCCATTCTCCAAATGAGGTTAGTATAAAACAAGACAAAACAAACATGTATTGATTTGATAAGTTTTCAATGTTGTATTGTGTATTATGTTTATCTTGTGTTATGAAGTTCTGAATCTACATCTTTTTCCTTAAATTGATAAGATTCAATTCAATTAATGTCATATGTTTAAAGAATGTTTTTAAGTTAAAAAATATAAATTTCATGCCATTGTGCATCTATTGTCACAGATTCTACGAAAGGAATTCGCCGCCTTTATAAGAACATTCGGGTCGAAGGAGGTTGTAATCTTCTGTCTAACTCGTGACGAAGTCCGTTGCATGATTTTTAAAAGTTATGCTGGGAAGAAAGTAGAGAAGTTTTTGGGTGAGTAGTCGACATTTTTCAAGATCAATAGATTTAATGTCGGGGACGTGTTGCAGTTTAATTTTGTGAAAAAATATGAATCGACCCGAATGGTGAAACTTGTTTAAATATTGTTGTTTAGTTTTAGTTATTTTGTGGTTTATGACTCCAAAGATTGTAACAATTTTTTCGTATTATGAATATACTCAAAGGAGTAGTTAAAGGCTCTCTACATTTTTTGTTAGGTGTTATTATTGTTATTTTGTTATTTTATGGTAAGGAGTTGTTTTTCGAGCGTAGAAAATTGTCTCATTAAGATGAAATGGTTCTCATGTAAAAGTGGTTTAAAACTATAATTTAAAAATAAGTTTTTTTTAATGACCCATTAAATCATGATCCGATAGAATTATAATGTTTTGTTGCGTGGATGTAACTTTTTTTTATAGATCGTAGGAGATTCAATTAATACCATTAATACCATACATAACAAACCTTAAAGGTGTTTAGGGTGGTTGTCAATTTGTTGGTAATATAAAAATAGGTATATATATTTTCTGTTAGAATTAAATTTAAAATTTTGAGTAATTCTAAGTTAATCTTGATGAATAAGATTAATTAATTGATCAAATTTTTACTTGCTCTTCACTCTTCATTCGAGTGAATCAACCAATATTTGTTGCAAAATTGTATTGATGTACAATGATGATGAAAACAAGAAAAGAAAATTAGGATTTGACGCAAATTGAGGAAGAAGATGATTTCTGTAGAGTCTCTCTGCCCACAGTCTGTTGAAAATCTCGTTAATTGTGTAACTGCAAGTGATTACAAGATTGTTATGAAAATAAGGATTACTCCCTCTATTTATAATTGAGCTAGTTTGCTCCCTAAGCTAAAGTCCAAAAATTACAAAGGTCAAAATATATATTTTGGTCTAAGTCGAAATCCTATGTCAAGCAACCTGCTTCGACACTTCGACATCTAATACAACTCTACGCACACTACATGTTTCGACACATACTTATTTCTGTCGAGCACTACCTGCATTGACACAAGGAATTATAATTCAACACATCACCTAATTCATTGTGTCTAAGTTATCTACATTCATGATAGATCTTAACTTCTTAAACACTTCGACCTGCACTACTTTCGCCATGATATCTGCAATCCGATTCTCAGTTCTACAGTGTTCCAACTTCAGCTTCGCTTCTGCTACCTGCTCTCGAAGATAATGAAACCTCATTTTGATGTGATTACTTCGTCCATGTGCTATCGGATTCTTCGCTAGATTGATAGAGGACATGATATCGATCTTCATGGTAATTGCTCCATGATTCTTTCATGTAATCTCTTCTACCAAATTCACCATCCAAGTTGTTTGACAAGCACAAAAAGAAGCAACTATGTACTCTGCTTCACACAACGGAAGTGCTACTACTAGTTCCTTTCTTGAACTCCAAGCAAATGATGCACCACCTAGCATAAACATGTAGTCAACTGTGGATTTTCTATCCTCGACATCACTACACCAACTTGAGTTAGTGTATCCCACTAATTTGCATTCTTTTCTTTTATTAGCTGCAGAAAACAAAATGACATAGTTAAGAGTTCCTTTCAGATACCTTAGTATCCTCTTCGTCGCTGTTAGGTATGATACCTTTGACTTCTGCATGTATCTACTCGTCATACCTACATTGTAAGTTAGATCAGGCCTTGTGTGACAAAGGTATCGAAGTGATCCAATGAGTCTTATGTACTGCATTGGATCGACATCATCTTCATATGTGTCTTTCGACAGTTGCAATTTGGGCTCAGTTGGTGTCAAAGTTGGGTTGCAATCTTGCATCTAAAATATTTTGAGTATTTCACCTACATATCTTCTTTGGTGCATCATCATGCCTCTACTATTCTTGTAGAATTCAATGACAGGGAAATATGAGAGATTTCCCAAGTCTAACATTTCAAACTCCTCACTTAGGTCATGTTTGAAATACTTCGATCTCCTTCTTGCAACTTTCTGTTATCAACAGGTCATCGACATAGAGACATAGTATAAGCAATTCACTATTGCTTCTTCTTACATATATTACATGCTCAGTTGTGCACTTCACAAATTCCTTTTCCCTTATAAATCTATCTATCTTATTATTCCAAGCTCTTGGAGCTTGCTTAAGTCCATACAAGGCTTTATGCAGCTTGTATACCTTTCTTTCTTTGCCATGTTTCACAAACCCAACTGGTTGTACAACACACACTTCTTCCTCTAATGGGTCATTCAGGAACGCATATTTCACATCCATCTGACATGTGTGCCAGTTGTTCATGTTTTCTAGACCAACAACCAACCTGATTGTGTCGATCCTAGCAACAGGTGCAAAAACTTCATCGAAGTCGATTCCTTCCACCTGAAGAAATCCTTTCGCCACATGCCTTGCCTTGTGTCGAATTACTTCTCCTTTGGGATTCAAACTCACCTTGTATACCCATTTCACATCGATTTCCTTCTTGCCTTGAGGCAATTCGACAAGTGACCAAGTGTTGTTGACTTCGATGGACTTCAGTTCCTCATTCATTGCTTTCACCCACTTTGAATCCTTCAATGCCTCAGCTACATTGACTGGTTGGATATCTGCATAAAAAGCATAGTGTACCAACTCACCTTCATCACCGACCACACCATCTGATATAATCACATATTCTTGTAACCTTGCAGCCATGTGTCTTGTTCTTTGAGGTCTGCTTGTGCTTGCTTGACCTCTGACTTCTTCATGTCGAACTTCTCTTTCGACACTATTTGATAGTTCTTCACATAAGATTATCACTTAATCTTTCTTGAAATTATCAGTCCAATCCCATTTCTTAAGCTCAACTATGACCATGCCTCTGTTAATCACTACTTGCTTGTTCGCTGGGTCGAACAACTTGTAACCTCCAGTCGAATGATATCCTATTATGATCATCTGACTTAACTTGTCGTCAAGTTTTCTTCTCAAATGATATGTGTAAGGGCAAATTGTCAGACAACATACAATCATAAGTTTCGATGATGACAAATGACCATCATGGATGAATCGGCATTGTCGATTCCACGTCTACAAACAAATGCAACATATCACCTATCATATCCTTCTCTATGCTTATCTAAAACTGCTATATTTCATAAAACGTATGTGAATAAAATGTGATCATGACGAAATGCATGAAAACCACAAAATATGAATTTTTGCAGATATGTAGGCTTTGAGTCGACCACAAGGGTCAGCGCATGAGCCACGGGTCAGCGCATAACACAGACCAGTTGGTGACTGGTCAGCGCATGGTTGCTTGAGTCGACCACAGGTCGGCGCATGGCATAGTGCAGTTGGCCACGGGTCAGCGCATGGAATACTTGAGTCGACCATAGGGGTCGGCGCATTTCCCACGGGTCAGCGCAATCCGACCTATGGTCGACCGCTCGTGCGTAAACTCAGTTTTCTGAGTATTTTCCACTGTTTGAAAAGCTGTTATTTTTGGTTGGTAAGTTGGTTACTATAAATAGAAGTCAAACTACTTTTATCAACGAACATTTTGTCAAATTGATTTCAAGTGTTCAAAGAAACAAGAAAAAGTGAAATAGGTGTCCAAGATTCATCATCTTCATCTTCAACATCTCATAACACATCAACTACACACAACCATTTTTGATGTGCTTCATGATCGGTTAAAGGTGATAAGGTTCGAAGCCGAGATTGGGGAATCCGGTTCGGGTTGAAGCTTGTGACAGGTTTTTTCTTGAATAAAACCGTTAGGGTTTTGTCCTCCAAGACCGGTTTGTGTTTGGGGGTTTTTGCACGAATTACTTCATCAATTTTCAGCTGAGCGAAGGTGATTGAGAAGAGGAAGTCTTCATCAGTCTAGTAGCGGATTCAGTGATATTGAAGGGAAGAATTCGGGTTCGATTCGTTGTAGTTGAGATCAGCCAGGCCGAGGGTTTGAAGAACGGAGGGTTTTTCAACAAAGGGGCTGGAATCGGAGGTCTAGCAACAACAATCGAAGGGCTTGATTCATCTTGAATCAAGGAACAAGGAGTGGAAGCTACATTCAATATCTTGAGAGTTCTGTTGTATATGTGCTTTGCAATCCTTGTATAAACGGTTAAATTCAACAGGTGATATCTATTAAATCATCTCAATTCTAGTTTTAGAATTGAGGGCAGACGTACCCCGAAGCGAGGACGGCGGGGGAACTGCCTCATCAAATCTCTGTCTTCTTTAATTTTCTGCATAATTATTTTTCAGCTTAAAAATTAAGTGATTTTAGTATAAGCACTTTTATCAAACTGATATTAATTGAGTAAGAGGTTAAAACTCTGTTTTTGAATCCAAAGTATAATAGGATATTGTACTAGATTAATTGGAATCACTTACTCAACAACAAATATCACTTGGAGTGTTTTCGCACACCAAGTGTTTGATAATTTGCCTAAACCAAAATTATCTTAAGTGTGTATCTAGTTTAATTTGGTATTTGAATCATTGGAACTAGGAATCCTAGTAAGTGAAACAAATCATTGATTGTGTAACTAGTGTAGTGATTCGTATTTTACTTAATCACTAATCCATTGGCTTGACGCATATCCGGTTTTCCAATAACGGTTCGTTTTAGACTATATTTTTCCTCGGCCGCTTCCGCACTTAAAACAAATTTTCAAAACCAATTTTAATTGGTAGCGCCGACTCAAATTTTAATTGGGATCTATTCAACCCCCCCTTCTAGATCCGTGCCATAGTCTAACAAGTGGTATCAGGAGCTCCGATTTACTCCGTGCTTCAAAATATAACTTTGATAGAAAATGGCTAACGAACCTAAATGGGCTTATAATAGAGCTCCCGTTTTCAATGGTGAAAATTATAGTTATTGGAAAGACTGTATGCGGGTGCACATAAATTCCATAGATAGAAAAATATGGAACGTTATTCTCAATGGTCCAATTGAAATAACCATGACCAATGAGAACAATGAATTGGTGCCTAAGCCCGAAGCACAATGGACCGATGATGATGAAAAGAAATACAATTATGATTGGAAAGCCAAAAATATCCTAATCTCCTCATTAGGTGTAGATGAATACTATCGTGTATCCCATTGTCCTACTGCTAAGGCCATGTGGGATTCACTACAAATTGCCCATGAGGGGACGAACGATGTTAAGTTGGCAAGAATAAACACACTAACACAAGAGTTTGATCTCTTTTTCATGGAGCAAGGGGAAACCATTGCTGACATGCAAAACAGATTTACTCATCTCATCAATCGATTACATTCACTTGGTAGGCCGGTTTCCAATGATGTTGCTACTAATAAGATCTTGAGATGTCTCAACAGGGAATGGCAGCCGAAAGTGACCGCCATCAAAGAAGCAAATGATCTTACCACATTAGACTTGACAACATTATTTGGCAAACTACAAGAGCACGAACAAGTACTCTTGAGCCTAGAACAACACGAAAAGAAAGATAAGAAGGACAAAGCAAAGGTGAGTGAAAAGAAATCTATAGCTCTAAAGACTTCCTCCTCGAAGTCTCAAGCAAAAGAGCAAAGTGATTATTCATCGAGCGACGAAGAAGAAGAGGACAAGAGCGAAGATATGGGGCTGTTCGTTAAACGCTATAATCGTTACGTGAGAAATAACGGCATCCAACATTCCGAGAAGAACTTGGTAAACTTCCGGAAACAATCTAGGTACTCTAAAAATGATGACTCAAAAGGTAAAATGACTAGAGGGTCGTGCTATACATGTGGAAATCCCGATCATTACAAACCAGACTGTCCGATGAACAAGAAGACAAAGGAAAAGGAATCATACAAATCACACAAGAAATCATCAAAGCCAAGGAGAGCATACATAGCTTGGGAAAGCGATAGCGACTCCTCCGATGATGAAAGTTCTAGTGATGAAGATGAAAATGCAAACCTATGTCTCTCTGCTCATCAAAAGAACAAAAAGAATTAGGTACGACATGCTAAATATGAAAAATCCTCTAGTATGTCTCATCATGAATTGCAAACTGCATTTGATACTTTACACTATGAAGCTAAAGAGGTCTTTAAAAGGCTTGCCTCAAATAACAAAATTTTTACTCATTTGGAACAAAAAATTCGAGAATCCGAAAGGAAACTTGAGGCACTTAAAGCTTCTATAGTAGAAAGCACAAAAACAGGTTGTGAGGATCTTAGAAGTAGGATGATCAACTTTGGGTGTGATACTTGTTACATTTGGCAAGGTGAGGTAAGAAACCTAAAGGCCAAACTTGACAAGGCTCTTGAGCCCAAGATTACCTTTGCTATCGATAAATCAAACTTTCGAAAAAGTATGGTTAATCCATATCAAAAATATAAATATGTTATAAAGGATGAAGATAGCAAAGGCAATCAAAATGTAAATTTCTGTTGTCTTTATTGTTGCAAGAAAGGCCACTCCATTGCTAAATGTAGGTTTAGGAGATTTTTAGTTCCTAAAGGCATTTAGCAATGGCTGCCCAAATGCAACCATTTCGTTCCTCACCATTCAGGACCCAATAAGCCATTGGGTACCTTCTCTTGTTAATTACATTTCCATAGGTACAATGCCTCGAGACTACCGAGAGAAGATGGGTTCTCGACAGTGGATGCTCAAGGCACATGTTAGGAGACATATCACTCTTCATTGACTTCGTGGCTAAGAAGAAGGGATATGTAACTTATGGTGACAACAACCGTGGAGCAATACTTGGTAAAGGTAGTATAGGTAACCCTTCTTTCACTACTATTTCTGATGTATTGCTTGTCGAAGGTCTTAAACACAATCTACTTAGCATCAGTCAATTATGTGACAAAGGATACAATGTATCGTTTTTAAAAGATTGTTGCAAAATTGTACATAATGATGATAAGAAGAGTATGTTTAATGGCCTGCGTGTGAATAATGTCTATATGCTTGACTTAAATGAAGTATCGTTAACAAGTGACAAATGCCTTGTAACAATGAGTGAAGATTCATGGTTATGGCATAGGCGTTTAGCACATGTCAATTTTGACTTACTAAATAAAGTAGTCTCAAAAGATCTAGTCTTAGGTCTCCCCAAAATAAAATTCACCAAGGATCACCTTTGTGATGCTTGTCAAAAAGGGAAGCAAACGAGGATCTCATTTAAATCCAAAAATATCGTTTCAACAACGAGACCTCTCGAGCTTCTTCATATGGACTTATTTGGGCCATCTAGGATTAAAAGTCTAGGAGGAAATTATTACGGTTTCGTAATAGTGGACGACGTTTCTAGATTTTGTTGGACTATCTTTTTAGTAAGCAAGAGCGATACGTTCGCCGCCTTTGAAAGATTTGCTAAGCTTTCCCAAAATAAATTAAATACAAACATTGTTGCAATTAGAAGTGACCATGGGGGTGAGTTCGAAAATCATCTATTTGAAGAATATTGCGGTAACCACGGTATCGATCATAACTTCTCCGCTCCACGTACTCCTCAACAAAATGGGGTTGTGGAGCGTAAAAATCGAATTTTGGAAGAATTGGGAAGAACAATGATCAACGAAAGTGGCTTACCGAAATATTTTTGGGCCGACGTCATTAGTACGGCTTGTTATGTTCTGAATAGGGTGCTCATTCGCCCCATTCTAAATAAAACACCGTATGAGCTTTTAAAAGGGCGAAAGCCAAATGTTTCTCACTTACATGTTTTTGGTTGCAAATGTTTTGTATTGAATAATGGAAAGGAAAACTTAGGCAAATTCGATTCCAAGGCCGACGAAGGTATCTTCCTCGGATACTCTCAATCGAGTAAAGCATATAGAATATACAACAAACGATTACTTGCTGTAGAAGAGTCTGTACATGTCACTTTTGATGAATCCAATCTGAGAAACGTCGGAAAGGGTAGTGTTTTTCATGGTGCAGGTACATCTACGGAAGACATACTCAAAGGTGGCGAGCGGGGATTGATCAACCCGACAAAGTCAAAATTGTGGAGGATAAAGATGTACACCATGAGGAAACCGAGGTAGCTCATCCGCCTTCAAACGATGATCTCCCTCAAGCTTGGAAGTCTTCCAAAGACCATCCAATTGACAACATTCTCGGAGATATCTCAAAGGGTGTTACAACTCGATCGAAGCTAAGTAATTTCTGTTATCACTTTGCTTTCGTTTCGCAAATGGAACCTAAAAACCCTAAAGAAGCCCTACTCGATGAACACTGGTTTTTGTCAATGCAGGAGGAACATAATCAGTTCACTAGAAATGAGGTTTGGGACCTTGTCCCTCCTCCGCGAGATCATCGAGTAATCGGCACCCGATGGGTGTTTAGGAACAAGCTGGACGAAAACGGGGTAATAACCCGTAACAAGGCGCGTTTAGTCGCGCAAGGGTATAACCAAGAGGAAGGCATCAACTATGAGGAAACTTATGCGCCGGTTGCCCGACTCGAGGCTATACGCCTTCTCCTTGCCTTCGCTTGTGCGAAAGACTTTAAACTATTCCAAATGGATGTTAAGAGTGCGTTCCTTAATGGTCACATAAATGAGGAGGTTTACGTCGCACAACCTCCGGGTTTTGAATCTCATGAGTATCCTGATCATGTTTATAAACTAAAAAGGGCTTTATATGGCCTCAAACAAGCTCCTAGAGCTTGGTATGAGCGACTAAGCAAATTTTTACTCGATCAAGGTTACTCAAGAGGAAAGGTTGACACAACTCTCTTCATTAAACGTCAAGGAAAGCACTTGATATTAGTACAAATTTATGTAGATGATATTATATTTGGGTCTACTAACATGAATCCTGTGAGAGAGTTTTCAGACCTTATGCAGGGCGAATTCGAGATGAGTATGATGGGGGAGCTCACATACTTTCTCGGTTTGCAAATTAAACAGCTCAAAGAAGGAACTTTCGTGAGCCAGACAAAGTACTGTTTGGACCTTATCAAGAGATTTGACATGGCAAAAGCTAAGGCCATTGACACCCCCATGCCAACGTGTACAAACTTGAACAAAGATGAAGACGGTAAGGACGTAGATGTAAAACGGTATAGAGGTATGATTGGATCACTTCTCTATCTTACTGCTTCTCGTCCCGATATTATGTTTAGCGTTTGCATGTGCGCAAGATATCAATCATGTCCCAAGGAATCCCATCTAAAAGCTGTCAAACGAATACTTCGATACCTATCCGGTACTCCGAAGTATGGACTATGGTATTTCAAAGGTAATGATTGTTCATTGGTAGGTTTCTCCGATTCCGATTTTGCCGATTGCAAATCGGATAGGAAAAGCACCAGTGGCACTTGTCACTTATTTTCAAATTCTTTGGTCAGTTGGCATAGCAAGAAACAAGTTTCAGTTGCTTTGTCAACCGCCGAAGCGGAATACGTTGCCGCCGGTAGTTGTTGTGCTCAAATCCTATGAATTAAGCAACAACTATTGGATTTTAACCTCAAACTTGAACGTATTCCCATTTTTTGTGACAATACAAGTGCCATTAATCTTACCAAGAATCCTGTGTTGCATTCTCGCACCAAACATATCGAAATTCGACACCACTTTCTTCGGGATCATGTAGAGAAAGGTGATATTGTATTTGAACATGTTAATACTGAAAATCAACTAGCGGACATCTTCACAAAGCTGCTAGCTACTGAACCTTTCTTTCATATCCTCCGAGAACTTGGTATTCTCGATATTTCGGAACGGGCATTATAAACTGCTGGTTTTACCTTATTCCATTTAAGACTATAATCTTGTACTTCTAACAAGTTGATGTTGTTGCAAGCACAAGTTTATTGCTCATTAAGTTACTCCGGCATCGAGGTGATATTGTCCCTTCTCTCTCTCTCTCTCTGCAAAATTTCATGGTTAAATAGCTACACTACATAATAATATTATATATATATGCATGATGTATCTCTTTGGATGTTTATTGTTGTGTGGCATTCTAATTATGCATCAAACTTGTGAGCGTATGTGCAGAAAATTGAAAAACTGGAAATTTTGCCTGTATGAGTCGACCGTAACAGGGCAATGGTCGACGCACGCTTAATTTTTTTTGTGATTTTTCAAAAATCAAACAGTATGCGTCGATGCATGCAGAGGTATGGTCGACGCATCGCTCAAAAATTCTATTTTTCTGCAGAAAAACCTTCAATCTTCTCATGCATCTACATTCTAAATACTCATTAAGTGTGCATTTACATTACATTACATTTCAAACTTCCCACTACCTTGTAAGTTGCATCTACCTAGTGTCTATTGTCCCTTGATCTTTCCTCTTCCCAAAACCCTAACTTCTCATCTACAAAAAGGGAAAACCTCTCTCTTGCAAAATCATTCTCAAAAACCCTCACTAAGCTTCACTCTCTACCCACACACACTAAGCTTCAAATATGTTCAAATGGCTTCCACATCTCGCAGACCTACCGGTAAGAGATCCCGGGAATCATCCGCAGCATCTCTACCTATCTCCGCTGTATCGCTAGTTCCACCGGCTCGCGTCGAATCCTTCAACAGAGATATTGGCAAAAGAGGAGTTGTGCGACAACATGCTTTCTACAACCTCACCGCAGAACGCATGCACCTCACAGAAATCATGTCTCTGCTACAGCATCAAGGCATTGTCAGATTCTTGGAATGCAATGCTAAATACAGTGAAGACCTAGTCCGAGTGTTCTACGCCGGCCTTCATGACAAATTTCGCGGGCACAAGTTTCACTCCAGGATCGGCACGACAAAGGTATCGTTTAAGTCAAATGTTTGGAACAAATATTTTGATATGTCATTGGATGATGCTGAAAATCCTCTAGCTGAGGTAACTGACACTCACCAAATAGACGGTTACGAGTTTAAGAGTGCGTTGAACGACATGCTGAAACAACCCTACCCTGATCATATTGTGAACAGTGATGCGTTCCCACGAACTGTCACTGCCGGCAAGCTGAAAACAGGAGAGCGGATTCTTTAGTGGATAGTCTCACGCATCCTGCGACCAAAGAAGGGTGGTCTCTCCAGAGTTGAACAGGCTGAGGTTCATCTCATGTACATTCTGAAGAATAAGCAGAAAATCAACTGGCCCTACTACATTGCCAGTAGGATGTTCAGTCTACGTGACTCCGGACGAGGAACGGCTCTTGCCTACGGATCTTTCATTCAAGAAGTCCTTACTGCAGCCGAAGTCAATCATTCGTCCTTCCCGTATACCTCCATCTCATCAGACAAAGAGTTCAGCCCAAAAACTCTGTCTATGATGGGATATTTTTGGGGTGATGAGCGGAGAATCTACAAGTTTGTTCGAAGAGGGAATGTTCCTGTAACTGTTGTAGCAGATGATGACAGTAATGAAAGTGAAGAAGAAGAAGATGAAGAGGAAAATGAAGAAGAGAGAGCAAGACAAGCCTTTGATCAGCATGGTGGAGATGACAGTCCTCCACAAGTTGACACTCACGACTACTCAGACTCCGCTTGGGTTCAGCATTCACATTCAACTGAAGAAGATGCCCAGGGTGGCTGGGGTGAATGGCAACATACGGGCTGGTCAACACAACGTCAATTCTACCAGCCGTATCACCATGATGATGAAGAATCTCCTCCGTCTCCTCCACAGCACGCAAACTCTTCCGAACTGTTGGATATGATGCGAAATATGCAGCTCGCTCAACAATCCTTCATGCAAACTCAGGATGAGCGCTATGTTCATATTAGCAGCCAGATTCAAGCGCAAAATGAGAGGCTTGATAACCTCTCTACAAGCATGAATGAACGGTATGTTGCATTTACCGAAACGTTTGAACGCCAGGAACGGTCGGTCGACGGGGGTCTCAAGTATCTAGGCGGTATTGCTGAATAAATATAATCTTTGGCTGACCCCTACAGAAACCCTGATATCTGCTACCATCGAGGACGACACCATTAGGACATAGGACTGCATATGCATCTGAATTTATTTGTTGTTTGAATGTCTTAAATTCTCTGTAATGCTTGTTTGTGCAACATTAATTTTAATGTTTATCTTCTTTTGATTAATGATTATCATTCAGTAATGATATTTGGTGTGATATTATTATCTGATAGTGTTATTTCCTGTTGAATTTTATGTTACGTTGAATAATCATTCCTTGTCTCTTTTTGATGTTGTCAAAGGGGGAGAAAGAGTACAAGCAAGCAACCAAATTATGTTCACCACAATCAACGGTTGTCATCATCAAAAAGGGGGAGTATGTAAGGGCAAATTGTCAGACAACATACAATCATAAGTTTCGATGATGACAAATGACCATCATGGATGAATCGGCATTGTCGATTCCATGTCTACAAACAAATGCAACATATCACCTATCATATCCTTCTCTATGCTTATCTAAAACTGCTATATTTCATAAAACATATGTGAATAAAATGTGATCATGACGAAATGCATGAAAGCCACAAAATACGAATTTTTGCAGATATGTAGGCTTTGAGTCGACCGCAAGGGTCAGCGCATGAGCCACGGGTCAGCGCATAACACAGACCAGTTGGTGACTGGTCAGCGCATGGTTGCTTGAGTCGACCACAGGTCGGCGTATGGCATAGTGCAGTTGGCCACGGGTCAGCGCATGGAATACTTGAGTCGACCATAGGGGTCGGCGCATTTCCCACGGGTCAGCGCACGCCGACCTATGGTCGACCGCTCGTGCGTAAACTCAGTTTTCTGAGTATTTTCCACTGTTTGAAAAGCTGTTATTTTTGGTTGGTAAGTTGGTTACTATAAATAGAAGTCAAACTACTTTTATCAACGAACATTTTGTCAAATTGATTTCAAGTGTTCAAAGAAACAAGAAAAAGTGAAATAGGTGTCCAAGATTCATCATCTTCATCTTCAACATCTCATAACACATCAACTACACACAACCATTTTTGATGTGCTTCATGATCGGTTAAAGGTGATAAGGTTCGAAGCCGAGATTGGGGAATCCGGTTCGGGTTGAAGCTTGTGACAGGTTTTTTCTTGAATAAAACCGTTAGGGTTTTGTCCTCCAAGACCGGTTTGTGTTTGGGGTTTTTTGCACGAATTGCTTCATCAATTTTCAGTTGAGCGAAGGTGATTGAGAAGAGGAAGTCTTCATCAGTCTAGTAGCGGATTCAGTGATATTGAAGGGAAGAATTCGGGTTCGATTCGTTGTAGTTGAGATCAGCCAAGCCGAGGGTTTGAAGAACGGAGGGTTTTTCAACAAAGGGGCTGGAATCGGAGGTCTAGCAACAACAATCGAAGGGCTTGATTCATCTTGAATCAAGGAACAAGGAGTGGAAGCTACATTCAATATCTTGAGAGTTCTGTTGTATATGTGCTTTGCAATCCTTGTATCAACGGTTAAATTCAACAGGTGATATCTATTAAATCATCTCAATTCTAGTTTTAGAATTGAGGGCAGACGTACCCCGAAGCGAGGACGGCGGGGGAACTGCCTCATCAAATCTCTGTCTTCTTTAATTTTCTGCATAATTGTTTTTCAGCTTAAAAATTAAGTGATTTTAGTATAAGCACTTTTATCAAACTGATATTAATTGAGTAAGAGGTTAAAACTCTGTTTTTGAATCCAAAGTACAATAGGATATTGTACTAGATTAATTGGAATCACTTACTCAACAACAAATATCACTTGGAGTGTTTTCGCACACCAAGTGTTTGATAATTTGCCTAAACCAAAATTATCTTAAGTGTGTATCTAGTTTAATTTGGTATTTGAATCATTGGAACTAGGAATCCTAGTAAGTGAAACAAATCATTGATTGTGTAACTAGTGTAGTGATTCGTATTTTACTTAATCACTAATCCATTGGCTTGACGCATATCCGGTTTTCCAATAACGGTTCGTTTTAGACTATATTTTTCCTCGGCCGCTTCCGCACTTAAAACAAATTTTCAAAACCAATTTTAATTGGTAGCGCCGACTCAAATTTTAATTGGGATCTATTCAACCTCCCCTTCTAGATCCGTGCCATAGTCTAACAATATGGCACATGCCTATGTGTTATAGATCCAAATACCTTTAAATTACTTAAGCTAGGCTTGACACTAGACCAACATTCTTCTGGCGTAATTCCTTCTAGCTTCTTCGGTGGACATCTGTTCAAAATATATGTTGTTGTCGACACAGCTTCTCCCAATAATTCTTTGGATAAATGTTTGCCTTTCAACATACTTCTCACGATATTCATGATAATTTTATTCTTCCTTTATAATATGGAGTGTAGAGTGGCACCATCTTATGCACAATCCCTTTTTTCTCACATAATGCGTCAAAGTCTTTCAACACATATTCTCCACCACCATTAGTCCTCAAAATCTTGAGCTTTCGACCATAGATTTAAACTTGGAAAATACCTCAATCACTTCACTTTTCTTCTTGATCAAGTAAGTCCATAGTTTTTGACTGAAATCATCGATGAATGTGACAAAGTATATGTAACCTCCAATCGAATCCATATGGATAGGACCACATACATCAGAGTATATGACTTCAAGAATTGCCTTCGACTGGCTTCTTGCATCCTTGCTGAAGCTGTTTTTATGTTGCTTCGCCTACACACATTCTTCACATACTTCATTTGGAATGTCGATTTCTGGTAACCCTAAAACCATATTCATTCTTTTCAATTATCTTATGTCTTTGAAATTGAGATAGCCAAGTCTATAGTTCCATATCCATCCATCCCTGCTAGTTGTAGTTACAAGGCATGTGTGCTCTATCACATTAAGTTCAATCTTGAAGGTTATATTCTGAGACATAGGTGTCTTCAAGATTAACCTTCCATCTGAGTCGAGAACTTTCATCATCTTGTCTTCAATCAACACTTTGTATTTATTTTCGACCAACTTTCATATGTTGACCAAATTACTTTTCATGCCTGGTATGTACAGTACATTGGAAATTACTGACCTTTTGTCATCTTTCCTCATAATCAAAACATCACCAATACCTTCAGCTGCTAGAGTATTGTCATTTGTAAATTTTACCATGTTCTTCATTGAGGGTTTCATGTTGACAAACCAATCTTTTACTACCAGTCATGTGTAATGAGCATCATGAGTCTAAGTACCATTGGTCCTGGAAACTTTCTTCATCTCTTGTTATGACCATTAACAACATCTTTTCTTCTTTATGCTTTATAAACTTTGCATCTGTTTCCTGATTCTTCTGTTTCTCAGGACATTCACTTGAGTAATGACCATACTTCTAACAATTGAAACACTAAATGTGACTTTTGTCAGGTTTTTGAACACCGCATATTCCTCTACCTACACTACCACCTCTTTGGTTGCTTTAGTATGAGGGTTTTCTCTGGTTCGACCAGCCTCCTTATTACTGATTTCGACCAGTCGAATTGTTGTAGCCTTTTCTACCTTTGTTGTCGACCCACTTCCATTTGCCTTTCTTTTCTCTTACAGATTGCTGTTAGAACAAGATTTTGGTTCTGCATCTATACCTTGAGTTTTGATGATAATAATATTGTATTTGTGTGAGAATAATTTTGATACCCTAATGGTTTGTTATTGTGTAGCTCTAACAACCAGTTCTGATTTTGAATAAATGATGTGCAACGTCATCAGTTTCTAAACTATGTGTATCAAATCCGCTTCTCCGCCAACTATTAAAAGTTCTGAAAGACGTTCAATATTGATGCTGCAATGTTCTTTCTGCTTCTATGATGATTCATTCATAAGAAGCTTCTGAGGAGACACTATGTTGCTACTGCAATGTTCTCTCAGTTCATGCTTCTAGACGTGACTCTGATCACCAAACTTCTGAAGAATGGCAAGCTTCTGAAGTTATGTTTTATAGTTGAAGATTTTGAAGACCTCAAGCCAGACGATTAAAGTTATCAAGGTTCTGACTGAAGATTCTGAAGACTCTAAAGATTCTAAATATTCTAAAGATCTCAAGCCAGACTACCGACACTGTCATGGTTCTGACCAAAGATTCTGAAGTTTTTGAATCCAACTCTAGGTTTCTTCATTTCATGTTTCATCAACTTTCATCAAAAGCCAATGAACTTGAAGATAACATCAAAATGGGAACATGATCAAATAGTACATAGTACAAATCGAACATTCTTTCCACTACCTGATTTCATGGGCAAGGACAGTACTATACATCACACTTGTCACTGATTTTATGGGGGGAGAATAATACACAGTATCATTCCTTTTTCGTCAAACAGTGGACAACCGCTCAAGTGAGCTTTCCCCATTTTGTCATCCAACGGTCTTATGCTTATGCTATATAAGTAAGACTTGGAGACTTGAAGAAAAACGTCGGTGACACAATATTTTGAAAACCTATTTTATTTGTGAAAAGCTATCATTATTTTGTACACAGTTTTTTCTTTAAGTGTTTGTTATTCATTTGTGTAAAATCTGCTTGTCTAGAAGCATCTTATAACACACAAAATATTATTCAAACTATTTATTTGATTCCTTGATGAGGTTATGCTTGAGAAGACAAATAAGGTTGTTCTTTGTGAGTCCTTAAGAAGACTAGGGTATAGTTGGATCCTTGAGAAGATAGAGAAGGTCATTCTTTGTGTTTATTGTAATCTGTTGATTATAGTAGATTAAGTCCTTATGTATAAGGCAAAATCACCTTGGCGGGTGGACTGGATTATCTTTGAGATTCAAGCGAACCAGGATAAAAATACTTGTGTTTTTATCTCTTTGTTATTAACTTGTTAGTAGTGTTTAAGTTTTGGAAAAAGCTTTTGCTTGTAAAACCCAACTCAAACCCCAATTTCTTGTGTTTTTCACACCTTCAATTGCGCATGCAAAGTCGCATCACTCTTTGACTTGGTTGTAGCTCTTTCAGCCATTCTTTGTTGATGATATTCAAGTGTCCCTTAAAGCTCTTCCTTTTTCAATGTTGACAAATCATTTGACTCTTCTATAACTACTGCCACGTGGTCGAACTTTAGAGACAATGACCTCAAGATCTTTGAAACAACTGATCTTGATGTCAACACTTCTCCCCATACCTTGATTTGATTCACAAGTTTTATAACTCTAGTGAAAAAAATCAGTTATGCTTTCATTGTCTTCCATATGAAGCAATTCATACATTCTTTTGTGAGTTTCTAACCTCACCTCTTTCACCTTCTCCCTTCCTCCAAATGATTTTTCCAGATTTTCCTATGATTCTTTTGTTGATTCAACATCACTAACCTTTTCGAAATTATCAAAATCAACACATTGTTGGATTAGAAATAGATCTTTATAATCTTTCTTCTTCAATTCTTTGTGTGTAGCCTTTTCTTCATCCGTCGTGTTTGTTGCAAACGGTGTCACTCCCTCATTCACAAGATCCCAAAGATCTTGATAGCAAAAGACAACCTTTATTTACTTGCATCAATTCTCATAATTCTGATTCTTCATAATTGGGAGACTCGCTGGAAAATGCTCGTTCATATGATTCATCATGATATGCTTCCAAGAATCGCTCAGCCAATGCTCTAGATACCAGATGTTGGAATTAAACCCAAAACTTTGAGTAATTGCGAGTCAATCTTTATGAACAAGATTCAATCAACCGATCGAATTCCTATTTGTTCTTCACTCTTCACTCGAGTGAATCAACCAACCTTGATTGCAAGATTGTATCGCTGCACAATGATGACGAAAACAAGAAAAGAAAATTAGGGTTTGACGGAAGTTAGGGAAGAATATGATTTATGCAAAGTCTCTCTCTGCTCACAGCCTGTGGAAAATATCGTTAGTTTTGCAACTTCAAGTTATTACAAGATTGTTATGAAAATAAGGGTTACTCCCTCTATTTATAATTGAGCTAGCTTGCTCCCTAAGCTAAATTCCTAAAATTACAAAGGCCCAAAATACCTATTTTGGTCTAAGTCGAAATTTTGTGTCAAGCAACCTAATTCGACAATTCGACATCTAATACAACTCGATGAACGCTACATGTTTCAACATATCCTTGTTTCTGTCGAGCACTGCCTACTTCGGCATAAGTAATTACAATTCAAAGTTTTACAATAAATAGGTGATGTATGCATCTTCAATATAACTTTTTACTTTAGTTACAAGAATCAATTCAAATTACTTGTCTTCATTACTCTGGAAGCTGAAGAATCTGAAGGATTATATGGATGAAATACCTTTTTTTTGTTTTCTTTTTTGTGGAAAACTTGTCATACTAGTTAACATATGTTGTTTCACGATTTTGAAAATTAGCCACAAAAACACTTATTGGGTCGAATCGCGTACTAGGTCGAGTCGCATACTAGGTTGCTCTATTTAAGATGTTTCACGGTACTGCCCAAAGTTATACAAAGCAGTCGAACTACTGCACCTTCTCCAAGATAAAACACCACAGTTCTATATTGTACGATTACTACTTATACGATAGATAATCGGTCTAGAAATATACCCTCTAATGGTACAAAGACCATTCGAATATGGTATAAATACCACCTGTAGTATCTGGTATAACAACTAGTCGTAGTAATCTCTCAAACCAAGAGAAATTCCAATAATGATCATTTGACCACTCAAAATAATTTCTAAAACAAAGAGAAATTAGAATAATTATCTAAAGAGAATTCAAAAATTATTATACTTGATAATTTCTCAACTCAAACGAGGAGAAATTAACATAATTCTCTAAAGAGAATTCAAGAAAATACTCGGAAAATTTAACAAGCAAAAAGAAAGAGGGAAGGTTGGCGCTTTCACAATTTGAAAGACGCGGAGTTATGAGAGTGAGGAAGGAAAAACTCAAAATAAGTTTTTGGTGTATTTTGGAATGAAATAAGGAATTTCCTTATATAATGACGTGAGGAAGGAAATATATCTCACCTAAGTAATGTGGAACTAGGAAATGTTTTCAACTAACACACAATGTGGGACTTAAGGAACCTTTTTCAAATTTATATCTCTATATTGGAATATTGACATAATGCTTCAACAATCCCCCACTTGAATTTAAAAAAAATGTTACAGAAGTATCGTCAAACGTTTCTAAGATTTTGCATAAACAAATGTGTCTACAACTTGAACCTTTATGTAGCAAGTATGGTTCTGATTCAACAAGAGTGACATAATTGTCTTGAACTCTATTTCAGACATCAAGCCCACACATAACCTTTTCTTAAGGTGTATTCTAATATAATGTGCTTTAATATCCCTACACGTGTATCCCGATTTAGTGAAGGCTCTAAGAACTATACCTCGCAATTTTATAGGAACCGGCCTAAGTTCTACAATCACATAGGTGAATCTATCAAGAGTACTCATATAGCATAGGTACCCCCTCATACAAAGTATATAACTCATTAAGAGTTTCTATTATCTCATCCTCTTATCGCTTCAGGATTCATGCTTCTCTTATTTACTCTAGCATGATCACCTCATATAACTCACAACTTGTTATCACCCATTGAATCTATTTCTTGGAATCTCCAGTCATTTAGGTCGGGTTACCGTCATGAGCAACTTATTTCTCTATAGGAATTAGTCCCATCTTCTTTGATGTATTATGGACTTTCTTTTTAGCTAATGCTTTCATCAAAGGATCTACTAAATTTACATTAGTGTGTACATGATCCACTCCTACAACTCCTTTAGAGATACAATATCTGACAGTGTCATGATTCCTTCTTATTTAACGTCTTTTACCATTATAATAACGGTTCTCAATTTTTGCAATAGTAGTGGTACTATCACAGTGGATCAACACAGTTGTCATAGGTTTTTCCCATAAAGGGATCTTAGCTAGCAAGCATCTTAACCAACTTGATTCTTCATTAGCAGCCACTAATGCTATCATCTCATACTCCATCATGGACTGAACCAGGATAGTTTGTTTCTTTAATTTCCAGGATACAGCTCCTCCAGCTATATTGAATACATAGCCACTAGTTACTTTGGAATCATCTGATAAGGTATTACAACCTGCATCACTGAATCCTTCAAGTACAATAGAAAATATCTGATAATGCAAACTGAGATTCATAGTCTTCTTAAAATACCGCATGACAAGCTCAATATCTTGTCAATTTTCATTACTTAGTCTACTAGTAAACCTACACAACAATCCTACGATATGCAATGTCGAGTCTAATATAATCAGTAGCATACCTAAGACTGCCAATGATACTCGCATATTCTTTTTGTCTGACACTTTCACCAGTGTTCTTAAATAGTTTCACACTTGGATCATATGGTGTGCTTGCAGGTTTACAATCAAAGTAATTATATTTCTTTAAGATCTTTTCCACATAGTGTGATTGATCTAAAGAAATCTCCTGCCCTGATATCATGATCTTGATACAAAGAATCATGTTCGCTTTTCTGAGGTCTTTTATATCAAAGTTGTTGCACAATAATGATTTCACATATTTATGACCTTAATGTTTGATCTAAATATGAGTAGATCGTCTACATAGAGACATATGATAGTGCAAATGTGATTCTCAGGTTTGTAATAAATGCATTTGTCACTTTCATTCACTTTGTACTCATTCGATATCATTAAGCTATCAAACTTCTCATGTCATTACGTTGGACCTTGTTTTAGACCATACAGAGACTTACCTAACTTACAAACCTTGTTTTCTTACCCATGAATTACAAACCCTTCTAGTTGGTCCATATAGATTTATTCTTATAAGTCACCATTTAAAAAAAGTTATTTTAACATCCATTTAGTGTACTATTAAGTTATAAATAGAATCTGTTGGAATAAGTACCCTAATGGATGTAATTCAAGTGTTTGGAGAAAAAGTATCGAAGAAATATATATTTTCTCTTTGCCTAAAACCCTTGGCTACAAGATGAGCCTTGTACTTATCAATTGTTCCATCAGGTTTTAGTTTCTTTTTCAAAACACATTTACAAACGATTGGTTTACAACCATGAGGCAAGTCTACTAAGTGCAAGGTCAAGTTAGATTTCAGAGAATCTATCTTATCATGAATAGCTTCTTGACACAAATATGCATCCAGAGATGACAAGGCCTATTGAATTATTGGATCTTCTTCTACATTATAAGTTGCATAATTGGCCCATAGTCTTTAGAAACTCTTACTCTTTTACTTCGTCGAAGTTCTATTTCTACTCCGTTGTTGCTTTCAGTGCTTCTTATCACAAGAATATGAGTCGATTCAGTGCCTCCGCTATTTCTCAATTTGAAAGGAAATTTGTCGTTATAGAATTCAACGTCGTTAGATTCTATGATCACTTTATCATTTAGATCATGACACCTATATGCTTTACTTTTTGCTGCATAACCAATGAATAAACATTCATAGGCTCTATTAACGAGTTTGACTCGCTTCAGATCTAGAATTCAGACATAAGCCTGGAAGTCCCAAGTTCGTAAATAAGACAAGGTTGATTGTCTTTTCTTTAATATATCATAAGAAGAGATCTTAGTTTTTGACTTAGAAACTATATTCAGGACATAGCAAACAGTCAACAAAATTCCTTGCTCGTGACAAGAAGATGGCTGCTAAATCTAGAGAGAGAGAGAGAGAGAGAGAGAGAGAGAGAGAGGTTGGCTACTATATTGACATCTATGAAGGAAGCTATGATTGCATATGGTTTGGTTTTTCTTTCAACCTTTCATACTTTCTAGAAGATGACCAGTTTCCTTTTGAACTCCCATGATTCAGCATGCATAGCATTGTTGGTGTAAGCCCTATAGGCCAATACTTTTGGTACTTGTATCGAATTATTTATTAATAATAAAAGGCTTTTTCTTTATTATGTTTGTTTAATAAAGTCCCTATAATAGATAGTCCGTTTAATGTATCAAGTGTGACTTAATCATGAGATCACATTAAACATAAGGACACTATTCTTAAAGTATTTGTAGTCGAGCTTTATTGTGAAGTGGGATAACCTTAAAGCATTAAGACTATTATGTATATAGACTGATGATCACATCTCATGGATCATGGATAAGGAGTTATCAAGTCTTAAACATAGGTATGAATATTAAGAGTAATATTTATACTGGATTGACCCGCTATGAGACTACTATATAGAATGTTATGCAAAGTGTCATAAGTTATTCTCATGGTGATAATGGTGTATATCACCCTTCGACCTGAAACCACTATGGACCCTAGATGTAGAGTCGAGTGCTTTATTGCTGATCAAACATTGTCCGTAACTAGATAACCATAAAGACAGTTGATGGGTACTCCACGAAGCATGCTAAGGGATATGAGTGACCTAGATGGAATTTGCCCATCCTGCGTAATAGGATAAATGTCTATGGGCTCAATATTGAACTGGACAAGGATGACACAGTTTACGCCTTGTGTTTAATATAGACATAAGGGCAAAAGGGTAATTGTACACATAAGTATTATCACATAAGAAATTTTCAGATCACATGACATTTTCGTGTCTTGGGTAGCAGTGATGTGTTGTTAGATACCGCTCACTGTTTATTATGTTAAATATGTGATTTAATATAATTGCCAATGTCGCGAAAACCTACAGGGTCACACACAAAGGACGAATTGATGAAAGATAGAGTAACTAAGGAACGTCGTAAGGTACGGTGCACTTAAGTGAATTGTAGAACATCGTAAGGTACGGTGTACTTAAGTATAATACGAAATATGGTAAGGTACCACGCGCTTAAGTGATTTTGGCATATTATAAGATATGGGCCATATACACTTAAGTGAGCTTTTTATCTTGAAGCCCACACAAGTGGTTCTATAAATAGAACCCTTGTGCAAAAGCATTATTGCGGTTGCATTTTCGTTTCTCTCTCTCTCTCTCTCTCTCTCTCTCTCTCTCTCTCTCTCTGTCTCTCTCTCTCTCTCTCTCTCACACACACACACACACACACACACACTCAAAGTCTTCATTCATAGCAGCTAGCACTGAGATTGAAGGAGTCCGTTCATGTGGACTGAGTAGAGGCGTTGTCGTCGTTCAACGTTCGTGATCGCTCCATAGATCTGCATCAAAGGTTTCAATCGTCACAAGAGGTAACCTTTCTATCACTGATCATGCCCATTCGTAAGGATCACTAAAGGAGAAAATTTTAATTTCCGCTGCATTTTGGATCGCCCTTTCTCCTTCAATGGTATCAGAGCCACTTACGAAACCATGCATCGGATAGCTGTTTATTTTCTGTATTAATATGACTAAAAGACAGAATGAATCAAAGAATAAACGAGTAATTAAATTTGGCATCATGTGTGTACGATTTGGGTGATCGATGTTGACTATGTTTCGGAACCGACATTAGTATGGTGAAGAAGCGATACATCGATCGTCCATAGGTTATGCAATTGAGACCGATCAACTTATATATGATATAAGTAATCCTAATGCAAAATACGGTATATATGATATAATGTTTCTGTTTCGTTCATTCAAACACTTAATGGTTATTTTCCTTTGAGTGATCAATGGTTATTTGCTTCGGAATCCGACATTAGTATGGTGAAGCAATGACCTGTTGATCAATCATACTAAATTAACAATCGAGGTGTGTTTGACGGTCTGAAATTGGTGCATTAGGGTTAGTGAAGGCACAAGGGTTCTGCCGTCAAAGAGTTGTGATTGAGGGCTTGTTGGATCATGTCTGTTGATTGTTTCAAAAACGCTGATTTTGGCTGTGTGACGTTCGTCATGGGCCTGTGACGATCGTAACAAGCTGGACGTGACGGTCGTAACATGCTTTGTGACGGTCGTCACATTCACAGATTCAGAATTCTAGGTGTTTCTGTTATTTTGGCCGCGTGACGTTCGTCATGGGTCTGTGACGGTCGTAATAAGCTGGACGTGACGGTCGTAACATGCTTGTGACGGTCGTCACATTCACAGAGTCAGAATTCTCGGGGTTTCTGTTTTGTGACTGCGCAAGAGTTGTGTTAATGCAAAACGACGTCGATTTGAAATGAATTGTTCATTAAAATACGACTTGCGTTCCCGCTGACCGGGCAGCGGACCCCTGACTAACTCTGCGTAATGTGATCGGTCGCCGAAATTTAATTTGGTGTTAATTAATTAAAGGAATTAAAATTAATAATAATAATGTGTTTATTATTATTGTCTTGTGGTGATCGGTTATGGCCTTAGTTTTCCTTTATTTTGTTTTGGGATTTTAAAATATGACCTGCGTGTCGTGCCTCTCTTTTAATCTCTTAATGTAACTTCTTTTCTCATCTCACTCCCTCTTATGTAAAACGAGTTTCTTTTATAATGTAATGTTATGAAGAAAGAGAAGAATTCAATATCAAAGGAGGACAACCTTGAAGATCTTGCTTGGAGAAGCTTATATCGTTATTAGGTTAGCTTAGGTTCTCTCATTGGCTTGGGAGAACAATTGCGCTAGGGGCCATAACTGTTTCATTATGTATGTTGATGCATGTGAATGTATGTTGATGCATGTGAATGTACGTTGATGCATGTGAGAGACGATTTACATGATAAATAAGCCGGTGAGATCAGAATAATTGCAAATTCCCTCATATTAAATATTAAGTTTATGCTTTCCAAGTTTTAGCACTCATCAAAACTAGTATCGAATAATGTAGGTTTCGCCTACGCGAGGTGCATGTTCTATATTAGTAAGGTGCGATGGGATAATTGTAATATCCAATTGCTAAAACAATGGGTCAAACTTAACTAAACAACTTATAATAAGATTATATATGTTTAGAAGCAAGAGTTGGAAATGATCCATGTGATGGATTGGAATAAGGAGTTATTCACCCAACTAAAATATTCGAGAGTTGTATTAGATACAATTGGAAGGAGTTCCTACCTAAATAACATAGTTTTGTGTAATCCGCCTACGCGGACTTAAAACAAAGTAAAATGTGGATCTCGACCCACTAGAAAATCTTCCAACGGGATTTTCTGAATCAAATGATGAGGGTCATTTGTTTTGAGTAAAATAGTGGGAGCATATTTAATTAAAGGCCTAATTTAATATGTTATTGATACTTATATTTTCATTGATTCTTATGTAGATTACCATGACAACAAACACCTCTAACAACATTTTGCGATCAATCCTTGACAAGGAAAATTTTCTGGGACAAATTTTCTGGATTGGCACCGAAATCTGAGGATTGTCCTCAAACATGATAGAAAGTTGTATGTCTTGGAGAAACCTGTTCCTGAAGAGGAACCTCCTAGTTCTACACCTAAGACAGAAAGAGATGCTTATAAGAAGCATGTCGATGATGCCAATGAAACGGTTTGTCTCATGCTAGCTACCATGAACTCAGAGTTGCAAAAGCAACATGAGAACATGGAAGTGTTCGATATGATCGAACACCTGAAGATGCTCTATCAAGAGCAAGCGAGGCATGAAAGGTTTGAAGTTTCAAAAGCCCTTTTTCAAGGCAAGTTAGCTGAGGGAGCCCCTGTAGGTCCCCATGTGCTCAAGATGATTGGGTATGTGGAAAACCTTGAAAGGTTGGGTTTTCCCCTCGGAAAGGAACTTGCGACTGATTTGATCTTGCAATCGTTGCCAGATAGATTTAGTCAATTTGTCCTAAATTTCAATATGAATGATATGGACAAATATCTTCCTGAACTGCTAGCCATGTTAAGAACAGCTGAGCAGAATCTGAAGACAAAAGGGAAGTCCATTCTGATGATCGGAAATGGAAATAGACAGAACAAAAGGCCCACCAAGCCGGGTGATAAAGGGAAAGGGAAGGAAGTTGCCAAACCCAGACCCACCGTTGTTGCTTTGAAGCCTAGTGGAGGCATAGCAAAGGCAGGCACCTGCTTCCATTACGGTAAGATCGGACACTGGAAGAGAAACTGCCCAAAGTACCTGGAAGATACGAAGAATGGAGTAGAGACTTCAACCTCAAGTATTTTTGTTATTGAAATAAATTTATCTACTTCTGCATCATGGGTATTAGATACTGGATGCGGTTCTCACATTTGTACAAATGTGCAGGGGCTAAAAAGAAGTAGAGACTTGGCAAAAGGAAAAGTTGACCTACGAGTTGTCAATGGAGCAAAGGTTGTTGCTTTAGCCGTAGGAACTTATGTGTTGACTTTACCTAGTGGTTTAATAATTCAGTTAGAGAACAGTTATTATGTACCTGCAATTAGCAGGAATATTATTTCCATTTCTTGTTTGGACAAGTTTGGTTTTTCATTTATAATAAAGAACAATTGTTGCTCAATTTATTTGAATGATATATTCTATGCTACTGCACAAATGAGCAATGGACTATATGTCCTTGATCTCGAAATGCCTGTTTATAACATTGATACTAAAAGGATGAAACCTAACGAGTTAAATCCAACTTACCTTTGGCATTATCGATTAGGCCACATAAATGAGAAACGCATTTCCAAACTCCATAAAGATGGACTCTTGGACTCTTTTGATTATGAATCATATGAGACATGCAAATCTTGTTTAATTGGAAAGATAACAAAGTCTTCATTCACAGGAAAAGGTGAAAGAGCAAATGATCTTTTGGGCCTCATACATACTGATGTATGTGGACCACTGAACATACCAGCCATAGGAGATTTTCAGTACTTCATCACATTTACTGATGATTTCAGTAGATATGGTTATGTGTATTTAATGAAACACAAATCAGAGTCCTTTGAAAAGTTCAAGGAATTCAAGAATGAAGTACAAAACCAACTAGGTAAGAATATTAAAACTCTTCGATCAGATCGAGGTGGTGAGTATTTAAGCCTAGAGTTTGATGACCATCTGAAAGAGTGTGGGATCCTATCCCAACTTACTCCTCCTGGAACATCCCAATGGAATGGTGTATTTGAGAGAAGAAATCGAACCCTGTTAGATATGGTCCGATCCATGATGAGTCACACCGATCTTCCAAACTCCTTTTGGGGACATGCATTATTGACAACAGCTTACACACTTAACCGTGTTCCATCCAAAAAGGTTGAGAAGACACCATATGAGATATGGAGTGGTAAGAAACCACATATGTCTTACATGAAGATTTGGGGTTGCGAAGTTTATGTGAAACGATAAATTTCAACTAAGCTTGAGCCCAAATCTGACAAATGCTTATTTGTGGGGTATCCTAAAGAAACAATAGGGTATTACTTCTACAATCCTTCTGAGGGCAAAGTGTTTGTCGCTCGAACTGGAGTTTTCCTAGAAAAGGATTTTATTTCCAAAGGAATCGGTGGGAGGAAAGTAGAGCTTGAAGAAATTCAAGAATCACAAAGCATTGATACACCTATGAAGGACAAGACCGGCGTAGGTCAGGCAGGATACGTCACCTACTTGAGAGATATGGATATCTCATAACTGATCAAGATGATGTATTACTCATGGATCAAGATGAGCCTGTGACCTACCAAGAGGCCATAACTGGTCCCGAGTCTAAGAAGTGGCTAGACGCCATGAAATCTGAAATGGATTCCATGTACACAAACCAAGTTTGGACCTTGGTAGAGCCTCTTGTAGGAGTTAACCCTATAGGATGCAAGTGGGTCTTCAAAAAGAAGACTGACATGGATGGTAAGGTACATACCTATAAGGCAAGACTGGTTGCAAAAGGATATAAACAAATTCATGGGGTTGACTATGATGAAACCTTTTCACCAGTTGCAATGCTTAAATCTGTTCGGATTTTACTTGATATCGCTGCGTATCATGATTATGAAATATGGCAGATGGATGTCAAAACTGCTTTCCTTAATGGGAATCTTCTTGAGGATGTGTACATGACACAACCTGAAGGATTTGACATACTTGAAGAAGCCCTAAAGATATGTAAGTTACAAAGATCAATCTATGGATTAAAGCAAGCTTCCAGAAGCTGGAATCTTCGTTTTGATGAAACAGTAAAACAATATGGATTCATCAAGAACAAAGATGAGCCTTGTGTCTACAAGAAGGTTAGTGGAAGCATGATCATTTTCCTGGTATTATATGTAGATGACATATTACTCATTGGAAACGTTATCCCTACCCTACAACAAGTAAAGTCTTGGTGTGGGAAATGTTTTTCTATGAAGAACCTAGGTGAAGCAGCCTATATATTAGGAATCAGAATCTATAGAGATAGATCATAAAAACTGCTTGGCCTAAGTCGGAGTACATACATAGACAAAGTGCTGAGACGCTTTAATATGCATGATTCCAAGAAAGGATTCATACCTATGCAACATGGCATGTGTCTATCAAAAACACAATCCCCTTCAACTAAGGAAGAACGGGATCGCATGAATAAGATTCCATATGCATCTGCAATAGGATCTATCATGTATGCCATGTTATGTACTCGACCAAATGTCTCGTATGCTTTAAGTGCAACGAGTAGGTACCAATCTGACCCTGGTGATGCTCATTGGGTAGCTGTCAAGAATATCCTTAAGTATTTGAGAAGGACTAAAGACTCATTCTTGATATATGGAGGTCAGGAAGACTTGGTTGTAATTGGATACACCGATGCTAGCTTCCAGACAGATAAGGATGACTTTAGATCGCAATCTGGTTATGTGTTTTGCTTAAATGGTGGCACTGTGAGCTGGAAAAGTTCAAAGCAAGATACAGTTGATGATTCTACAACCGAGGCCGAGTATATTGCTGCCTCAAGTGCAGCAAAGGAAGTTGTTTGGATCAAAAAATTCATTAGTGAACTTGGCATAGTTCTTAGCATTATGGATCCCATTGTTCTCTATTGTGATAACAATGGTGCTATCGCACAAGCTAAGGAACCTAGATCTCACCAACGATCCAAACACATACTTAGGCGTTATCACCTCATTCGAGAGATAATAGATAGAGGAGATGTGAAAATATACAGAGTACCTACACTTGACAATATTGCTGACCCACTGACAAAGCCTCTTGCGCAGCAGAAGCATGATGGCCATACTAGATCTATGGGCATTAGGGGTATGCCTGATTGGCTCTAGTGCTAGTGGGAGATTATTGGTGTAAGCCCTAGAGGCCAATACTTTTGGTACTTGTATCGAATTATTTATTAATAATAAAAGGATTTTTCTTTATTATGTTTGTTTAATAAAGTCCCTAGAATAGATAGTCCGTTTAATGTATCAAGTGTGACTTAATCATGAGATCACATTAAACATAAGAACATTATTCTTAAAGTATCCGTAGTCGAGCTTTATTGTGAAGTGGGATAACATTAAAGCATTAAGACTATTATGTATATAGACGGATGATCACATCTCATGGATCATGGATAAGGAGTTATCAAGTCTTAAACATAGGTATGAATATTAAGAGTAATATTTATACTGGATTGACCCGCTATGAGAATACTATATAGAATGTTACGCAAAGTGTCATAAGTTATTCTCATGGTGATAATGGTGTATACCACCCTTCGACCTGAAACCACTATGGACCCTAGATGTAGAGTCGAGTGCTTTATTGCTGATCAAACATTGTCCGTAACTGGATAACCATAAAGACAGTTGATGGGTACTCCGCGAAGCATGCTAAGGGACATGAGTGACCTAGATGGAATTTGCCCATCCTGCGTAATAGGATAAATGTCTATGGGCCCATTATTGAATTGGAAAAGGATGACACGGTCTATGTCTTGTGTTCAATATAGACATAAGGGCAAAAGGGTAATTGTACACATAAGTATTATCACATAAGAATTTGTCAGATCACATGACATTTTCGTGTCTTGGGTAGCAGCGATGTGTTGCTAGATACCGCTCACTGTTTATTATGTTAAATACGTGATTTAATATAATTGTCAATGCCGCAAAAACCTACAGGGTCACACACAAAGGACGGATTGATGAAAGATAGAGTAACTAAGGAACACCGTAAGGTATGGTGCACTTAAGTGAATTGTAGAACATCGTAAGGTACGGTGTACTTAAGTATAATACGAAATATGGTAAGTGTCGCATCCGCGAAAATCAACCGGCGGGAAAAACAAACAAACAGAGCCGCCACCGTGCGTTATTTATCCCAAAGAGGGAAAGGAAACGCTCGAAGTAAACCTGGAAAAGACATGGTCTCACGACCAAAGAGAGATGGGATCGGGAGTCGGTTACGCAAGGGGAAGGTATTAGCACCCCTCATGTCCGTCGTACTCGACGGGATCCACGCTCAGTAAGATGGAAGAAAGGTTGCTAAACACTGCTCAAAAGAATGCATACTCACACTAGAATAAAACATAGATGGAATAAGAGGGGAACGGGCTCGCTAGGATATCGCATCCTATGCCTACGTATCTCATCTGGAATGAGAATTAGAGCTATCGTAGTTCGGCTCACGCACGCCAAACAAAACACACACATAAGAAACCGACTGCCAATCGCTGGGCTTACATCAGACTCCACACAAACAGGCAAACATGGAAACCGAATGTCAATCGCTGGACTTACATCAGACTCCGAACCAACAAAACACACAGGAAACCGACTGCCAATCGCTGGACTTACGTCAGACTCCACCCAAACAAAGACAGGAAACCGACTTCCAATTGCTGGACTTACGTCAGACTCCAAGCACACACAAAAGGGGTTAACCGGACGCTGAATCGTCAAAAGCAACAAAGAGGTTGAACAAACAAGCTAACAGGGAGTCGGGTACTCGAGCCTGCTAGTTGTCAAGCAAACACACACAAAAAGAAAAAAGGGTGAACACACAGACTAGAAGGGAGTCGGGAACTCGGACCTAATAGCTGTCAAGCAAAACACACGCAAAAAAGGAAAAGGGTGCCCGGAGAGATCTCGCATGATCTCCTGCCTACGTACCTCATCTGGTATGAGGATCAGGGCGACATAGTTCCCCTTAACAGGGGAGAAACTTTCTCCTAACCAGAGACTGGGAAATGACAAACTAAAAGGGAGACTGACTCGAGCCTAATAGTTATCATGCAATCCACAATGGTCCTAGGTTGAGGTTTCTATCTAACTTGCACAGGCAGCAAGCTATCCTAAACAACACAAGCAAACACATACAAGCATAAAAAGCAAACACACACACTATATGCCAACAATTGAGCTCATACAAGGTTAGGCTGTGAAACACAAGCCAACTGGAATCGGGTGTAGTTAGCTCTTAACCCTAACATTGAGAGTTAGGGTGAAGCAGATGAAATGGGAAGTGAGGGTAAGACCTCACAGCTCTTATCCCTAGCCTGGGAGAGCTTCAGACAAATGAAAGTGCGGGAGTTCAGAAAGTAGGAACTCTTCTCCACATATGACTGACACAACAATGATCTTGGGTTAATATCCACAATGCATCAACACAAGGTGTGAGCAAAGTGGATGACACACTGAATAGTAGGATATGGACTACACATCTCTTTTATCTGCCAATTGCCTTATCAAAGGACTTTTCCTGCTTGGCACAAAAATAAACATTCACAAGCATTGCCTCTTAAGGAGGGCTTCAGACAGGTGCCTGCCCACATAACAGGACAGGTCTTCCAGACTACATGAAGTCATAGATATCATACCTAAGTGGTTAAGCAACCAAGCAAAATCAAGTTCAAAATGAACTTAAGCAACTAATGTACCTGTGGAAACATCACACAAATCAGTACAACTGTACAGACAAACAACCAATAGTTAATATCAACAGTCAAACCCAATAAGCAAAGGCATAAGCCACAAGTCAAGCTCAAATGAGTTAACAACCCTACAAAACACACAATGTTAATAGTCAAAAGTAAGCATCAAAGGCTCAAGTAATAGAGCACCAACAACTAAGGAACTTGAATGCTCCACCTAAAATCAAAGCTCAAACATAAGCAACCAACCACTAGGTCAAAGCCTAGGGTCAAAGATGGAGAAAAAATTTAAAACAGAACATGAAATTTCACATGAATCAACTTAAAACAATCAAGATTACAATCCAAAAGGTCTCATCTCAATATCAATTACCAAATCCATTTCATGAACCCAATATGGCAAGGTATGCAAGTTGTGATCACATTGAGACACCAGAATGAACAAATGCACAATAAATCAAAAATGCTTTAAACAATTTTGGCAAAATTCATGGGTAAACAGAACATACAACACGATCATCACACAAAAAATTAGAGCATTTGGACAACATTAGGCACGGTAATCAAATTGCATAAGCCAAGGCAAGCACAAACAAGCACATATGTGACACAACTTGGCACACCAACTTAGCACAAGCCTAAAACAGAAATGAAACATGGTAAAAACCTCAAACCAAAGCCAAAACAACATTCAACATGTCTGGAATTAGTGTGAAAAATTTCACATCCATTGGATAAAGAACAAGCATTTCCCAATCAAATGAAGATCAAGGCAATTCAAAAGCTCTCATATGACTATCCAGAATGAAAAATCTCAATTAAATCAGAAATCAATCCAAAACTTCCACCAAAAATCATGAGCATTCACAACATCCATATCAAGCATCATACAAAAAATCAGGACATTTGGAATTCATTTGGCATGGTAAATGCATCAATCAAGTTGAACAAGCAAAGGTGTGACACAAATTGTCACACCTAACTTAGAAAAATCACAAATCAGCAATGGCAATTGATAAAAATGCAAACTCAACACCAAAATGTCCAGCAAGATGTCTAGTTATAGCATGCAAAATTTCATGAGCATTGGATTAAAATTGAGCATTTCACAAAGGATATGGCAAGGCAATGTCAAGATATGATACATGTACACAAACCCTAGCACCAAATACAATCCAGCCAAGCACAATTTATGGAAAAATGATGATAAAAAACTAGAGAGAAAATGTGACACAATGAAAAAATCCTCATATTTTTTGGATCAAAACTCAATTAGTTATGAATTTTGAAAGGTGAAGGAAAAATAAAAAAAACATGAAACAAGCATATGGAAATGGCATGTGAATATATGAAGGAAATATGAAATGCATGTAAGGAATTGTTGCCAGCCGGTATCGAACACCAGCCAAATTTGAATGTGGCGCGCTTGCTGAGTGAAACTCAGCGTTTCACTAATCCTAAGTGGCACGGTCAGCCAATCAGGCGCATGCATGAAAATTGCATGCACCAATCAGAACCAAGCGCTGGAGAAACACATGCAAATGCTGGAAAACATGCTCCAATGGATCAAACACGTTCTGGAAAATATTTTTCATCATCTTCATCTAGTTCATCATGCACAGTATATCATCAAGAACAAATTTCTCAGTTTTCAAAAATAAACACATCAACATGTACATCTTTCATCCCTCATCACGGATCCAGGCATGGTTTAACCTAATTCTAACTATCAAGAGCAAATCGAAGCAATCAAGTTTCACATGTGAATCTTCAAATCAACATAACTAACTCAATTTGGCATGGAATTTAATGATTCAAAGCTCAGTTTACTCAACAATGCAAGATCTACAACAATAGCATAATGAATTTAAGAATTAAAGAGATCGATTCAATGACCTCTTGAAGAAACAGAACTAGAATTGGTGGATCCAAGGCCTTGCAATGCTCAACAGATCTTCCACAGTGCTTATGAAGTTGATTGGATGAGAGCTGGAAGTTTAGATGTGCATGAATCCTCCAGAATTTGGATCTGCCATGGATGCTTCAAAGCTTCAAGAATTCTTCAATGTTGCACGATTTGCTGTGGATCTAGGTTCAATAATGCTCAATGATGCTTCAGAACCATGAATGGATCAAGAGAAGTGCAATTTGTTTGAAGAATTTCAAAGAAAATTGAGAGAGAAAGTTTGAAGAATTTTTCTAGATCTGAAAATATGGTTGTGTTAATCAGGAAAACAGTTATGCTTTGTCTTATATACTCCCTCCTAATCATGTTTCTAATCAGGTTTAAGCATTTGGTAATGTGGATTAGCAAAAAAGTGTGTAAGTGCAAAATTAGCATTTCACCTCATGCATGGCAATTATGGATGAACAGTACACGAAATGCATTTGGATTTCACTCAAAAGTTTATTTTGGAGCCAATGGAAGTGTTAGAATGATCAAATAATGCATCATTTTTAAACTTGAAAATTTCCCTCCAAAAATCAAGTGAAAATGCAAATGATTATGTGATGAGAATGCATGGCATGTGATGTATGTTTTGGAAAGTATAGGTCAAAATATGAACATTGTAAAAAGAACCACTCAATTTGGCCTTATGGTTTGAAAGTTATGCACATTTGAAGATCCATGTTCACTTGGCCATGATTGATCCATATCTCTTTAACCATACATAAGAAATCCATGATCTTGGACTTTTTGGAAATGGGAGAGAAAGATCTACAACTTTCATGTTCAACAAAATTTCATTTGAAGCTTTCTTGATGATGTAATCTTGAGTTGAAAACCTTTCCATTTTTGGCAAATTTGAATTACAAGTCACTTTCTATTTTTGGAAAGTTCTGTCCTGACTTTATTTTCTTCACAGTTGATATTTGAAATGTCAAATGAGACTTGTTTGAACATGAATGAAGTATTTCTACTCACTTCCCACCTCCAAATCCAACAATTGACTTTGCAGTTGACCTTTGCAGTTGATAGATGACTTAGCCATGCACAGATGAATTTGAGCCTCAATCTCTTGATGAAATGGCACCAAAATGAAACCCTAGCTTATACAAGCTCCATAAAATCACATGATGATCTCTATCTCATTAAAGACCTCATCTCCTTGAAGAACCCTGATTGGTATATGTAGCACCTCAAATTTGCACCTATCATTGTACAAACATTTTCATATTAGGACATAGCATATCATGGTCCACTGCATAACATTGCATTGTCCTATTTGCCTCAAGTGCAAGCCAATCAAGAAATTAGGTCAAACTGGTCAGGAGATCAGTCAATCAAGCAAGCAAGCATAATTCTCAAGGAGCCAAGGCCCTAGGGTTGGTCCAACATGTTCACATGACTTGGGGATCCATTTGAAGTGTTTTGGTCAAAGATTGGATGTTCAGAAGTCATCAGTCAATGCACAGTCAGGCAGAAACCCTAAAAGTCAACTGTTGGTCAACTGTCCATTTAATCAGTGATTTGAGGATGGAAATTGGTTTGAGAGGTCTCATTCATGTCCATATAGTCCTCATATATCATGTCAAACACCATCATGGAAGAATTTGAAGCCAGATCAGAAATTTCCAAAAATGGAAACTGGACCTGTAACTGAAACTTACCAAAAATGGAAAGTCTTGATCCTCAAACTTACATCATGATACAAGCTTCAAATGAATTTTTACCCAACATGAAAGTTGAAGATCTTGTTCTCCCATTTTCAAAAAGTCCAAGAACTCTCAATTCCCATGTATGGTTGGCAAGTTATGATCGAATCGTTTTCAGAAATTCTTGAACTTCAAAAGGCCATATCTCTCAAACCATTTGGCCAATTTGGGTGGGGTTTTTTCCTACAAACCACATTTGATCCCCTCTTTCCAAAAATGTAACTTTCATGTACCAAAACTTCACCAATCAAAATGCCATTTTTGAACTTGCCTTAATTAAATTCAAGTGAGTGGAATTTTGACTTTTCAAATTAATCATTTCCCACCATTCCTACTATCCAAATATGATCTGAAAATGCATTTAAGACATGTTGGAAGTCCTTTTTGTGCAAGTACATACAGCCATGCCCTAGTTGCTTGAAATTTGGCCAAAAGTACACTTTCACCCACTCTACTCCATACTTTCATGAACCATGCCTTGTACCACAAAACAGCAGATCTAAACATGATTTTCTGTCATTGTGAACCTAAATTGGAGCCTCTAACAACAGAAAATCCTCACTCTCTCTCATTTGGCATTTTCACCAAATTGCAATTTCTGTCCAAAAACAACAAGCAACATCAAAACAGAAAATCTTAACTTCATTTTTCTGTCAAAAATGAAACCAGGAGCAGCCATAAAACACATCTAACTCAGAAAAATCTCATTCTCTAAGAAACTTCATTCTTGCATTTTCCAAAATCCTTCAAAAAACTTCCAAAGAACTCGAGGACCCCTTTGTTGTTCTGTCATTTGGCCATCATTTGGAGGTTACTTGCAGCACCATTCACCAACTGGGAGTTCATTTTCTAGCACTGTTTTCAAAGAATCCTTCCATGGCAGAAGTTGTTTGAGGCCATTCCAAGCCATTTCAAGCCAAACATCAATCATCATTCATCATTGGAAGACCTAAGGAGCATCTGTTTCAGGCCCAAAAGACCAAACAACCACCGAATCGACATCTGCTCTCCAATTTGGTAAAATTTCGAATTTCTTCATTTGCAAAACCATGATACACACTTTGTAGATCACCTTTCCCTGATCACACTGCACTTTGAATGATTGAAAATGGTTGTTTATTTTGAAAGTTATGTTGGATTGAAGTTTGATGTGTGAATTTGTTTTGGCTCGGTTCATGATATATACAATGTTTTGATGGAAAATGATGATGGATTCTTGTTTGCCTTGCCGTGCTGATCATTTCTGGGCATTTAATTGATAT
Organism: Lathyrus oleraceus; assembly: GCF_024323335.1. NCBI lineage: Eukaryota > Viridiplantae > Streptophyta > Magnoliopsida > Fabales > Fabaceae > Lathyrus > Lathyrus oleraceus. The sequence continues at coordinate 248,978,618 of NC_066585.1, read as the reverse complement.
TTCTGGAAAAGTTTTGTGAATCACGATTGGGAAGGTGATGAATGTGGTCACTGTTTGCAAAAACCCTAAAGCCATTTTTTTTCCCAGATTTCTTCCTCTTTCTCACGTGCTGCATGCCCTTATTAACCTCACAGCCAATCAAATTATTTCCCTGGCCGCGCCTAAACGGCGTCGTTTTGTTAAGTGGCACAAATAATTACAAAAATGCCACAGCGTGCCCCCATGTCCCATTAAATCATGTTATTTTTCCATTTTTTATTTCATTTGATCACCAATCTTGTAAAATCCATAACTTGTTCATTTTTAATCCAAATTTAATGGGATTTTTTGTGTTGTGTTCATCATGATCTCTACTTTTTTATCATAATTTTTACAGAATTTTGTGATCAATGGATTTTGATTTGTATTAGGGTTTGTGACATGTATGCATATTTTGTACACTTTGCCAAAACATTTGTGAAATGATGATGCTTTATCCAATGGCTCCCAAATTTTTCGTGCTTAAACTAGACACACTCATGGTGATTTTGGTGTAGAGTTTGTGAATTTATCATTGCTGGTTTGTGAGATATGATTTTTTGAATTAGGGTGTGACAATTTGTGTCACACCATTGATGTCCAACTTCATGATTTTTGATACCATTCTTCTTGACCTCCAATTGATCTGATTTTTTGCATGAACCTACTCTTGTATGTCTAGTTTACATGTGAATTTTCTTGGAATTATTTGTGGCATTTCCTAATTGTTTGAGATTTTCTCCCCTGTTTAGTCATATGTTGACTTTTGGTGACACATGTTCCCATTTCATTTGTGAAATTCTCATACTTTATTAGATGGACATGAAATTTTACATGAGATAACTAGACATCCTCATATTTGCCATGGTTTTAGTCCCATTCATTTATCATACACCATCTCTGATTTATGATTTTTCTAAGTTGATGCATGTTTGGTTGACTTCTTTGAGCATGTTCAAAATTGCTTTGACTTTCTGATTTTCATTGACTGCCTTCCACTTGTCCAAATGAGATGGAATTTGACATGCTTACCATGCTGTGGGTTGTGATTGATCATGATTTATTTGGTGATTTTTGGAAATGTCTAAGATTGCTTTTGAGTTAAGTCTTGCTGTTGACTTCTATGAGCTTCTAAATGCCATGTTTTGACATAATTTGCTCATGAAATGATGATGATGATTGATATGAATGTGAACCCAATTGGTTGTGTTTCTTGATTGTTTGAACATGATTTTGGACACTTGCCATTTGCTGTTTTGACTTTTTCATTCTCTTTTGACCCCAGGCTTGTCCTAGTGGTCCTGTTACTCACCTTTGAGCTTATGTTTTCAGGTTGACCAACAAATGACCAATGAGACCAATTCTTTTTGATTGAGCTTGCTTGAATATCATTGATTAACTTGTTTGTTTTGTAGGTGGCTTGGCTCACATGCCTTGAGCCTTGGGCCTTACACATTCACTTGCTTGTGTTGACTGGTTGATATCTGTTTCATTCTGATTTAACTTTGACTTGTATACTAACTGTGCTTGACTGATTTCAGGTGCTTTTAGTTGCTTAGTTCCTTGTGAACTTTTGCTTTGCTTTGCTTGTATAAGCAATTTGCATTGAGGTATAACTTCCTAACTTCATGTAGTCTGGAAGACCTGGTCTGTTACTTGGCCAGGCAACTGTCTGAAGTCCTCCTTAAGAGGCAATGTTTGTGGATGTTTAATTTTGTCCTTGCATAGAGTCAAAGTCCTCCTAAGTGAAGAGGCAATTGGCAGAACCCAAGGGATATGCAACCTATCCCCTGCTATTCAGTGTGTCATCTGCTTTGCTCACACCACTGTGTTGATGCATTGCAGATACAAACCCAAGATCTTGTACAATTGTACAGTTGAGTCAGTTTTAAGTGTGTAGAAGGGTTCCCACATTCTGAACCCACACATTCTTGTCTTGAGCTCTCCCAGGCCAGGGATAAGAGCTGTGAAGTCTTATCTTCACTCACCTTTCATCTGCTTCACCTTAGCCCCTCAATAGCAAGGTTAAGAGCAACATTCACCCAGTTCCAGAGGTTTGTTTGTTGAGGTTGATATGACCCCTCGACTAAAACCTACCCTTGTTTGAGCCACTTGCTTGTGTATAGTGTGTGCTATTTGTGCTTGTAGGATTGTTTGACTTGCTTCCTGTGCAAGTTAGGATTGTTTGACTTGCTTCCTGTGCAAGTTAGGGTTAGTTTAGACTTGCTTCCTGTGCAAGTTAGGTTTTGCTTGGCTTGCTTCCTGTGCAAGTTAAGTGTGTGTGTGGCTTGCTCCCTGTGCAAGTCATGACTAGGATAGGCTGGCTCCCTGTGCCAGTTAGCTAGAAACCTTAACTTAGGGTTGATTTTGCATGACAACATCTAGGCTCGAGTCGTAGTCTCCCTAGTTGTGTCTCCCTCTGTTATCTGGTTAGGCTAGTCCTTTATCCCTCCGTAGGGGAACTACATCGCCCTGATCTTCATACCAGATGAAGTATGTAGGCAGGAGATTGAGCTGATCTCTTCGGGCGCCTTTTCTTTTCTTTTGTGTGCGTGCTTGACAGTTATAGGCTCGAGTCCCCGACTCCCTATTAACTTGTTGTGTTGTTGTGTGCTTGGAAGCTGATGTAAGTCCATCGAGTGGCATTTGGGTTCCAGGGTGCGTGTGTTTGGTTCGGATGCTGATGTAAGTCCAGTGATTGGCATTCAGGCTCCATGTTTGCCTTCTTGAGTGTGTTTTGGTTCGGATGCTGATGTAAGTCCAGCAATTGGCATTCAGGCTCCATGTTTGCCTTTGCCTGTGTTTGTTTGCGTGCGTGTCAGCCGAGCTACGAACGCTCTGATTCTTCTCTCGTCCGAGAAGATACGTATGCATAGGATGCGATGTCCTAGCGAGCATGTGTCGTTTCCCCAGTCCGAACTACTTCGACTCTGATGTCTATGCCTGATAGACTAAGTAGGCCCAGGATGCGACATCCTGCCGAGTCAGTTTCAGTCAGTTTCTTTTGTCTCTTTCAGCCAGTGTGTGTGAGTTTGAGCAGTGTTTTAGCAACCGATTTCCTTCCTTTTGTGCGTGGATCCCGTAGAGTACTACGGATGCGTAGGGGTGCTAATACCTTCCCTTCGCATAACCGACTCCCGAACCTATTCTCTTTGGTCGCGAGACCATGTTCTTTCCCAGGTTTACTCTGAGCGTTTCCTTTCCCACTTTTGGGATAAATAACGCACGGTGGCGGCTCTGTTGTTCTTGTTTTCCCGCCGGTTTTTCGCGTGATGCGACAGCTGGCGACTCTGCTGGGGAATAAGAGAAGTTGACCTATGCTGGTCCATCTTCCCTAAGCGAGTCTCTCCTAGCGCTCTCTAGGTTAGGGTTTTGGTTGCTGTTTGCTGTTATTTATTGCATTCATTTGTATATATGTGCATTTATCGTTTGCATTTATTGTTTGCATTAATGTTTGCATTCATATTCATCTGTTCACCTGGCTGGCTGGTTGTCTGTTTCTCTCTGTTGGGGTGGGAGTTACATGAGGTAAAAGGCCCAATACCCAGGCCATGAGTGAAATCTAGGATACTTAGGAATAGAGTGATTCATGGGAAGCGGGTGGTATTGCGCCACTTAGCGGAACATTGATATCACGAGCAGTTCAGACCCTGGTGGGATATTATCGTTACATACTTCGGGTGTGTATATGATGATATTCTGCGAAAGGTTATTTATACTGCGTTTCTCTCGACCTTACCCTGGCCTAGATGACACCCGTGAGTGGGGAGGGAATGATCATTATTACAGGTACTTGTTGGTGACTTGTTGGTGACTTGTTGGTGACTTGTGATCCTGTTGGTGACTATTGGTTCAGAATTTTGGGGTCTCAGATGACTTTGGGTTTCAGATGAATTTGTGGTTCCGAGTTCAAGCCGAAGTTTTGATCCTGTGTTCCGAGAGACACAGCCAACCAGTCCAGTCTGCATCATTTGCATCATAGCATATTTATTTTTCAAAAGAAACGCAATAAAAAAGATACAAAAAAAAAAAGAAAAAAAAAGGGGAAAAGAAAAAAAACTAATCCCTGCATGCATATCATTTCTCAGGTACATTCCAGAGCTTGTTCACTGATAGAGATGGCAACAGTCCCAGAGTTGAAGAGGAAGACTTGTTCCTACGGCTTTCACCGTGAACCTTTGACGTCTCTGATTGAGTTGAGTAACCTTATGACCAGTGGTAGCCAGAAGGGGTTTGTTGACCAGTATGGAGATATTCTGACACTGTTGAAGATGGTAGTCGATCCGGTGCCGTTGCAGACTCTTCTACAGTTCTACGACCCAGAGCTTCATTGTTTCACCTTTCAAGATTATCAGTTGGCGCCTACTCTTGAGGAGTACTCCATTCTGTTGAGTGTCCCGGTCCGGTATCAGGTTCCTTTTTTGGATGTGCCCAAGGAGGTTGATTTCAGAGTTGTTGCCAGAGCTCTCCATTTGGGTATCAAGGAAGTCAGTGATAGTTGGAAGTCCAGTGGGGATGTTGTAGGATTGCCTTTGAAGTTTCTGTTGAGGGTAGCTAGAGAAGAAGCAGAGAAGGGAAGTTGGGAAGCCTTTCATGCTCAGTTGGCCGTCATGATCTATGGGACCGTCCTGTTTCCGAGTATGCCCAATTTTGTTGACTATGCTGCAGTCAATATTTTCATTGGAGGAAATCCAGTTCCTACTCTATTAGCTGACACTTATTATGCTATTCACAGTAGGCATGGTAAGGGTGGAGCTATCAGGTGTTGTCTCCCGCTTTTGCTCAGATGGTTCTTGTCTCTTCTGCCAGTCAGTGGACCTTTTGTGGATGCTCAGAGCACGCATAAGTGGACTCAGAGGGTTATGTCTCTTACTTCCTATGATATCAGATGGCAATCTTACCGGATGGATGTGCGTAACGTCATTATGAGCTGTGGAGGATTCCGTAATGTGCCACTCGTAGGGACTAAGGGTTGCATCAATTACAACCCGGTTCTTTCTCTTCGCCAGTTGGGGTTTGTGATGAAGGGAAGACCACTTGAGGCTGAGGTAGCTGAAAGTGTGTTTTTTGAGAAGCAGAGTGACCCGGACAGATTGGAGCAGATAGGGAAAGCTTGGAGGTCTATTGGTGTGAAGGATGGATCTGTCTTAGGGAAGAAGTTTGCCGTTGCTATGCCCGATTACACTGATTGGGTCAAGGAGAGAGTAGAAACTTTGTTGTTACCCTATGATAGGATGGAGCCGTTGCAGGAGCAACCACCTTTGATTCTTGCTGAGAGTGTGCCTGCGGAGCACTACAAGCAAGCCCTGATGGAGAATCGTCGTTTGAGAGGGAAGGAGCAAGATACCCAGATGGAGCTGTACAAAGCCAAAGCTGATAGGTTGAACTTGGCTCATCAACTCAGAGGCGTGCGAGAAGAAGATGCTAGCAGACTGAGAAGCAAGAAGAGATCCTACGAGGAGATGGAGAGCATGTTAGATGCAGAACACCGGGAGTGCTTGAGGCTGCAGAGAGCTGAGGCCAGATATCAGAAGAAGATCAGAGACTTGGAGAAGCAACTCAGAGATAAAGACATCCAGTTGAAGAAGGAAGTAGACTTGAGACAGGCATCAGAGAACCACCTTGGAGGAGAAGTGGTAGAGCTTAGACGACAACTGAAGGAGAAGATCACTCTTTTGCCAGAATGTTCAGAATGTGACCTGTTGATAGACCAGTGTCAGTACTTGAAGACTCTCATTTCGGGAGGCCGTTTGTCTTAGCTTGTATCTTTGATATGTATGTTGAGAATCACCTCCAGGCTTGTTGGATGGGATTCATTTGTTGTACTCCGATTGTTTGGATTTTCTTTGTCGATTTCGTTGTATGATCCTGTTACTCATACAGATGAGGTTGTTGGTTTCACCTTGTACTCATCACTCTATGTTGTTTCTGTGCTTCTATGTTGTTCTTGCTGCAGGTTGCCATCTTTTGAGGATGACTCAGGCTCTTTGAATGCCTGGGGAATGAACATATCATGTGCATCATACGCATCATTAGCACCATACTCATATCATTTTGCATAACAGGTGTTCTTGGTCGTGACTTCTCACTCTTGGTTCCTGTTCAGGCAGGATAGCTGATCAACGTCCGCACCGCTACTCAACAAGACTGAATCAACAGAGAGGTATGGATCAAGTTCAAGCTGAGTTGGCTGAGATGAAGGCTAACATGGCCCAGTTTATGAATATGATGCAAGGGGTTGCACAAGGTCAAGAAGAGCTTCGAGCCATGGTTCAGAGACAAGAGGCTGTAATTCCACCGGTCAACCATGCTCCGCCAGAGGGAGGCCCGGTCAATGATAATAATGTTGCTGCTGCTGTACCCATCAACAACTATGCTGTAGGTGATGAGTTGGGGGGTATTCGAATCAACGGTCAACCTATTGTTCCAGATGCCGCTAATGCCAGAGCAGTCCGTGCCCCGGCCCGTAATCCTGTTCCGATTGTTGACAGACAAGAGGATATGTTCACTCTGCTCAGTGAAGACGAAGACGTTCTGGGAAGGGTTGATGAGAGGGATCGTAAAGTTGATGCCCTTGCTGAGAAAATTAGAGCTATGGAATGTCAGAATTCTCTCGGTTTTGATGTTACCAATATGGGGTTGGTGGAAGGTTTGAGAATCCCTTACAAGTTCAAAGCACCGTCCTTCGATAAATACAACGGTACTTCTTGCCCTCGCACCCATGTGCAGGCTTATTATCGAAAAATCTCTGCGTATACCGATGATGAAAAGATGTGGATGTATTTTTTTCCAAGATAGTCTATCTGGGGCTTCTTTGGACTGGTACATGGAATTGAAGAGAGATTCTATCCGCTGTTGGAGGGATCTGGGTGAGGCTTTCTTGAGGCAATATAAACACAACATGGACATGGCACCTAGCCGGACTCAGCTGCAGAGTCTATGTCAGAAATCCAATGAAAGTTTCAAGGAGTATGCCCAGAGGTGGCGTGAACTGGCTGCTAGAGTTCAACCCCCTATGCTGGAGAGGGAGTTGACAGATATGTTTATCGGTACTCTTCAAGGTGTGTTTATGGACCGGATGGGGAGCTGCCCATTCGGTAGTTTTTCTGATGTTGTCATTTGTGGAGAGAGGACTGAGAGCTTGATTAAAACTGGGAAGATCCAAGATGCTGGTTCCTCTTCTTCTAAGAAGCCGTTTGCTGGGGCACCTCGTCGAAGAGAGGGTGAAACTAATGCTGTTCAACACCGCAGAGATCAGAACAGAATTGAATACCGTCAAGCTGCTGCAGTAACCATTCCGGCACCTCAACCTCGTCAACAACAACAACAAAGAGTTCAACAACCGCAACAACAACAACAGCAACGTCCGTATCAGCCCAGACAAAGGATGCCTGATCGACGTTTTGATTCGCTACCCATGTCGTACGCCGAACTGCTGCCCGAACTACTCAGGTTGGGGATGGTTGAGTTGCGTACAATGGCTCCGCCTACAGTATTGCCTCCTGGGTACGACGCCAACGTCCGTTGTGACTTTCACTCTGGGGCACCAGGGCATCATACTGAGAAGTGTCGGGCTCTCCAGCACAAGGTCCAAGATTTGATCGATGCCAAGGCGATCAACTTCGCTCCAGTGCCTAACGTCGTAAACAACCCTATGCCTCAGCATGGTGGGCATAGAGTGAACAATATTGAGGGGAAAGAAGCTGAAGATCTGGTTGTTAATGTTGATGATGTTCAGACTTCTCTGCTAGTTGTGAAGGGCCGTCTGCTGAATGGGGGTGTCTACTCGGGCTGTGATGAGGATTGTTTGGGCTGTGCAGAATCTGAGAATGGTTGCGACCAGTTAAGGGCCGGTATCCAGGGTATGATGGATGAGGGTTGTTTGCAATTCAGTAGGGCTGTAAAAGATCGTGGGACAGTGTCAACTATCACCATTTACTTTAAACCGTCTGAAGGACGTGGACAAAGGGTCGTTAGTGCACCTGCAACAAATGGTACCCCAGTTACCATTTCCGTGCCTGTAACCATCAGTGCTCCAACTACTATCGTTGCGTCTGGAAGAAGGGCTGTTGAGAATAGTAGAGCCGTGCCGTGGAAGTATGATAATGCTCACCGCAGTTACAGAAGGGCTGAAAGTCAGACGAGACCAGTGAATCAAACTCCAGTGACAATTGGTTTACCGAATAGAGTTCCTGCAACTGTTGGTCCGGCTGTGGATAATGTAGGGGGTCCAGGAGGTTTTACCAGAAGCGGTCGTCTGTTCGCACCGCAGCCTTTGAGGGACAATAATGCTGAGGCTCTCGCCAAAGCAAAGGGTAAGCAAGCTGTGGTTGAGGAAGAACCTGTCCAGAAGGAAGCGCCCGAGGGGACATTTGAGAAGGACGTGGAGGAGTTTATGAAGATAATCAAGAAGAGTGACTACAAGATTGTAGATCAGTTGAATCAAACTCCGTCCAAGATTTCTATACTTTCACTGTTGTTGTGCTCTGAGGCACACCGTAATGCCTTGCTGAAGATGTTGAATCTGGCTTACGTGCCTCAGGAGATTTCTGTCAATCAACTGGAGGGTGTGATGGCCAATGTGAGCACCAGGCATGGTGTAGGTTTCACCAACCTGGACTTAACGCCTGAAGGGCGAAACCATAACAAAGCCTTGCACATCACCATGGAGTGCAAGGGGGCAGTGTTGTCTCACGTATTGGTAGACACCGGGTCGTCGCTGAATGTGCTGCCTAAGCAGATTCTGAAGAAGATTGATGTGGAAGGGTTTGTGCTTACTCCCAGTGACCTGATCGTTCGTGCTTTCGACGGATCCAAACGTTCTGTGTGTGGGGAAGTTACCTTGCCTGTGAAGATAGGTCCTGAGGTATTCGATATCATCTTCTATGTTATGGACATCCAGCCCGCCTATAGTTGTTTATTGGGGCGTCCATGGATTCATGCAGCAGGGGCAGTCTCGTCGACTCTCCATCAAAAGCTCAAGTATGTCTGGAACGGTCAGATTGTGACTGTGTGCGGTGAAGAAGAGATTCTGGTGAGTCATCTATCCTCGTTCAAATATGTTGAGGTGGATGGCGAGATCCACGAAACCTTATGCCAGGCGTTTGAGACTGTGGCTCTTGAGAAAGTGGCGTACGCTGAGCAGAGGAAGCCAGGTGCTTCAATTACTTCTTACAAGCAGGCTAAGGAGGTTGTTGATTCTGGCAAAGCTGAAGGCTGGGGCAAGATGGTGGATTTGCCTGTCAAAGAAGACAAATTTGGCGTTGGTTATGAGCCTCTCCAAGCAGAGCAGAATGGTCAAGCGGGTCCGAGTACTTTTACCAGCGCTGGGCTGATGAATCATGGCGACGTCTCTGCAACCGGTAGTGAAGACTGTGACAGTGATTGTGATCTGGACAACTGGGTTCGCCCGTGTGCACCAGGGGGGTCTATCAACAACTGGACGGCTGAAGAAGTGGTTCAAGTTACTCTTCTGACAGAGTAATTTTCTGTTGTTTTGTCATTTTGCATGAAAATCCTACGATCTGCCCAAGGCGTAGTGATTCATTGTAGGGCCTCATCATGTTTTAATGATTATCATTAATGAAGGACATTTTTTGCAATCAAACTTTGTGATCCCTGTCTTTCTATTTTTTGTTTTCATCTTTTTTTTCAAAACAATAAAAATGGCAATGTTTTTGTTTTTTGTGACTTTATTGAACTCTTTTTCTAAAACAAAGCATTAAACATGCAGAAGCGATCTTATGGCATTCACTATGAACAGTTCTGTTATGGCTCAGTATGATTTCGACAATCCCATCTACCAAGCTGAAGAGGAGAGTGAGGAAGACTGTGAACTCCCTGCAGAATTGGTCAGATTGCTGAAGCAGGAGGAAAGGGTCATCCAACCTCATCAGGAGGAGTTGGAGGTTGTTAATTTGGGTACTGAGGACGCCAAAAGAGAAATCAAGATTGGGGCTGCTTTAGAGGACTCTGTCAAGAGGAGGCTGATTGAGATGCTGAGAGAATATGTGGAGATATTCGCCTGGTCATATCAAGATATGCCTGGTTTGGATACAGACATTGTGGTGCACCGATTACCTCTTAGAGAAGGATGTCCTTCGGTCAAGCAGAAGCTTCGTAGAACGAGTCCTGATATGGCAACTAAGATCAAGGAAGAGGTTCAGAAGCAGTGGGATGCAGGTTTTTTGGCTGTTACAAGTTATCCCCCATGGGTGGCCAACATCGTTCCTGTGCCGAAGAAGGATGGTAAAGTCAGAATGTGTGTCGATTACCGGGATTTGAATAGAGCGAGTCCGAAAGATGATTTCCCATTACCTCACATTGATGTATTGGTTGATAATACGGCTCAATCCTCGGTATTCTCTTTCATGGATGGTTTCTCTGGATATAATCAGATCAAGATGGCGCCAGAGGACATGGAAAAGACGACATTCATTACACCTTGGGGCACGTTCTGCTATAAGGTGATGCCATTTGGGCTAAAGAATGTCGGTGCTACCTATCAGAGGGCAATGACGACTCTTTTTCATGACATGATGCACAAAGAAATTGAAGTGTATGTAGATGATATGATTGCAAAGTCGCAGACAGAAGAGGAACACCTGGTTAATTTGCAGAAGCTATTTGACCGGTTGAGAAAGTTCAAGCTGAGGTTGAATCCGAACAAGTGTACGTTTGGGGTGAGATCAGGGAAGCTGTTAGGCTTCATTGTCAGTGAGAAAGGGATTGAGGTTGATCCAGCGAAAGTCAAAGCTATTCAAGAGATGCCTGAACCGAAAACGGAGAAGCAAGTCCGTGGGTTTTTAGGGAGATTGAACTACATTGCAAGGTTCATATCTCACTTAACTGCCACGTGTGAACCAATTTTCAAACTGCTTAGAAAGAATCAAGCGATCAAGTGGAATGATGATTGTCAGAAAGCTTTTGACAAGATTAAAGAGTATTTACAGAAACCTCCAATCCTCATACCTCCAGTACCAGGGAGACCTCTGATAATGTACCTGTCAGTGACTAAGAACTCGATGGGGTGTGTATTGGGACAGCATGACGAGTCTGGTCGAAAAGAGCATGCCATATACTACCTTAGCAAAAAGTTTACCGACTGTGAAACAAGATATTCACTGCTCGAGAAAACTTGCTGTGCTTTGGCCTGGGCTGCTCGCCGACTGAGACAGTATATGTTGAACCATACTACTCTGTTGATTTCTAAGATGGATCCAGTAAAGTACATCTTTGAGAAACCAGCTCTCACCGGACGTATTGCCCGTTGGCAGATGATTCTAACAGAGTATGACATTCAGTACACGTCCCAGAAGGCCATCAAAGGTAGTATTCTGTCAGACTACCTCGCCGAGCAACCGATTGAAGATTATCAGCCTATGATGTTTGAATTCCCTGACGAAGACATCATGTATCTTAAGATGAAAGATTGCGAAGAGCCTCTTGTCGAGGAAGGACCGGACCCGGATGACAAATGGACACTGATGTTTGATGGGGCTGTGAATATGAACGGTAACGGTGTTGGGGCAGTGCTGATCAATCCTAAAGGTGCTCATATACCTTTTTCTGCCAGATTGACGTTTGACGTCACCAACAACGAAGCTGAGTATGAGGCTTGTATCATGGGGATAGAAGAAGCCATTGATCTGAGGATCAAAACTCTTGATATATTTGGAGATTCCGCTCTAGTGGTCAATCAAGTCAATGGAGATTGGAATACGAATCAGCCGCATTTGATTCCGTATAGAGATTATACCAGAAGAATACTGACGTTCTTCAAGAAGGTGAAGTTGTATCATGTCCCCCGGGATGAGAATCAGATGGCTGATGCCTTGGCTACTTTGTCGTCTATGATCAAAGTTCATTGGTGGAATCATGTGCCACATGTTGCGGTGAATCGACTTGAGAGGCCTGCGTATGTGTTTGCAGCCGAGTCTGTTGTGATTGATGAGAAGCCGTGGTATTATGACATCAAGAATTTCCTCAAGACTCAGGAGTATCCTGAAGGTGCGTCGAAGAATGACAAGAAAACCCTGAGAAGGCTAGCTGGAAGCTTTTATTTGAATCAGGATGATGTGCTGTATAAGAGAAACTTTGACATGGTCTTGCTCAGATGCGTGGACAGACCCGAGGCGGACATGTTAATGCAGGAAGTTCATGAAGGTTCCTTCGGTACTCATACCGGCGGACATGCAATGGCTAAGAAATTGTTGAGAGCGGGTTATTACTGGATGACTATGGAATCCGATTGTTTCAAGTATGCTCGGAAGTGCCATAAGTGTCAAATCTATGCTGATAAGGTGCATGTACCACCAAGCCCTCTGAATGTCATGAATTCGCCTTGGCCGTTTGCCATGTGGGGCATCGATATGATCGGGAAGATTGAGCCTACTGCTTCGAATGGACATCGCTTCATCTTGGTTGCGATTGACTATTTCACCAAGTGGGTGGAAGCAGCGTCCTATGCTAACGTTACCAAACAAGTGGTTACCCGGTTCATCAAGAAAGAAATCATATGTCGTTATGGAGTTCCTGAGAGAATCATCACTGACAATGGTTCGAATCTCAACAACAAGATGATGAAAGAGCTTTGTAAAGATTTCAAGATTGAACATCACAATTCTTCTCCTTACAGACCGAAGATGAATGGTGCTGTAGAAGCGGCGAACAAGAATATCAAGAAGATTGTGCAGAAGATGGTCGTTACGTACAAGGATTGGCATGAGATGCTGCCTTTCGCTTTGCATGGGTACCGTACCTCAGTACGTACGTCGACCGGGGCAACCCCTTACTCCCTTGTGTATGGTATGGAAGCTGTCCTACCTATTGAAGTGGAGATTCCTTCTCTGAGAGTTTTATTGGATGTCAAGTTGGACGAAGCCGAGTGGATTCGAACAAGGTTTAACGAGTTGAGCCTTATCGAGGAGAAACGGCTAGCAGTTGTATGTCATGGACAGTTGTATCAGAGAAGGATGAAGCGAGCCTTTGATCAGAAAGTGCGTCCTCGAAGCTATCAGATCGGTGATCTAGTTTTGAAGAGGATCCTCCCTCCCGGTGCAGATAACAGGGGCAAGTGGACTCCTAATTATGAAGGTCCGTACGTTGTGAAAAAGGTATTCTCCGGTGGAGCCTTGATGCTTACAACTATGGATGGTGAAGACTTTCCGTCTCCTGTTAACTCAGATGTATTCAAAAAATACTTCGCATAAATTGACCCGCTGGACAAAAAGAAAAAAAAGAGTCCAGGCAAAAAAAGGGCATCCCGGCGAACCAAAAAACAGAAAGGAAAGGTTCGGGCAAAAATTAGGGATAAAATGAAAAGAATTTGTACACCTGGTAAGTCGAAAACCCGCAAGGGCGATCCAACCAAAAGAGGGATTAAAGCGAAGACTACAGTCTGAGTTGTCTGTACTTCATCAAGCTTTGTCGTCTGCCATCTCGAAAGATGTGATCCGTCCAGTCATTCTTCTCAGAAAGCAAGGAGTTGGGAGGAAAACTGATGATCTGTGAGTTATAACAGAATTGGGAAATAGTGGATGCCGTGTTCACATTGCCATTAGGATAGATTTTTCCTTTCGTGCGCAATTACCTCTTTCTAGGAATTGCTTCCCAATGTATTTGCCTCTTCAGGCACATTTTCAATCAATAAAAGTCGTTATTCAGATAAATGGCTCGTCTGTTTTTATTTTTACTGTTTTGTTTGCAAAAATGTCCGAATTTTTGATGAGCATTGCATATAAGAACATGAGGGCTACACAATGGCTTGCAGGATGACAAAACATTTGAAAATCATTTTGAATGTTGAGGACACTTGAGCGTATCTTGTCCATGTATCCCCTGGGGGCATTTTGTTGTGCTGTTTTTCAGGTTGGCATCTGTGAGGACGCTTCCTCAGCAGATATTTTCCCCAAGCAAGTTTGGAAGCTATCAGAGCTATGTTCCCCTGCGGAGACGTCTGTGGATAGTGCCTTCTATTCCCCAACAGATCTAAGGATTGCCTATCCCCAGCAGGCCTGTATTTGCCGATTTCCTCCCCGAGTGAGGCAGGTTCATTGAAATTTATCTCCAACATTTATCCTGTCTGTGGACTGAAGGATATCCCCAGCGGAGTTCACCTTTCCCCAGCAGCAGTGCTATTCTTCAACATGAGTGTGAAGTCGCTTTACCGTTCCCCGCAGAGTATTTCCCCAAGAGGAGTCCCCCCACAGAGTCAGAGTATCTGACCATTTCGGCTCCCTAGCCAGGGTTCATTTGCATTTTGCATGTAGTAATCATTGCATCCTCAAAAATCGCGTAGCATTTCCATCCAATATGGAGCATTACGCCATAGAAAAATTCAAACATATGCATTCATGTGTTAACCTCACCAGACCGTATCCCCGGCAGAGGCGGATCATTTCATTCAACATCAGCACAACAAGTTTGCTACAGTTGCTCTTGACAGCATTCAGGATTAATATCCCCACAAAGGTTTATTACCTCACCCGTTGGTGACAGAAAGTTTGTTTCTCCCCAGTGAGACCCCCAACAAGTGGTCAACCTCGTCTTGACATATCTAAGAAGTCGTTCTTGTGATACCGGTAGGTGTCATACTAGCACCCGCGTGTGTTTCTTTATTTGGTGTCGGTAAACACCATTGTTTCGGTGTCTGTAAACATCGGGTTTTCTCCCCAGTCATCAGTAAATGTCTGGTCATCATTTTCGGTGTCGGTAAACACCATTGTTTCGGTGTCTGTAAACATCGGGTTTTCTCCCCAGTCATCGGTAAATGTCTGGTCATCATTTTTTGATGTCGGTAAACATCATCTTTCGATGTCTGTAAACATCGAGTCTTTTCTGCAGTCATCGGTAAATGTCTGATAATCCCCAGTTAGAAATCCCCAGTAGAGTCATCTGTAAATGTCCTATCTGGTTTCCAGTTGCAAATATTTGTTTTTTCCCTTAGTGAAGTGTTCCCCGGTCATCGGTAAATGTCTGGTCGTTTTTTGATGTCGGTAAACATCATCTTTCGATGTCGGTAAACGTCAAGTCTCATCCCAGTCATCGGTAAATGTCTGGTCATGCTTTGTTTCCTTGTTGATAAAATCAAGATCCCCAGAAGTCGTCGGTAAACGTCTTGTCTGTTTACACCATAAAGATTTTGTTCCTCCTCAAGTGGAGACGCCATCGGTAAATGGCCCCGTTTTCTTCGATATCGTTAAATATCAGATCCCCAGTTGCAGTAGCCATCGGTAAATGGTCGAGTTGAAGTTGATATCGGTAAATGTCAAGTTTCTTTGAAGCCACCATCAGTAAATGGTCTTGCTTCCTTTTACATCAGAATTGTTCCCAACAGCCATCGGTAAATGGTCTTGCTGAAGTTGATATCGGTAAATATCAAGTTACCAGTTTCTAACCATCGGTAAATGGTTTCGCCTTTCTGAATTTGTCAATTGCAGGCGTCATCAGTAAATGACGTGGTTCTCCTTGTATCATATACAGCAGAGTGCAAATTTCTACGGTTCTTGGTATTCAATCCCTGTTTACCCTGAAAGTCTGACAGCCGTTGCTCTCATCCATTCGGGTTCCCAGCTGATTGAATAGGGGCAGCTGTAGCACCTCAAATTTGCACCTATCATTGTACAAACATTTTCATATTAGGACATAGCATATCATGGTCCACTGCATAACATTGCATTGTCCTATTTGCCTCAAGTGCAAGCCAATCAAGAAATTAGGTCAAACTGGTCAGGAGATCAGTCAATCAAGCAAGCAAGCATAATTCTCAAGGAGCCAAGGCCCTAGGGTTGGTCCAACATGTTCACATGACTTGGGGATCCATTTGAAGTGTTTTGGTCAAAGATTGGATGTTCAGAAGTCATCAGTCAATGCACAGTCAGGCAGAAACCCTAAAAGTCAACTGTTGGTCAACTGTCCATTTAATCAGTGATTTGAGGATGGAAATTGGTTTGAGAGGTCTCATTCATGTCCATATAGTCCTCATATATCATGTCAAACACCATCATGGAAGAATTTGAAGCCAGATCAGAAATTTCCAAAAATGGAAACTGGACCTATAACTGAAACTTACCAAAAATGGAAAGTCTTGATCCTCAAACTTACATCATGATACAAGCTTCAAATGAATTTTTGCCCAACATGAAAGTTGAAGATCTTGTTCTCCCATTTTCAAAAAGTCCAAGAACTCTCAATTCCCATGTATGGTTGGCAAGTTATGATCGAATCGTTTTCAGAAATTCTTGAACTTCAAAAGGCCATATCTCTCAAACCATTTGGCCAATTTGGGTGGGGTTTTTTTCCTACAAACCACATTTGATCCCCTCTTTCCAAAAATGTAACTTTCATGTACCAAAACTTCACCAATCAAAATGCCTTTTTTGAACTTGCCTTAATTAAATTCAAGTGAGTGGAATTTTGACTTTTCAAATTAATCATTTCCCACCATTCCTACTATCCAAATATGATCTGAAAATGCATTTAAGACATGTTGGAAGTCCTTTTTGTGCAAGTACATACAGCCATGCCCTAGTTGCTTGAAATTTGGCCAAAAGTACACTTTCACCCACTCTACTCCATACTTTCATGAACCATGCCTTGTACCACAAAACAGCAGATCTAAACATGATTTTCTGTCATTGTGAACCTAAATTGGAGCCTCTAACAACAGAAAATCCTCACTCTCTCTCATTTGGCATTTTCACCAAATTGCAATTTCTGTCCAAAAACAACAAGCAACATCAAAACAGAAAATCTTAACTTCATTTTTCTGTCAAAAATGAAACCAGGAGCAGCCATAAAACACATCTAACTCAGAAAAATCTCATTCTCTAAGAAACTTCATTCTTGCATTTTCCAAAATCCTTCAAAAAACTTCCAAAGAACTCGAGGACCCCTTTGTTGTTCTGTCATTTGGCCATCATTTGGAGGTTACTTGCAGCACCATTCACCAACTGGGAGTTCATTTTCTAGCACTGTTTTCAAAGAATCCTTCCATGGCAGAAGTTGTTTGAGGCCATTCCAAGCCATTTCAAGCCAAACATCAATCATCATTCATCATTGGAAGACCTAAGGAGCATCTGTTTCAGGCCCAAAAGACCAAACAACCACCGAATCGACATCTGCTCTCCAATTTGGTAAAATTTCGAATTTCTTCATTTGCAAAACCATGATACACACTTTGTAGATCACCTTTCCCTGATCACACTGCACTTTGAATGATTGAAAATGGTTGTTTATTTTGAAAGTTATGTTGGATTGAAGTTTGATGTGTGAATTTGTTTTGGCTCGGTTCATGATATATACAATGTTTTGATGGAAAATGATGATGGATTCTTGTTTGCCTTGCCGTGCTGATCATTTCTGGGCATTTAATTGATATTTCTGGAAAAGTTTTGTGAATCACGATTGGGAAGGTGATGAATGTGGTCACTGTTTGCAAAAACCCTAAAGCCATTTTTTTTTCCCAGATTTCTTCCTCTTTCTCACGTGCTGCATGCCCTTATTAACCTCACAGCCAATCAAATTATTTCCCTGGCCGCGCCTAAACGGCGTCGTTTTGTTAAGTGGCACAAATAATTACAAAAATGCCACAGCGTGCCCCCATGTCCCATTAAATCATGTTATTTTTCCATTTTTTATTTCATTTGATCACCAATCTTGTAAAATCCATAACTTGTTCATTTTTAATCCAAATTTAATGGGATTTTTTGTGTTGTGTTCATCATGATCTCTACTTTTTTATCATAATTTTTACAGAATTTTGTGATCAATGGATTTTGATTTGTATTAGGGTTTGTGACATGTATGCATATTTTGTACACTTTGCCAAAACATTTGTGAAATGATGATGCTTTATCCAATGGCTCCCAAATTTTTCGTGCTTAAACTAGACACACTCATGGTGATTTTGGTGTAGAGTTTGTGAATTTATCATTGCTGGTTTGTGAGATATGATTTTTTGAATTAGGGTGTGACAATTTGTGTCACACCATTGATGTCCAACTTCATGATTTTTGATACCATTCTTCTTGACCTCCAATTGATCTGATTTTTTGCATGAACATACTCTTGTATGTCTAGTTTACATGTGAATTTTCTTGGAATTATTTGTGGCATTTCCTAATTGTTTGAGATTTTCTCCCCTGTTTAGTCATATGTTGACTTTTGGTGACACATGTTCCCATTTCATTTGTGAAATTCTCATACTTTATTAGATGGACATGAAATTTTACATGAGATAACTAGACATCCTCATCTTTGCCATGGTTTTAGTCCCATTCATTTATCATACACCATCTCTGATTTATGATTTTTCTAAGTTGATGCATGTTTGGTTGACTTCTTTGAGCATGTTCAAAATTGCTTTGACTTTCTGATTTTCATTGACTGCCTTCCACTTGTCCAAATGAGATGGAATTTGACATGCTTACCATGCTGTGGGTTGTGATTGATCATGATTTATTTGGTGATTTTTGGAAATGTCTAAGATTGCTTTTGAGTTAAGTCTTGCTGTTGACTTCTATGAGCTTCTAAATGCCATGTTTTGACATAATTTGCTCATGAAATGATGATGATGATTGATATGAATGTGAACCCAATTGGTTGTGTTTCTTGATTGTTTGAACATGATTTTGGACACTTGCCATTTGCTGTTTTGACTTTTTCATTCTCTTTTGACCCCAGGCTTGTCCTAGTGGTCCTGTTACTCACCTTTGAGCTTATGTTTTCAGGTTGACCAACAAATGACCAATGAGACCAATTCTTTTTGATTGAGCTTGCTTGAATATCATTGATTAACTTGTTTGTTTTGTAGGTGGCTTGGCTCACATGCCTTGAGCCTTGGGCCTTACACATTCACTTGCTTGTGTTGACTGGTTGATATCTGTTTCATTCTGATTTAACTTTGACTTGTATACTAACTGTGCTTGACTGATTTCAGGTGCTTTTAGTTGCTTAGTTCCTTGTGAACTTTTGCTTTGCTTTGCTTGTATAAGCAATTTGCATTGAGGTATAACTTCCTAACTTCATGTAGTCTGGAAGACCTGGTCTGTTACTTGGCCAGGCAACTGTCTGAAGTCCTCCTTAAGAGGCAATGTTTGTGGATGTTTAATTTTGTCCTTGCATAGAGTCAAAGTCCTCCTAAGTGAAGAGGCAATTGGCAGAACCCAAGGGATATGCAACCTATCCCCTGCTATTCAGTGTGTCATCTGCTTTGCTCACACCACTGTGTTGATGCATTGCAGATACAAACCCAAGATCTTGTACAATTGTACAGTTGAGTCAGTTTTAAGTGTGTAGAAGGGTTCCCACATTCTGAACCCACACATTCTTGTCTTGAGCTCTCCCAGGCCAGGGATAAGAGCTGTGAAGTCTTATCTTCACTCACCTTTCATCTGCTTCACCTTAGCCCCTCAATAGCAAGGTTAAGAGCAACATTCACCCAGTTCCAGAGGTTTGTTTGTTGAGGTTGATATGACCCCTCGACTAAAACCTACCCTTGTTTGAGCCACTTGCTTGTGTATAGTGTGTGCTATTTGTGCTTGTAGGATTGTTTGACTTGCTTCCTGTGCAAGTTAGGATTGTTTGACTTGCTTCCTGTGCAAGTTAGGGTTAGTTTAGACTTGCTTCCTGTGCAAGTTAGGTTTTGCTTGGCTTGCTTCCTGTGCAAGTTAAGTGTGTGTGTGGCTTGCTCCCTGTGCAAGTCATGACTAGGATAGGCTGGCTCCCTGTGCCAGTTAGCTAGAAACCTTAACTTAGGGTTGATTTTGCATGACAACATCTAGGCTCGAGTCGTAGTCTCCCTAGTTGTGTCTCCCTCTGTTATCTGGTTAGGCTAGTCCTTTATCCCTCCGTAGGGGAACTACATCGCCCTGATCTTCATACCAGATGAAGTATGTAGGCAGGAGATTGAGCTGATCTCTCCGGGCGCCTTTTCTTTTCTTTTGTGTGCGTGCTTGACAGTTATAGGCTCGAGTCCCCGACTCCCTATTAACTTGTTGTGTTGTTGTGTGCTTGGAAGCTGATGTAAGTCCATCGAGTGGCATTTGGGTTCCAGGGTGCGTGTGTTTGGTTCGGATGCTGATGTAAGTCCAGTGATTGGCATTCAGGCTCCATGTTTGCCTTCTTGAGTGTGTTTTGGTTCGGATGCTGATGTAAGTCCAGCAATTGGCATTCAGGCTCCATGTTTGCCTTTGCCTGTGTTTGTTTGCGTGCGTGTCAGCCGAGCTACGAACGCTCTGATTCTTCTCTCGTCCGAGAAGATACGTATGCATAGGATGCGATGTCCTAGCGAGCATGTGTCGTTTCCCCAGTCCGAACTACTTCGACTCTGATGTCTATGCCTGATAGACTAAGTAGGCCCAGGATGCGACATCCTGCCGAGTCAGTTTCAGTCAGTTTCTTTTGTCTCTTTCAGCCAGTGTGTGTGAGTTTGAGCAGTGTTTTAGCAACCAATTTCCTTCCTTTTGTGCGTGGATCCCGTAGAGTACTACGGATGCGTAGGGGTGCTAATACCTTCCCTTCGCATAACCGACTCCCGAACCTATTCTCTTTGGTCGCGAGACCATGTTCTTTCCCAGGTTTACTCTGAGCGTTTCCTTTCCCACTTTTGGGATAAATAACGCACGGTGGCGGCTCTGTTGTTCTTGTTTTCCCGCCGGTTTTTCGCGTGATGCGATAGTATAATGCAACTGATTAGGGTTGACCAGAGGTCAAAACCCTAATCCCAAGGAACATGAACATGAATTATGAACCATGATGATGATGATGTATCATTTCAACCAAAATAATACCCAATCTCCTTGAGGAACCAAGAACCCTAATTGAAGCACAAACCTCAGATGATTGGTGATCAATTCATGAGACCCTCAAGCTTGAATCTTTTAACCTCTTTACCTTCTGAGAAAGACCTAGGAGGATGACTTACTTATTTCTCATGGTATGCAAAAATGCAATGATTGATGTCCTACAAAATGAAATGCAATATGCTAAGCTAGTCCCAAGAGAGGAGGGCAAATTTTGAGGTGTTACAGTAAGGTACCACGCACTTAAATGATTTTGACATATTATAAGATATGGGCCACATACACTTAAGTGGGCTTTTTAGCTTGAAGCCCACACAAGTGGTTCTATAAATAGAACCCTTGTGTAGAAGCATTATTGTGGTTTCATTTTCGTTTCTCTCTCTCTCTCTCTCTCTCTCTCTCTCTCTCTCTCTCTCTCTCTCTCTCTCTCTCTCACACACACACACACACACACACACTCAAAGCCTTCATTCATAGCAGCTAGCACTGAGATTGAAGGAATCCATTCGTGTGGACTGAGTAGAGGCGTTGTCGTCGTTCAACGTTCGTGATCGCTCCGTAGATCTGCATCAAAGGTTTCAATCGTCACAAGAGGTAACCTTTCTATCACTGATCATGCCCATTCGTAAGGATCACTAAAGGAGAAAAATTTAATTTCCGTTGCGTTTTGGATCGCCCTTCTCCTTCAAGCATTGCATGTCATCCCATTTTAATTTAATTTTTATTTTCTATTAATTTTGGAAATTTATTGGTTATTTCTGCTATATTTTGCAAACTATTGACTTTTTGTGCATGTTTTTGTTAATAATGCATGATGGTACGTTTTAGACATTTTAGCTTGCTCCTTTGTTGGCATTTATCATATCTTTTAATTGTATTTTTTATGTGATTAAAATCTGAAATTGCATTTAAGTTCTGCAAAATTGCATAATTGATGTGATATGTGTCTTTTGGTGTGTTGCTAGTAAATAGTGTGATTTCATTTTGATGTGATTTCTTTTGCTTTTACGCGTTATATTTGTATTTTTGTTTGTCTCTTTTTTATATTTGTCAAATGGATATAAGTTTTATAAGATAACTATCGAGTTTTTACATACATTAAGTGTTGATTGCAAGGGGAACTTGAGAGCTCAAGAGCTTATATAACAATTGTCCCAAGAGCTCATGTATCAATTGTGTGGTGATCAATCATCGAAATCAATAATCAAAACTAAATCAAATTATTCAATTCCAATAATATCATAAATTTATCAAACATCTAAAAGGGGGAGATTGAAATTACTCAGTTGGTAAAACTGCATTTCATTTGTATTTTCATGTTCTATAGTATTTTGGTGTTTGTAATTTTATTTTTTATTCTCTCGACTCATTTCATAATTTGATTATTTATCTTAGGATTTATGTGTGTTGCTTGAAAATGTGTGATGTCGCATGCAAGTATACATGTATTTTAAAGTAGAAAGTGATAGAATAGTAAGGATGTTGAACCCATGGGGAGTGGTAAAAAATTGAGATTGATTTGTAAAACTTTCTTTGTAAATGAGCATGAGCAAGAAATAATAATAATTGATGATTGTCACAGGTTCAGTTTTTGAGCAAATAATGGCAAAAATAGTTTAATAAGAGTAAATGAGTTCAATGATGGAGAGCGTGTTGGGCATAGATAGGTTAATATAACTTGTGCATTATGTATACATGATGTGTTATGACATGCCATAAGAGGTTAGAAAGCGATATTATGGTGTATCTCTACAACATCGGAAACATATATAGTAAAGTAAGGGGATAAATCTTTAAGTCTCGCTTGTAAATTTAATGCATGTCTGGTTTATTCTGGATGTCCTCTATGGTTGTAGATCTTTATGTCTAAAATAGTTAATCTAGTGACTATCTCTATCCTACTATTTTAAATAACTTTTATCATGAAATCCACTTGTTGTTGGATCTCTCACAACAACAAGCTTGTATCGTTTTTTAAGTTGATCATTCAAAGAAGCAAATTTATGACAGTTAAACACATGATAAAATAAATCACTAATAACACATCATTTAACACAAATAACTATTTCAATATTGGATCCTAAGCTAAACATTCTTAAACACATAATGAAAAAGAAATGAAAACCTAATAGCAACTTCTTCATATTCTTACAATATTTAATCAGTAAGAGACCATCTCTGTCATGCCAGATACTGGTAGCATACACTTTAGATGATGAGAAGAAGAAGTTCTCAACTTTGATCAGCCCACTCTCTTCATTGATTTTCACTAAGAGTTTGTCTCTCTAGATTGTTGGACTTCTTTTGCATTTCCTCCAAGAGGTCCTTCTATAGTCACTTCCCTCTAGGAATTTTGTGTTGATTTAGATCATGGGCCAAAGGAATCAATAAATTTCCCTCATATTCTTCTTTTTTGTACCATTACAGAGCATGGTACAATCAGCAAGTGGGAGACAAAGTGTCTTGAAGCAGGTTGGTGGTGTAGATATTCGGATGGTGATGTCTTACATCCGTTTTGGGTGTTGTAGTAGGTGTACTATTGTGCATAGTTTTGTCCTCTAGCACCTTGCTCTTAGCATTTTTCCATTTGATTAAAATATATTACATCTTGTAGGTTGGTGCCACGTAATGAATATCTACTCTTTGTAACATCTATTTCTTCTTCTATTTTATCATGCTCTCTTCTCAAAGTTGAGGGTTAAAGCATTATTCCAGAACTGTCGTGTTAGGACTTCGTCAGAAGTTATCATTACACAACCAATCAAACACATAAAAACTAACAAACAAGAGCACATGTTGTACTCTCTATAATATACTCAAAAACAGTGAAATGCATAAAATTAAACTAATAAATAACTGAATTAAAAAGATAAATTCAAGTGTTAAGGTTTATAATAACTCACAAAATGTGAGTTATCAATGTGCTTGAATCAAAAGTTGGAAATCTTAAAACAATGAGTTTTTGAAGTTTGATTTTAATCAAGCATATGGCTGATTCGAATCAATAGTTCAAATTAAAAAATATATTTTGACATCAACTTAGTGATTCGAATCAAGGATGTGTCTGATTTGAATCACATACCACATTGATATGAATCACAACATTGTATGACTCGAATCATATGATTAAACAAACTTTTGAAAAACAACTATGATTTGAATTATATGATTGCATGATTCGAATCACGTGTATCAAATCATAATCTGAATCAAACAAGTCATTTCTAAATTTTATCAATTTGATTCAAGTCAATTTTCCTCTGATTTAAATCATAAATGTATGATCGAACTCGAGTCAATTGTTCATTTTCTCATATATTTTGTGTTTAACCTATAACACCTATATAAATCATTTTTGTCATTCTCTTCAAAAAAGTTAACAACGGTCAATGGTGTTAAAACATCATAGATGGTTGATACCAGTTAGTGTTCAACATTGAAAATAATCTCAATCCATACTTTCAGAAATCTAGAAAATCGTGAGTCTTCTTGTTTCACGTCTTCTCTCTCAAGTCAAGCCTATAGAAAAAAATTATAGTGTGTTGATTGAGTTAGACCCATTTAGGAGTTGTGTGGGTTTCTTCAAGATAGTCAATCATTTTCGACCTTGAACCAATAAACCTCATTGTTGTGGTACTCAACTCTAAAAATTTAGTGTGAGTGGTAGATACAAGGTACATTAAAGAATATAATATTTTGTGAAGTTTTTGTGTGTATTAGATTGAATATTCGATATTGTGATTATGGTGCTTGGAGACTAATTTCTAGCAAGAAAATAATATTTTATGCTCTATTGAAGTCTTAGATAGTACCAAGTGAAGGTAGCTGCAAAAGGAAGTTGGGAGTTTTCAAGATTCTTGAGTTGAACAAAAGCTCAAACAAGGAACCAGTAGAGTCGAGTGAAGATTGTTGCAGAACGAAGCTTGGAGCAGAACTTTGGGTCTAGCAGTGCATTTTTCTCAAGTTCAGTTGAAGATCTTGTGAAGTTAGCAGTTTTGAGTATTCTGCTACGGCGTAAGGGAAATCTGGATTTAGACTTATGTTGGCTTAAGTATTAATTGGCTTGATTTGTTCATTGTTGTCTAGAATATCTTATTTACCAAAAACTTTGTATATTAATTTGCAAAATAGTGGAAGACTTAACGAATTTTCAGTATTCTCCATTGAAAATTGGACTAAGTGGAAAGTGGGGACGAATGCGATAAACTAGCATAAACTTTGTGTTCAATCTCTCTCTGTCTATCTTCTTACATTTCAGTATAGATTTGCATGTCCAAAGTTTTATCGCTTTCTAGAGTTACATATTGATAGATTTTATCTGCTTATAATGATTTATTGTATAAGTGTAATCTGTTTATAGTGATTAGTGATTATGACTATATAAACTCTTGATGTTATATTGAATATTCTATTAATTAAATTTAATTTGAACTTTTGTGTGAAAATTGAATTGTGTTAATTGTTAAATTACTTATTTAATCAACTTCACCTTATTCGATATTAACTATAATATTCATCTAATCTTCAATCAATCTCTACATGCAGTTCAAATTGATTATAAATTGATTATAAATGTAAGATGGATGAATATAATATATATACACTCTCCAACTTGAAGAGAGTGGGTTGATTATTCTCTATTTGCAAATGTTAAACATAAACTCTAATTTACAAGAAAAACTTTGGTATGTACATTTAATCAATACACATACATTTTGTCTTGTGACCCTACAAGATTAACTCAACTTTGACATTATAAGGGCAACCTAAACTCAAATCCATCCCACTAAAGAGAGGGTCAGAAGGGCACGTGGTGAGTGATTCCCACTAGTTATAATTAATTATCATCATTGAACAAAACATTGGTGGCTTTCAAGTAATACCGTTGAGTTGATGAGACCCAAAAACAAAACATTTTCTCCTATCCTTCCTTCCCAGCTGTTCATAGCTGTCCAATTCCTTTCTCCATGTGACCCTACTACATGCAGATGCAGATACCCCCCACACATTTATTTTTTTATTTATTGTCATTTCAATCCCCATAACAATAATAAACAATATCACTAGTATATTGAATTCAGTTCATATTCTTCTTCTTCTTCTGCCTTTCTAACATTCCCTCTGGCTCCTTCACATTCATACACACATGTTTCTTCGTTTCTTTTTGTCTACTTGACACACAATAATACATATTCACACATTGCATATATATAAATAACACCACACTTTCATTTTCTTGAGTCTATTCCATTGTAGCTATAGTTAGAGCTAGTTTCTGTTTGGTTATTGAGTTTTATAGCTTATCTCTCAAATGGCTCAATTGCCACCCAAAGTTCCAATTCCAAACATGACACAACCTTGGCCTGAATTTTCTTCTCATCAAAAAATGCCTAACCTTAAAACTGTTCCACCACTCAATGCTTCAAACTTCTCCAACAATCAACAAAACCCTTCATGGGTGGATGAGTTTCTCGACTTCTCGTCCACCAGACGAGGGGCTCACAGACGGTCGGCGAGTGATTCTGTGACGTTCATTGAGGCGTCAATGATGGAGCATTGTCGCCGTAGAGACAGGGACGGTGAGTTTGAAAGGTTTGATGATGAACAATTGATGTCTATGTTTGGCGTGGATGAGGTTTCCGGGAAAAACATGATGCAGCCGCCAGCCGCAGCCGGAGCAGCTACATTGTACTCTAACTCAAACCCTTCAACTCCTTCTGATAATAACAGCATCAACGAAGAGGAGGAGGAGGATGAAAAGCATCATCAACAACAGAAACAATTGAAGCATGAATCTGATGAGGATGAATTTGATGAATGCAAACAGGAAACCGCACGAGTCGTCAATGATGAGGATGAAGATACTAACGGAAACACATCTTATTCAAGTCAGAAAATTACTGACCCCAAGAGGGTCAAAAGGTAGAACTCAAACATTATTCATGTGACACAATTGTCACATTTCTTAGACCAAAAATGTGTTCTATTTTGTTGTACTATTGATGTGTTCTAATTATTGTTTTACATATTTATCAGAATCTTGGCAAATAGACAATCCGCACAGAGATCAAGAGTGAGGAAACTGCAATACATATCAGAGCTTGAGAGAAGTGTAACTTCATTACAGGTATATTAATATGATGGTAATTAAATTTTATACAAAAGCATATACTAATTAATATATAATAATGATATGATTTGTTAATTTTGTTTCAAGTTTGAACTGATTATGAATGTGTTGATGAATAAAGGCAGAAGTATCAGTACTGTCACCACGAGTAGCATTTCTGGATCATCAGAGGTTGCTTCTAAATGTTGATAACAGTGCTCTCAAGCAAAGAATCGCAGCTCTTGCCCAAGACAAAATCTTCAAAGATGGTACTTATTCTCTCTTCCTAAACTATTCTCATTTCACCTTTTTTTACTCTCATGTACTTAACTAGTAATCTGTGTTTTTTGCTATCAGTATGTCATGTTCACAATAAAACTTATAGATTTATAGAAAGAAAGTACAATTTAGTTTATAGACATGTACTTTTCAGTGTACTGCTAAGCCAAAATTGTTCAAGTATTCTCTCTAGGAGACAATTATTAAGTAATTAATTAAAGAATAACTATATTATATTGTAGTAAATGGAACAAAGGATAGCAATGGAATTAGGTTCTTTCTGGTGGAACTATGCATAGTACGGCACATGATTTCAATATACTACTAGTACTAGTAGTTTAGAAGAGTTGAAAGAGAGCAATTATTAGAGAGTAGGACAGATTCATATTGATTTTAGTAAAAGCATTTGCATGCAGTTGCACGCATATTAAAATGCTGTCTGTCTGAGATAACCATGTGATGTGTCTGCAAAATAATAGCTTTATTACAATTAATAATGCAGCTCATCAAGAGGCATTAAAGAGGGAGATAGAAAGGCTGAGACAAGTTTATCATCAACAAAACATCAAGAATAATGCTTCACCATCTCCATCACCTAAACCACCTTGTGATAATGATACTCACATTGAAAATGAACATCTTATCAATGTCTGAGACCTAGCTGCTATAGTTCACATGATTCTATGCTGTCATTTCTTTTTTTATTCAAGAAACAGCATAGTTTTGCTAGAAGGAGTAATGAAGGTAAAAGCAAAAAGATATTAGGCAGAATATTAGTGGTAAGCTCTTGCTATCAAAACTGTGGCAGTCACGTGATGTGTTCCACTTTATAGAATGGGACCACTCAAAATTGTATGATTGGGATTCAGTGAGACACATGTGCAACACTCAGTGATATCAATATCAGAGAGAAGAAAGAAACAGTGCTTGATGGTGTTGGTGTCTGCTTTAACTAGATGGGGTTTATGTAATGTAATGTTGGAGATTCTTTCATTTCTATTTTTGTTATTATTATTTCTTGTCTTTGCTTTTATTTCAATTTTATGGTGTTTTTCAATTCAAGTTGGAAAACAGAAACTAGTGGAGTTTTGTTTTCTTGTACTGTTTTTATTATTATTGCTGCTTTATTTTGACATAATAATTGGAAAAGTTAATCCAAGTGTAAATATTTTCATCAATTCTTGTTGAGCCATTTTGTGCTGTTATGGATTGATCCTGTTTTCCTATATGAATTAATATTGACAGATACAACAAACTAGAATGGGACAAGGAATCAGTGATTTTAGGATCTTATATTATTTCTTTATACAAATTTCTGAAAGTAGTTGTAGATTGAATAGTTGGTGACATAATTCTAAAATATGGTCCCTATGCATGTGGGGAAGAAGATGTGTTATCCTATCCAATCTAGATGCATCAGAGAAAGACCGAGTGGTCAATTTATCTCCCAAATTTCTACATCTTTTGGTGATAATATGAGTAAAATAAAATTTTGGTAGTTAACTCTCACACTAACTTGTATGTGTGCGGCAAAACTCAGTGCACAAGATTTTTACATGCATAAAAAAAAATGCAGGCTTCTAAGTAGCAATGCATACACTAACAAATACACAGGACATTCCTCCCACGTGATCCTTACCTCATACCCAGGTTATATCTTCCCAGTGGTAAAACTGAATACAATGTGGATGAGTCACCATTGCTAAGTCAACAATCTTAGTACAGTGCAGCCAACACCAACACCATTAAATCTGGTGGCGCAGTAATATAAGTCAAAAAAAAATGTATACCAATCCTACGAACAAACTCTTAAAAAATGACATTCTAAATTAATAATAAGATACAACTACAAGCCTTTTCTATGAAAAGGCTAAAGACGCAAGCTATAACAAAAGAAGGCAGGAAGGAATAAATAAGTTTAACACTGAGTGAATGATGACTTAGCTACAGACAAAATAAAGTAGAGGACTGGGATGGTTAAAATTTTAAAAGATAAAACAGACGGTTGAGGAACAAAGCAAAAATACAAGAATGCACTGATTTTTCTTCTACTCAAAAGACTTTTGAGAATTGAGATATTTGAGAATCGAGACAACTGAATCAAAGTATATACATAACAGAAAAGTGAGTTTTTGCCTGAGCTTGGCAATGAATGGCGCACGCATAAAGCTTTAAACAATGTTGCAAAATCTATTTGTTAAGAAAGGGGATGCTCTTGTGAAGAAAAAAGAGGTGAAATCACAAAACAACCCAAAAAGATTGCCCAACAACTCATAGATGCTCCACAGTTTTCCACAGCAGGTAACATCACCACTAAAACAGCACTATCGCATGCTATTGATAATTCTGGTTAAAACTAGGGACTTGAGTTTCCATCCATATAAATAGTACATAGCAAGGAGCTAAAATTTTCACCGACTACAAATGATGTAATCTTAATAAATTCAAGATTAAAAAGTTTACGCTTGGAATTTAAGGAAATGGGAATAGGAATAGCAATGTCAAAGTACTCCTCGTCCAATGGATATTGAAGTTAACACCTGAATTTTCCAAGAGGCCTGTGACAATAGATCAGGCTTTTCTTTAGTTGGAAAAGAAGAAGTAATAGTTGATTTGGAAAAAGGTCAATAACATAAGACAGTTTCTAAAAATCACTACCTTAGACAGATGTTTCTAAGGAAACAACCATAACTGACTTCAATGGATTTTCTGTTTGACCATTAAGGCTACATAGTAAAACTACCAAACTGGTAGAAATTGGACAGGAACTAACATTCTTAACTAATAAATCATGCTGATGTTTACTTCAAACAAATATAAATCACTTAATATAAACTAAAGGGTCACAACCGAAATATGGAAACCAGCATAACAGCATGCTATCTGAAACCCTACTAGTTGAATCTTGACCGTAGCTATGCACAAGACTAAGACATAAGGCAACAGCATTGTAACATGTGGCTAAATAGGATTATAGTAACAAGTAACAACCATCATAGAAAACTGACATGCACTAAATTAAATCAATTACTGAAAGATGGTAACATTAATCAACCATGCTGAAGGTCCCAAATGGATTTCCCTAGTCAGTATTCCTATCCCATTATATTCTTCCAATATGATACCATTTGGTCAAGAAAAAGTAACATACCAAGTAGAACTACAACAGAATTTAGGCTGGACCCAAGAAAGAAAATAACCACAAAATCTAGGTAGAAATTAAGGTTTCAGTTTTAAAATAAAGCTCTGTACATCATAAACATAAACAAACTGGGGCCTCAAACTTAGTATGGACTGAATTTAATCATATGCTAACAGAAAAGCTAAACCTTACTAAGCAGCTTCTGCTTCACTTAGTGGAGCACACTCAAGAGGAATCTTGAGTTTTGCTTTCACTTCCTTCAAATGTTTTACTTTGTCGTCGAGAGCCTGCAACTTGTTAACTAAGGAATCAACTCTGTCTAGATGTTCTTCCAGTACACCCATCTCCCCCATCCACTTTGCTTCAATATCTTTACAGTTCTTTTCAAAATCTCTAAAAAGTTCTTTCAACCTTACCCTTTCCTCCTCTTCCTTCTTCAGGCGTTCCTTTTCTAGTTCCGTCACACTCAAAACAAGACCGCCAGACCCAGGAACATCTTTGTAAAGTGGCTCATCAGCTTGTGGACAGCGTGCTCTATAGTCAGCAAAAGCCTTTTGTGTTTCTTTCACGGCCTTTCGGTAGCCTTCCACAAGGCTTTGCATCATATAAAGTTCCTTCTCAAGCCGATATACCTCAATCTGTCTTTTCTGAGTCTCTTCCATCTTTGCTTTATGCAAATGCTCAATCATGCCATCCCGCCTCTGTAACTCATCAAGCAAAACTTGTTGATTCATTGAAGATTCTTCAACAGCCTGATCTTTCGATGCATACATCATCCTAGCTTTCCCCATCCAATGTTCCATCTGTTCCATGCAGCCTTCAAAGTCAAGTGGCTTAGAACTCCATGGGCTATCATTTCTCAACCGCTTGTTGCTGCCATTTAGAGTATGATGGAAGTTATGATTATCCAGATCAATCTCTCTCTTGTGTCCATTACCAAAAAGTGATGACCCAGGAATCATTTGAGGATCATCCCTTGCAGAGAGGAAATCTCCTACTGAGTTATCATGGAGATCAATCCCAGAACTAAAAGGATTATGTGCTTCCATCCCTTGAATTGGACTCCTGACCCCAGAAGTTATTCCCTCCATAGGAAACTTGGGTGACAATTGGAACCCACCCTCATGTTCATCTTCTTCAACATCTTCATCCTCTTCTTCCTCCTCTTCTTCCTCCCCTTCTTCTCCCACATCCTCTTTCCCTTGGCTATAGTCCACCATACCCTTCATATCACTATTATGACATGGCCTCAAAGAAGGCTCCCCCACACAATTCTTCTGATCCAAAAGCCATATCCCCTGTTCTTCTTCCTTAGACTGCTCAAAATCCATTATTTGTTCCTCTTCATCCTGCTCTTTCTCCACTGGTAAAGTCTCAACATTATCCTCCTGCTTCAAACTCAACTCAATATTGTGTTCCTCCAACTCACGAACCTTGCTCTCTTCAACCCCACCCATTCTCACATCACCACTCCCATCCACCTCATCCCTTATCACCGCAACCTCTTCCTCCTCATCTTTTGCCACGCCCTCTTCCTCCTCATCCTTTACCACACCCTCTTCCTCCTCATCCTTTGCCACACCCTCTTCTCCTTCACCCTCCGCCTCCTCCACCGGAGTTTCCTCCAACAGCTCCTTGTGCTGAGACTTAATCAAATGCTGCAAATGTGAGGCATAGTAACAGTTCGCGGGATGAGGTGCCTTCAATTCCTTCTCTAACATGCTCCATATAAGTCCTGCCCAGTCAACCTTTTCGAAAGTCCCCTCCTTGACAAAGTTAATTTGCTGCATAACATCCTTTGTCATGATGAATGTATCATCATGCAAAAGCATCCAGTTTGAGACCAATTCATCAAGGAAATCAGTATCCTCTTTGTCAACTTCATCAACAGCAATGATAGGGACAGCACTAGCGGGATTCTTCTTCGGAAGCTTGAGAGCACGACCGAGTTCGGCGCGGTTCACCATCACCTTGATTTCATTAACATGACTGCACCTTTGAGTAGAGTTATAGCTAACAATAAGCTGAGCGAGTAGATCAGTGCGAATAGCAGAATCAAACTTGATCTGGACAAAACCCCATAGCCCCAGACGCTCCAGAAGGCTTTGGTGGCTGTCAAAGTCGAGAGCTTTAGCAGGTTTGAAAGGAATGGGTTTTAGGGTTTCGACAAGAGCCTGACATTTCTCCTCGAACCTTTTTTTCTGGGCTGCAGTTCGCTTATGACCAATTTTCTTCCGCTTATTTCCACGGCGAGCGGTGGTTGCAGGGGTTGGAACGTCGGGATCAGGATCGTCGGCGATTTGAGGATGATTTGGATCCTCCATGAGTGTGTCGTGATCTGGATTAGGGTTGGTGGGAATGCTTTCAATTTGGGGGTTTTTGAGGGGTTGAGAGGATTGAGGATGAGTGTGTGGGGTTGGTGGTGCTTCTTCTTCAGGGTTTAGGGTTTCGTTGGGAACATCGGCGATTGGGTTGGTCATGGCGCTATTGTGAGAGAAGAGAAAGGTGTATTTCAAACTCAAGGGTATGCGTATACAAAACTACCAACAACGTTTTCAAAATATTTTAGTAACATTGTCGGGAAAAAAAGTTGATTAGTAATTCATTGAAAAATATATATTTCGATTAAAATGAGGCTTCTCTTTTACTACCACTATATTTGAATTTTTATTTTTGAAATAACTAATTTTTTTAATTAAAATACCACAATAATCATATTTTCCCACAATTAATTAAAATATTCATATTTTAAAGTAAAAAATCATTGCAAAAAGGAGACGTCATTAATAATGAAGCATGCACTAAAAAATATATATGCAACATTTGTTATGGCGGATGCACCACCAAACCGTTAATTGGTCTTGTGCATGTGTCGTAGCTAGGGGTGTGCAAAAAAATCAGTTATCTATAATCAAATTGGTATTCAAATTGATCCACTTTAAAAAAACTAAATCAAATTCTAAAATAAAAATTTGAGTATCCATTTTGTTATCCAAATATAAACTGTTATCCATTATAAAAATTTGGTTTTGTTATTGGTTATCCAAATTTTACTATGCGTTAAATTTTTATATGGGTATATTTTCATGTTTTATCACATTATAAATTAATTTTAAATTTTAAATTTTTTTAAATTTTATAAAAATATTATTTTAAAAATAAAAATCAGATTTTTTTTCTTTTTATCAAAAATATTATATTTGGATTTTTTTTCAAAAAAATTATATTTGATATTTTTTTTCAAATAAAATTATTATTTTTTTCTAAATAAAAAAGATATTTTTTATCAAAAATATTTTGTATTTTTTCAGTAAAAAAATATTTTTTTAAAAAAAAAATTTGTTTTCAGAATATAATTTTATTTTTTTCAATTTTTTATATATTTTTTTTCTAAAAAAAATTGTT
Organism: Lathyrus oleraceus; assembly: GCF_024323335.1. Taxonomy (NCBI): domain Eukaryota; kingdom Viridiplantae; phylum Streptophyta; class Magnoliopsida; order Fabales; family Fabaceae; genus Lathyrus; species Lathyrus oleraceus. The sequence goes on along the minus strand of NC_066585.1, from coordinate 248,944,861 downwards.
TTTTTTATGTTTTTTAAATTTTAAAAGAAAAAATATTTTAAAACCTCATAAATTTTGTTTATGAACAACATGAGAGATTTTAGAAATTTGAACAATTTTTTGATGAATTATTTATTTTATGAATAATTATGATTTATAGAGATATGATTCATAATTATTTTATTTTATGACCGTTTTTATGTAACACATCATACTTTGGGATTATATTTGATCGAGATATTATTTGTGGTGATTATAAAAGTCAAATTTAAAGTAATTTTTTAAAATAAATATTTTCTTTATATAAAATAGTTTTATAATTGGTGAAAATGAAAAAGTTAGTTAAAAGAAAATAAAATTATTTTTGATATAAAATTAATATAGTTTTAAAAATTATTTTTTTTTATAAAATTGGTTTTGAAATTGATTTTTTTAAGAAAATAAAAAATTGGTTTTAAAGAAATTGATTTAAAACTGTTTTTTTTTAACTTTTTTTTTTTGAAAAACCGGTTTAAAACCGAACCGATCCACTTATAAACCGATTTCTAAAAAATAAATTGGTTTTATGAAAATGGTTTTAAGAACCAAATCGAACCATATATATGGTTCAATTTGGTTTTGTTCATGATCCATGCACACCCCTAGTTGTAGCCTAAAGATGAGGTGTCAGTAGCTCTGATGCTATATGTACTGGATTTTTTTTTTGTTTTTTAAATTAAATTTACAATTAATTAAAAGAGAAAAAAATTGTGAAAAAAAGTTAAATACTAATTTTATTTTATTTAAATTGAATTACACGCGGGAAAAATTTGTAAACTTATATTAACAATATGTTTGATCATAACGGCCACCAATTCCACACCCGCGACATTGTTTTTTATCGTTGAGGTCTCCCACAATTCTCTTAATGTGTTTGGTGTCTCCTAGGATTCACCTGAGGTATTTGGTGTGAGGTCCCTGGGGTAATAGTGTTATCCATGAAAGTTAGAATATTTTCCCAATTGTTGTCGTAATTGAGTTCGGTGTTCGTGTCGTTGTAGTTTGGTCGTGTTGATTGGGTTATGGATGGGCGGGTTGGTCGGTTGAATTAAGACATTGATTCATTTTGGAAACAAAGCAATGGTTGTTGTAGTGTTTGGTAGGCATGTGTTCGTTGGTGTTTTTGTAGTGTGATGTTTTGATGCTTTAGTGGTGTGATGTTTGGGTGTATGTTTGTTGGGTGCTAAGGTAGGATGTGATGGTATCATATGTCTCGTCGGTGCTATGGTAAGATGCATTAGTGGCATATAAGTCATGGTCTTAGTTTTGTGTTTATGTGTGTGGCATGAATTGGTCGGAGCTTGGGTGTATATGGTTTGGTAATTATGCTCGATTGGTTATTAGTATCGCACCTCGAAAAACACGATCTTTCCCAAGGCGCTCGCACGCTCGCGAAAAAAGATGTTCGAACAGAGTCGCCACCGAACTTTATTTATTCCAAAAAGAAAAGGGAAAATATCGATAAAATCCACGAAAAAACATAAAATGAAAATGGTCGTCGCAACCGAATTCGGGTTTAGGAGTCGGTTATGCAAGAGGAAGGTATTAGTACCCCTCACATCCGTTGTACTCAACAGGAACCTCTTGGTTAGATTTGCGATAGAGTGTTAACGTGATGTTAATTGTTTTCTTCGACTTAGTGAGCGAGAAAAAGAAAGAAATTGAGTTTTTTATTAAATGGGTGTTTTTTAACATTAATGTGTCTGACAAGATTTCACAATCCTGCTCCTACGTATCTCCAAGTGCTATGGAGAACTCAAGGCTATGTAGTTCTACTCTGAAAGAACTATTGGATTGATTGCTTTTAAAGAGTGATCCTTTAGACATATTGAGTGATTAAACATTTACTTGTTGCTCGCTCTTGGAGGCTGAAGTCTTTGTTTGTTTCACGTCAATATGATAAACATACTCGTTTTTAAAAAAGTTTTCAAAGTCGCGCAAGGGAGGAAAACAAGTTTGATTGATTTAGTGTTTTTGGGATGACGATTACTCGAATGGTCGAGTAACATTACTTGTATCCAAGTACTCGAGAAAATGAATAAAAGGTTTTAGATCATCTCCATTTTCATCCTTAATTGCAAAAAGATTTAAATAAGGTTAGTGTATTTTGGATAGATGGAAAATACTTGAATGACCGAGTAAGGCTACTCGTATCCAGGTACTTGGGGAAGGGAATAGAACGCTCTAGACCACCTTATTTTTCATCCAAGTTTAGTACAAAAATGATTTTGACTTAGGGTTTGATTATGAAAGTGTTTGGATATGACAGGGGTTTGGTCGAATTATAAGTTTTTTAACATATGACAATTGCTCGAGTGGCCGAGTAAGGTAACTCATATCCAAACAATCGAGAAGATGAATCCAAGACTCTAGATCATCTCTTTTTTCATCCTTTTGAAACAGTTTTTAAACATGATTAAGTAACTTGGATTTGATTACGGAAAAGACACTCGATGTTTGATCGAGGTTTTATTATTTTCGTTTGAACTGAAACACATGGAATGATTTGAATATTTTGAAAATAATGGAGAAGTGGATAGTGGAAATGATTCTTATTTGTGAAAATTGCTCGACGTTGGATCGAGTATTTGTTTTTTTTTTTAATGTTGATTTTAATCTTGAGTTAACAATCAAACTGACATAATAAAAATAAATGAAAACGATAAATTTATTACACAAATTACGAGAATGAGGGTACAATTTATTGAATGGAGATACAATATAATAATAATACAAGCTCAAAAGACAATTATAAATAAACGAATCTCGTTGTAAGAAAGCCCAAGAGAAAGTCGATGGACTCAAAGTAAAAATCAGAAATTTGAACTACATAACTTAGCATTATGTTAAGCAATCGTAAAGCGATTCATGTAGGAATCACCATATCTGAAGCCGGCCAACAAAACTTTATGCACTTAAGCAAATTCTAAAGTTAAATTGAATTTTTAACTCTAAAATTGACAAGCATCTATGAAAAACCGATGATTTAAGCGACAAAAAGAAATAAAATTAAACTAAAAGAATTTAGCGCTATGTTAAGCAATCGTAAAGCGATTCATGTAGGAATTACCCTATCTAAGGGCGGCCAACAAAACTTTATGCGCTGAAGCAAGTTTTGACATTAAATTGAGTTTTTAACTCTGAAATTGCAAGACATATGTGGAAAAAAAACTGATGATTTAAGCAACAAAAAAGAAACGAAAAAATTAAACTAAAATAATTTAGCGATTTGTTAAGAAATCGTAAATCGATTCATGTATGAATCACTCTATCTGAGGTAAGTCAACAAGACTTTATGCTTTTAACCGTTTCTGAAGTTAAATTGAATTTTTAATTTCGAAATTACAAGGCATTTGTGAAAAACCGATGGGACAATTAACTTGAATATTTTTTATTTAATAATTTAAAACAAATAATTAATTAATTAATTAATTAATTAATTAATATAACAATAATAATAAATAATAAATAATAATTATCAATAATAATCAATGTTAATAATGAGAATAATTGTAAATGACAATAATAAATAAATAATATTGATAGATAAATAAACAATAATCAATAATAAAATTAGCTCTAATAATTAAAAAATAATAATAATAATCATAATCAATAAAATAAATAATAATAATAATAATAATAAACAAAATAAATGATAATCGAATGGAAAAATGTGTCAATCGATTGACAACACTTTTATAACCATCCAATTGATTGGAACACTATGCTAATTGATTAGAAGATAGCTAATAAATTACAAAATCAATAAGGATATTACATTAATAACTTGTAACGACTCTATATTCAAACCTTCCTATTTGGATTTTTCAATCGATTGGAAATGAATTGTCTAATCGATTAGAGTTTTTATCAATTGATTAGATAATTAATTCGATCCATAACTTATTTCCTTTCTTGGTTTTTTCAACTAATATATAAGAGAGACATATCCTCACTTCAAACCACGCCACTTTCTCAAACATATGTCCCAACAAGTTTATATAGGTTCATCTAAGAAGCCCTAACCAACAAAGCATAGTTATTCATACTCATAAGAATCATAACTGGAGTAATAAAGAAAGTGTACATAAATTTTCAGTTTGGATTTTTCTTCAGGTGATTAAAACCTTTGTTCCAAAGCTTCAAAAATTGCTCCGCCTTTAAAAAACAATCACAAGAATGTCCACCTTTTTTGTCTTCTCTTTCTCCTATAAATAGCAAAAAAGAACATGTGGCAGAAAAAGCGAGTCATCGCGATAGGATGTAAAGACATCATGGCTATATCTCTTTGTTAGCTTTCATTTTCAAAAAGTTTCACCTCAATCTGAGTTACGAAACTCTATATATGATCAAATTACTGGACATACATCATGACGTAAATTATGCTGAAAATACTCGTTTATTCATAATTTCCTCACTTCTTAATTTTCTTCCTATTTCTTCATAAAACTTAAATATAATTAATCAAAAATCATCAAAAACATATGCAATTGCTTACTAAAATTACATGATGACAGTGTGTCATCAAGGATTCGTCTAGGGTGATTATGAAAATGTGAAGCATGTTCGCACTGTGAAATGGGATATCATATATAAGCCTGCAAATATGGGAGGGTTAGGAATGAATAATATTGAATAAATGAATAAGGCTTGCCTTCTTAAATTAGTTTGGAAGCTTAAGAATTGGGAAAATTCTATGTGGTGCCAATTAATGAAAATGAAGTATGATATAGACAATAATCAAGTTTGTGGAAGAATATTGTTATCATATGGTATGTTATGAATGATATGGTTTTTTGGGATATTGGAGATGATGAGAAGACCAATGCTTCGGATATCTGTTGGGTGAAACTAGGATTAAATCTTTTTAGCATGAGGAGTAACTTAGTTGATGCTCATCAGTTTGAGAGACTAGCTGACTCGGTGGATGAAAATGGGGAGAGAAAACTAGATTGGTTAGGTGGTGTACTTCCTCAAAAGATTTTGGATGATATGATGGCCATTCATCCTCTTAATATTGTTCAAGGTGATGATATTTTTGTGTGGAGAGGAACTAAAAATGTGTCATTCACTATTTCTAGTGCATACGAGGAAATTAGCTTGGCAAATAATAGTAGTTTTAATCTTGATATCTAAAACAAAATTTTAAAGTCAGGTGTTCTTGAGAGGATCAGAGTAGTTCTTTGGATGCTTAAACACGAGAGCTTGGTTATTAACCAGTAACTACACATGAAGCACCAAAGAGATCCCCTTTGCTCATATTGTCTTGTCACTGCAAAGACAATTATTCATATGCTACGTGATTGTGAATTACAAGAAATGTATGAATTTCAACAGTGAAAGATAACTTAGAAGTATTTCTTTAATTCAAATTTGTAGGATTGGATAAACTACAACCTTCAACACAATCTAGGATATGGAGATCAAAATGTTTAGAGAGATATATGGGCAACAACTTGTCATACACTATATCGTTTGGGAAGAATTAAATAGAGCATATGAATGATCATGTCTTTTCCAATAATTTAGCAGCAGAGATACACACAAAAGTCAAGAACTATCAAATGAGTATTGGCCTCCAATAAAGAATTACTAATTGACAGCATCTCACTCAACATATCAAGCGGTATTCTCTAATAGAAGACTAGATAAGACCTAATACAGATGGAGTTGTCAGAGGAATTAGGAAAGCAGACTGTGGTGGATTTCTTAGAGATAACATTGGCGGATAAACTGATGGCTTTTCAAGAAATATATGAACTTGTGTAGGAGGAGTTGCGGGGAGCTCTAGGGGGGTCTATGAAGGCTTGAATTTTACTTTTGCTAGATGGCACAAAAAGATGGAACTTCACATTGATAGCAAATAGGTATGTATAACTCTCACAAAAAATACCATTAGAATAAGTATTGGTCGGGGGTTGTTACAACAATGTAAGCTCACGATTATTCGCGAATGGAAAGTTCAAATTGATCATATATACCAGATAGCGAATAATCAGTGGCAGATTCATAAAAAATTTATTCGATGGGGCAAAAAGATTCAATTTTTTAATAATCATTTTTTTTATAAATGACTTAAATATTATATATATTTTAAAAAACTTAATGTAAATAATGCTAAGGAAGGTTGACTTAATTGACAAGGAGTCAACTCACACATCTAGAGAGTTCCAAAAGCCTAACTCACATAATTTTTTTTGTAACAAAAAAATTATATATTACCTATACTTGAAATTGTTTAGGTTACTAAATAATCTCACGTTACTTGAGAATCAAGACTAAGACCAATTTATATACAAAACTCACACTCCTCGATTCAATTAGATGTATTTTTAAAAGTAAAAATTTATGACAAATTTTTACATAAAAAATAAACAATATAACGTAATCACAATTACACAAACTTAAGGTTGATTATAATAAATATAAAAATGATGTAAGTTTTAATCAAATCATTTAACACACAACATATTTAATAAAAAAACCATGTTAGAATAAAAATATTATTCTTAAAATATTCAGGCCGTATACGTGTCTAATAACTATTTGTCAATAAGTGTAACTTTTGTTTTGTAACGAGATTAAACAATTAAAATATTAGCATATAGAAAAGTAGGTCACTCAACAAAATTCTTGTGGGGGCAAGTGCCCATAATTTCAACATGTACAACTGCTCCTGCTAATAATTGTGGGGATGTTATGGCTATCCTGGGTTTAGTAAAAAGTCTACTTATAAAAAGATTTATATTGAAAAAATAAAATAATTAATTTTATATTTTTATTAAAATTAATATATAATTTTTAAAATAATATCCTTTTTATTTGATTTTTAACAATATTTTTAATTATAAATTTTTAAAAATAATTATATGCATTTTCATATTTTAAAGACTATTAACTCACATGATTTATGAAAAAAAAATTGATTTACTAAAGTAGAAGAAAAGTATAGGTTTTTCAAAACAAAAACAGAAAAGGGAGAAAATAGAAAGAAGAATGTAAGACAAGGTTGATCCAGATCCGTAGTGTGTAACAGTTGTTTCAGTTGCAAAACACTTTTCATCTTCACTCTTCAAAGTTTCAAACACACTCTCTCTTTTTCTGCGCCTCTTCCATTTCTCTCTTCAACAAACAAACAAACTCAGTTACCACCATGCCCACAAGAGAAACCTTCATTTTTTCGTGGCATTTCCCCCTCTTTCTTCTTCTTATCCTTTCTCCGTTTTGCGGCGGCTCCGGTGGCGGCGACGCTACAAAACAGGAGCTATGGTGCGTGGCCAAAAACAACGCGGAGGATGCCGCTTTGCAGTCGGCACTGGACTGGGCATGTGGTGCCGGTGGAGCAGATTGCCGACCAATCCAGAACGGAGGACCGTGCTACGATGTTAACAGTGTGCAGAATACGGCGTCGTTTGCTTTCAATGATTATTTTCTCAAGAACGGTTTGACTGATGATAGCTGCAATTTCAGTAACAATGCTGCTGTTACTTCCTTGGACCCTAGTCAGTCATTTCCCTCTCTCTCTCTCTCTGCTTTATTCTTGTTTTGTTTTTTATTTGGGGATTTCTGAAATGCATGCAATGTAGCTGTTAAGGATGAATAAAAATTGTGTCTTTGAGGGTTTCCGGAAGATTTTTTTATTTGTTTTATTCTGCAGAATTTTTACTCTATTCTGGGTTTTTGATTTTCAGGTCATGATAAATGCAAGTTCCCATCTGGGTAAGTGCTTTGTAATTTAGGTTTTCTTAAATTAATTTAGGTAATCTTTTAATAATGTTGTAAAATTGACTTTTAGGGTGTTTTGTTTGAGTGAGTTGATCTATGATTGAGGCTATTTTAGATGGAAATTGATTTAAAGTAATGAATGCATCTCTATATCTGCGGTGAGTTTAGCAGAAGAATCACTCTTGAGCTACTGATATTTTGCAAAAAATCACAATGTCACATGAATATATTGAATTGTGTTGATTGGTTTTTATTGACTTGTAAATTTTCTTTCATGGCAAAATCAGCAAATGTAGTCTGTTATTGGACAACAAAACACAAGCTGATACTGATACATGTTGTGAATTAAGCTGACATTTTAAGTTTAATATAATGGAACTTCAAGGTTTGGATCTTAGTGTATGGAGATTGTTGATTGTGAATGTTTAACCGGAGTCCCATTTTTTGTGAAGCAGTTTGGCAGTGATCAATGGAAGTTCTACTGAATCAACACCATCACATTCTACTGGATTGGGACCTAGTGGAAATGTGAGCGGATGCAGTAAAGCTTCTTGGAGGTGGTGGTTTTGGCTCTCGGGCACTACTCATTTGCTGCTCATGGTTTCACTTTATGCATAATAGCAGCAGGTGAAAATAGGCCATGATTGGATGAAGGAATGGCAAGAGAAAAAAAAGCATTCCTCATAGTTCAGGCTGCACAGGTTAGAAATTTTAGGAATATCAAACCGAATGTTACTATCAATGTAGAGCGGAAGTGATGAATATAATGCTTCTGTTTTTGAATATGTATCTTTGCTGGTCTGTTTGAAATTAAAGTAGACCAAATTTGAAAGAGATTTGTGCTTGGTTGCAATTACAGTTTTTGTCAAATCTGTAGCTTTTCTGGTCTGTTTTCAGGTAAGTGTTTTTATATATGCTACAGTATTTCTATAAGAAAAGATAAAATAAAGTCAAGCGGTTAGATACAAGCTACAAGTTGTTTTTAGAAGTATTGCTTCTCCCCAGGCATTAGTTTTGAAATTAAAGTAGTCCAATTTGCAGGAGAATTGTGCTTGGTTACTACCATTTTTGTTAATCTTGAAGATTTGGCTTGAGTCATTGCATCTTTAACAAAAGGAAGTTCATTCTTAGTTTCCATAATGCAGTAAATCCATGTTAGTATATCACATGATCTGATCTGATTGGTACACAAAACTTTGCTGGTGTAGATATGTCATGCGATTTAGTGAGCAGTGACAGACCAGCACTCGTGGCCAAACAATTTTCACGGGCCTAATTTACTGTAGTAATTTACGAAGAATATGAATAACCTATGGTTCAAAATCAAATGATTTGGATTTTGAAAAAGAAATTTTTTCCTCCCCTATGTTCTTAAATATCTCTCAGGTTTTGGAATTTACCTTTGTCTGAATCACAGTCTGAATGACAAAAATTCTGATACTATTTTAAATTGTATATGTTGGGTAATTCAGATCTGCAAAATCATAAACAATACCAGAAAGAAAAAGAACAGGATCATAAATAAAAAAAATTATTTTAAAAATTGTGTATTGAATTTTGTTATTTTTTTAAGACAAATTTTCTATTTATAGGCTTGTTAACATGTGCCATTCCCTTAGGGTAAGGGCAAAATAATGTTGAAGTTCAACAAAATATCTTTGCATGTATAAAACATATTTAGTTTACTAATCCTCTTTTACTAATTGTTGCTAACATCCGTTGCATAATCAACATTTATGCGTATCTTTTAGCTACCACAGTTTTAGGTTCTCCATCAAGTTTATTATACTCACTCTTGCAAAATATAGAAAAACTCATGCTTCTGATTTCCTTTAGCGTTTTTGTCCCCATGGTGTAGTAGGTTGTAATGAACAACAGTCTTTTAGAGTGTTTGGAACAAATATAGGCAGTTCAATGGATAGTTGTGTAGAGAGTAAGGAGAGCAAATCCAGGAGGACGAGTTTGAATCTACGGGATCTCTCTTATTTATTTTTAAAGGAAGAAATTTCAGCTACTAAACTATTAAAAAAATTGCTTTACTTGCACAAATGATTTTGAACAACGTATTCAATACATTTGACTCAATGATTTGAGTGTGAATGATCGTTGTAATTAAAAAAATGTTTTACTAAACTTAAATATGTTCAATAAAACTAGAATTGTTTTTAAAAAAAAAATATAACTTCTCAATATTATAAAAATTGAAGTAGTAAAATAAAGTTGTTTAATGAATTGTAAATACTAATTATTATATTTCACAATTTTATGTTAGAATTTGGTTAATATTTTGTATTTTATTAGTTAATAATGCAGTGAAGTTGGTTAATACGGTATAAGTAAAATAATATATATATATATATATATATATATATATATATATATATATATTATTTTATTTTTGATTATTAATAAATCTTATATTTGTGTTACAGATATGATTTTTTTTTTCTATTTTTTTATAAATAATATTTTTTTTATTTAAAAAAATTGAAAAATAAAAAAACATGTTCACCATATAGATACTGTGAACAACACATAAGTGAATGAATGTATTGATATCATTTGTTGGTTGTCTCATTTCTTGAAAATGACCTTTTTAGTGTTAGGTGTTAGGCCTACACCTCATGCACGAGTAAAAGCAACATTCATCTCCTTGAGTTATTTTCCTTATCTATTCATGTCAACATAATCCTTCATTTTTGAAGGTGCGAGAAACACGGGGGTTGAATTGAGTTTTTGGATTAAATTTTTTTTGTCATCCAATATATCAAACAAAAACGATAAAGATAAAGATATGAACACAAGTATTTTTATCCCGGTTCACCGTTAACTAGGCTACTTCCAGTCAACTAACCTGAGTGATTTTGTGTTAGAAAAAGACTTAATCCAGTAATCCACTATTAGTTGGGGTTTTCGACGTGATGATGTGGATGATGAGTCAACGAATTGAAGACAAGTTGAGTACTGCAAAGAAGGCACTTCGATAGAAGAAAAGAAGTAAGAACGAAAAAGGAAGAAAAAGTTTATGTGGGAATAGAAGAGGGCTTTGACAGGTGAGATGTTTCAACAAAGTTTGTCCCCAAGATCCTGTCGACACCCAAGACTGGCTCTAAGAAGCTAGTTGAAGTCCCTGTATACGATGTGTGATCTAGGGGACTTAGTGAAAATTCATGCAAGATGAAAAGCTATTTCGCTCGACCAGAGGCAGTTGAGGAATAAAATGAGGCTAAATAACTGTCTTTCAGCCTTATCCAAGACAAGAAACGCGTGGAAGCACATCTGGAGACGATTTTGCATGTAGGAAGAACATGGCGAGTGGGGAAGAAAGACCCGTTAAAAAGTAGTTATTTAGTTTTACTATAAATAAAGATTGTAACTTAGGAAAACCCGTGTGTTGAAATTACTGCAGAACTCACTTACTCAAAGTATCAGTGTCAAAGAGAGAAAAAAGTGAATTTGAGTGCAAATGTACGTTCATACACCATTTTATTTATCAAAGTATTTTACTTATATATGTTTTTACTTGCTTTTTTTCCATTACTTAGTCGAAACATAGCAAACATTTTACGTCTTGTTCTTCATTTGTTCTAAGAGCTATTTTTAAAACAAAACTCTTGAGTGTTTATGCAAACACTACACACGATAATCACAACTTTTGCACGTATGTCCTGGGATCAATCTAGTCGATCCCGCGAGTGACCATGTTTGGGAGGACTAGCGGTTGTTTTCCAAATTCACAGGTAAACATCCACCTGATTACAACCACAAAAACTAATCGTCAATGTCTTCTTGAGAGCCTGACCAACCCAGTCGCTCAAGGAAATCAACTAAAAGACAACATGTCTAAGACTTCTTGAGTATTCAGACTAACACTAGTCACTTAAGGACTTAATTCAAGGTTAAGAATAAAGTATTGTGTTTACAATAGTGATTTTCAAATAAGCAGATAGCAGATACAATGAAGATCAAATGAATACACTTAAATTGATATACAATGAAAACTCTAAGCGTTTCTATCTTTTCTTTTCTTTTATGCATATAAGATTTTCCTTTGTTCGTGTGCTTTGTTGCTTCTCTCTTTGAGTTTTGGTGTTGTAGCTTCGGAGAGATGAAGACTCACACACACACACATACATACACACACACACACACTTTCTCTTTCTCTCTCTCTCTCTCTCACACACACACACACACACACTTTCTCTTTCTCTTTCTCTCTCTCTCTCTCTCTCTCTCTCTCTCTCACACACACACACACACACACACACACACTTTTCCATATTTTTTACTCAAAATATATAGACAATAGATTCGTTGAAGGGTATAATAGGATTTGGCCTTAAAGTATCAATTGTATGAATGACACTTCATATGCAACAGTTGAGTGGCGCTTGCAGCGGAGAGTTGGTGATGATAGGACGTGAGAAGATACTATAGTACATAGTGTTGGTGTAAGCCGTATAGGCCAATACTTTTGGTACTTGTATCGAATTATTTATTAATAATAAAAGGCTTTTTTCTTTATTATGTTTGTTTAATAAAGTCCCTAGAATAGATAGTCCGTTTAATGTATCAAGTGTGACTTAATCATGAGATCACATTAAACATAAGGACATTATTCTTAAACTATCCATAGTCGAGCTTTATTGTGAAGTGGGATAACATTAAAGCATTAAGACTATTATGTATATAGACTGATGATCACATCTCATGGATCATGGATAAGGAGTTATCAAGTCTTAAACATAGGTATGAATATTAAGAGTAATATTTATACTGGATTGACCCGCTATGAGAATACTATATAGAATGTTATCTAAAGTGTCATAAGTTATTCTCATGGTGATAATGGTGTATACCACCCTTCGACCTGAAACCACTATGGACCCTAGATGTAGAGTCGAGTGCCTTATTGCTGATCAAACATTGTCCATAACTGGATGACCATAAAGACAGTTGATGGGTACTCCACGAAGCATGCTAAGGGACATGAATGACTTAGATGGAATTTGCCCATCCTGCGTAACGGGATAAATGTCTATGGGCCCAATATTGAAATGGACAAGGATGACACGGTCTATGCCTTGTGTTCAATATAAACATAAGGGCAAAAGGGTAATTGTACACATAAGTATTATCACAAAAGGATTTGTCAGATCACATGATATTTTCGTGTCTTGGGTAGCAGTGATGTGTTTCTAGATACCGCTTACTGTTTATTATGTTAAATACCTGATTTAATATAATTGCCAATGCCGCGAAAACCTACAGGGTCACACACAAAAGAACGGATTGATGAAAGGTAGAGTAACTAAGGAATACCATAATATACAGTGCCCTTAAGTGAATTGTAGAACATCGTAAGGTACAGTGTACTTAAGTAGAATACGAAATATGGTAAGGTACCACGCGCTTAAGTGATTTTGGCATATTATAAGATATGGGCCACATACACTTGAGTGAGCTTTTTAGCTTGCAGCCCATACAAGTGGTTCTATAAATAGAACCCTTGCATAGAAGCATTTGTGCAGTTGCAATTTCGTTTCTCTTTCTCTCTCTCTCTCTCTCTCTCTCTCTCTCTCAAAGCCTTCATTCGTAGCAGCTAGCACTGAGATTGAAGGAATCCATTCGTGTGGACTGAGTAGAGGCGTTGTCATCGTTCAATGTTCGTGATCGCTCTGTAGATCTGCAATAAAGGTTACAATCTCCATAAGAGATAACGATTCTATCACTGATCATGCCCATTCGTAAGGATCATTAAAGGAGAATTTTTAAATTCCGTTGCGTTTTGGATCGCTCTTCTCCTTCAGTGGTATCAGAGCCACTTATGAAACCATGCATCTGATACCTGTTTATTTTCTGCATTTTCTGTATTAATACGATTAAAAGATAAAATGAATCAAAGAATAAACGAGTAATTAAATTTGGCATCATGTGTGTACGATTTGGATGATTGATGTTGACTATGCTTCAAAATCCGACATTAGTATGGTGAAGCAGCGATACATCGATCGTCCATAGGTTATGCAATTGAGATCGATCAAGTTATATATATGATATAAGTAATCCTGATGCAAAATACGGTATATATGATATACTGTTTCTATTTCGTTCATTCAAACACTTAATGGTTAATTTCCTTTGAGCGATCAATGGTCGTTTGCTTCTTGATCCGACATTAGTATGGTGAAGCAATGATGTGTTGATAAATCATGCTGAATCAACAATCGAGATGTCTTTGACGGTCTGAAATTGGTGCTTTAGGGTTAATGACGACACAAGGGTTATGTTGTCAAAGAGTTATGCGATTAGGATTGTGACTGCGCAAGAGTTGTGCCTTAAAGTATCAAGTGTTGATGCGAAAAATGACATCGATTTCAAATGAATTGTTCATTAAAATTTTCGGCGCGGGGCGCTTCCCCCTTGACCCCCGTCCGCTGATCGCTCAGCGGAACCACCGTCCGTTGACCGGGCAGCAGACCCCCGGCTAACTCTACGTAATGTGATTGGTCGCCGAAATTTAATTTGATTTTAATTAATTAAAAGAATTAAAATTAATAATAATAATAATATGTTTATTATTATTGTCTTGTGGTGATCGGTTATGGCCTTAGTTTTCCTTTATTTTGTTTTGGTTTTTTAAAATACGACCTACGTGTCGTGCCTCTCTTTTAATCTCTTAATGTAACTTCTTTTCTCATCTCACTCCCTCGTATGTAAAACAGGTTTCTTTTATGTAATTTAATGTTATGAAGAAAGAAAGGAATTCAATATCAAAGGAGGACAACCTTGAAGATCTTGCTTGAAGAAGCTTAGATCGTTATTAGGTTAGCTTAGGTTCTCTCATTAGCTTGGGAGAACAATTGCGCTAGGGGCCATAATTGTTTCATTATGTATGTTGATGTATGTGAATGCATGTTGATGCATGTGAGAGACGATTTATATGATAAATAAGCCGGTGAGATCAGAATAATTGCAAATTCTCTCAAATTAAATATTAAGTTTATGCTTTCCAAGTTTTAGCACTCATCAAGACTAGTATCGGATAATGTAGGTTTCGCCTACGCGAGGTGCATGTTCTATATTATTAAGGTGCGATGGGATAATTGTAATATCCAATTACTAAAATAATGGGTCAAACTTAACTAAACAAATTATAATAAGATTATATATGTTTAGAAGCAAGAGTTGGAAATGATCCATGTGATGGATTGGAATAAGGAGTTATTCACCCAACTAAAATATTCGAGAGTTGTATTAGATACAATTGAAAGGAGTTCATACCTAAATAACCTAGTTTTGTGTAATCCGCCTACGCGGA
Source organism: Lathyrus oleraceus (assembly GCF_024323335.1). Lineage (NCBI taxonomy): Eukaryota > Viridiplantae > Streptophyta > Magnoliopsida > Fabales > Fabaceae > Lathyrus > Lathyrus oleraceus. The sequence goes on along the minus strand of NC_066585.1, from coordinate 248,929,794 downwards.
CTTAAAACAAAGTGAAATATGGATCTCGACCCACTAGAAAATCTTCCAACGGGATTTTCCGAATCAAATGGTGAGGGTCATTTGTTTTGAGTAAAATAGTGGGAGCATATTTAATTAAAGGCCTAATTAAATATGTTATTGATACTTATATTTTCATTATTTTCATGTAGATTACCATGACAACAAACACCTCTAACAACATTTTGCGATCAATCCTTGACAAGGAAAAATTGTCAGGGACAAATTTTCTGGATTGGCACCGAAATCTGAGGATTGTCCTCAAACATGATAGAAAGCTATATGTCTTGGAGAAACCTGTTCCTGGAGAGGAACCTCCTAGTTTTGCACCTAAGGTAGAAAGAGATGCTTATAAGAAGCATGTCGATGATGCCAATGAAACTGCTTGTCTCATGCTAGCTACCATGAACTCAGAGTTGCAAAAGCAACATGAGAACATGGCAACGTTCGATATGATCGAACACCTGAAGATGCTCTATCAAGAGCAAGCAAGGCATGAAAGGTTTGAAGTTTCAAAAGCCCTTTTTCAAGGCAAGTTAGCTTAGGGAGCCCCTGTAGGTCCCCATGTCCTCAAGATGATTGGGTATGTGGAGAACCTCGAGAGGTTGGGTTTTCCCCTCGGAAAGGAACTTGCGACTGATTTGATCTTGCAATCATTTCCAGATAGATTAAGTCAATTTGTCCTAAATTTCAATATGAATGATATGGACAAATCTCTTTCTGAACTGCTAGCCATGTTAAGAACTGCTGAGCAGAATCTGAAGTCAAAAGGGAAGTCCATTCTGATGATCGGAAATGGAAAGAGACAGAAAAAAATACCCACCAAGCAGGGTGATAAAGGGAAAGGCAAGGAAGTTGCCAAACCCAAACCCACTGTTGCTGCTTTGAAGCCTAGTGGAGGCATAACAAAGGAAGGCACCTGCTTCCATTGCGGTAAGACCGGACACTGGAAGATAAACTGCCCAAAGTACCTGGAAGATAAAAAGAATGGAGTAAAGACTTCAACTTCAAGTATTTTTGTTATTGAAATTAATTTATCTACTTCTGCATCATGGGTATTAGATACTGGATGCGGTTCTCACATTTGTACCAATGTGCAGGGGCTAAAAAGGAGTAGAGATTTGGCAAAAGGTGAAGTTGACCTATGAGTTTGCAATGGAGCAAAGGTTCATGCTTTAGCCGTAGGAACTTATGTATTGACTTTACCTAGTGGTTTAATAATTCAGTTAGAGAACTGTTATTATGTACCTGCAATTAGCAGGAATATTATTTTCGTTTCTTGTTTGGACAAGTTTGGTTTTTCATTTATAATAAAGAACAATTGTTGCTCAATTTATTTGAATGATATATTCTATGCTGCTGCACAAATGAACAATGGACTATATGTCCTTGATCTTGAAATGCCTATTTATAACATTAATACTAAAAGGATGAAACCTAATGAGTTAAATCCAACTTACCTTTGGCATTGTCGATTAGGCCACATAAATGAGAAACACATTTCCAAACTCCATAAAGATGGACTCTTGGACTCTTTTGATTATGAATCATATGAGACATGCAGATCTTGTTTAATTGGAAAGATGACAAAGTCTCCATTCACAGGAAAAGGTGAAAGAGCTAATGATCTTTTGGCCCTCATACATACTTATGTATGTGGACCACTGAACATACCGGCCAGAGGAGGTTTTCAGTACTTCATCACATTTACTGATGATTTCAGTAGATATGGTTATGTGTATTTAATGAAACACAAATCAGAGTCCTTTGAAAAGTTCAAGGAATTCAAGAATGAAGTACAAAACCAACTAGGTAAGAATATTAAAACTCTTCGATCAGATCGAGGTGGTGAGTATTTAAGCCTAGAGTTTGATGACCATCTGAAAGAGTGTGGGATCTTATCCCAACTTACTCCTCCTGGAACACCCCAATGGAATGGTGTATCTGAGAGAAGAAATCGATCCCTGTTAGACATGGTCCAATCTATGATGAGTCACGCCGATCTTCCAAACTCCTTTTGGGGACATGTTCTATTGACAACAACTTACACACTTAACCGTGTTCCATCCAAAAAGGTTGAGAAGACACCATGTGAGATATGGAGTGGTAAAAAACCACATATGTCTTACATGAAGATTTGGGGTTGCGAAGTTTATGTGAAACGACAAATTTCAACTAAGCTTGAGCCCAAGTCTGACAAATGCTTATTTATGGGGTATCCTAAAGAAACAAGAGGGTATTACTTCTACAATCCTTCTGAGGGCAAAGTGTTTGTCGCTCGAACTGGAGTTTTCCTAGAAAAGGATTTTATTTCCAAAGGAATCAGTGGGAGGAAAGTAGAGCTTGAAGAAATTCAAGAATCACAAAGCATCAATACACCTATGAAGGAATTAGAGCAGGAAACACAAGTAGTTGTGGAAGAGCAACCTGCTCAAGTAGAACAAGACCAGCGTAGGTCAAGCAGGATACGTCACCAACCTGAGAGATATGGATATCTCATAACTGATCAAGGTGATGTATTACTCATGGATCAAGATGAGCCTGTGACCTACCAAGAGGCCATAACTGGTCCCGAGTCTGAGAAGTGGGTAGAAGCCATGAAATCTGAAATGGATTCCATGTACACAAACCATGTTTGGACCTTGGTAGAGCCTCCTGTAGGAGTTAACCCTATAGGATACAAGTGGGTCAAAAAGACGACTGACATGGATGGTAAGGTACATACCTATAAGGCAAGACTGGTTGCAAAAGGATATAAACAAATTCATGGGGTTGACTATGATGAAACCTTTTCACCAGTTGCAATGCTTAAATATGTTCGGATTTTACTTGCTATTGCTGCATATCATGATTATGAAATATGGCAGATGGATGTCAAAATTGCTTTCCTTAATGAGAATCTTCTTGAGGATGTGTACATGACACAGCCTGGAGGGTTTGACATACCAGAAGAAGCCCAAAAGATATGTAAGTTAAAAAGATCAATCTATGGATTGAAGCAAGCTTCCAGAAGCTGGAATCTTCGTTTTGATGAAACAGTAAAACAATTTGGATTCATCAAGAACAAAGATGAGCCTTGTGTCTACAAGAAGGTTAGTGGGAGCATGATCGTTTTCCTGGTATTATATTTAGATGACATATTACTCATTGGAAACGATGTCCCTACCCTACAACAAGTAAAGTCTTAGTTGGGGAAATGTTTTTCTATGAAGGACCTAGGTGAAGCAGCCTATATATTAGGAATCAGAATTTATAGAGATAAATCACAAAAACTGCTTGGCCTAAGTCAGAGTACATACATAGACAAAGTGCTGATACGCTTTAATATGCATGATTCCAAGAAAGGATTCATACTTATGCAACATGGTCTGTGTCTATCAAAAACATAATCCCCTTCAACTAAGGAAGAAAAGGATTGCATGAATAAGATTCCATATGCATCTGCAATAGGATCTATCATGTATGCCATGTTATGTACTCGACCAGATGTCTCGTATGCTTTAAGTGCAACGAGTAGGTACCAATCTGATCCTGGTGATGCTCATTGGATAGCTGTCAAGAATATCCTTAAGTATTTGAGAAGGACTAAAGACTCATTCTTGATATATGGAGGTCAGAAAGAGCTGGCTATAATTGGATACACCGATGCTAGTTTCTAGACAGATAAGGATGACTTTAGATCACAATCTGGTTATGTGTTTTGCTTAAACGGTGGCGCTGTGAGCTGGAAAAGTTCAAAGCAAGACACAGTTGCTGATTCTACAACCGAGGCCGAGTATATTACTGCCTCAAGTGCAGCAAAGGAAGTTGTTTGGATCAAAAAGTTCATTAGTGAACTTGGCATAAATCCTAGCATTGTGGATCCCATTGGTCTCTATTGTGATAACAATGGTGCCATGGCACAAGCTAAGGAGCCTAGATCTCACCAACGATCCAAACACATACTTAGGCGTTATCACCTCATTCGAGAGATAATAGATAGAGAAGATGTGAAAATATGTAGAGTACCTACACTTGACAATATTGTTGACCCACTGACAAAGCCTCTTGCGCAGTAGAAGCATGATGACCATACTAGATCTATGGGTATTAGAGGTATGCCTGATTGGCTATAGTGCTAGTGGGAGATTGTTGGTGTAAGCCCTAGAGGCCAATACTTTTGGTACTTTTATCGAATTATTTATTAATAATAAAAGGCTTTTTCTTTATTATGTTTGTCTAATAAAGTCCCTAGAATAGATAGTCCGTTCAATGTATCAAATGTGACTTAATCATGAGATCACATTAAACATAAGGACACTCTTCTTAAAGTATCCATAGTTGAGCTTTATTGTGAAGTGGGATAACATTAAAGCATTAAGACTATTATGTATATAAACTGATAATCACATCTCATTAATCATGGATAAGGAGTTATCAAGTCTTAAACATAGGTATGAATATTAAGAGTAATATTTATACTGGATTGACCCTCTATGAGAATACTATATAGAATGTTATGCAAAGTGTCATAAGTTATTCTCATGGTGATAATGATGTATACCACCCTTCGACCTGAAACCACTATGGACCCTAGATGTAGAGTCGAGTGCCTTATTGCTGATCAAAAATTGCCCGTAACTGGATGACCATAAAGACAGTTGATGGGTACTCCACGAAGCATGCTAAGGGACATGAGTGACCTAGATGGAATTTGTCCATCCTGCGTAACGGGATAAATGTATATGGGCCTAATGTTGAATTGGACAAGGATGACACGGTCTAAGCCTTGTGTTCAATATATACATAAGGGCAAAAGGGTAATTGTACACATAAGTATTATCACAAAAGGATTTGTCATATCACATGACATTTTCGTGTCTTGGGTAGCAGTGATGTGTTGCTAGATACCGCTTACTGTTTATTATGTTAAATACCTGATTTAATATAATTGCCAATGCCGCGAAAACCTATAGGGTCACACACAAAAGGACGGATTGATGAGCGGTAGAGTAACTAAGGAATACCGTAATGTACAGTGCCCTTAAGTGAATTGTAGAACATCGTAAGGTATGGTGTACTTAAGTAGAATATGAAATATGGTAAGGTACCACGCGCTTAAGTGATTTTGGCATATTATAAGATATGGGCCACATACACTTGAGTGGGCTTTTTAGCTTGCAGCCCACACAAGTGGTTCTATAAATAGAACCCTTGTGTAGAAGCATTTGTGTAGTTGCAATTTCGTTTCTCTCTCTCTCTCTCTCTCTCTCTCTCTCTCTCTCTCTCTCTCTCTCTCTCACTCACTCAAAGCCTTCACTCGTAGCAGCTAGCACTGAGATTGAAGGAATTCGTTCGTGTGGACTGAGTAGAGGCGTTGTCATCGTTCAACGTTCGTGATCGCTTCGTTGATCTGCATCAAAGGTTACCATCGCCATAAGAGGTAACGATTCTACCACTGATCATGCCCATTCGTAAGGATCATTAAAGGAGAATTTTTAAATTCTGCTGCGTTTTGGATCGCTCTTCTCCTTCACATAGTACAGTTTTTTGAAGATATGACATGTCCGTCTTTTTAAGTGTATATATTTTTAATTGTACTTTCTTTGAATATATTTTCTTGTCATAATCAGAGGCTTCATATGAGAGATGAAGTGAAGCTTGATCAGAGTCCAGATTATAGATGATGTAGACTACAAAGTCTATTCGAAGTGAGGCTTGAAAGTATCAGAGTCCAAAGTAATTCTGAATAAGAAATACATAAGCATTTACTGGTTTGTTCAGATGCTTAAACTGTTTAGAAGTATATATATTTTGTTCCTTGGCTTTTATTCAAAGACTTCTAATATGATTTGATGAAGCTTGAGTAGAGTTCAGAGGCTTGGTCTATCAGTCTTTTGTCAGAACCATTATGAATAATTCCTTGCAAGAGTGTTGGCTTTGATAAACCCGAACCTTGACTTAGCTTTAAACACACTTTTGTATTCTTCCTTTTGTTCAGAGTGTGTCTTCACTTTAAAATCTACTATCATTTTTCTTCAGACTTCGTTTGCATTCAGATTTGACTTCTTTAGAGTCTGAATCTGTTTTCTTTTATCTGTGCCCTTCAAAAATATAGTTAGAGTATACAATTATTCTCTACACTTTATTATCATAAAAACTTAAGGATAGTTGTAGAACCAAACTTGTTCCGACAATTTTATCCTTGCTAGTTCTCCCAAACCATAAGGAAACTCGAAAGTACACTTCACATTGTCTAGAGATTTAAATCTAGATGCACAAAATGCTAAGAAAATATCATAATACAACAAATATCTTCATCAGAAACACATCTAAATCAAGTAAACATTTGTCAAAATTAAAACCTCTATACACACCTTTTGACAATTGAAAGGAGTGATATGTCATTTGGACCTCCTGGAAAACCATCTGGTGCAACAACATTATGAGTATAAATGAAAGAGAGTAGCGGTTGCATCATCATGGGTTAAATATACATGACCACAGGAACACAATCCCTCACCAGCACGAGAAGTTTCTCCAACTACTCACGAGGATTTAGTTTTCTTCCTCTGGATTGAAGCATGTTGAGACAAATGACCACGTATTTATCTTTGTTGTTCGTCATATATTTTTCTATAATCAAACAAGATAAGACATATCATAATCACAATATTAGTGTACACTTTAAAAATCAATAAACATAATGATAGACAATATGATAAGTAATTTGGATTTTGTTATCCATATACATGATTTGGATTTTGTTATTCGTATATATGGTTCAAATTTTTAAATTCAGATCTATAAACTCAGAACAGAAACACACCATGCATGAACCATAGCCCTCAAATGACTTAGATTCAAACCAAAATTAAGTAGGAGAAACAATGCATTACATTTGTATTGGATGAAACTTAATGTAGTTTAACTAGAATGTATTATAGAATTGCATTACATGCATCAAAATTAAAATAAATAAATTAAAACTTACTATATGTGACAGGTAAAGGTGCTTGTCTTGAATGTAATGGAGTAGAAGTTGACGAAGTTGCTTATCTTGAATGAACAAGACTAGAAATTGAGAGGATGGTTGGAAAAAAAAATGAAGAATCTAGATTTTTGAGAGGGTTGTTTGTGTTTTTAGAACTGATTTCAAATGTAAGAGAATGGATGAGGTAAAAATCAGTCGTGTAAGTTAAATGAGTGTGTTTGGATTCAAATGTCGTTAGGGGGAACTCAGAGTCCAAACTTCGGACATATTTTTACTTGCATGGGTACGTTTTTGATGAAGTGGTTTGTTTTATTGTGGTGCGTCCAAATTTCAAATTCCAAACAAGAATAAAGAGGTAAAATCAGTTTTAACTAGGATATGAGAGAATTAGTAAGGATGCAATGAGCAACCCCCAAATCCTTAAAGTTCTTGTTTAGCTGTCATATAAAATCAAGATAAATAGAAGACCAATACTAAACATCCTTGTCAACTAGTTAAGTAATAACAAGATATTCACATTTATAGTCTTTGACAATATCAACAATATTTTCAATAAATGAACGTAGAAGAAGACATTTCATGAAGGTGAATAAGTTTGTGATGCACTTGATTAGGTGACTAATTAGATAGATATGCACTCCTTTTTTTTTTTTGACAAGGTGACTTTGATTGTGAAATCATAGTAGACATATCTTGATGTAATCAATCAAGGTGCTCAAAGAAAGATGATAAATACTTAGTTGAACATTTAACATGATCATCTTAGGTAGACTTACCATTTTTTTGTGCATTCTTTATTTTCACTTTTTCTGTAGGTGGACACAGTAGCGTTGTTTCTAGGAAAACTATTTTATGTATCTGCTCCTTCATATGAATCTTTATACTATAGCCAACACTAGTACGGGTTTGAAGTACATTTGTGTAGAATTGTCAATTTAGAGATGAAGCCTAACTTTTAAGGCCTCAATTATATAAAGATAAAATATTTTAAAAATAAATGAGCCCCAAAATCTCTAAATTAAAGGTCACTAAAATTCAAGTAAACTTTAAGACATATATTATATATTTTTTAAAGTTGACTTAAAGAAATATCATTTTTAAGAAAAAATTGATATTTTTTATTTCTGAAAAAATTGACTGTTTATTCTTCAAAAAAATCATATATTTTTTTTAAAAATATCGACTTTTTTATTTTAAGATTTTTTTTATAATTTTTTTTAAAGAAAAAATCGACTGCTTTTATTTTAAAAATATCTTTTTAGTTTTTTAATTTTTTTTGGAAAAAAATGATTTTTTTTAAATTTTCAAATAAAATCGTTTTCTTTTTGAAAAATTGTTTTTTTCGGAAAAAAATCTACATTTTCTTATTTTAAAAAAAATCGACTTTATTATAGTTTTTTTTGAAAAATCAAGTTTTTTTTTTCAGAAAAATCAACTTATAGTTTTTGGAAAAATCATTTTTTTTTATCTTAGGCAAAAATCAGCATTTTTTATTTTCAAAAAATTTAACTTTTTTTTAAAAAAATCAAATTTTTTTATTTTTCAAAAAAAAAAGTCAAACTTATAATATTTTAAGGGAAAATTAACTACTTTGATTTTTGGAAAAAAATGATTTTTTTTTTCAAAAAATTTGAATCTTTTTCTTTTTGAAAAAAAAAGCTTTTTTTTATAAGAATCAACTTTTTTTAATAAAAAATTGATTTTTTAATTTAAAAATCAACTTTATTATTTAATTAAAAAATAGTGTTTTTAAATATATATTTTTTATTTAGAGAAAAATATTATTTTTATAATTTTTTTTTTCAATTTAAAAACTAATATATATTTAAAAAACACTAAAATATTTTATTTCAAATAAATTAGATTTTGAACTCTTATAGATCTCATAAAAAAACAAAAATATGGATGATCTTAAAAATAAAGGGTAAAAAAAATATTAAATTAGTAGAGAACTTTAGAAAAGGGGGCAAAATATAAAGCTTAATATATGGGCTCTACTTTTATGTCTCTTAAAAAAATTAAAAAATAATGAAGTATTTGTGTCGACAATATTTATAGTATGTTATGGTATATAACATGTCTATACTGCATAGTTTGGATGTATATTTTTAGAAATTTTAACTAAATTGTCCAATCCAAACATATTAAATATCATAATGAAGTATAAAATATTTTCAAGGGTTAAATGTGTTCGTGGTTCATATAAATTTACCTCCCTTTATTTTTAGTCTCTCAATTTTTTTTTTAAATTCACCATTAAAGTTCGTGAATCTTTTATCCATATAATCTTTTTTTTTCAAAAAAATCCTTAAAAAATTCACACTTTAGATAATTTTCCAAACTACTTTACATTGAAGCCCGTGTGCCAATTCATTTGGCGACTACCCTTTAATTTAAAGAGGAGGCACCAATTTGATTTGCTTCTGCACCTAGTGCTGCCAATCCAATTGGCGCCTACGTGTTAGGTTTAAGAGAAGATGCCAATTCGTCTAGCACCTATGTGTGTTATGTATTTTTTTTTGAAAAATAATGGACATTTTATGTAAAAGTCAAAATCGGACCAATTGGTATTAATATTAATATGTGTTTACATACAAATACTAAAAAGACTAATGTCGTTGACCGAGATGACCTAACCGACATCCGATTTCACATCCCCTAACTGAAGGAGAATTGCCATCCAAGGCGCAACGGAATTTAAAATTTTCTCCATTTAGTGATCCTTACGAATGAGCATGATCAGTGATAGAATCATTACCTCTTGTGGCGATCACGAACGTTGAACGATGACAACGTCTCTACTCAGTCCACACGAACGGATTCCTTCAATCTCAGTGCTAGCTGGGACGAATGAAGGCTTTGAGTGAGAGAAATAGAGATACGAAATTCCAACTCTTCAGTTGTGTTGTATTCCCATACAATGCTTCTGCACAAGAGTTCTATTTATAGAACCACTTGTGTGGGCTTCAAGCCAAAAAGTCCACTTAAGTGTATTTTGGCCCATATCTCATAATATGCCAAAATCACTTAAGTATTTGGTACCTTACCATATTTCGTATTCTACTTAAGTACACCGTACCTTACGATGTTCCTTAGTTACTCTATCTCTCATCAATCCGTCCTTTGTGTGTGACCCTATAGGTTTTCGCTGGGTTGACAATTATATTAAATCACGTATTTAACATAATAAACAGTGAGCGGTATCTAGCAACACATCACTGCTACCCAAGACACGAAAATGTCACGTGATCTGACAAACCTCCTGTGATAATAATTATGTGTATAATTACCCCTTTGCCCTTATGTCTATATTGAACACAAGGTATAAACCGTGTCATCCTTGTCCAGTTCAATATTGGGCCCTTAGACATTTATCCTGTTACGCAGGATGGGCAAATTCCATCTAGGTCACTCATGTCCCTCAACATGCTTTGTGGAGTACCCATCAACTGTCTTTATGGTTATCCAGTTACGGACAACGTTGGATCAACAATAAAGCACTCGACTCTACATCTAGGATCCATAGTGGTTTCATGTCGAAGAGTGGTATACACTATTATCACCATGAGAATAACTTATGACACTTTGCATAACTTTCTATATAGTATTCTCATAGCGGGTCAATCCGGTATAAATATTACTCTTAATATTCATACCTATGTTTAAGACTTGATAACTCTTTATCCATGATCCATGAGATGTGATCATCAGTCTACAAGCATAATAGTCTTAATGCTTTAATGTTATCCCACTTCACAATAAAGCTCGACTACAGATACTTTAAGAATAGTGTCCTTATGTTTAGTGTGGTCTCATGATCAAGTCACACTTGATGCATTAAACGGACTAGCTATTCTAGGGACTTTATTAAACAAATGTAATAAAGAAAAGCCTTTTATTATTAATAAATAATTCAATACAAGTACCAAAAGTATTGGCCTCTAGGGCTTACACCAACACTAACTAGCAGAACGCATGACCCTAATCCACATTGATGATTGACCTCAGGTGTTTGAAGATTTAAGGACCTAGGGACATCACCACCACCTACAGAAGTTTCCCTAAAATATTCAGACAAATCCACGTTGTCTTATGTATTCAATGAAGCGCTACCACCATAGCTGAGTTTGTGACCCAGGCCATAGTAGTTGGGGTACGTTTGAGTTATTGGAGGGCGACCAAGACAATTGAAGGGTGGCATAGGTGTGAATGATACGTCGAGGAAATGTTGAAATGGTTGTTGTGGTGTTTGGTAGCCATATGGTTGTTGCATGTTTTGGTTTTGTGATGTTTGAGATTTTTGGCTATAGTAGGAGGGACAGTTGGTGTTAAATGATCATTGAGTGTTTTGGCTAAGGAGGCTATGGTAGGGTGATGTGTTGGATGCATAGCGATGTTGGGTGTCTTGATGATGATCTTCTTGTTGATGGTGGTATGGGATATGCTCTTGATATTGTGGTTGGGTGTTTGACATGTTAAGGTCATAGGCTTGTCTATTTCTGGGCCGATGATTTTGGATTGGTAGGGTATTGTTAGTAACCGGTCTGGTAATGTTGTGGGGGTTAGATTTTGAACCTTCTTGTATGTAAGTGACATGCCATGGGCCGTATAGGTACATATCCTCGGTGAGGAACTCAAATCCAATCGATATGTACCAATCCATATAATTACGAGTTGGTTTTTCTTTGGTCGGCATCACAACGTCACTTAAACATGGTCTTGTCGGTGTTTCCATTTTCGACACTCAGATCTAGCGAAACCTATCCAAGGGTTAAAGTTCCATTGGTCGTTAACTCTTCGTAGATGCCATTCTCTAAGGTTTGTCGGGGGATCTGGGATGTGTTGAAGCATACTGAACTGCAATTTAACACAATCACTATGGTGCATCTCCACAGTGGTGAACTTTATGATCGGTGTGCATGTAGTTCAAACGACTGCATCTTGTTCGTTGATTTCATGTTCATGATCCAAGTTTAGATATGGAACCCAAATAAACTAAAATGGGAAAATATATTAGATTATAAAATGGGTGATATTAAAAACAAATTATTACGAATTAATTCGGTTAATGGAAATACATCTGTTGGTCGAAAGTGATCCAAGAGATTGCGATACTGGATAATCTGAGATGTGGAATATGTTGAAGCACACCGAATTGCAATTTAACACAATCACTATGGTGCATTTCCACAGTGGTGAACTTGAGGATCAGTGTGCATGCAGTTCAAACGACTGCATCCTGTTCTTTGATTTCATGTTCGTGATCCAAGTTTAGATATGGAAGCCAAATAAAGTAAAATGGGAAAATATATTAGATTATAAAATGGGTGATATTAAAAACAAATTATTACAAATTAATTCGGTTAATGGAAATACATCTATTGGTCGAAGGTGATCCAAGAGATTGCGATACTAGGTAATACAGTGTCTAGGACATCTGTTGTAACTCACACCACGAGTCGACCATATGCATTAAAAAGTAAATATATTATTTAGAGATAATAATCGATAAAGTAAGTAAATATCATTAATGTTAAGAACTTACTTTTGTGCATACGAGAATGTGAACGGGTTGTGGTTGACCGCGCTAGGGACGGGTTGTCGTTTTCAAAGAAGAAGAAGAAAGCGAGACACAGGTCGATCCTATGTTGAATAACAACACTGAAGATGACGATCATCGAGCGTCATTACCTCCAAGTCATGTATACTTCCCGCCTCAACATATGAAAACATGGACTTGTATGACGATGACACATCAGACGATATTTTTTACAACCTATATCCACGGTCATAGGGTGAGTTAAAAGTGGGAGACAGGTTCCACACTAAAGAAGAATGTGCGCGAGCGCATTAGAACATAAATGGATACAGATGATAAAATGATAAGATTATGTAGTATATATCGTTAACCCGGACACAATAGGAAAAATTGTCCCAATCTCGGAGCATCCTCTGCATCATAATTTAGTACCTCCTTTCAATTTTTGTAACCTTTTATTTTGATATATTAATAACTTTTTGTTACAACAATGTTAACAACAAACATCACCCCAACTTAAACACACTTAAAAACAACAAAACTTTCCAACAAGAAACCAGATATTATAAAACGAACATTGATGGCATGTTTAAATAAACAACACATACAACAAATATCAAAACAAATAAAAATACTTAACCGCAACATTTAAACACAACATTTCTAAATGATTATAACAATCAAATTTGTATCATTTGCTCCAAACATCATTTCCCTCACATCCTTATCATTTTTAACTTGCACCCACCCACGTACGACATCGTGTCTCCCAATCCTTCTAATTTTTTCGCCTTCAGGTATGTCTCCGTCTAACCAACGAACCAACTCCCTCTATAGTTGCTCGAAACTACAGATGTTCCAGAAGAGAATCTTCATCAAAGGCTTGTCTCTCGAATAAATCACTTTCCCACTACGGCGACAAAGACAAACCATGTTTGCAATATGATGAGAAGAGATGTGGAAAAATGAATCACACCACACCTCTATTTAACCAATTATCACCTCCTTTTAAAATTAACACATAAGCGCCAATTGGATTGACAACACTAGGTGCAGAAGCCAATACAATTGGCGCCTCCTCTTTAAATTAAAGGGCAGTCGCCAATTGGTTTGGCACCAATGCTTTGACGTTTTTTTAAAGTGGGGTAATTTGGGAAATAATTTGAAATATGGGTTATTTTGGGGATTTTTTTTTGAAAAACTGGGTTATTTGAGTAAAAAATTCAAAGTTTATCATCCACACTTTTGGTCTCTCTAGTTAAATTTTGTTAACAGAGGATGATGTGGCATGCCAATTGTCATATATTTACATATTTGGATGCTGACTGGGAATTGACGAGGATACCAACATATTTTTATCAATTTTCCAGCATAGATTTAGGATACCAACATACTCATGCAAGAATATTCATCATTACATAAACATCTCATCATTATGTAATATGATGCAATAATGACTCGACTCATTCTCGTTACGGCCCCCACTCTGAATCAAACACACAACTCAACTCTATATGCTTGTGATATCGACTCAACATCTGGTTCTTCATGCGAACTAGGTTCCAATAAACTGTGAACCCCTAGCACCAATCAACTGCAAGCTCCAAGCCCTAACTCTGAGCTTGGGACAAGCCACTAGTCCTTGCTCTGAACTAGTAAACATGCCTCTTTAACAACAACAATGAAATATGATGTTTGTCATATCTCTATGCAATGACAACAACACACAACAACAAGTACATCCCACTATGATTGTAAATGACCACACAACAAGATGACAAAGACTACAACCCCACTATGACTATAGTCATCATGTACACAACATAATATGAGTAGTTCTCACTCTGAACCACTCGCTTCATCAATCATCTCCAAGCATATGCAATCATGATACACAATAGTTATTGACACAATGATTATTCATGGATTAAGGAATCATATCCCAATGCACTACCATGAGATAGCTCTGCGTGTTATCTCTCCAAAGCTTTAAACTGTGCCTAAATTTGAGTCACGAAACTCAAGTTATGGAAAAAACGGTAAGTGAACCAATATTACACTCATGGACCAATTGATTACACTCAACTCACAATTTTGCTGATTTTTCACTTTCCAAAGGGAACCAATCGATTACACTAGGTAACCAATTGATCATTCCCTTACTTTTGGCCAAAAAATCCAATTTTTAATGGAACCAATTGATTACATTCGCACCCCAATCGATTGTCTATGTGATTTTTCTAAAAAAACCAGTTTTTCACAGTATCGCTTGTATTCCTCATCTCTAGGCATGGCAATATAACCCGTACCCGCGGGTACCAACCCGAACCCGCCCCGAAGTTGACGGGGAAAACCCGCTTTGACTGGGTTTGGGTTTGGGTTTGGGTTTTCCCCGATTTTAAAATATGGGGACGGGTCGGGTAATGGGGACACTAGTACCCACCCCGAACCCGTCCCCGAACCCGCCCCGTTTATTTTACTATGTACATTATTATTTATTTTTGATAATTTAAAATATTAAATATGTGGTCAATGTTTTGATATTTTAATTTGAATTTATTATTTAAAATATTTGAAATGTATGTATGGAATTTTTTTAGATTGTTTTATTTTATTATTTGTAATGTAATTTTATTTTGGAAAAATAAATATTTCTATTAAAAAATTGATTTTACTAAATGAATGGTGGCGGGACGGGGATACCCGAACCCAACCCGAACCCGTTTGGGACGTGTTTGGGTTTTAATTCCCCATCCCCGTTTGGGTTTGGGGTGGGGAATGAGGATTGTTTGGGGATTCAGGTTTGGGTTTGGGAGAGGTAAAAACCGTCCCCGCCCCGCCCCGTTGCCATGCCTACTTATCTCCTATCTCTAACTCCTCAAACTAGTTCTAATTGCAACAATCAAAACACATTAAAATCAGTTTTTAATATGGAAGACACATCAAGAAATCACTAATCAACATAACTCTATCAATTTCATAATGAATTATTCAATCATGTTCATACCCTAAAACACCCGTTTTTTACACCAATTTCATCACTTGATCAATTAATTCATGAACAACAAAAAAAACATCAACAAAACATAATTCATCACATCAATTCATGGCAAAAATAGAATCATTAACATGCATCTATCATACTCATCATCAAGCAATAGAAAAAAACAAAACCCTATTAGAGGTTAAGGGAAACCTCTCTACCCTTTCATGATACAAGCACTATTGGATGAAGAATTCCCCCTGTTACCTTGTGATTCCAGCAAAAATCAACAAAGCAAGCTTCTAATGATCCATCCTCTCAAGCTCTAGCTCCCCCTTCCGATATTCTTCTCTCAAAGCCTCTTGTTTCCACGTACTGATAGAAAAATTCCTTAAACCTAATTTTCTCTAGCTTTTAGAATATATATGATTCTAATTAATTTCTCTTAATTACACTTTTTCTCAATTAAGATTCAATTTTCCTCCACTCACAACTAAACTCTCTCAATTCACACAACTGACCCAATTATTCATATTCTCTCCAATTTCTAATTAATTAATTAATTAATTAATTAATTCCCACTAAACTAATTAATTAAAACAAATCACTACAATTTTCGTCACCAACCAAACATGTCATACATCACAAAATAATCATTTAAATAACTTACTCGATTAAATTAAATAAATAAATAATTAAATCAGAGTGTTACAACTCTCCTCTACTTAAAAGAATTTTCTCCCTAAAAAATCATCTGACTGGAAAACTCTGGATAAGACTCTCTCATCCTACTCTCGATCTCCCATATCACACTGCCACCAGTAGGACCTCCCCACATGACTTTCACTGAAGCAATCTCCTTGCCCCACAAGCTCTTCACCTCACAATCCTCCACGACAAAATCTCAACTATCAAGTTCTCTCTAACTTGAACATCATCCAACTGGATCACATGAGACAGATCAGGAATGTACTTCCTCAGCTAAGATACATGGAATACATCATGAAGATTCGAAATATATGGCGGTAACGCCACTCGGTAGGCCACCTCTCTTACTCTATGAAGAATCTGAAACAGACCAACGAAACACAGAGTAAGTTTCTTAGACTTTAACGTGCGACTAACACCGGTTACTAGAGTATCTCTAAAAAAGACACGACCACCCTCCTGGAACTCAAGTGTTTTCCTCCTATTATCATGATAGCTCTTTTGAAGAATTTGTGAAGCTTTCATCTTTTCTTGGATCATCTTGATCTTGTCAGTAGTTTGCTGTACTATTTCAGGTCCAAGCACCACACTCTCACCAGAGTCATACCAACACAAAGATATCCTACACATTCTACCATACAATGCCTCAAATGGTGCCATTCCAATGCTATAATGGAAACTATTGTTGTAGGTGAACTCAACCAACGATAAGTAACTGTTCAAATTACCACCCCTGCTCTAAAACACACGCTCTCAATAAACCCTCCAAAGAATGAATAGTCCTCTCTATCTGACCATATGTTTATGGATGATAAGTAGAACTCAACTTTAACTCAGTACCCATCGCTTCTTGCAAACTCTACCAAAACCTCGACGTAAACCTTGGATCTCTATTTGACACAATACTTGACGAAATAACATGCAAGCTAAAAATATTCTCAATATACAACTCGTCTAGTTTATGCAAGGGATAATTGATCTTAATCGGTATGAAATTAGCCAATTTAGTCAGCCTGTCGACAATAATTCACATCCCTTTATCGTCTTCGGAAAACTTGTCACAAAATCTATGGAAATGTTGTGCCACTTCCACTTGAGAATACTCAATGATTGCATCATACCCTATGACTTCTAATGTTCAATCTTCGACTTCTGATAAGTCAAATAAGAGTAAACAAACTCAACTACTTCTTTCTTTATTCCTGGCCACCAAAATATTTTATTCAAGTCTTGATACATTTTAATAGCACCGGGATGAATACTCAGACCACTCCTATTACCTTCCTCAAGAAAACTATTCTTAAGTTCTGGTACATTATGTACACAAACTTTGTCTCTGAATCTCATCACACCATTCTCATCGATCTCGAAATCATCTAATTTACCTTGATTGATTAACACAAGCGAGTCAACCAATCCCAAATCAACTTTCTGACCTGCTCTGATATCTTCAAGGATACCATTAGTCAACTTCAACATATCCAACTTCACACTGTTAAAAGTCTCTTCAAACACCAAACTTATGTCTATGAATTTCTTAATCAATTTCAGTTCTTGAACCATAGGCATCAACATATGCAACAAGTTTCGGCTAAAAGCATCAACTATAACATTGGTTTTACCAGGATGGTAACTCAAACCAAAATCATAATCTTTCAGAAATTCGAGCCGTCTCTCTGTCTCATATTCAACTCTTTCTAATCAAAGAGATACTCCAAACTCTCGTGATCATCGAACACCTCAAATATGGAACCAAACAGGTAATGTCTCCAAATCTTCAACATGAACACTACAACTACCAACTCTAGATTATGTGTAGGATAATTCCTCTCATGAACCTTCAACTTCCTAGAAGCATAAGTCACAACCTGACCATTATGCATCAATGCACCACCTATACCAATCTTCGAATCATCACAATACACAACAAAGGATTCACTTGGACTCGGCAAAACCAAAACTGAGGTAGACGCCAACCTCTTATTGAGTTCTTGAAAACTCTCTTCACAATGAACACTCCACACAAAAGCTTGGCCCTTTCAGGTCAATTGAGTCAAAGACAATACCAACTTTGAATAGCCTTCAATAAACCTTCGGTAATAGCCAGCCAAACAAAGAAAACTTTTGATATCGGTAACATACTTTGGAGTCTCCCATTGCAATACAACATCAATCTTCGATGGATAAACGACAATACCACCACTAGAAGTCACGTGACCAAGGAAACTCACTTTTTTTTTAACCAAAACTCACATTTAGGAAACTTCACATATAACTTCTTATCCTTCAAGATTTGTACGATAACTCTTAGATGCTCCACATGCTCTTCATCAAACTTCGAATATATCAGAACATCATCAATTAATACAATCACAAAGTGATATAAGTACGAATGTAATATTCTATTCATGTGCTCCATGAACACTCCAGGCACATTAGCCACACCAAATGGCATCATTGAATATTCGTAATGACCGTACCTTTTTCTGAATGCAGTCTTCAGAATATTGTATGACTTCATATGAATCTGATTATAACCCAAACACAAATCAATCTTGCTAAACACACATGCACTAACCAACTGATCCATCAGATCATGAATTCTCGGAAGTGGATACTTGTTCTTGATAGTAACCTTGTTCAACTGTCAATAATCAACATACAGTCTCATACTACCATCTCTATTCTTAACTAACCACACTGGCACTCCCCACAATGAAACACTTGATTGAAACAAATTTTTCTCAAGCAAATCTTCCAATTGTTTCTTTAGTTCACTCTGCTATGAAGCATATATCTTATAAGGAGCCATTGTCACATGACTATTACCAGATACTAAGTATATAGCACACTCCACCTCACACTCTGGCGAAAAATCACTGATGTCATCTAGGAACACCTAAGGAAAATCACACACCACAGGTAGATTCGTAATCATTCTATCACTTTCCCAACTCAAGGATGTGAGCACCATGAACACTTGAGCACTCTCAGTCAAGGACATCTCTACCTGTCTCAAGATCATGAAACTTGACTCCATATTCTCTTTGGATTCAAGAAACTTCATCGATTTATCAAAACAATTGATAAACACACAGTTAAACTCCAACTAATTCATTCCAAAAATAATATCAAGTTGACTTAGAGGCAATCACACTAAGTTAATCCCAAAATCTTGCCAAAAATTGTCAATGGAAAATTCAAACACACCAACAAAGTAGTCACTGAACCATTGGATGGGTATTAATGACCATGCTACCACCCATAACATACACTTCCAAATTCAATCTTGGCACATACTCAACATATATAAACTTTTATTCTTCCTCTCCCAACTCAGGAAACAAAATTGACTCATCCAACAACCTGCACTATTGCAATCAGCGACATGTTAAACCAATCCTACACACCTGAAACACCTCAGAGAAGTAGAAGCTTCTACCCCACTTGTTTCAATCTCGCTCATGCCGATAAGCGGTTAGAAAAACAAACGAGCACCGACAATATTTCACACACATTTCGCGTACTAGGGAATAAACATCATGACAAAACTTGGCCAGATGGATCGACCTGCTCTGATACCACTATATAACACCCTACTTCCCTACTCGACAAATAAGTAATTAAAAACAAGTATATCACAATTAATGACCAAGCAGGATGCTACTCGCACAAATAAAAAACAATTTTAAACCACATAATTCAAAAAGTCAAACCATTTGATAAGTAGTGGAATTACAAGAAAAAACACTCGGCATAAAAGCCTTAACAATGATATTAGTTTGAAAAGGGGTTCAACATGAAATGAAATCAAAATAAAAGATACACAACATAGACATATAAAGAATAACTCATTCCCCTTGTATTATGTATCAAAGCGACTCCACCATAGATTCGAACGACAAACAACTAAAGAGGCATAACACCGTCCTCAAATCTCAAGCTCCTACTCAAGTACCTAATTATATGTACTCAAGAGGAGCATAGACATGACAACACAAATATAGGGTAAAAATACATTTAAATAATAAATGGTGTATATACAATCAGGATAGATTCACACACTCATAAATGCACATCAACATCATGTATTCACATTTCACCCACATCACAACCACACTCACACAATCATGCAAGAGTATTCATCATTACATAAACATTTTATCATTAATTAATATAATGCAACAATGACCCAACTCATGCTCGCCACAGTCCCCACTCTGAATCAGACTCACAACTCAACTCTATATGCATGTGGTACCAACTCAACATTTAGTTCTTCATGCGAACCAGATTCCAATTAATTATGAACCCAAAGCTCCAATCAGCTGCGAGCTCCAAGCCCCTACTCTAAACTTGGTACAAGCCACTAGTCCCCATTCTGAACTAGCGAACATGCCACTTTCACAATAACAACAACATATGATGCATGTCATATCTCAATGCAATGACAACAACACACAACAACAAGTACAACCCCACTCTGATTGTAAACAATCACATAACAATATAGCAAATACTACAACCCCACTCTGACTGTATTTCATCACACGCTCAACATAATACGAGTAATTCTGACTCCGAACCACTCACTTCATCAATCATCTCCAAACATGCACATTTATCACACACTTATTCATACGATACACAACAACTATTCACATGATTATCATTCTTGAATTCATAAATAATCTCCCAATTCACTATCATGAGATAACTTTGCGCATTAGCTCTCCAATGCTTTAAACTACGCCTCAATCTGAGTCACTAAACTCAAGTTATGGCGAAAATGGTAAGTGAAGCAATCTATTACACTCAGAGACCAATCGATTACGCTTAACTCAATGTTTCACTAATTTTTCACTTTCCAAAGGGAACGAATCGATTACACTAGGTAACCAATTGAGTGTTCCCTTACTTTTGGCTAAAAATTCCAATTTTTAATGGAACCAATCGATTACATTCCCACCCCAATTAATGGGTCTATGTGATTTTTCCAGAAAACCAATTTTTCACAGTATCGCTCGTATTCCCCATCTCCTATCTCTAAATCCTCAAACCAGTTTCAATTGCAATAATCAAAAGACATCAAAATCACATTCTAATAGGGAAAACATGTAACACCCCGATAATAATATGATAATTATTTAAATTAAGTTAATAATATATTTATTAATTTAATTAGATAATTGGATTATTATTATTATGATTTTTGGAATTATTGAATTATTATTACAATTGGGATAATAATATAAATTGGAAAATATATATGTTGGAAATAAGGAAAAGAGCCCATTTTGGAGTAAAAAGGTTTTTACGTGAAAAACAGAGAAACGATCGTGAAAGAGGAAAAGGGCAAAGAGACAGAGCAAGGGCTGAAGGTTGAAGAGAGAAAAGCTTGGAGCTCAAAGATTTGCCGGATTAATCAGGTAAGGGGGGTTTATCGTCGATTAATGGGTATTATGGGATAATATGTAATGGGTAGTGATAAGCCGTTATTTGACCCTAATTGGGATTGGTGAATGCTGGAATTACGTTGGTTAAACTGTGTTAAAAACTGAAATTGAATCCGTGATTGTATGTGTCGTGATTTTCCGATAGTGTAGCTTTTTACGGAATTGGAATCGGAGGTCCGGAAGTCCTCCAATGGCGGAAAATGCGGAGGATTCTGCATTCTGCCTTGAGTTAGCGCAGGAACAGCTTCTGTCTTGCGTTAACCGGTTAACCCAGGGTGTTAACCGGTTAACACTGTTTTGAATTGTGAAAATTTGTTGTTTTGTCTGCGTTAACCGGTTAACCCAGGGTGTTAACCGGTTAACACTGTTGTGATCTCTGAAAATATTGCTGTTTGTGCTGCGTTAACCGGTTAACCCAGGGCGTTAACCGGTTAACACTGTTAAGTTTAGGGACAGGAAGCGTGTTGTGCTGCGTTAACCGGTTAACCCAGGGCGTTAACCGGTTAACACTGTTAAAAAGTGGAAAAATGGATATTTTAAATGTTATGTGTATATGAGATGGTTGGCCTATATCGGTGAGTGATATAGTAGGGATTATTCCCGCTGTTTTGAGCAGTATAGGTATTAGTAGAGTGTGCTAATACTGTGTTTAATTATTTGACATGATATGATGTTTTGATACGTGTGTTGATGATGTCTGATGGTATGCATAATGCTGTGAATGATATATATTATGCATGTATTTGTGAATGGACTGTTGTATGGCTTAGAGTGTGAGCATATGTCCATTGTGGATTGTTGTTGATGTTGCATTGCTAGATGATTAGCGTGCATAGCATAGCCCTTGGGGTTGTAGCTAATTCCCATAGTGAGGAATTAGTGAGTGAATCATTGTGGATTTGTTGTTGATGTTGGCATGCTAGGTGATTAGTGTGCATAGTCTAGCCTTTGGGGCTGTAGCTAATTCCCATAGTGAGGAATTAGTGAGTGAGTCATTAGATCTCAAATGAGTGGGACTAGTGAGCTTAGTAGCCGTATCTGGAGGGATCGGTGAGCTTGAACTATATGTTCAAGAATAGTCGGTACCGCATATGTGGAGTCTCATTGCATAATGTATGTATGGCGTATAATATGAATGGATGTATTCCAGTATTATACGTGTGATTGTGTTGTTATGGAGTATGATTTGAGATCTTACTTGTGCGTTATATTGGTGTTGAGTATGATGTTGAGCTGATGTGCTGTTACTGATTGTAGGTTGCGATTAGGGTGATTAATGTGTTAAATTACTTAACATGACATTATATTCTATAATGCTTATTATATTGATTGAGGAACTCACCCTTACAACTATTTTTCAGGTAACGATAAATGAGTTGAGTAGAAGCGAATGCTTGGAGTCTAGTGTAGTCTCCTTAGTGGGTCGTGCTCTGATAGATGTAACATCGGGATGGGATGTTTTATGTTGTTGAGTAATTTACATGTGAATGTTACACGTTTTACATGATTGAGGAGATCTCTATCCGCTGCGTTTTATGCAAATGTTTATGTTTTGATTTAATCAAAGAGCATGACCGTTATGTGTTGAATGGTGTGAATATTATGTGTGACACCCTTGAATGGCATAATTACTCTGAATTGTTATATGTTTATTATTTTTAATTCAATATTTGGGGTATTTTAAAAGGGTGTTACATTAGTGGTATCAGAGCATAGTCGGTCGAGTCGAGTCGTAATTATTCTGTTCCCTGTACGGGATAGGTGTTGTGTAACCCTATCAGTACTTATTGTTTTAGCTTGTTGGGTTTTCAGAATAGAGATGGCTGGAAGAAGTAGTGACGATGCTGTGATTGTTGAGGCTCTGGGTATGTTAGCTGGAGTACTTGGAGGAAATCCGAATGTTGTGGGAATGGGAGCTGCTCGTCAACTGAGTGAGTTCTAGAAGAACAATCCTCCAATGTTCAAGGGAGCATACGATCCAGATGGCGCTCAGAAGTGGTTGAAGGAGATAGAGAGAATCTTCCGAGTGACTGAGTGTGCCGATAACCAGAAGGTCAGGCTCGGTACGCATATGCTGTCAGAGGAAGCAGATGATTGGTGGGTTGCTACCCGCACTGAGTTGGAAGCTGCCGGGAATACTGAGGTCACTTGGGCGGTGTTCAGAGAGAGATTTCTGAGGAAGTACCTTCCAGAAGAGGTCAGAGGAAGGAGAGAGATAGAGTTCTTAGAATTGAAGCAGGGCAATCGGTCTGTTACTGAGTATGCTGCTAAGTTCACAGAGCTGTCGAAGTATTACATTCCCTATGATGAGGCTACTGGAGAATTTTCAAAATGCGTGAGGTTTGAGAACGGGTTACGTCCCGAGATCAAGCGGGCTATTGAGTATCAGCGGATTAGGGTGTTTTCTAATTTGGTCGACTGTTGCAGAAGGTTTGAACAGGATACCAAGGCCAGAGCGGAAAGCTATCAGCAGAGGGTTGATAGGAAAGGCAAGAATCAGAATGATCGTGGGAAACCGTATGCAGCTGGCAGAGGTTTCCAGAGACAAAGTGGGATGAAGAGACCTAGTGGGGGAGACTCTAGTGCTCCTGCTAAGTGTTTCAGATGTGGTCAGGCTGGACATCGTGTCCATGAGTGTACCAGTGCTAAGAAGAAGTGTTTCAAGTGTGGAAAAGGTGGTCACTTGGCTGCAGAGTGCCGGTTGAAGACTGCGACTTGTTTCAACTGTGGAGAGGTGGGTCATATCAGTCCACGGTGTCCTAAGCCGAAGAAAGAGAATCAGTCGGAAGGCAAGGTCTTTGCTTTATCGGGTTTGGAGACTTCTACAGATGATCGTTTGATCCGAGGTACGTGTTATATTAATGGCTTTCCTCTTGTAGCTATTATTGACACAGGTGCGACTCATTCCTTTATATCTTTGGATTGTGCTGTGAAACTTAAGTTAGAGATATCTGAGATGTATGGTAGTATGGTGATTGATACTCCTGCAAAGGGTTCAGTGACTACTACTTCAGTTTGCTTGAGTTGTCCTTTGAGTATTTTTGGTAGAGATTTTGGGATAGACCTTGTGTGTCTTCCACTAGTGCAGATTGACGTTATCCTGGGTATGAACTGGTTGGTGTTTATTGATGACATTTTGGTGTATTCGAAATCTGAAGAAGAGCATGCTGAGCATTTGAGAGTGGTTTAGGAGTTTTACGAGAAAAGAAGTTATTTGCTAAACTGTCTAAGTGTGAATTTTAGTTAGAAGAGGTGAGTTTTCTTGGTTGGCTGGTTATTATAGGAAGTTCATTGAGGGATTTTCTAAGTTGGCGTTACCGTTGACGATGTTGACTAGAAAGGGGCAAGCGGTTGTTTGGGACTCAAAGTGTGAAGAAGGTTTCCAAGAGTTAAAGAGAAGGTTGACTATTGCTCCTATTCTGATATTACCGAGTCCGTCGGAATCATTTGAGGTTTACTGTGATGCTTCATTGTTGGGTTTGGGTAGTGTGTTGATGCAGAATAAGCAGGTTATAGCTTATGCTTCGAGACAACTGAGAGTCCATGAGAGGAACTATCCGACGCACGATTTAGAGTTGGCAGCTGTGGTTTTTGTTCTGAAGTTGTGGAGGCATTATTTGTACGGGTCAAGATTTGAGGTTTTCAGTGACCATAAAAGTTTAAAGTATTTATTTGATCAGAAAGAGCTGAATATGAGACAGAGGAGATGGTTAGAATTTCTGAAGGATTATGACTTTGGTTTGAATTACCATCCGGGTAAAGCAAACGTAGTAGCTGATGCATTGAGTCGGAAATCATTGCATATGTCTATGTTAATAGTTAAAGAATTGGATTTAATTGAGCAGTTTAGAGATTTGAGTTTGGTGTGTGAGAGTACTCACAATAGTGTTAAATTGGGAATGTTGAAATTAACGAGTGGTATTCTGGATGAGATCAGAGAGGGTCAGGAATCCGATGTGTTTTTGGTTGATAAGTTGACTTTAGTGAATCAAGGCCAAGGTGGTGAATTCAGAGTTGATGAGAATGGTGTTTTGAAATTTGGTGATCGGGTGTGTATTCCGGATGTTACCGAACTTAAGAAGAGTATTCTGGAGGAAGGACATCGTAGTGGCTTGAGTATTCATCCTGGAGCTACGAAGATGTATCATGATTTGAAAAAGTTATTTTGGTGGCCGGGAATGAAAAGAGAAATTGCGAGTTTTGTTTATTCCTGTTTGACTTGTCAGAAGTCAAAGATTGAACATCAGAAGCCGTCTGGGCTAATGCAACCGTTGGCTATTCCAGAATGGAAGTGGGATAGTATCAGTATGGATTTTGTTCTGGGTTGCCGAGGACAAATAAGAATTTTGAAGCTATTTGGGTGATTGTTGACAGATTGACAAAATCGGCTCATTTCATTCCGATCAGAATGGATTATCCGTTAGAGAGATTAGCCGAGTTGTATATTGAGAAGATTGTAAGTTTGCATGGTATTCCGTCTAGTATTGTTTCGGACAGAGATCCTAGATTTACATCGAAGTTCTGGGAAGGTTTGCAGTGGGCTTTGGGAACTAAGCTGAGATTGAGTTCTGCATATCATCCGCAGACTGATGGTCAGACTGAGAGGACGATTCAGTCATTAGAGGATCTTTTGAGAGCTTGTGTTTTGGAAAAGGGAGGTGCTTGGGATTGTTATTTACCTTTGATTGAGTTTACCTACAACAATAGTTTTCATTTGAGCATTGGTATGGCACCGTTTGAAGCTTTGTATGGTAGGAGACGTCGGACACCGTTATGTTGGTATGAGTCCGGTGAGAGTGCTGTGGTTGGACCGGAGATTGTTCAACAGACTACAGAAAAGATTAAGATGATTCAGGAGAAGATGAGAATTGCTCAGAGTCGTCAGAAGAGTTATCATGATAAGAGGAGGAAGTCACTTGAGTTCCAAGAGGGAGATCATGTGTTTCTTCGTATTACTCCGATAACTGGTGTTGGTCGAGCTTTGAAGTCGAAGAAGTTGACACCTCGATGTATTGGTCCTTATCAGATTTTGGAGAGGATAGGGGAAGTAGCCTATCGTATCGCTTCACCGCCGTCACTTGCGAATTTGCATGAAGTTTTTCATGTGTCTCAGTTGGGGAGGTACATTCATGATCCGTCGCATGTAGTCCAAATAGATGACGTACAGGTGCGAGATAACCTGACTGTTGAAACATCACCTATGAGGATTGAGGATCGAGAGTTGAAGCAGTTGCGGGGTAAAGAGATTGCCTTGGTAAAGGTAGCTTGGGGAGGACCAGCAGGTGGCAATGTGACTTGGGAACTTGAGAGTAAGATGAAGGAGTCTTACCCAGAGTTGTTCGCTTGAGGTATGTTTTCGAGGACGAAAACTCTTTTAGTGGGGGAGAGTTGTAACACCCCGATAATAATATGATAATTATTTAAATTAAGTTAATAATATATTTATTAATTTAATTAGATAATTGGATTATTATTATTATGATTTTTGGAATTATTGAATTATTATTACAATTGGGATAATAATATAAATTGGAAAATATATATGTTGGAAATAAGGAAAAGAGCCCATTTTGGAGTAAAAAGGTTTTTACGTGAAAAACAGAGAAACGATCGTGAAAGAGGAAAAGGGCAAAGAGACAGAGCAAGGGCTGAAGGTTGAAGAGAGAAAAGCTTGGAGCTCAAAGATTTGCCGGATTAATCAGGTAAGGGGGGTTTATCGTCGATTAATGGGTATTATGGGATAATATGTAATGGGTAGTGATAAGCCGTTATTTGACCCTAATTGGGATTGGTGAATGCTGGAATTACGTTGGTTAAACTGTGTTAAAAACTGAAATTGAATCCGTGATTGTATGTGTCGTGATTTTCCGATAGTGTAGCTTTTTACGGAATTGGAATCGGAGGTCCGGAAGTCCTCCAATGGCGGAAAATGCGGAGGATTCTGCATTCTGCCTTGAGTTAGCGCAGGAACAGCTTCTGTCTTGCGTTAACCGGTTAACCCAGGGTGTTAACCGGTTAACACTGTTTTGAATTGTGAAAATTTGTTGTTTTGTCTGCGTTAACCGGTTAACCCAGGGTGTTAACCGGTTAACACTGTTGTGATCTCTGAAAATATTGCTGTTTGTGCTGCGTTAACCGGTTAACCCAGGGCGTTAACCGGTTAACACTGTTAAGTTTAGGGACAGGAAGCGTGTTGTGCTGCGTTAACCGGTTAACCCAGGGCGTTAACCGGTTAACACTGTTAAAAAGTGGAAAAATGGATATTTTAAATGTTATGTGTATATGAGATGGTTGGCCTATATCGATGAGTGATATAGTAGGGATTATTCCCGCTGTTTTGAGCAGTATAGGTATTAGTAGAGTGTGCTAATACTGTGTTTAATTATTTGACATGATATGATGTTTTGATACGTGTGTTGATGATGTCTGATGGTATGCATAATGCTGTGAGTGATATATATTATGCATGTATTTGTGAATGGACTGTTGTATGGCTTAGAGTGTGAGCATATGTCCATTGTGGATTGTTGTTGATGTTGCATTGCTAGATGATTAGCGTGCATAGCATAGCCCTTGGGGTTGTAGCTAATTCCCATAGTGAGGAATTAGTGAGTGAATCATTGTGGATTTGTTGTTGATGTTGGCATGCTAGGTGATTAGTGTGCATAGTCTAGCCTTTGGGGCTGTAGCTAATTCCCATAGTGAGGAATTAGTGAGTGAGTCATTAGATCTCAAATGAGTGGGACTAGTGAGCTTAGTAGCCGTATCTGGAGGGATCGGTGAGCTTGAACTATATGTTCAAGAATAGTCGGTACCGCATATGTGGAGTCTCATTGCATAATGTATGTATGGCGTATAATATGAATGGATGTATTCCAGTATTATACGTGTGATTGTGTTGTTATGGAGTATGATTTGAGATCTTACTTGTGCGTTATATTGGTGTTGAGTATGATGTTGAGCTGATGTGCTGTTACTGATTGTAGGTTGCGATTAGGGTGATTAATGTGTTAAATTACTTAACATGACATTATATTCTATAATGCTTATTATATTGATTGAGGAACTCACCCTTACAACTATTTTTCAGGTAACGAGAAATGAGTTGAGTAGAAGCGAATGCTTGGAGTCTAGTGTAGTCTCCTTAGTGGGTCGTGCTCTGATAGATGTAACATCGGGATGGGATGTTTTATGTTGTTGAGTAATTTACATGTGAATGTTACACGTTTTACATGATTGAGGAGATCTCTATCCGCTGCGTTTTATGCAAATGTTTATGTTTTGATTTAATCAAAGAGCATGACCGTTATGTGTTGAATGGTGTGAATATTATGTGTGACACCCTTGAATGGCATAATTACTCTGAATTGTTATATGTTTATTATTTTTAATTCAATATTTGGGGTATTTTAAAAGGGTGTTACAAAACACATCAGGTAATCCCTAATCAACACAACTCTATCAATTACGTCATGAATTATTCAATCATGTTCATACCTAAAACACCAAATTTTTACACCAATTTCATCACTTGATCAATTAATTCATAAACAACAAACAAAACAACAATAAAACATTATTCATCACATTAATTCATGTCAAAACATAATTATTTACATGCATCTGTCATACTCATCATCATGCAATAGAGAAAAACAAAACTCTTTTGGAGGTTAAGGGAAACCTCTATACCCTTTCATGGTATACGCACCATTAGATGAAGAAGCCCCTCATTACCTTGTAATTCCAACAAAAATCAGCAAATCAAGCTTCTAGTGACCACTTCACTCAAGTCATATCTCTCCATTCCAATGTTCTTAACTTAAAGCCTTTTGTTTTAACGTACTGATAGAAAACTTTCTTAAACATAATTTTCTCTAACTTTTAGAATATATATGATTCTAATTAATTTCGCTTAATTACACATTTTTCCCAATTAAGATTTAACTTTCCTCCATTTACCACTAATCTCTCTCAGTTCACACAATTGACCCAATTCTTCATATTTCCTCCAATTTCTAATTAATTAATTATAATTCCCACTAAACTAATTAATTAGCAAAAATCACTATAATTGTCGTCACCAGCCAAACATGTCATACATCACAAAATAACTATTTAAATAAATTACTTGATTAAACTAAATAAATAAATAATTAAATCAGGGTTTTACAATATGCATAGCATAAAATATGTTTTGATGATAGGATGAAGACATATGTGACATTTTTATCTAGGATGAACACACAGGGCTTGGTGTGAGTATCAAAGAATAAAATTATGTTGTCAATGATGAAGATGAGAGCAATATAGAGAAGGAACAAGATAAGAGCAAGAATCATGGTGTGGATGCATTAGATATCGTAAGGTAAATATTTGATGAATACAAGAAGAAGAAGAGCAAATTGTAGGAGAAACAAAAATCCGAGAAGATTGTCAGAAAATCAAACTATTTTGTCATTGTTTTTTAACCTCTATTTCATAAAGAAATTTAATTGTTAAATCCATGTTTGATTATCAAATCTTGTTGAATTATACTATTATGTTGAGTTGCTTATATACTAACAAAATTTGTTAAGTTGTTTATGTATTAAGTTGAAATTCAGTTGAACATTTGCACATACCACTTAAAAATTTGCATATTTATGGCCATTGGGTCATCTTTGTGAGACATGATTCCAGCATGATACAAAAGGTGACATCGGGTGTAGGGGTTTGGTTAAGACTTCAGGGGCGAATCTACCATATGCATAACCTAAAGTGCATACCTTTTTTTCCGAGAAGAGTTCAACTCACTTCCTCCGACAAAATATTCAGCGATAATGTTAAGCGTATGGCAAAGCGGTTCACCTCCATTCCTTTATTTTGACTCTTTCTTTCTTCTTGGCTGAGGACTCATGAACCTACCTCGCCCTGAAGAGAGTGATCTTGCCCTAGAGTTGTATGACATGTAATGTATGAACCTTCTCAAGTTACCTTCTTGGATGGGACATTTTATCTCTCTTTTCAATTGATGTAAACACCTGTGTGATGAACCTTGACCTTATGTTATTTGCATCACTTATTAGGATTATTTACCATAACTTCTCTCTTAGGGGTCAAATTTTATGGACTAGCCTTTGTATGACACATTTCACGCCATATTTATTCCCGCCTAGAACTTAGAGGCGTGTAATTATTTGCAGGTCTTCTAACATGCTTGAAAGCCCCATTATCCTAAATTGGTTGTGGAAATGGTTTATGCATTGTTTGAAGGACTCAAATCCTTCACTATTTCTCTCATTTGTGTCTATGGTCCTCTTCTTGGTATTTCTTTTCTCACTTTTGACGTAACACTCCTCCCTCATCATGATATCCTCCATTGCATCGATTTTTTCTAGGGCAGGGGACTCCTTAAGTGTCAAGATTCAAACCTGTTTTGGAAAACTCCCACGAACATATCCCTAGTTGGATTTATCATTTTGATGATGACCTCAATGAGTTTCGCCATATATTCTCATAATGACTCATAATTACCTTGATGTACATTGGACAAACTTGTGGTTGACACCTTGTGGTGTTTGCTTGCAAATTTTTTGAGAGATCTTGGTAGTTGGTCAAAGAACCTGGGAAGGTTCATATACCAGCGCATGGCCGCCAACTTCAATCTTCCTAAAAGGATATTTCGAGAGAGAGAGTCACTCGAACCTGTTATTACCACATGTGAATTAATGGCGGTAACATACTCTTGCATGTCACTTTTTTCCACCGAATGTCACTAATAAAGGTGACTAAGTTATCTAGAATCAGGGCATCCTAAATATCGATAGAGAGGGGTTAAGGATCCAACACCTTCATGTCATTCAATTAATTTTCATATCATTGTTATTTCCAGATGTTATGAACATTAGCTTACAGAGTTTGACACTGACATCACAATTCCTCCATGGCGGTATGTATCCCATTTAAGGTTTCATGGTCGCCTTTATTAGATGTGACCATAATGGACACCATTGTGGGATGCTGATTGGATCAATGAAGGTTTTTTTTAAACGAGGGTGGTCCAAACCAGTTTTACCAAATCCACAATGGGCGCCAACTGTACTTGCGATGAGTATAATAGAGGTGACCCTACCCAAGATTAATTAAGAAAAAGCATACAAGTTTCTGATATGTGAATATGTGATACCCTACTTGAGAGATGTCGATATTTTCGTCTATAAACCAAGCCACACAAAGCCTGACATTGAGTTATTTAAGGAATGTGGTTGATGACTCATCCCTTCAATATATGAGACATGGTTAGTCAGTTTTCGAGACTTAGGGATGTTTGATTTTTCCTGGGAGAGTCACCTTAGTTATTGGTACATTCTTGGTGATTCACCCCTATAAAGTAAGGGGGCGTGGATGAATCTCCTTTCGTCTAACACTTCATTATCCTCACCCACCCATTTTTATTACTCTCAATCCATGTCATTTAGTTGTATATAGTAAAATGTACTAGACTGCTTAACTTATATTGTGACATAAGTCAATCTTATAGTGTTTCAACAACATATTTTTATAAAATTCATTTTTTCCTAGAATATTATTGTTGAAGGATAAAACATATGATTATAGATTTTATGTTAACTGACTTGTTAATCAAAGACTTGACACATAAATTTTATTTATTTATAATTATTGTCACTAAGAATGTCTTAAATTAGCGGAAGTCTCTCTTATTTTACGTTCTCTAATTTTTTTGGTACCCATATAAAATTTATTTTATAATTATCTATAGAAATAAAGTTTATGAAGTTATTATTATTATAACTATTTATGTATACTTTAGAGATCACATTGAACAAAATTTCATTGTCACTCATCTACATCGATCTATATCATCACATGAATTAAAGTGGTGATATTCAATATTTGTCACGTTATATGTCTAGAACAACAAATGTATTGGTGCCATTATTGATATATGAGATGTGTGCATAGAGAACTTTGATATAGTTATCAAAGTATATTTTCAAAGTGAAAGATTATTGAAATATTTTATTCAATAATTATAATCTAATATTATTATACGAGAATATATATTTATTTTATTATATTAAGTATTTATGAAATCAGTAGAGTTAGTTGATAAGTGATTAAATTTAGTAATAAGTTTAAGGGTTAGTATTCAATTAACCCCGGCCATTTGGGGGCAAATTATGAAAAATCCTCCGAAAAAAACATAGATTCTCAAATATCTAACGAAGATTCTTTAGTTTTGATCCATCATTAGAATTATTCAACAATTTTTATGATATGAAATTGATACTTGTAAGTCTAAAAATCTTACAACAAATCTTAATTTAATATGAATAAATCAAACGGTCATATAAGTAACCTAATTTTTAGGAAAAAGAAATAGTAATGTATAACCTAATTTTTAGGAAAAAGAAATAGTCATGTATTTTTTTATTTCATTTAATATGATCGTTTCATTCAATTCTATTAACGGTTGAGATTTAGTGTACATCTTTTAAACTTATGCCTGATATAAATCTTTTAGACTTAAACCTGATGCCAACTGATCATATATATATATATATATATATATATATATATATATATATATATATATATATATATATGACATCTATATCGCAATGTATATATTAATTTAATTTATTTAACTAAAAATAAGTAATAACATATTTTATGATTAATAAATTAAACAAAAATATTTTAGGTTTCCCAATTGTCTAAAACAACTCGAAACACCCTCAAACTCTAAAAATAAAAAATTTCCTAAATCTTTTATGTAGTTCATATTCCTCCATTATTCAAGTTCATCGATGCTCACTCATTAGAGTTGTACCCAGAATTACCATTGTTGCTCGCTCATCACTCACGCATCACCGTTGTTTCTCATTAGTTGAATATGTACCCAAAGTCCCTATTGTTGTTCGCTCATCATTCAAACATTGTGGTCTCCATAATATTCATTGTAAAAGTACTACTCTTGTATTTTGGTCATGCAATGACCTTAACCCATGTGATTTTGACTGTAAAAAGGAAGAATGAAGTATGTTTTTGTTCTTTTTTATTAAATGTTCATTTCTCGTGATCCCGACCCCGTGTTTACTTAGTACAAAACAAAGTATGGGTTTTATTGTATCCTCAAATTAATTAACTATATATATATATATATTGTGTTTGTTGCAGACATGTGGATGTTCAATGTTATATTTCACCACGGTGAAAAATGTGTTCAAGAAAAGTCCATGTTTTAAAAAGGAGGGGTTGCAAAAATTATGGAAGGGAATGACTCAAACATATAGAGTTATTTTTAGGCTATTAACTTAGTAAGAGAAGGGGGATATAATAGGAGTGGATTTAGGATATGGAGGAAAATTAAAGGGATTAATGAATGTTTTTTCCACATCTGTGATGATGCTCAAGCGGAAGAAGTTGAAATCACTACCTTGCCAACAAGGTTGATGGACATATATGGATTGAGCACAATATTGATGACTTTTGAGGAAGGTTCATATACTTACTTTTGTTGATCTTGGCAACCAAGTGATGAAAGTAGTGATGATGAAGTTAAAGGGATTAAGTTTGATGATAGTAAAAAAAAATATAGTGAATGAAAAGATGAAAGGTTTGTGTTGGTTGAAGCATGGTTGTCAAGATCTCGATCTAGATATTAAAATCTTAAGATTTTACGATCTTATTCAACCCTAGCGATCCGGATCTTAAGTAAAATCTTATATTGTAGTCAAATTGTGAAAAAAAATCGTAAAATCATTGATTTTGTGGGATCTTTGCTAGTTTCGACTATGATAGACCATTTTTCTGCCACTATCTTAAAATGTGAGAAGGATGAGAAGATGTAGAGGCACACCAATTTTGGTTCGATAGAGACAAATGCGTGTCTTTTGAAATTATGAAGTTTTAGATTTAAGGTTTTGAGAATAAACATCTCATTTATAGGGTTTGTTTTAACTAATTGACTTATGATAATCCTAGTCATTGATTAAATATGCCATTAATGTCTAACAAATGTTCCATGTTGTAGTAGTAAAGTATAAAAACTCAGACATATATATCTAAAGAATATAAAAAAAAAAGTCATTTTCTCACTAATACAATTGCCTACTAACATGTAAAAATACTTCAAATATATAATATTATTTTTTCATTTTAGTAGGATCTTACGATTTTTGTTGTGATTTTATGTTTTATGATCTTGTTATCCCCTTTCGATTTTACAAAAGTAATTGGGTAGGATCTTCCGATCTTAACTACGATTTTATATTTTACGATCTTCATATTCTCTTTCGATCTCATGTAAGATCTCGATTTTGACAACCTTGGGTTGAAGTAAATAAACCAAGTGAAGGTTCAAGGGTTAATATAAATGAGAGATATCTAATATTCAAGTCATGAGCCAACAAATCTGCATCGAACACAAAGTCTCATTCGAAGCTTAAATTGTGAGCTCCTGCAAATGTTGTGGCCAGCAGTTCAAGTGGAAATTCATTCAAGTACAAGTGTTATGGAGATAAAGATAATGATTATGCGAGTGAAGATTTGGGAAACAAACCTAAATGATAGTGATAGTGAAAAACTTCATAAATATGAGATGTTTATAGGAGATTTGTTAAACAAAACTATGAGTTTAAACATGATATATACTTTAGATCATAGTTAAATATAAAGATGTTATTAGAGATTGACATGCTTTTAATCTTACAGGGATAAGGTTTTTGAAAAATTAAAGTTATGGGTTATGGTAGAATATAAGGGTAAATTTGTTTTTTTTGGCAATTTGCAGTAAAGTAGGTGACAAACACACCTACCAATTCCTGATTTGGGCAGGGACATATACATCTTCTAGGGATTTAAACATCAAAATTTCTAACTTTAATTGAGTATCCAAGGTTGTGGTTGGAAAAAAGGCAATGATTCAGAAGTTGAAAGTGTCCAAGAAAATGGATGAATTGAGAAGGAAGTAATTTATATGTATTACAAAGGGAATGACGTGGAGGGAAAAGTCAATTTATGAGGAGATTATTAAAGGTGATTCAATAAGACAATATGCAACATTGCAGAGGTATGCTACAAAGTTAAATAAGAAAAAGGATGGAAATATGGTGATAGTAAATGTAGAGAAGGTGATCTTAGACTACATAACTTTCTTTTTTCCTAAATTAGGGTTGAAAGACGAGCCTTCTACGGTCATAACTTTGCATTTGTGCCTTCTACATGAGGTACTAGTCTCCCCACCTCTGAAAAACTCTATTGCTATAGTGTTAAATGTGGGACACACAAACATGTCTTCACACCATTGCTTGGTTCCTTTCCCTTATTGGATCTAGGGCTTCTAGAGGCATCTCGCCCTAGAGAGCTAAATCCCGTAGTGTCTAATTGAAGCCTCTTCGTACATCTTTCTTTAAGTGGCCCTTTTGGATTAGGCATTCAATATTCTTCTTGAGCTAGTAACAACTTCCGTCTGGTGGCCCTTAACCTTGTGAAACTTACACCACCTATTGGGTTTGAGCCCCATGATTTCTGACTTAGGGGTTGGCGGAAGAGGAATATTGTGTGTATGGAGGATCTCACACCATATCTTCTCAAAAAGATTATTCAAGGGTGTGAAATTCTGTGTAGGCCTCCTACTCCGTTTGAAGGCCACCTATCTCTAACATGGGGGGTATAATGGCTCATGCGCGACTACTCTGAGTTATCAGGGTTTCTAGTTGTCCGCTCCTTAACATCTAGGGACTTCTTCTCGGTGTTGTTCAACCCACCCTTTATATATCACTATGTGTATGCACTACCTCCGTCAAGGAAGCAACACACCTCTGGGTAATGGATTCATTAAAATGCCCAAATCTTAGTCCGTTTTGGAATGCTCCTACCAAAATCTTTTGGTTAGGATGGAAGACCTCGTTGGTCGTCTCATTAAAGCAGGTAATATACTCCCTCAAAGATTATGAAGGGCCTTGGTGATTGTTGAAAATTTTGGTGGTAGATATTCTTCTGTGCCTGCTCGCCGCAAACTGATTGACCAACTTATTTACTAGGTTTTGGTAGGTAGTGACTGCGAGTCGTGGTAGGCTCGCGTACCACCTTAACGTCGCGTCCCTGAAGATTTCAGAGAGAAGTTTGCATTTTAGGGAATCAAAGACTTAAATAATTTCCATATGTGAGTTAATGGAGGCGACATGCTCGTAGGGGTCGCCACGTCCCTCAATCTTGGGCATGATGACAACTTAAAATTTTCTAGCACTAGTGCCCCCCATTTTTCATTAAAGAGAGGTTAATGGGTCCAAAACCTCTATCTCCTCAAGAGGGCCAGCCTCCTGTTGGTGTTGCTAGATTTGAAGTACGTTGTCATCCAAAGTCTGATTATGGAGACACAAATCGTCAATGGAAGCACACATTTCTGCTATAGCGTCTTCGTTGCCACCAAAACTACTATTGACTAGAGTTGCTACTCGCTTGATAAAGAGGTTGAAGAAGTGGATAACAACTAGACCGTCTGATGAAATGGTGGCTCAGGTCAGTTTTACCAAGGTCCCACCGTTCGTGCCAACTCTACTTGTTAAAGTAAAATGAGATACAACCCTTAATTTATTAGGGTTGTCTGAGGATTTTAGGATTGTTGGTGGTGTTAGAGCAAGATCACGTAGGACGATGAGAAACTCTATATCAATATGGGGTTTGGATGAATTAAATGTCCCCTTCCAAACTCATGGTTGAGATATTTATAGAGGTTTATTAAGTTTGAATTATCGGACCTATGAGATGATTATTTTACCCCTCTTAGGAGCGTGAAACTATTATTCCTCCTATTTTTTTGGGAGAACGTGACTTTTCCATTTGATTGAGTTTTAAGGAGTGGACAATAGGTAATTTTACCCAAGCTAAAAATAGAATGAGTGATGCGATCAATGAATGAGTACTACCTTCAATAGCGAGTGATGCGATAAATGAATAATTAAGAGTCCCCTTAAAACGATATTTGATATTTATCTATCCTTAAGAAACTTTGTATTGTCTCACGTGGACCCTTTACAATTACACGAAAACATATATTATATATTAATTAAATTATAACTAATTTGAAGAAGGGTGATTGAGGAAATTATATAGTATTTTATAATTTAAAGAAGCGTGATTGAGGAAATTATATATTTAATAATTTAAAGAAGGGTGATTGAGGAAATTATATATTTGTAATTATTTAATTGAAAGTCTGAACCATTGTTCTTAAATGGAGACATTAGTTTCTATGAAAAATTAAGTAATCATATTCTAACGTATTTGAAATTGAGAAGGTAAGTTTAAAGAGAAAAATAAAATGAACTAATCTGACTTATGTAAGTAATTTCAATATTATCGCTTTTAATGCAACTTATCAAAAAGATTAGCGGTAACAACATAAAGTAGCATAAAGAAAACCAATTTTTATATAAAAAAAACTTAACAAACCACTCCAAGAAAATGCTCAAAACTTAATGGATGAGAGACATGATTTTCCCTTGTCTACTTTTTTTTCCCTTTAAAAGATTACTTTGTTCCTTATCAACGAGAAACTCACCACCACTAACCAAATAATTTCCCATCCTACCAATTTTCTTCTGCATTAATTTTTCATAAAGTTATAGTAGAGACTTCTACGTTGATCAATTTGCCATTTTAGCAGACTTATAGGACAAGCTATTCTAAGTTATAGTATTAGGAATAGAAGTATGATTTAAAAGAAAGAGAATATAAATGCTAATTACGTAATACTTAGGCAAGTTTAATTGCAGAAGCTAGAAGCAGAATCACATTTTGAAAATGCTTACTAATATTAATTAGCTTATTCGGAAAGTTAATTACCAGTAACTTGTTTCATATCTAGAACCGTCCTTTGAAATTTTTATAAGTCACCAAAATAAAACTTGTACTACTATACACCTTTAAATTTCCTATAAAGTAGTTACACTCTATATACCATGCTATATAGCTTTCAATCCTTGACTTTCTGTCACTTTCTTATGCACCATTATTTACTTTCCTTTACTGCTATTTAATTGTTAAATTATATGTACCGTACGGTATACTCCCTTCAACAAACATGCATATCTATTAATTATATAGTCAACATACATGGTTTTAAAGAGGTTGCGCGTGATGTTACCATTTGCAAACATGATGTTTCTACGATGTCTTTGAGTCATTTGTTAACATTTTTCATAAAGTTATAGGTTGGTTTGATTTGGTTTATATACGGTTTATATTTTGTAAATCAAACTTATGTTTCAACATTCTCAAATCTCTTATATTAGTATCACACATTTTTTCTATTTTTTTTGCCATGTATATTTCACCTCTTATACTCTAATCTCTCATATCTTATGTTCTTTATTTTTCATCTTCTCATTTTTATGTCATTGATTTCTCTTTCAATTACGTTTTTATCGCACATTTCTTCTCTAATCTTGCATCTTTTATATTCTTTTTTTCATCTTCTCTAATCTCTCATCTCCTCCGTTTTTTCTTTTTTATTATAATATTTTTATATTGTTTTAGGTTACTATTTTATGTTTTTTATTCCACTTTTATCTAATCTTATTTTTGTATATTTAATGAGAAATTTTTGTATAATTATGATGAGTTTTGTTGTTATTTGATAATGTATGAATAAATAAACATAAAGTTATGTTGTTCCTCTATAAGTATAAGTATGGCTCAATAAAAATCTTATAAAAAATTAAACCAATCCAAACCGTATTTGTTTGGTTTAGTTTGTTCAGTTTAATTTTTAAAAGTCAACCGAATCAAACCGAACCGCATGCTTTTTTCTCTTGCGGTTCAAATGATTTTTAGCATCAAAATTGTCCAAACCGCACCACAAACACCCCTAATTACGATTGTCGCGGTGTAAATTTTAATAGAGAGTGTTGTAAATGATATATATATAAATAATAATTTATAATTTTAATATGAGATCTATGAAACAAAATTTATTAGATTTGTTTTTCGTTATTATTTAAATACGATTATTTTTCCAGCATTATAATTACAACTTTCAATACATCAAAATCTTATTTTATAACATGTTATTTTTGGGACTCACTTATGTATAAACACCAGCCGCCATCCGTATATTTTGCATGTTATTGTTGGGGTTGGTTGAAAATATACATGTTGAAGAGTTCTACATCGCTTAGTTTTGTGAATGAAGAGAGAGTATAAGGCTATATATATGATACAAGTTTTTTGAAATCTCACATCACTTAGTTTTGTAAAGGAAGGGTGATTCCAAGGCTATATATAAGATTCAAGTTCTTCATTCCAAGATGTACCAGTCAAAAACACTTTAAGCCTATATTTGAATTTTTATATTTTTCTTTTATACTTTTGGTTTAGAGTGTTGTGAGAGGTAGTTAAATATTTACTTTGGAAAGTGCGGGTTTATTGGGGTCTTGGGGTGGTTAAGGGTAATCTATGTGTTGTAACAATTCTCACATAATATTATTCTCTGGTTGTCATTTGATAACGATCGTGGTTTTTTCTCCGAGTTTCCACGTTAATCTCTTGTGTTGTTATTGAGTTCCTCTTTTCTCTATATTTTGTTTGTTTCTTCCCAATATCAGAGCCTTGGTTTGATGGGTATAAATTGTTTAGTATGCTTTGTGGTTGTAGTTTTGGCTGATCTTTCACATTAGAATAATAAAGTTTATACTCTATGTTGGTTTTGAAAATTTTGTTTTGCTATAGGAAAAGTTTTGGTTGAAATGTCAAGTTTTTCAAGTGCAGTGAAGATTGATTTAAAGAAATTTGATGGAAGAATTAATTTTGACTTGTGGAAAATTCAAGTCAAAAATATTTTGATACAATTATGATTAAACAAGGCATTGAAAGGAAACATTTCCATCACGGACAACGAGAAGAGGAATGGGCTAGATTTGAGAGCTTCGAGTACAATCTGCATGTCTTTGGCTAAGAATATTCTTGCGAATGTTCTTGGTACGTCCTCAGCCAAAGAGATTTGGGAGAAACTTGAAGGGCTATATCAAGAAAAAGGTATATCAAATCATTTATTATTGAAGGAGCAGTTTCATAGCTTGCGTATGGATGAACATACAAAAGTATCTGATTATCTAATTATTCTAAATGATATTGTTTCTGAATTAGAAACTATTGGAGTCAAGATTGATGATGAAGATAAAGCTTTGAGACTCATATGGTCTCTTTCATCTTCCTATGAGCATATTAAACCTATTTTAATATATGTGAAGAAAACTTTGAGCTTTGAAGAAGTTGCTAGTAAAATTATTTCTAAGGAAAGAAGATTGAAGGGTAAGGATAATACTTCATCAAACTTAGTGTTGGTTGCTAGAGGAAGGTCGTATGTGAAAAAAAATAATGAAATGGATGTGAGATGTTGGAAATGTGGAAAGCTTGGACATATAAAGTATAGGTGTCCTGATGGGTCAACATCAAAGAAGGGCTCTGAGTCAAATGTTATCAATGTGTCTCTCGCTGTGAGAGAGGATGATCTTCTCTAAAAATTGAGAAGTGTGTCCTCATGACATTTCCGCTGTCATGGAAAAGGACAAGTTGTTGCTAGAAAATTAGCACATGGGCATTAGCGTAAAGTGTGTTGTGAGATTATGTCGATGGTTGAAGAGCTTTTGGCCAACATGGAAGTTGCACTATAAAGTTTCAACATGTTTTTAACATGTAAAAATTCTTAAAGTGGTTTAACTTCAAGTGAGGTATACTTTTCGTTAGATGGAGTATGATATTTTTTTTAAAACTATGATTGTCAATAAAGACAATGTGAAAATTCTTGGAGTGGTGTAGGTTCAAGTGACTATACTCTTTATGGTGGAGTATGATTATCGGTGAAGACAATGAAAGCTTATGTATTATTTTCAATCAAGGTAGAAATTGCTGGGGTTGATTGAAAATATACATGTTGAAGAGTCTGACATCGCTTAGTTTTGTGAATGAAGAAAGAGTCCAAGGTTATATATAGGATACAAGTTCTTTGAAGTCTCACATTGCTTAGTTTTATGAAGGAAGATGGATTCCAATACTATATATAGGATTCAAGTTCTTCATTCTAAAATGTACCAATCAAAATCACTTTAAGATTGTATTTGACTTTTTATATTTTTCTCTTATAAGCGTTGTGAGGGATATTTAAATATTTGCTTTAGAGAATGCGAGTGTATTGGGGTGGTTGAGGGTAGTCTATGTTTTATAACAATTTTCGCATAGTGTTGTTCTCTGGTTATCATTGGCAACAACCATAGTTTTTTCTCCGGTTTTAGAGTTTCCATGTTAATCTCTTATGTTGTTATTGTGTTCCTCTTTTTCTCTATATTTTGTTTATTTTTTTCTAACAGTTATTGCAGATTATTGTTACTTTGCAATAATCTTTACAGGATCATTAATATTTCTTTGTTCTATTTCTACATGTCGTTTAACATTTATCAGTATTCATTCTTATTTGACACACTTCTTGTTTTTGTCGACCATACCACGCGCCAACGTGGTCAGCTTTATTTTTGGGGATTCAGCCGTCACTTTGTTCGTCCAACCTTCATCATTTTGTCTGTGTGGTCAAAATCGAATTTCGGTATACT
Source organism: Lathyrus oleraceus (assembly GCF_024323335.1). NCBI lineage: Eukaryota > Viridiplantae > Streptophyta > Magnoliopsida > Fabales > Fabaceae > Lathyrus > Lathyrus oleraceus. The sequence continues at coordinate 248,887,502 of NC_066585.1, read as the reverse complement.
TAATTTTTTAGGTTTTCTTGTTACAACTCATTTGTGTTTGGTTCTTAGAGGTTTTAAGTGCGATGTTTGTTATTTAGAAAAACACAATTGTGTCGCTTTCCTTCTAGTTTAAATAAAAGTATTGAATTATTTAATGTTATTCATTTTGATGTATGGGAGCTTGTCCATACCTTTAATATTTTTGTTTCAAAAATGGTTTGTCTCATTTATTGATGATTGTACTAGAATAACTTGGATCTTCTTGATAAATACTAAATCAGAAGTATCACAATTACTTATCCAATTTTTTAATATGGTACACACATATTAAACGAAAAGTTATAAAAGAACTCAATCTTAAAATGATAAAGAATATGTCAATAATGCATTTTTCAACTTCACCAGTTAACATGATTTTATCCATGAATTCATATGTGTCGACACCCCTTAGCAAAATGGTGTTGTAGAAAGAAAAAACATCGTCATTTACTTGAAGTTGTTCAACCTCTCTTATTTCAAATACCTTTTCCCTAACTCTTATTAGGAGCGATATTTATTACCATTGTCTATTTAATTGATTTGCATCTAAAGTCTTAGGTAATGTTAGTTATATTCAATTTATGCTCTCGCGTTTTTTTTCTATGCTCCCATATTGCAGAACTCTGAGTCTCGTGTGTTTGCTTATCTTGCGTATGTTCATGTTCATAAACAAATTGCAACAAGTTGGATCCTTTGTGATGTCAAATATATCTTTTTGGATTATGCACCTAATAAAAGTGGGTGCTAATATTAACATCCTCCTATTTGATTTTTTTTGTCTCCATAGATGTCACCTTTCATGAAAATGTACCATACTTCACTCGTTCTCAGTCTTATGGAGAGAACATAAATGACCTAGAGTCTAAGTCCAAGTTTATTACCCTTGGTCTTAGCATCCCTATAGCACATACCATGTTTCCATTCTAAAACATGAGTTTATAAGCATTCTTGATTTTTCAATAGTTGAACCCGAGTCTGTAATTATTCAAAGTCCTCTAATGTCTTCTGTTTTTACAGGAATTAATTCATTGAACACCAACTCTGGTGTATCAGAAAAAAGTAAATCTAATATGCTCCAATAATAAATTCAATCGTCTAAACCAGAGGTAAATACTAGAAAATATTTTTATATTGGTGATTCTCTAATTTTTTATACTTGTGATACTTACGCGAATGATTTGCATATTGCCTTGAGAAAGGATAAAATATCACGTTCCTCTACAAATAAATATCTTATTTCTAAATTTTTCTCTTCCGAGAAACTCTTTTCACATTTTAAGAGTTTTGTTGCAGTTGTTGATTCCGTGATAATTTCATCATTTGTTCAAGAGATGTTGTAAAATAAAAATTGGGTTCAAGATATGGATAAGGAAATGAAAGCAGTTGAAAAAATGGGACTTGAAAAATTATTGAAAGACAAAGAGATAAGAATCCAGTTAGTTGCAAGCGAATCTATATAGTGAAACATAAACCAAATGTCACCCTTGATCATGGCAAGACCATACTAGTGAAAAAATGATATATCATACATATGCCATTGATTATGAGGAAACATTTACTCTAGTGACAAAAAATATTAATGTTGTTTGTGTATTATTATCTCTTTATGCTCATTCAAATTTGATGTGAAAATATTTTCTCACATTAGAGAAGAATGTGTATATGGAGATTCCACCAGGTCTTGGTATTATTGGTGGAACCAACAACGTGCGTCGATTGAAAAAAATTCTTATATGGGTTAAAAGCAATCACATTGGGCCTGATTTTGAAGATTCACAATGGCCAATGTGCTTTGGCTATTAGCAAAGTTAAGAATACCCCACTTTGTTCTTTGAACATTCATTAGGAGAAAACTTTATTTATGTTTGTGCATGAGGAATTCAACTTTATTTATGTTGATTTTATTATTGTTACATGTGATGATTTAATTGAGAGACAACTTCTCAAATAAAAGTCATCAGCAGCATTTGAGATGAAAGACTTTGTGCAACTCAAATATTTAAAGGAAATATGAAAACTTGCATGCAAATCAAAAAGTGTCCCATTGATTAAAATCATAGGATAAGCCTTGAGGAGGAAAACTCCAAAGGTGACGAGGGTCGGTATTAGATATTAGTGGGAAAATTGATTTACTTAGCATATACAAGGTCGAATTTGACATATGCAATTAGTGTGGTCAACCAATTTATGTATGATCCAAGGGAGAGACACTTGCAAGCTTTAGAACTTATTCTACAATATTTCAAAGCCATTCTTGGGCTATGACTCTTGTTTTAAAGAGGTAGAAGTATAACTATGGAAGTCCACACTAATGTTGATCATGCAAGTTTAATGAGCGATATAAGATCTACTTCAAACTATTGTATATTTTTGTGTGGGAACTTGGTTGCTTGGATGAGTATGAAACAAAATATAGTTGTTCGGTCAAGAGCATAATTTAGAGCTACTGCACAAGGAATTTGTGAATTATGATGGATGAAACAAGTGTTTGAAGATTTAAAGATACATTGTGAAGGTTCTATAAGCTGTTTTGCGATAATAATTCAATGATTAATATTGCTCATAATCATGTTAAACATGACAAGACAAAATACATTGAAATTGACTGATTTTTCATCAAAGAAAACTCGAATAATAGTTGATAACTACAACCTAAATTCCTTTTGGATATTAACTGACAGATATATTAACAAAGAGTTTACCAACAGAACAATTCAACCAATTTATTTACAAATCTGAAATAACTTGAGGGAGCTGTTTTGTAAATATTAAATGTTCTTAGTATTAATTTGCTACCTATAAAACAAAATCTATTAATAGATTAATTTTTAGTATTGAAATTACAATCAAAACCTTATTTTAAAGGAGATGTTTTTGAATTACACACTTAAGAAACGTTTGAAGTTGGGATTTTTTTTATTATATAAAAAATAGAATTTAAAGTTTTGATTTTTCATAAAAATAATTGAACAAACAAAAACAAAATTTTCGATGTGGTGTCTAACATGTTTGATTTGCAATAACAATCCAATACGTTTAAATTAGTGTATTAGCAATATTGCATTCGTAATTGCAATTTGTATTTTAAATCCATGGTCACATGTACAAATAAAAAAACAATATTATTAGAAACATACAATTCCTTTCTTTTATTGGAAACAAATGATCAAAATCTTATTAAATCCTATTTTTTCTCAAGTATGATTCACCATAAACCGACATGCTATATCTTCTGGTTTTCACCACCTATCAAATGAACTTCGTTACTCTCAACATTCACCAAATAGTGAAAAATATAATCCACAAGTTATATATGGTTCAGTGAAACAATTTTTAAGCAAAAAATAATAATTCAAAGGCAACTTTTGAATCACAAAATGCATGAAAGAAATAACTTAATTGCTTGATTTTCTGACTTTTATTCATAAATATCTATAAAAGATAACAACTTTGTGCTGATAAAAAATAAGAATGTTCCAGAAAATCTTGCTCAGTTGTGGTTAGGAGAAACAGACGATGGCTTATTAGAAGAAATTCCATGACCCTCTTCTCCATCTTGAATTGTATCAAGAATGGCGAAACCTGGTAATCTATCAGAAACAAACCTGCTTCCAAAGATTGAAGCTTGATGCTGAACTTTTTGTGATCTTTGATGAACCTCTGAAGCAGAATCCATAGGAATTTCATTCCATGACCGAGCCGAATGCGAAAAGTTCGACTGAAGTCTCTCATTAGGAGTGTAAGCTGAACCTTGTCCTAGAAATGGATTTGAGTTTACCATGAACCCTACTTTCGTAATATAATCATTGGTTGTTTCATTGTTCCAATCCACATGATACTGGTTATCAAAGAGTGTTTGATTATGGTTTTGGTTTTGCCAAGGAATGAAACCATTGTGATCTTGGAAGGAATGAAGAGAGAGTCCAAGGTTTTCAGAAGGGTAGTTCTGAAAATGGATAGATGAAGAAGTAGAAGAGGTAGTTGGAAAGAAAGGTATAGGATTAGGATCGATGAAACCTGAACTAGGGTTTTCTTGATCCTCACTCAATTGACTTAACAGATGAAAACTGTAACCATTTGATGATTCTCCAATAACCATACCAGTAGACACATCAGCTACATTCTGTTCATCCTCTTGTGGCATTAGGGTTTGAGTTTCGCCGATAGGTTGCCACGACGGAAGCTCGGCGAGCTTGCCAATGGAAGGTTTTGCTTTCCTGATGAGCCAATCAACTGCCCTACTTGGTCTGTCATAGCCAAGACGGTCTTGAACATCGTAGAATTCAATGGCTGTGTGTGCCGAGAGACGAACCCTCCGATCGCGGGGTCCTTTCGATGTGTAAACCTTGCTGTGGCGATTTTTCTTACCGGTGGATCGAACTATGTGTCCTCCTTCGGTGTTCCTCATCTTTATTTCTGTTTGTTTTCTATGAAAAGTTGTTTCTGTTTGGTGGGGCTGGATATTTATTGATAATGAATTCAGCACTAGATAACTAGATAAGAGAGTTGAGATCTCTTTTAACTTAATTATGAATTCAGAGAAGGGCCTAACTTGTTTTAGGAAAACAAAATCCTTACTACAAAAGGTTTAAGGCATTGTTTTAATTACTCTGCAATTGCATTAAAGTGTAATTATATATTGTGATTTAAAATTACGTGCAAATCTTTTATAAGAGTTTTTTTTAAATGATTTTTATAGTGTAATATATTTTATTATAAAAAAAATTTATAAAGAAATTTTTTATAAAAATTTAAAATGAAAATTTGATTTAATAATTATTTTTAAAATGTTATTTTAGGTATTTTATTATTTTATCGAATTTATTTTTGAATATCAAAATTTTAAAAAATCACTTAATTTTGAAGTTATTTCAAATAATTTTTCATAAAAAATTGATTTTGACTATACTTTCGTCTTCAATAATAATGTAGGTTTACGTTATAGTATATTAAAATTAGTCTTTTAATTTATAAAAAACAAATTTAGAAAAATTTATAATATTTTGAAAAATATTTTTTTAAAATTCATTTTCAAAAATACAAAGAAAAAATCCATATTTTTAAAGATAAAACAAACTGACCATAAATCATACTACCTCAGTTTTTTATTATAAGTCAGTTTTGGAAAAATATTTTATGGCACAATATAAGTCATTTTATAATATCAATGAATCATTAATGTTATTTTTTTCTATTACACCTTTAAATATTTATTATTCTATCTCTTTTCAATTATATCAATTTGTCTTTCCAATACCATTAATACGTGTGAAAAGTAAAAAACGACTTATAATAAAAAAAAGAGGGAGTATTAGACAATTTCGTCGATATTTATTAAAAATTAAAATTTTACAACTCAAAAATTCTATTTTTTTCTAATATTTTTTAATTTTATATGTCTTGCAACTACAAATACTTTTCAATTAAAATTTACGCTCCAATGACCATAATGCTCGTTGCAGCGATCGTAATTAAATTTAAGTATGAATAGTTAAACTTCACGTTTTAGATAAATATGCAGGGTTATTCTTCCACCCTAGTGAAAATCCAAAACTATTTTTAGAATCTGAAAATCTATTTTCGGACGCATCATGTTCACACACATTCCATCAGTAATTGAGACATACCCTCATTTGTGACAAAATTTGATACGAAAATGCACGCCCATATAAATACCGAAAGTGTATTTCTGGAAGCTGCTGAACCATGATCAAATCCAAAAATAAAATAGATGCAAAAATAGAGATAAATTAACATTCAACAATTGTTATGAAATACATAAAAAACGAAATATTTCATAGATAATAGTTAACATAAATCAAACAATACATTTCATCATCAAGTAGGACGTTTCAACATCTTTAGAATATCTTCAGTTGATTTCACAATCTTCGTATCCAGCTCGATCGAACCTTTTGTTTCGTAACAATGAAATGTACTCCATATAACAGTTAAATCTTCATCTATCTTCAGCTCAAACTCGTTGAACTGTATCTTCCCATCGCTGTCAATAGATGGTGAACGATAATAAAGTTCATAACACTTCGATTATTTTGGTATAAATTCTCTAGTTTTGATTTGAGATTGACAAGACGAGTGATCTTTGAGAACCTAAATTTAAGAAAGGACTTCTCGCCGTTGAAGTAGACAAAAGCAAGATATGCATATTGAGACATTATGTATGTTTTTTGTGTGTTTATGCAAACAAGTTTAGTGACACCATATTTATACAAGTTATAGATCAATATGAACCTTACAAACCCAATCTTGTCTTATGGGATGATTCAAATATGTATTCCTGAATACACCCTATTTTGTTTGGTGAAATTAGGGTGAGTTCAGAAGTACAATTCCAAATAAACCTATGTTAGTATTTTTTTTAAACATTAGGGTGCATCCAAAAATATAATTTCGGATTCACCCTGCACTATTCACACATAACCTGTTTTAGAAACATAACCTGTTATAAAAACAAAAAATGGGGAAATTTTGGGAAATTGAATCATACATTGAAATCTATGAAAATTTATACATTTGACATTGCTAATATTAATTCTTGATTACATACAAAACATATATAACCACCTAAATACATTGAGTTCCGCCTTTGACTTTTGTTATTTAATTCTATTTCAATTTCACTCAACTTGGTGAATTCTTGTATGCTATCCATAAAATGATCCTGCCAAATTTTAGCTTCCTTTGTTTAATGAGCTTGTTGGAGAAGTGACTTCAGGCACAAGAGATGGGGGATGGGGGTGAATTTTGGGATTTAAAATTCACGATTACTTTTATACTTTTATCTATTAAGAATGCGTCAATAGTTTATTTAAGAATAAATGGCTGCGAAAATAAAAATAAATCATAAATAGCAGAAAATAAAGGGAGTAAGGGTTAGAGAGATTACAACAGAGAGTTATTCAGGTTTGGCCAAACTTTGACCTAGTCCTGTCCCTAAGAGATCTTCTTAAGATTTTGACTAAAACTTTGAGCTTTTATATGCTATGCCCACTAACCTTTTCATATAAGATGATCTTTATAATGACTTATCACAATAAAAAAAGAAGCTTTTACTCAACCTAAAATAACAATCAAAATAGAGATTTTTCAGGCTAATATCCAAAACCAAACAAAGATTTTAAAACTGGTTAATCTAAAGAACCAAACTTTATTCTTCAAGAGTATCTCACTCTTGAAAGTAATCACAAAGGCACTTCACTCAAACATATTCTTCCTCATAAGTAGTGTTCATTCAAAAGAACCAAGACAACTTTAAGTGAAGACAAATATTTCTAGGGAGAGAGGGAGAGAGATAGAAAGATAAATTTTAAAGAAAATAAAAAACTTTGGGAATTGGTGTGAAATGAAGAAGAGGCAACCCTGCTTTATATAAGATAAGGAACACCTGAAAAAGGAAACGATCCATGAGAATTTTTAATGTCCTAATCGATTTCCCTAAGGTTTCAACCGATTGCTTGACCTAAATAATCAATATTCTTAGCCCAAAATGGAAATATTTGATAAGGAGTCATTGCTAGTCATTAAGATACTATAATAATCGATTATACACCCGTTTAGGCTTCTTCCAATTGATTGGTTTAAGGTCCCTGTAAGACCCCAATTTTGACCCCTAAGATCCCTCATGCCATCTCATAGCTTTGCATTTGCATTGGGATCACACATTGGTATTCTCCTCACCTATCATTCATTAGGTTTGCATTAAGAGAGATCAACAAGCATATATGATTGTATAATACTTTATTTTCTTTGTTTACTAACCAAAATACAAAAATATGTCTAGTATAACTTCGTTTCTTTTATAGGTCGTTTTGTCTGTGCCCTAGATAGAAGGTCAACTTCCAAGAGTCATAACTTTCTAATTTTTTATGTTATGAATATGATCTAAGTTTCATGATTAATTTCAAGATGTATTATTCAAATTTTATTCTTTAAGAAAGATTAAATTCTACTTGAAAAGTCATGTACCATTAGGAAACATTATAGGTCCATTTTGGTCCTCATCATTGAACAAGCAAATTTCCTCAACTTATAAAATCCATAATTCCATCATCCAAACTCTAAATGGTGGAAAATTTGTGGTAAAATTGAAGGTAGTTGAAATATATACAACCTTGTAGAAGGAGCCAAGTTCATTTGAAGCTCACATCAAAAGTTATTCAAGGTGGAAAGAAAGGTCATTTGGCTTATAACTTAGAAAAATTTCTAAGTATGTTTGATACCTCCACCTTCAAGGCCAGTTTTATCCATTTTCCAATCTTCAAATTGAAAACTTCACAACATAAAAGTTGTTCCTTATGATGAGAGCTTTCCAAAAAGTTCAATATCACATCATTTGGATTAGAAATGGAGGACTTGCACATGAGGTCTTTCCATGGCTTATTTTGGCAGGTTTTGAGCTCCAAACAATGCACAACTTTGCATGGCCTTGTGTGATGATTTCAGCAACCTCCTTGCACGATTTAGATTGGATTCTAATCATTAATTAGGCTTGTACTATCACCCATGCCCTCATGCACCAAGAATTGCTCATTTTTCATTCAAAATTGGAAAGGTGCACATATCAATGGCTTGGTCTTTAAATTAAACATCATTTGCTCATAAATAGAAGGAGGAGACTGCCCAAGCTCTACTGGCCATTTTCATAACCTCACACCATAGAATTCTTTGAATATTTCTTGAGAAATCGAGTTTTTGTTCAACTCAAGTTTCTGAACAAAAACTCCAAAGATTCATTCCCTTTTCCACTTCATTAAGTTTCTGCAAGCAAGAGGAAGAGAAAGCACGAAGAATTACATCAAGAACAAAGCTCAGAAGCATCTCAGAGAAGGTGAATTTCAAAAAACTTCATCTCTTCGGTTCTCCTTCCATACTTTAGATCTAAGCTAAATTTTGTGATGGCTGAAGTCCTACCAATGTAGGCAACATGACTGAGTTGTTTTGGGCTTGATTCAAAGCAACTCAGGTTGAACACCTCTGGTTTGATCTTCACTTTTCTAGTTATAAAGTAAGAGATGGAACAAACAGAAGTCATATTCGTGATCCTTGCAATTTTTCCTTTCAAATGATGTTAGATCCATTAATTTCTAGGCAAGTTTGTTCTTGACAGTCCAGTGACCCTCACCGGAGAAGACCACCGGAGCTAGGGCTCTAGTGGTGGCGTAACAATGCCCTCACCCTTGGATCTCTCTTCCCTATTTTAATCTGAGCCTTTGGTTGCTTTTACCATGCGTGTGGTACGCTGACTAAGAGAGCACATGGAACGCATGTTTTAGATCATCAGATCTGCCACCTTAATTAATAAGGGGTGATCTGATGGCTCGTGATTTTCCATTTCATTTTATTTTTTCTAAATTGATTTTTAAATAGCCATTTCTTTTAAAATTCACCATAAATTCATTTTTGATCCAAAATTTTTGGGACCAACACCAAAAATTCACAAATATTTTCTTCTTTCCATTTATGATTTAAAATTAATTTTTGGATAAAGTTTGATATTTTTGGTAAATTTTAACTTGTTTTAATTAGTTTTTAATTACTTATGACTTTTTAAAAATACCAAAAAATTAGTCAATGGTCCTTTGACCTTACTTGACCTATGATAAATCCCTTGGCCATTTCTTTGGTGTTTTGAAGGGGTTTTAGGTTTTTGATCTTTAAAAACTTATTTTTCTTCATTCTTAAAAATGTTTCTAAAATAGTTTAATTGATTTAATGCTTTTGTGAGCTTTTGTATTGACTTTATATTGACCTTACTTCTGTTTGGCCTTGGTATTGGTTGAATTAGACCTTGACTTGGTCAATACCATTGGATTTAGGAGGTTGATGAAGTTTAAAACTTCATCTCTCAGATGAATGAATGGTATTGATCAAGTGAGGTTCATCCCTTGACCAATTTGGGATCCCCTTCATTTCATCTTACCATTTTTATCTCATTTCTTCCCCAATCATCTCTTGGCCAATGACTTCTCATGGATAATTAGCTAGTTGATTCATCAATGAGCTTGTGTCAGATGAATCAACATAGGCTTGATTGAGATAGACCCATCCTCTCTTATTTTTGTGTGTGGTATGCTTTAGGAGCTTGGTCTTGGATACCTTGTCTCTAGAATGCATTAACACCAATATTATTATTGACCAGCCTTAGATAGGTATGTCTTTTATATAAGTCTACTTACGATTGCTTAACATAGCGCTAAATTTGCCTCGAGGCACAAATTAACATACTAACTTGACAACTAATATTTAATTTTCTTATCATTTACTTTAATGCAATTTAAATTCTTGCACTTTATCATTCCTTGTCATATACATTCATGCAAGTTGTTTATGCTCCATCCATTTTCTCTTTGCCCATTTGGGCCTATGTTTATGCTTCAGTTATTTTCATTTTTGCACACTTGAGCCATTATATTTTGTGCTTGTGATATATTTGTGCTTGTGATCATACTTTGTTTGTGGTCTTAGGACCTTAAAACACTTAATAAAAACAAAAACACTAAAAAGCATATTGGTGGACTGTTGGATCTTTGTCTGTAACTTGATTTGGACCTATGGACTTAGAGTAAGCAACATTCCCGAGCTATGAAAGAACAACTTGGACAATGCCATTAATTTGAGACCAAAAACATGGCCAATACCATTCATCTGACACAAGTTTGAGAGACTCCCTTGGGTTTATCTAATACACTTTTTCTCTTTGTCTAAATTATTATTTTGATCTTATTGTTATTATTTAATGTTTTCTCTTTGAGTATGTTTCAAGGGATTTTTCACCTGATACACATAAAGGACATTGAAGATTGCTTGCTTTGGAGTGCTAACTTGGATGATTGGTTATCTTTATTTGATACCATTGATTTTCTTATTAATTGCTTGGATGATTATGGCTTTGTTGTTTGCTTGACAATCCAAAGGAAATGGTTTTCTATCTGACAATATTGCCTTGTGGATGAAGCTAGCGGAAATATACCCGAACATATTGCACGCTCGAACATACAACCGAGTTACCATCGAACTTTATTTATTCCCGAAGGAAATGATAAACATTGATAAAACCCGGGGGAAAGAGATATGTTGGATAAGGAAGTCGGTTATGCAAGGGGAAAATATTAGCACCCCTAACATCCATGGTACTCCATAGGAACCATTTTGATTATTCTCGCTCGAATGGATGTTATATCTAAAGATTACTCGCAAAAGAATGTGGGAAAATGAAAGAAATAAGTAAAGTGCTCGATGAGGATTAGGACCCTCATGCCTATGTATCCTCGTAGTGCAATGAGGATTTCAGAGCTCTGTAGTTTAAAGAACTAGTGGTAGGAGATGAAACTAATGATGATAATAAATATGGCGTAAACCAAAGGATAAAGTTGTTCGAACTCCAACAAAGGGTGAAATATAAACCCAAGAGTAAAACTGGTATGAACCAACAAGTGGGGCCTACAACACAATATCACTGTATCGGAACAATCGAAAAAGAATGAATTAAGTGTTTGGTTTGACAACATAAACAACTATTGGTTCACAAGGAAATACAAGATGGAGCCCAAAGGGATAATGTATTTGGCTTAAAGAGTAGATATATCACATGAAGTGAATAAAGGTAGAATATGAATGTATCATTGAGATTAATGGAATAAAGTGACCAAAGTCACATAATTGAATACTTGGTAATAATGACTGAAGAGGTGTAGTCTGAAACCAAAGGTAATGATGTATTGGAATCCATAGGAGAAATGAAATTTGTGCCATAGAGGAAAAATGGCATAAACCACAAGTGAAGGGGTCTAAGGCATGGTATCACTATATGGTTGGGCCAAAAAAGAAGAATTAAATGTCTGGGTGTAAGCCAAACAACTCTAGGTACAAATGCAGATTTGTCATTATATGGTCCTAAAAGGGTATATATGGATATCCCAAAGAAAATTGTGTTTTGGTTTCAAAGAAACAACATGTCACTAGGTGAACGGTTTATGATCGAAGGTAGATAATGGATCATGAAAGATATGATTGGTGCCCTAGGGCGGAAAAAAGAATAATAAATAAGTATGCTCGCGGAGGATTCGAACCCTCGTGCCTACGTATTCTCATCGTGCAATGAGAAAATTAGAGCAATCGTAGTTCAGCCTACTACGGTTGAAACAAAAGGGAACGAGATTGATTTGCCAGGGTACACTATCCTTCAAGGCTGAAAAAGGGGTGTGAAGGTTCATAACCTTCTAGGAAAGGTATCACTACCATAGTTTAAAACTGTTGATGTCAAGAAACTTAAGTGCCAAGGTTTATCGCCTTACAGGGCGAAGAGAATAAAATGCCATAGTTCATGACTCTCAGGGAAAAGAGCTGAATTGAATAACCAAGGTTTGTCACTTCTCAAGGTAAAGAGAAACATATGTCAGAGTCCGTGACTCTCAAAGCAAAGAGCTGAATTGAATAGCCAAGGTTTATCACCTCTCAAGGCAAAGAGAAACATATGTCAGAGTCCATGCCTCTCAAGGAAAAGAATAGTGTCAAGGTTTATCACCTTACAAGGCGAGGAACAAGTGCCAAGGTTTATCACCTTTCAAGGCAAATAATTGAATTGAATTAGGGTGTTTAACCACAAGTTGCTAATAGCAAAAGATGCTCCACAATTAGAGTGTTGAAATATTGATATGCTTGCTTGAAGACTTGTCAATTGCATGATTCAAATTGCACCAAAGTCTATGAACAAGGGCGAGTGCTCTGAATAGCTAGGGCCTACGTCCCGTACGCAAAGTCACTCTAGACAAGGATAGGAGAAACTCCATCTCATCATTCCTCATTACTTAAGGCTTATAGCGTGTAACTCTTATCATGATTAACAAGTATCGTTAGAGGCTTCTGATTGTTGATCTTGATAATGTCATATTGTTTGTTGTATTGAGAAGACTTGACAATTGTTTGATACGAATTGTGCTAAAGTCTATGAATAAGGGCGAATGCTTTAAATAGCTAGGGCCTACGCCCCGTACGCAAAGTCATTCTAGACAAGGATAGGAGAAACTTCGTCTCATCATTCCTCATTACTTAAGGCTTATGGCTTACAATTTGAATCGCACTTGTCAAGTGTTGATACCTTTGTTGTGCTTGAGAATGTAGTCCACTTTGCTAGCTATGCTTGACTTATGTTGACTTGAAGTCTTGATCTTGCCTTTGAACCTTGAGACGTTGAGCTCCTGAGATTCAGCATATCCATAATAGCTTGAGCGTAATGAACTTGCCATATCAAGTGATCAATGGTCTTTTGATCACTCGAAATATGCTTGGGACTTACAACATGTTTACGAAGGATTTGGTTGACCAAAGTGACCTTTGGTCAACACTAATCAATGAGATTAAAATAATAGTTAAGCTATGTACAATAATAATCTATTGAATTAATCAACTACGATAAAAGTCAGACAATTCTAACTAAGACCCTAAACTAATGAAGCATGTATTAAAATCAAGATTTTTAAGCCCTAAGGGAAAAATGGGTATTTTACAAGAATATTGATATTGAATTAAATTCTACTCATAAAAATCAATTAAAATCAATTAAATCTAATTAGTTTTAATTTCCTAAAAATCTAATTAAAACTAAATATCAACATTTTTGAAAATTCTATTACTACTCCAAGCTCAAAATTTCTAAAAATTCTAATATAATAATCCTAAAATCTCTAACTAATCCACTAAAAAAACTAACAAACAATATAAACAAGCCCAAGAAAAGAGGTGCAGAACCTGAACATGGAGTGAAGAATTCAACAATAAGGGCTTTGGGCCCAATAGAATAAGCCCAAATACAAAGAAGTGTTGTTGGATCCAATATGGCTAGCATCTAGTAAAACATGGGTGTGGAAAACAAACTATTGGGCTTAATGGCTAAGCCCAACAGAATTTGCAAAGGGAAATGTAGAAAATTCAGCAACTCACTTTTGATCAACCCTACACTTCATCTCCCAATTTTCATGTAAAAAAGGAATCACCACCGGAGCTCCGGCACCACCGCACCGGAGGTGGCGGAGTTGGTCGGAATCAAGAAAAAATACCACTTTCTACTCCTCTCAACCTTTTCTATCCAAACCTATCATCTATTCTAATTACAAGTTAATCGATTATGGAAATTGAGTTATTATAGTCAAGAACCCTAAGCATAAAATCTGAAATTAAATGGAGATGGAGGAGAATCAAACCACCAAACCTTTGGGTTTTGATTCTCCACTACACAAGCTACATTGTGGTATCAAAAATTCACCAAACAAGCAAGGATAAAAATTCACCGACTTGCAAGAACGGAGCTTTGTTCTTGGAATTTAGTGTTGGAGATGAAGAAGATGAAGTGAAAACCAGAGGTATGCTACTTTGAACCTTTAATCTTCTACTTCTACTATGAACTCCCACTCTTTAAGAATCGACTCTGAAAAATTCTGAACTGAATTGTTGTTGTTGATATTGATTATGTGAATATATGAATATTTTTGAATGCAAGAGGTTTAGCTTAATTGATAACAAACTTCAATGTGAAGCTTGCTCCAATGGTGATTTGAGCTTTGGGGTAAGGAGAGGAATTGGAGAAGATGAAGTGAGAGGAGAAAAGTTTAATTTGCAATGAGTAATTTGAGAGTGATTCTGATTTCGGTCATTTCCCCCTTGATTTGATGAGAGTGATGAGTTTATATAGGTGTAAATTCCAACTGTTTCAGTCAGGTTTTCGGGCGGCGGAAGTTGGAAGTTAGGGCATGCGTTATGGTTAAGTGATTCAATGATCAAGTTGGTTAGTGATGTTAACATTGTTAGATTTTCTGTTAAATGTCAGTTGGGACTATTATGACAGTTGGGGGATGTTAGAATAGCTTAAAGTTGATGATTTGAAGTGTTGGGAATACATTATCTAATGTATGAATGTTATTGTTAATTGTTGCATAAATGAGTGCAAATTGCTATGTGTATTGATGCATGCATTGGAACTGGAGACGATCTATATTTTATTACTTCGACGCGACTAGTTCACTTGCTATTTTGTCATCAGTAACACCATCACTAGGGCGACTTCTATCATCCGTTATTTCAATCACACTCTAAGACCCTTCTCTAAAGAAAATCACATCTGAAATGAAAGTTGAAGTGAAGCTTCGTCTTGCAAACACAAAAACTCATCGACACACCAATCTTCGTCTCCGATTCTACGATAACATCGAAAACCATAAACGTATGTTCTATTTTGTTTTGAATTTTTCCTTTTTTGATACAAGGACCAATTTCATCCATTTGGGTCTTTTCCTTATAATGTTTTATCTTTTCTCTGTTTCGTTATCTCTTATGGTCGATTTTGTTAATATTTTAACCTTTATCTCTTGGGATTTGTTCTCTTAGTAGTTCTTAATCTTGGCTTATATTTTTATGTGTTACTTATATTCTTAAAAAGTGACAACAACTCCTTAATAGTTGATTTTGTATGCATTGTTGCAGCCTAGGAATGTAGTTGAGATGAAAAAAGCGGATGTCTAAAAGGTTGGTGTAAAAGAAGGAAGAAAATTAAAATATCAGGTGAACATTAGATTTCAAAATTTGTTTAATCTTTGATTTGGTTTATTGTGTTATAAGGTTAATAATTTAACAGTTGCACCTTAACATGGCAGAAGGATCACATTGGTGTCCAAAGTTTAGAAATGTTAAAAGTTAGAGATTTCCTTAACATGGAAGAATGACCACACTGGCATCCAAAGTTTAGAAATGGTGCACCTTAAATGTTAAAGGGTTTGTATAGTCAAGAATAGCCTCTCGTGTCTATTGTATCACAAGAAGAAGTAGCGGTAATGATCACTTCTTAATCTTTGAATTTTATGTTGCTTTATTTCAATCTTATATATGCACACCATTTGTTTGATAAAATGTTGTAGAGGATTCTCACCAACATTATCATCACTAAATTTGTTTTTTTTTTAGTTTATGATTTTATATGTTAAATTTTTTACATAAGAGAGGTTTGTAAATATACTCTTTTTTAATCAACGAATTATGAAGTGGAAGAGAAAAAGGTTAAGAATAGTAGTGGTTGTGGAATTATGCTTCTATGGGATTTTCTCTACCTACTTCTAAAGCCATTATGGATATAGGAGTTCAATTAATGAGACATGTAATCAACATAAATTTTTAAATTTTGGGATAAGATAATCTTAGAATTGACCATGTCTATATCAACATAGATTCAAGCAGGACCAATTCAGCCATTTTTTAGGGGAAAATATATTCTTGGTGTTGTAAGGACTAGTTCTGCAAAAACTATTGCTTTTTCAATTCTTGTTGTGGAGCTTTTGCACAATCTTAAGTTTATTCCTCGAAGTGGAGTTGTTGTTGTTGTCATAGGTCCCACTAGAGAGCTTGTTATTCAAGTACTATTTTTTTCAAGAATTCTTTATTGGTTGTGTTGACCTATACTTAAACTGTAATGTTGGAATTATGGTACATTATTGCCATATGTAAGCAAATTTTCCATGTAAAATGGTGCAGGATGGTAGGTGAAAAGTTGAACATTGAATTTATTAGCCAACAACACTGAAGCTTGATGAATATAATTTTTCTATCACATTGATTTTGATTATTAGTATATAGCTTTACACTAAAATTTATTTGAAGTTGTAATTGAATTGTATATCACAACTTTTTAAGATTATTTCAACATGGTATCCATAAGTTGTAGTTTGTTTCAATTATACTTTTGGGGGTATTATATGGTGCAGTTGAAATAGGAATATGAATTTCAATTCTCTATCTAATATCTTATTCAAACTATTTGTCCAGCTACACAATTGTATGTTTTCAGTTCTGCACTGACTGCACTATACTTCTGTAGAGAGCTGCAAAGGTGAGATGGACAATTCAAAATGGGATACTTACAAATATGATGGTCCCACTAAAGAAATAATACATGACATCAACCAATCAAATCACTTTACAAAAACTAGAGACAAAAAGCCAGTTTATTTTGGGTTTTTTTAAATGAATTTTATAGTATTATATATTTTAATATAAAAAAAAAATTTACAAAGAATTTTTTTATAAAAACTTGTTTGAATAGTTATTCTTAAAATATTATTTTAGGTATTTTATCATTTTATCGAAACTTTTTTTTGATATCAAAATTTTAAAGAATCACTTAATTTTGAAACTATTTCAAATAGTTTTTTTTAAAAATCATTTTTGAGATATAATTTTTTTTAAAAATTGTGATTTTATGTTTTAATCTTCAATAATGTATATTTATGTTATACAATGAACAATTTAATTTTTTAATTTATAAAAAGTAAATTTAAAAAAACTTATAATATTTTAAAAAATATTTTTATAAAATCTATTTTTAAAATTATAAAAAACAATTATTTTTTAAAGCTAAAATAAACTGGTCCAAAGACTCATCCCCTTAAGCAGATAGCAATATTATGGAATTAGACAACCAATCCAATCCAAGCGAATCGATAAACGAGAGAAAATAGGGAAACTTCAATGTATAATTTTTCATATAAAAAAAAGGAAAGATGAAAATGTGCTTTGATGTATGAGTTGAAACATGTCTATAAATGCAAGTTTATTATGTGGTAAAATGGGTTATCTATTTCACTATTTGCATGTAAAGTTTTAACTACATGGATAATGTTATATAACTTATATCATTATATTTCTACCTTCTTTAATACAACAAGCCACACGTGGAAAATGATACTTACCCCACAAAGATGATTTTTCTACTTAAAACTATAATGGAAATCAATTGATGCAAAAAAATTGTCAACTACTCTTTAGATTCTTTTAATGAAATAGTCGATGGATAATACGAATACGAAATTAACACATAAAAATCATAATAAAATATTCTATCTCACCGATCACTATCAACATAATATCTATTTTATTTTAATCAATAATTACCTTTATTTCAAAGATAAAATCCTTATTTTCAAATGTAGAAATTTTCATTTTTTTTCTTTTTTCGTCTCACGGATCCCTTTTTTCTTTTTGTATGTGTAACACCCCAAATAATATGTGTCTAGAAACGTATTATTTGAAATGTTAAACTAGTACTGGGTACAATCAAAAACATCTAAATGACGTCCAACACATGTAATAAACAATTACAAAGCATTAAAATACATGGTAAAGACATCTAATATAAAGATAATACTACAAATAGATAACAATATAGTAGAAAATAAACAACTTCCGACTTCCAAGTGTTCGAGACATCAGGCATTTTTCCTCCTTCTGAGTTGAGCTATCGAAAGTAATTAACATGGAGCTCCCTATCTTACAAATCCACTTGACATTTAGGGTCATGCCACTAACATTTCAAATGACACTGCTCACTTCTGTCAGATAGGGTAAATCAGGGAAAATAGAAGCCTATGAGCTTCATACATAACACACAAGAATGACGATAGGCATTATCACTATACTGATTCATGCAAAACACTAGGAAATGAGTAATAGTCACAAACATTCCCTTACCTCCTAGCTCCTCCATCAGAGACTAGTCTTCCGAATTCGGGATATGATCTACTAGTCCTTTCCATACAGTTTGGCTTTACGGAGCAACCTACCTCTGTACTGGATTACCCTCATAGTTATCGATCCACAATATGACTCACTAGAATCCTAACACTCACTCTCTCTAGTGAACTAATCCTTACGAGATTCAATAATCCATGGGTACTAGGAAACAAGCCCCGTAACATGAGAGAATGATATAACGACCATTGCCCTTACGACTAATGTATACCATCTGTAGAAACTAAGGTTTATGGTTAAATTTACAGGCAAAACGTGTAATCATTCATTCTTTACGCCCATTGTACTTGGATTAATTCAACATCTAACCTTTTACCAATTATATGGTTTCTCACGTTATTCCATTTATTCACAAAACACGCAACTCAATTAATTTTCATATTAATCAAGTTACTCCTTTCTCACTCTATACGACCCTCCCAATAGGAACTTACTCACATCACTAATTATGAACCCGCTCGGTTGGATTTAGTACATGGCGTACCTTTATAATTACGACCATTCTGATTGTAATTTAGTGTGTACAACTAATTACAACTCCATTCAGTTAGATATAGTACCTAACTCTTTAGGTTAGTATTACACACCATTTCTACCTGGCTATCGTCCAAACATGGCATACTAACATATGGGATTATCGTACTATTATGGTTTTGTCATACCACTCGTTGTTATTAAGATTTCATTACAAATGAAGCATATTACTCATGAGCATTATTTTATCCCATCATAACATATCTATTAGGATTATCTTTCCATCATATGAACCCTTGAAAAACTTGTTTGAATTGAATAAAAAGGATATGTGAGAGACATTATTTGAATTTAAGATGTATCTAGCCTTATATACATCATATGAAACCTTTATGAAAAGATGCATGTGTTTAGAACAAATCCATAAAGCTTTGCCATGATTTGGAATGAAGTTGGTTCATGAAAAGTTGTGTTTTTATAGTGTGTAACCGGTTACCAACAAAGCATAACCGGTTACCATTCTTTCAACATTCAAAAAATTTCAAATAGAATAATAAACAAGTAATCAGTTACTAAAAATAATATAGTTACGAAAATTCTGAAAGTGTTATTACGATGGTATAAACTGCCATAATTTATGAAAAACATAATGAACCGGTAACCGATTACCTATTTAGTGTAGCCAATTACACTAGTTGAAAAATGGAAAATCAACTTTTTAATGTCAATGCTTTAATGTTTTGAATGCATGATGATAAAAGAACTTTAAAGATGAAAATGTGTGAGATATTTTTAGCATCTAAAGTTATATAACATAAATTGTAATGAACCTTTAAACATGATCAATTAGCTTGATTCTTTTCTTGATTAGCCTCATCATAGGTCAACACTTATCCATGAATATATTAATCTTTTTCTTCTTTGATCACCATTGTTTTAATCAATCTTAATAATGATCAAAAGTCTTGATCCATCATTTGATAAGCTTCATAATTGGCAAGTGTTCATCATATTTATTTTGAAGCTTTTTCTTCTTTGACAGTCTTCTTAAATATTTGTCTTCATCAAAAATATATTTGATAGAGGATGGATATCTTCTCCATATTTTACATTGGTAATAATCATTTTTATGTCAAGCAATTCCTTTAGAACAGGCGTTAGAGTGGTATCCTTTCTTTTCCAGAGTCAACAACTTCATTTTATCATCCATTAAATAAGGATACCCAAACGCTCACACCTAATCACACATTTACTTCAAGAGGTTGGCCGACCCTGCAAGTTCAGAAAGAAGTCGACCTCTCTCAGTAACAAGGGCACCAATATGCTCATCGAGCCTCTCTTTCATCTTACAAAGACAATCAGACACTAAGACTCCACCCTTTTTATAATCTTCTTAAGCCGTGCTCATCGAGCCTCTCTTTCACATAGGGGTTGGAAAACCACTCAAGCCGTGCTCGTGAGAAGTGTAAAATCTTCTTAAAAAATTAAATATTGAAACTACTTAGTCATCTAAGGACCAGGACGAGCGAGGAATAATGGAGATAAATTCGTCACGTATAACGATAATCTTTCCCCATGACTTGACCCCCCCCCCCCCCCCAAATGGTGCCCATTTCGAGGTCTCTTAGATATAAGTTCAACACCCCTTCTTCGCAAACCTTCATCTATCACTCTCGCGATGATTTGAGAATATCCACGCCCAAAGATTAAGTGGAGGTGTCTCATATCTCTGTTTGTTTTGAGTTAGGAGGGGTTGGGATAATTGGAGTGATAATAATGCCTAAAGGATGAGCCTCCTCTTGGATTGGAATAGTCATGGACTTAAAAGGAGAAGACGAGTTTCTTGATGCCCTCCTCATTTGAAACATAGTTTTTGTAGCAACCCATCTTATGTTCAAGAAAAGATCAAGTTTAAATAGTGAGAACACCCTATTAGAAATGGTAAAACAAAAGACAAAGGCTTTATATTCCCTTACCAAATATGTTTCACCCCTCGTCTTTGGTACCCGCTTCCACCATCAACTCAGTCTCTATGTAATGTTTCTCCAGCTTCCCTGATGCGTTAGCAAAAGGTATGAAATAGTCAATAAAGCCAAAACCTCTGTAGAAATCCATGATCTTATTCTCCAAATATTCATCCTTTTGAGACAAGATGTTAAGATATGATGTTGGCGCCATAACTTGGGGAACTTGTCAACACATGTTTGAGGCATACCGATTAGACCTCATAAATACTCACATGAAAGACCTCGATGAGAGGGATGAAAAGATAACATTGGTCCTTGAATTTTTTTCCTCATACCCTTCACGAGGATTAGTAAACCCTGACCCCATTTCGAGTAAGTCAAGCTACAATGGATATCTTTATCATGCTCCTTTTATATTCACACCAATACTGAATACCTTGACATAGGTCTAGATCTATGTGCTTGTAGGTATAATTCCTAAAACAATCAAATGACCTATATGGTTTTGATGATGACAAAACCATAAAGTGAAATCCCTAATGTCAACGGGTTTTAGTGGAATCCCTAATGATATCAATAAAAAAATCTCTTTGATGATGATATCTTTCAAGAATCCTTATCAATCCTCATCAGATAAAATTGAAGTCATATCCTATTTGAAGGGTTGAATCAATATTGTATCAAGCAAGGGATCTTGAATATTCAGAGTTGTGAAAGAGAGGAAGTGTCAAAGCTTTCCGGGTCTGTGTGTGAGTTATAAGAATCTTGTAAAAGATATTAAAGTAGTTCATAAACTACTAAGGCAATTCACAGACTTACCCAAAAGTTTTTTTAACCTTTCTATTTGATAAAACTACGTAAAACCCTTATAGGAACCACCAAGGTGCTTGTGGAATTGATAAATGGTGTTCCTAAATATTTATGAGGCATATACACATTGCCTAATCGATTAAGAACCTTGTCCAATCGATTAGAGTAAGGTCTAAATCTTCCTAATTGATTATTAATACTCCTAACCTATTAGAAAACTAGACATTGCAAGATTTCCTTTTTGGGAGTTAGAGTTGTCGTTTTTGCAAAGCACGTAATCAATTAGGTGATATGCATAATCGATTATGAATATTAAAAAAACCATGAATATTTTTCCTTTTTGATCTTGATTTATTTCCTATAACTAGATGGATCTCCTCACTTTCAAATCACACCTAACAATCTTTCTTACTTTCTACTCCTTTTCTTCTCATTTATCTTATTTCACTAAAATTGTTGCAGTGCTTTAGAAGTGAAATATATCAGTGAGGTTTTTGTTGTGTATTCTGGTGTAGGGAAATATTATAATTTGTGCAAGATATTTTTTTATCTCTTGTAGAATTCCTTTTGTAAGAAGTCTTTGTTTGATTTGTGAGCTTATCCAGTATAAGTTATCATTTGGTTTGTGAGATTATCTGTTAAAATATCCATTTGGTTTGTGAGATTCGCTTGATATAAAAGCTCTCATTGGTTTATGAGATTGTTCCTTAAAGTCTTTTTTTTATTCACGAGTCATGTTTAGTATAAAAGCTATCATTTGGTTGGGAATTAGCCCGATATAAAATTTCGTGTTCGGTTTGGAGGATAGCCAGTGTAAAACTCTAAGTTTGATTGTAAGAAGGTTTGTGGGCATAACATGTGAAAAGCTCACACTTATAGTGGAACTCTAAGAATAAATTCTTAGAGAGAGGACGTAGGTCAAGTGGTTAGGCCCAACATATATAAATCTCTAGTGCAATATTTTTATCCCTTATCTCTCTTTATTTACATTTCTTTCTTATTCTCGATGTGTTCAAATTTGTTTTCTACTATGATTTTAAACTATTTATTTATTTTGCTACTTACTCTTTTCAAAATTGTTTTAAACAATTTCTTTTGTAAAATATTTTTTAATTGTACATTGTTTTTCAATGCAACACAATTCACTCCCCCTATTGTGTTTGGACTTTTGAGTCACTTTTCCAACAAGTGGTATACGAACCTAACTCCTATCATAAGATTAGTCGTCTCAAGAGGTAGTATGATGAATACAAACACTTTTGTTTTTAACAAAAGACTTTTGATGAATACACTTCCATCATTTGACGGTGAAATGTCTTAATCATGGAAAGCGAGATTTCAAATTTTTATTAAAGCAAATGATTTCGAAATGTGCAATATTATTATCAATGGCCTGTCTATTCCTAAATTTTGCTTTGATGATAAACTAGTAAGTAAACTTTATTTTGATTATACATAAGAAGACAAGAGGAAAGTAAAACTTGGTCTTAAAGTCAAACATCTTTTGGTAAGTGCCTTAAATTCTAAGGAATTCTTATATGTTTTTAATTGTGATTCTACCAAGAAAGTGTGAGACATTCTTGAGATGATCTATAGAGTTTGTCCCAAAGAATGAAATAACACACAAATACAGAAAGCTTAGATACCCAATGAATATGAGATTCATCCTCATAGATGGTACTGATCCGCTATCGCTCACGGGTCAAAAACGAGTTTAAAAGTGTAGTAAAATGGAAACGACACCCGAATGTCGTATCACAAAGACTCTTGAATGTTGTAACCAAACGAATGAAAAGAATGAGGTTTTTAAGGTTCAGGACTTAAATCAAATATAATTAAAGGTAAAAGCAAAATTGATAAATAAGTTAATCTATTGTATCAATTTCCGACTTATCACTGATTCTTATAATCTCAATTCCCTAGCGGATTCGATCTCATTCAATTACAATACCTACTGACAAGCGCAATTGGTATTATATGATGTATGTTCCTAATTTCCAAATTAAGCAAACAGATTTAAGCAGACGCGAATTAAGCAAACGCGACTTAATCAAACACGATAACGAAAAAGCTACGCTAACGTAATTATAGTTAAGAATTATACAAACAATCAAATTTAATCAACTCTATCCTATAAGAAACAATCAGATTAAGCAAACGAAAGTAATCAAATTAAGCAAACTAGTTTATAGGAAGAATTGAAAAGAAATCGAAATTAAACTGAAACTAATAAAAACCTCAAAGTGGAATTCGAATACAGCAAATCAACTTTTTGAGAATTAGCTCTCCATGGTATCCGTATGCCCTATTCTCTATTTCATGAATGCTGACCCCCCCCCCCCCCCCCAAATCCTACAACTACTAAGTTGTTTAAATAGAGCAAGGGAATTAGGGTCTAATAGCAACCGACCCGAAAAAATACAAAATCGGCCCAAACTAAGTATTTTCATAAGTCTGGAACTAAAACGAATTATTCGACCCTTTTTCACTCTGAATCAGCTTCTGACTTCAACATGAAACTTTTAGCTTAACTTCTCATCTTTCTAACTCCTATTAGAACACGTCAATAAGATTCTTGTAGCTCAAGTTATGATCTGTATAGTGATAAGGTATCAAATAACTATTTATGCTGAAAATAAAGTACAAAAATAAAATAAAGCCAAAAATAAACTTAAATATTCAAACATATTAAAATAGTAAAAATAATATAATAAACTATAGATTTGCCTAAGTATAATAGTAGAAGAAGATGCATCAAAATGCACTGATCAATACCCAACCATTAGAACCATTGGAGGTTATGTTAGGAATTTTTTTTATCTAACAACTATCTAAGAATTAAGAGTTGACATCACAAACCGGATTCAATCTTTAATTCTAAAGATAGTAGGGCCTTTGATAAAATTAAAGAAAAATATAGAAAGAAGGAGATCATCAAGAAAATCAAGGAGTTTATCAAGTTACTCAAAGAAGAAGAAGGTAGATCAAACATACACGAAAGGTTTTCCTCATCATCGTCATCTTCATCAAGAGGAATACTCAAAGATAAAAGTGAAATGTCAACCCCTGTAGAATCCTTTGAGCAAACAATGTCAAAAAATGAACAATCATCTGAAGAGTCATATTCTGATAGAAATGATGAATAAGCTTCATCTAGCCTAATCCTTGATAAATAAGCTTCATCTAGTAGAATGTTGGACATGTAACTCTATACACAATAGTGGGGGGGGTGAATTTTAGAGGTTTAAAAAACGTTGGTCTAAAACAAATCATTTATAAAATCAGAGTTTGAAAATATTTTGAGTAAATATGCAGCGGAAAACTAAAGGAAATAGAAAATACTAGAAAGTGAAGAGTTAATGGAAAATAAATAACACCAGAGAATTATACAAGTTCGGCCAAGAAGACCTACTCTTGTCCCCAAAATTATCCTTGAGAGTTTCCACCAAATTTGAGAGCTTTTAAAAAGATTTTCCAATGAACCTCCTTATACAAGGAAATGAAGTTTTCATGCTAACTTCTAACCAAATAATGAATTTATCGTAAAACACTTAGTCTCCAAGCCAAATAGATATTTCCATAAGCTGATCTCGAACCAAAACGAAGTTTTGAGTTGACTATCCTCCAAACTGAACTAGAGTTTTATACAAGTTGACCACGAAAAAAGTGATATTTTTACTAGGTTGATCTCAAACCTATTGAGCTATTACACCAAGATGAACTCAAGAACGAAGATATATTTTAATCGGGTTAATCTCGAACTGATAGAGCTTTTAACCGGACTGAGTGTAGCACCTCAAATTTGCACCCTCCTGGTGTACATACATTTTCATGATTAGGTCATTAACATAACATAGTTCATTGTATAACATTGCATTGCCCTTTGCCCAAGTGCAAGTCATTCAGACAGATTAGGTCAACTGGTCAGGAGAATCAGTCAATCAAGCAAGCATGTGCCATTTCCATTGAGACAAAGCCTTAGGGTTGATTTATCAAGTTCATATGGTCTAAGGATCATTTTGAAGTGGTTTGGACAAAGATTGGATGATCAAAGCTCATCAGTCAAGCTGAATTTCAGCTGGAACCATAGAAAGTCAATTGTGGTCAACTGTGGTCAACTGTGCTTGATTTTATGGATTGGAAGGTGGGAGATGGTTTGAAAGGCTTCATTCATGTCCATATAGGTCTCATTTGACATACCAAAGACCAAGGTTGAAGAAGATAAGGTCAGATCAAAATTTTCCAAAAATAGCAGGTGACCTGTAATTTCAACTGCCCAAAATGGAAAGTTTTTCTCCTCAAAATTACTTCATCATAAAAGCTTCAAATGGAATTTTGTCCAACATGAAAGTTGAAGATCTTGATCTCACCATTCCAAAAAGTCCAAGAACTTGAAATTCCCATGTGTGGTTGGCAAGATATGGTCCATCCATTTTCAGAAAATGCCTAAATTCGAAGTGGCATAACTTTCACATGGAATGGCCAATTTGGGTGATCTTTCTTTGAGCAAACCCCATTTCACATGTACTTTCATGATGCATGGTCAAAATTCATCAAAAATGGTCAAGGCAAAAAGTCATTTTTCAAGTGGATTCTTTTGAATTTTTTGGTGTGAGATAGTGAAATTGAGAAATACAAGGCCAATGCACATGAGACCACTTCCAACACTTCACAAATGCCAAATGAAATTTGCTCCAACTGGTTTTTGCTGTCACATTGCTTAATTTGGAAAGGTCATTTTTGGACTTTCACTTAAAATCACATTAACACTAATTCATCCAATTTTGCTAATTGTGATTAGCAAGTTGATTAGGCATTGGTATAAAGCCTTAATTATAACAGAATTGGTAATCACAATCACATTCTCCAAGATTGCAACAAACTTTTTCATCAAAACCTCTCAAATTCTCTCAAAACTTCATCACTTTTTTTTTCACATTTCTTCATGAATTCTTCATCATTTTGGTTGATTCTTCGTGGATCCATGCTCTACATGTAATTGTGAGTAACTGTTTTGCAAAGTTCGTGGCCAAATCTTCAAGAATTCCAACTGTCCAAAGCTTGCACAACAATGGCATCTTCATGATTCGTGCACTTGGAGCTGTTTCGAGCCAGGCTGATCACTCTAATCAACTTCCATAGCTTCAGGCTTCATCTGTTTTTGGTTTTTACACGTGGAAAAGCACAAATCGTGATCTGCAATCTCCAAGAGGTAGAGTTTCGAAAATCTCCATTGCTTGAATCTTGATATGCGTTTTGTAGATTGTTCAACATAGATCAACATGATGCTCATAGTTTTTGATTTGGTTGAGAATTGTGAGAGAGATCTGAGATTGAAGTTTGATGCTCATTTCTTTTTTTGATCGATCCGGTTAACATGTTTAGAATTAGGTTAAAATAATTGGATATTCATGATGTGCGTGCTTTGCTGGTTCCAATGATGTATAGTTTGCTCATTTTGGTTGAGATTTGATGTTCATCATTTTCTGGAAATTCTGATGGTGTTCTTGAGCAAGAACGCGTGCCAGGCCATGTTTGATCTTCATTTCCTTTGCCTGCGTTTGAATAGTTGTTTCCCGCGCCTCCGAGCCAATGAGGAAGCGCCACTAAATTAAATTGAAACGGTGTCGTTTTGGCCGCGTGTTTAAATATTACAGAAATGCCATTTTCAGCATTATTTCTTATTTCATTTCATTTCTTTTTTCATTTTATTACATTTTGATTACATGAACTTCAAAAATTCATAGATGATTCATTCCTTGTCCAAATTTTGTGAGATTTTTTTTATGATTCTCCTTGTAATTTTTAGATTTTAATGATGATTTTTAATATTTTTGTGCACATGTGTAAAATAAAAAGGCCTAGGGATTGTTTGGATGTATGCAATTTGTACATGTTTTGCCATATCATTCATAAAATGCTGATGCTTCCAAATAAATTGATGAAATTTTTTGTGCTTATTCTGGACTCTTTGATGGTGATTTTGATATGTGGTTTGCACTTTTTGGATACCTGGTTGATGAGATATAAATTTTTGAATAGAGGTGTGACAATTTGTGTCACACCAAGCATTGTGAACTTCATGATTTTATTTGATGTTCTTAGGGATGTTAGATTGAGCCAATTTTTTGCATGATTGAGCATATGTATGTTGAGATGACATGTGAATTTTTCTGGATTTATTGATGGCATTTCCTATTTTATTGGAATTTTTCCCTCTGTTTGGTCATTTTGTTGATTCCATGTGACACATGTTACCATTTGCTTTGTGAGATGCTGGTTATTGATTGTATGAGTGTGAAATTTGGTATGAGCATTGTAGACACATTATAGGTCATTGTGGTTTTGATCCCATTCATTTATCATATTTCATTTATGTTTTATGATTATTGGAAGATGATGATTGTTTTGATGCCTTGTGTTGGCTTGCTTGAATTTGTCTGAACTTTATGAATTTAATTTCCATACTTCCATTAATCTAAATGAGCTGAAATTTGATATGCTACTCATTGAATGTGTTCTGTTTAGGTTGGAATTTTTGTGGAATTTATTGAGCTGCTTTGGTATGGATTTGATGATAATCATTCTGTTTGGTCCTTTGAGGTTGCAAATTGCATGTTTGGTGCCTTTTTATGCATGAAATGATAATGGTGATGGATATGAGTATGGGACCAATTGCATTTGTTTCTAAATTGATTGATTGTGATTTTGGATAATTTTCACTTGCTGTTTTGATTTTTCATCTCCTTTGGACCCTAGGCTTGTCCTAGTGGTCTTGTTTCTCACTTTTGAATTGTGTTTCAGGTTGAGATGCGAATGCCTTAAAGGAGAATGAGGCGAGTTAATTGAGTTTGATTTGGCTTGTTGTGAACTAACTTGTGTGTTTTGTAGGATGCTTGGCTCACTTGAGTTGATTGTGCTTTGCACATTGCATTGTTTGATTACATTGACTGTTGATTCTTAACTTGTCTGTTTTGACTTTGTGGCTTGAATACTGACTGTATTAGATTGATTTCAGGTACCATAGTCGCTTTAGTTCTTTAAGAACTTGCTGTGCTGCTGCTTGGTTGTATAAACCAGTTGAGGTAGACTCTCTTGTCTCCATGTAGTCTGGAAGACCTGGCTTGTTATTTAGCCAGGCAATTGTCTGAAGTCCTCCTTAAGAGGCGATGTTTGTGATTGTTTAACTTTGTCCCCAAGCAGGTAAAGACCTCTATGAGGCAATTGGCGGATCAGAGAGATATGCAATCTATCTCCCGCTATTCTTGTTGAGTCGTCCCTCTGCTCACACCACTGTGTCGATGCATTGGGACATTAACCCAAGATCAGTTGAGTCAGAGTCTTGAGTGTAGAAGGGTTCCCTCTTTCTGGACCCACGCTCCTTTGTCTGAAGCTCTCCCTGGCCAGGGATAAGAGCTGTGAAGTCTCATCTTCACTCACCTTTCATCTGCTTCACCCTGACTCTCAATGTCAGGGTTAAGAGCAAACACTACCCTGTACAGATGACTTGCCTCGGCAGTCCACCCTTGTTTGAGCCTCACTTGACTGGATATAGTGTGTGCTATGTGAATGTTTGCTTTATTTTGATTGATGCTTGCATGCTTGTTCTTCCTGGTTAGGATTAGTTTGCTGTTGAGCAAGTTAGGATAGAAACCATAACATAGGGCAATGATGCATGATAACACTAGGCTCGAGTACAGCTCCCTGGTAGTGTGTCTCCCCTTGGTTTCTGGCTAGAATTTCTTTCCCGTTCAGGGGAACTACGTCGCCCTGATCCTCATACCAGATGAGGTACGTAGGCAGGAGACCGTGCGAGGTCTCTCCGGGCACCCTTTTCTTTTTTTGAGTGTGTTGTGCTTGACAGCTATCAGGCTCGAGTTCCCGACTCCCTGTTAGTCTGTGTGTTCAGTTTCTTCTGACGTCTCAGCGTCTTATTGGTGTTGTGCTTGCCAGCTATCAGGCTCGAGTTCCCGACTCCCTGTTAGTCTGTGTGTTCACTTTTTTTCTTTTTTGTGTGTGTTTGCTTGACAGTTGCTAGGCTCGAGTTCCCGACTCCCTAGTAGCTTGTTGTTTGTTTCTTCTTGTGTGTCAGGATATGGATGTAAGACCAGCGATTGGCTGTCCGTATCCTGATTGTGTTTGTTTGGTTCTGAAGCCGATGTAAGTCCATCGATTGGCGTTCGGGTTCCAAGTTTGCCTGTGTTTGTGTGTGTCCTGTTTGGCGTGCGTGAGCCGAACTACGACAGCTCTGATTCTCGTTCCAGACGAGATACGTAGGCATAGGACGCGATGTCCTAGCGAGCCCTCTCCTCTTTTACCCCACCTGCTTTGTCTTCAGTGTGTGTGTGTGATGTTTGTTTTAGCAACCTTTTCTTTCTTTTAGAGCGTGGATCCCGTAGAGTACTACGGATGCGTAGGGGTGCTAATACCTTCCCTTCGCATAACCGACTCTCGTACCCTTTCTCTTTGGTCGCGAGACCATGCTTTTCCCAGGTTTACTCTGAGCGTTTCCTTTCCCTCTTTGGGATAAATAACGCACGGTGGCGGCTCTGTGTTGTTTTGTTTCAGCCCGCCGGTTGTTTTTCGCGGATGCGACAGCTGGCGACTCTGCTGGGGACAAAGAGAAGTTGACCTCTTGCTGGTCCATCTTCCCTAAGCGAGTCTCTCCTAGCGCTTTCTAGGATAGTTTAGGTTGCTTGTGCTTTATTTATTGCATTTATTATTCTGATTGTGTATATATTTGCATAAATATTTGCATGCATCATACTATCATGTTGCCGTCCTCTGTGCAGGTGGTTCCTCTGTTTTGGGGTGGGTGTTCTGAGTGGGGCTAAAACCCAGGCCCGAGTATACACCTAGGATTAGCGTGGTCTCACGTTCCTCACATGCCGGTTGGGCATGCTGTTGCGACGTGACATACCACAAGCCGGACGAGGTTCATCTGAGAGTGCTCTTCCTCAGTGGGGTTTTCCACTCTGGTTGGGTTACCTCTTTTGAACTATTGACTCTGGTGACCGATCATTTCCCGGATCTTTGGTTTAGACGATCTTAAGAGAGCTACAACGGCACACCCGAAAGGGCAAACCCGTTGAGTATCTTTGCCCGATCGTCGAGATCATTGTCCGCCTTAGGATGACCTGATTAGAATTTACCTGTGAGGGGAGGGTTGATTCTTACAGATGCATGTTCTGATGGTGACTTTATTGGTGACTATTGGTTGATCAGAGTTCTATTTATGAGTCGGATTTATGGATCTATTTCTGGACGCCGGAGGTTTGATCCTGGCAGTGTGATCGGAAGGTTCCGTTTATTTCGGACCCCTGGGTTGAATTTGAGGATGCTCAGATGTGGATATGGTTCAGTTGACTTGGGTTCAGATGACTTTGGGTTTCAGATGAAGTTGTGATACCAGAGTTCGAGCCGAAGCTTCAATCCTGTGCTGTGTGACGATCGGCCGACCAGTCTTGGCTCCCTCATTTGCATCATAGCATGTTTATTTTCAAAAAAAATATATGTATAATAATGCATGAAAAAAGTTAACCTGCATATACATCACGCACATCATACACATACCATATTGCATAACAGGTGTTCTTGTGCCGACTTCTCACTCTGGTTCCTGTGTCAGGCAGGATAGCTGATCAGCGACCGCACCGGTATTCTACCAGACTTAATCAGCGCAGAAGCATGGATCAGGTTCAGAATGAGTTAGCTGAGATGAGGGCGAACATGGCCCAATTCATGACTATGATGCAAAGGGTTGCTCAGGGTCAGGAGGAGCTCCGTGCTTTGGTTCAGAGACAAGAGATGGTTATTCAGGCGTCTAACCGTGGTTCACCCGTTGGTATCCCCGTGCCCGAGACTGTTAATGTTGCTGCTGCTCCTGCGCATGACTATGCTGTGGGGGATGAACTCCGAGGTATTAGAATCAATGGTCAGCCTCTTGCTGCAGAGGTCAATGCTAGAGCTACCCGGGCTCCGGTGCGTCATCCAGCTCCGCTTGTCGACAGACAAGAGGACATGTTCACGATGCTGAGTGAGGATGATGGTGATGTTGTCAGAATGGAGGATAGGAATCGTAAGGTTGATGCCCTGGCTGAAAAGATAAAAGCAATGGAATGCCAGAACTCTCTTGGGTTCGATGTCACTAACATGGGGTTGGTTGAGGGTCTGAGAATCCCCCATAAATTCAAAGCGCCCATCTTTGACAAGTACAATGGTACTTCTTGCCCTCGCACTCACGTGCAGGCCTACTATCGGAAGATCTCGGCATATACAGATGACGAGAAAATGTGGATGTACTTTTTCCAAGATAGTCTATCTGGGGCATCTTTGGATTGGTACATGGAGCTCAAACGAGATTCTATCCGATGTTGGAGGGATCTGGGAGAAGCTTTTCTCAGACAATACAAGCACAACATGGATATGGCACCAAGCCGGACTCAGCTGCAGAGTCTGTGCCAGAAAAATAACGAAAGCTTCAAAGAGTACGCCCAAAGGTGGCGTGAACTTGCTGCCAGAGTTCAACCCCCTATGCTGGAAAGGGAGTTGACAGACATGTTCATTGGCACGCTGCAGGGTGTCTTCATGGACCGAATGGGGAGTTGTCCATTTGGAAGCTTCTCTGATGTTGTGATCTGTGGTGAAAGAACCGAGAGTCTGATCAAGGCTGGGAAGATCAATGATGTGGGTTCTTCTTCATCCAAGAAACCTTTCTCTGGGGCACCTCGCCGTAGAGAAGGTGAAACCAATGCTGTTCAGCACCGCCGAGGGCCGAACAGAAATCAAAATCAGTATAGACAGGTTGTTGCAGTGACCATCCCTGCACCTCAACAACGTCAACCTCCGCAACAACCTAGACAACAACAACAACAACAACAACAACGTCCTTATCAGCCGAGGCAGAGGCTGCATCCTGACAGACGGTTTGATCCCTTGCCCATGACCTATGCTGAGCTACTGCCTGAGTTGCTCAGATTAGGTTTTGTGGAGTTGAGAACGATGGCTCCGCCAACTGTTTTGCCACCTGGGTATGATGCAAATGTCCGATGCGATTTCCATTCTGGAGCACCAGGGCATAATATTGAGAAGTGTCAGGCTTTTCAGCATAAAGTCCAGGATTTGATCGATTCCAAGGCGATCAATTTTTCTCCAGTGCCCAATGTTGTGAACAATCCTATGCCCGCGCATGGTGCTCACCGGGTAAATTATATTGAAGGGGTCAAATCTGAAGATTTGGTTGTCCGTGTTGAAGAGATTCAGACTTCTCTGCTGGTGGTTAAAGACTGTTTGTTGAGTAGTGGTGTTCACCCGGGCTGTGATGAAGACTGTGTGGGCTGTGTAGAGTCAGACAATGGTTGTGAATTGTTGTGGGCTGGTGTTCAACGTCTGATTGATGAGGGTTGTGTCCAGTTCGGTCGAGCTGATAGTAAAGATCGTGGGGCAGTGTCTACTGTCACAATATTTTTCAAACCGGCTGAAGGACGTACGCCTACAACAAGTGGTAATCCAGTTACCGTTTCTGCACCAGTTTCTGCCAGCACTCCGACAACAATTGTTGCTCCGGTAAGAAGGGTTGTGAACAGTAATGCTGTGCCTTGGAAGTACGACAACGCCTACCGAAGCAATAGAAAGGCTGAGAACAGGGTCAAGCCTTCGAATCAAGCGCCCGTGACTATTAATGTGCCTGTCAGTAAAGCTCCTGCGGTTGTGAGTCCAGCTGTGGACAATGTGGGTGGTCTAGGAGGCTTTACTCGCAGTGGTCGGCTGTTTGCGCCTCAATCATTGAGGGATGCCAATGCTGAGGCATCTACTAGAGCTAAGGGCAAACAGGCCGTGGTTGATGAGACGCCTGCTCAAACGAATGTGCCTGGTGGCTCGTTTGAAAAGGACGTGGAGGAGTTTATGCGCATAATTAAGAAGAGTGACTACAAGATAGTGGATCAACTCAATCAAACTCCCTCCAAGATCTCTATCCTTTCCCTGCTGTTGTGCTCTGAGGCACATAGAGACGCCTTGCTGAAGATGTTAAATATGGCGTATGTACCTCAGGAGATTTCTGTCAATCAGCTTGAGGGTGTAATTGCTAACGTGAGTACCCGACACGGCGTGGGGTTCACTGATCTTGATTTAACGCCCGAGGGTCGGAATCATAACAAAGCCTTGCACATCACCATGGAGTGCAAGGGGGCTGTGCTGTCTCACGTACTGGTGGACACCGGGTCTTCGTTGAATGTGTTGCCGAAGCAAATCATGAAGAAGATCTCTGTTGAAGGGGTTATGCTCACCCCTAGTGACTTGATCGTGAGGGCATTTGATGGATCTAAGCGTTCTGTCTTTGGTGAAGTCACATTGCCTGTGAAGATTGGTCTTGAGGAGTTTGACATTGTCTTCTATGTCATGGACATCCAGCCTGCTTACAGTTGCCTACTAGGACGTCCGTGGATACATGCAGCAGGGGCAGTCTCGTCGACTCTCCATCAGAAACTCAAGTACGCCTGGAACGGTCAGATTGTGACCGTATGTGGTGAAGAGGATATTCTGGTGAGTCATTTGTCCTCGTTCAAATATGTCGAGGTGGATGGCGAGATCCACGAAACTTTATGCCAGGCGTTCGAGACGGTGGCTCTTGAGAAGGTGGCGTATGCTGAGCAGAGGAAGCCAGGTGCTTCAATTACTTCTTACAAGCAGGCTAAGGAGGTTGTTGACTCCGGTAGAGCTGAAGGCTGGGGCAAGATGGTGGACTTACCTGTCAAGGAGGACAAGTTTGGCATTGTATATGAGCCTCTCCGAGCAGAGCAGGGTGCGGCAGGTCCTAGTACCTTTACCAGCGCAGGACTTATGAACCACGGTGACGTCTTCGCAGCTGATGTTGAAGACAGTGACAGTGACATTGATCTCGACTGCTGGGTTCGCCCGAGTGCACCAGGGGAAGTGATCAACAACTGGACTGCGGAGGATATAGTCCAAGTTACTCTTCAGACAGAGTAATTTTCTTTTGTTTTTTCATTCTGCACAAAACCCTACGTTCTGCCCAAGACGTAGTGGTTCATTGTAGGGCCACATCATGTTTACAATTTTTATCATGAATAAAGGACGTTTTGCAAACAATTTTGTGATCCTTGTCTTTCTATTTTGTTTTTCACTTTTTCAAAAATAAAAAAATGGCAATGTTTTTGTTTTTGTGACTTTATTGAAATCTTTTTCTAAAATAAAACATTAACATGCAGAAGTGATCTTATGGCATCCACTATGAACAAATCTGTTATGGCTCAGTATGATTTCGACAATCCCATCTACCAAGCTGAAGAGGAGAGTGATGAAGACAGTGAACTCCCGAAAGAATTGGCTAGATTGTTGAAGCAAGAGGAAAGGGCCATCCAACCTCATCAGGAAGAGTTGGAGATTGTTAATCTTGGTACTGAGGACGCCAGAAGAGATATCAAGATCGGGGCTGCTTTGAAACCAGAGGTCAAGAGCAGATTGATCGAGATGCTGAGAGAGTATGTAGAGATATTCGCCTGGTCTTATCAAGATATGCCTGAGCTTAGAAGTTTGTTTTCCAGGTCACTTGAGCATAACTCTTACCTTCAATCTCTCTCTCTCTCTCTCTCTCTCTCTCTCTCTCTCTCTCTCTCTCTCTCTCTCTCTCTCCCCCCCATTGAAGGCCAAGATGAACCTACTTCAATTATGCACTACCTCAATCCACTGAAACTCCCTTAGAACTGAATTGGAACCCCCTATGTATAGTTGTTGATGAGGGTCTTCATTGGATGCAACATTTCTTTGACCAATAAGTTTGCTTTCTCCTAGGTTAAGCAATGTCAGGTGGCCCTAGCGCCATGCTTCGCTGGGCGAGTTTCTCATCTTTGACAAGTGAGCAAACCCTTTCTTCATCATGAAGTACCTTAGCCTTGAAGTATTTTGGGCTTCCCGAGCTTGCTGGGCGTGCCTAAGATCATGGCTTAGCAAGCCTAACTTTGCAGGAAATCGCTCTAGCTAGACCTTTATGCTTTGCCTTGTGGGTTTCCCGTCCTGTTTACCAATTTTTTATTAATACATACTAGAAAAGTCCAAACAGTTGTTTTATTACTTTTATAGATAAATTAGGTTTTTTTATATAACCTGCTTGTAAAATAAGTTAATAAGTGCCTACTTCTTTTACGTAAATTTTTAACTTATCAACTCACCCTAACTTATCTTTTTTTGTGTCCTCAAACAAAATCAATTCAAATGGTTAAGAAATATTTTGAATAAATATTTCACTAAAAGGTTGACTGACTCATATCAATAACTTTTTGAAAATGTTTTTATGGCATGGTATTCTTTCAAATGCAAGTTCGTAATCAATGTCATAACTATCCATAAACCATAGCATAAAGATAAATCATTTGCTTAATCAAATTAAGATTCTAAAACATGTTTAGATAAAAAAATTAATCATTCATCATAATCATGATCTCACTAAGTATCTCTCAATGGTTAATGTTTATCTCATAATTAGACGATGCATAAACTATAAAAACACTTTTCATTTCATCTAAGAAGTGCCACGAGATATATCATCATTTATGGATCACTAAGATCTTTATTTTGGTTGTAACCTGATTGAGCTTATAAAAAATATTTATTTTTCTTTGGATTCAAAAACATGTAGATAAGAGAGCATAATTTATTTGGTAAATCATCTATTTTTTCAGAAATTATCTTTCTTTATGTACACTTTCTTACAACCATTTTCTTTTGATGTTTTTTCATTTGTATGCTTGACTTTTGATTTTTGGATTGTTTATGTCAAATCATTTTCTTTCTCTTCCATTTCCCCAGTAATACTTGAATTTTATTTTTCAAAACATTTCCTTTTCTCCCCAACTTTTGTTTTCGAAATACACTTGCTTTTACGTGATCTCATATTCTTAAGATAAGGTAGTGAACATTATTTTTCTTTTAAATTGGCTAAGGTTTTGTAACATTTGAAAAGAATACAAAATTTTCATTTTAAGGCTGAAAGGGGTTTGCCAAAGGATTGACACTCTCACAAGGTAGGCTTTTTAGGTCAAATAATTTTTTTTACACAATAACAAATAATTCTCTGATCATATCCATGACTTTCAAACATATCAAGTGATAGCAAGATTGATGCAAAGTTTATATAGTTAACATGCATGTTGTAACACCCCATATTTATTTTAATAGTGTTAACGTATTTTACTGTTATTTTTAGAGTTAAATATATTTTTCGTCCTCATAAATATTGCAATTTTCACTTTTAGTCCCTCAAATTTTCCTTCAAAGAATAATCCTCGTAATATTCTTGTCCACACTTTTGATCCCTTTTGTCAACATCCGTTAACAGAAGCTGACATGGCACATCATGTGTAAGTTTTTTGGTGACTGGACGCACATATGACAGTGTCAACATGGCAAAGATGTTGACGTGGCATGTCACATAGCTAAACTAAACAGCAAACTTGAACCTATAAAAATTCGTAGCTAATTGGTAGCTAAAATTATAGCTAATTTGTAGTAAATTCAAAAACCAGAAAATATATCCAATTTTATTTACTATTCGTTGATGATTTTCATTGAGCCATCATTTATAATATTTCTCATCATATTTGGTGTCGACGGGTCATCCTTGTCGGTTGTCGTCGTTACCATTGTATTGTTGCATTTTATAAAGGAAAGTGGAAGTTGTGAGCACAAAGAAGTACACGAGGAGCTCTAATTCTCTTCTAGTAACACTACTATTGCTGACTATCATATCAGAATTTAATTGTAGGAGTTGAGTCGGTAAATTTTCAAGTAAAAACAATGAATAGCATTCTGTTTCAAAGCGTACAGAAGAGACCATAAAAAAGTCAATAGCATTATGTTTCAAAGCGTAGAATAAACTATAGGAGTATCATAGAGAGCAATATCTTTCATATTGACCTGAGGAAAAATGAACAAAGTCAAGAGTATTCAAAATAACTTCGCATATAACCTATTCCTTGTCATTGATGTTATGAAATCCCAATAAATAATTGAATTTTGAATACAATCATATTTGATGAATTGAAAGTAATGAATATCCGATTAACTTATGAAGTGGATTGTCCCTAAATGCATTCAAACAATCTCTGAGATTTATTAATTTCACATCAAGGAAAGATAGTACTGATGGTGAAGGTATATTTTTGATATTGATCCTTTTTATTGAATGTGATGTTTCATCTTCACGCATTAACTGCACACAACCTTTAATACAATCACTTTTATGCACTCTGCAGTAAAAATTATTTTGGCTTGCACGATAGTTAAATGTTGCTATTTCCCAAAGGTACTTACATCAACTAAAAGTTGAGTACTACGAAAAGAAAACACACCAAATCATAAAATATAAGTAAACTGGCATGTGTTCATGGAGACTGTGTTAAAGTTGTTTAGAGCTTACTATTATAGGTAAGTTCTTAATTCTTAAATGGTAAAGATTTGATGCAAGAAATCAGTAACTGGACCAAGATTTTATAAATGGTAAAGATCGAATTTCTAATACATAGCGCAATATACTTAGGGTCCATGTGGAAGTGTGTAAGAAACCAGTGGGAACAATCTCCTATTAGGTATGAGATTCCTTTGTTGTTAAGTGTTACTCCATTTGTTGTTAAGTTGCTTGTGCTTTGTGCTTGTATTTGTATGAGTTATGAAACTAATCTGAACATTACTAATAGACTTTGATTTATTGTGACTGGGTTTGTATTACTAATAGAATGGTGTCTCTAATTAGGTAGGAATTAACTATAAATTAGCTATATTTTTTGGTTTAGTTATGATGTTAATATAAAAAATTTAAAATAAAAATAGTTGACATTATCCATGTTAGCATTTTTTGCCATGATGGCATTGCTACATGTATGTCATGTCATCAAAAAATTTCACATGACATGTCACGTAAATCTCCGTCGTGGAAACTAATAGGAGGGGCCAATTTTAGGGATGAAAAAATTTGTGAGGACCATTGTTTAAAGAAAAATTTTAGAGGGACTAAAATTGAATATTGACATATTTATGAGGACACTTGACATATTTGATTCTTACTTTTAAATAATTATTTGAAATTTTAAGTGTATTTATATGATTATGTGTTTATTTATTTATTTTGGACGGTGGAATAATTAATCAGAAATAATGAATATTTTAATTTAATTAATTGAATTTAATTAATTAGTGAGAGTGGTAGAATTGAGTTAGAATATTAGAATATTAAGAGAATGTTAGAAGTTGAAAACTTTTGGAATTAAAATGAGATTTAAATAAAATAATAGAAATATTAGAGGAGTATTGATTTATTATAAATAATTAAAATTAGAAATAGATAATAAAGGAGAAAATAGGGTGTTGTGAGTAAAAAGATGTGTAGAGAGACTTGAATCTAAAACAAAGGGAAATTAGATTAATTGGGGGTTAGAGAAGTTGGGAAAAAGTCAGAACGTGAGAGATGCAAGAGTTGGAAAAAGAGGCAAGCTCGAGAGAAGAAGAAACACCATTAACAAAGCTTGGAGTTGTTGTTGAAAATCAGAGATAAGGGGATTTAGTTCAAATATGGGTGTTTAATGTCATATAGGATAGAGAAGGTCTCTAACCTTCTTCTTCTTCCCTTTCCGTTACTCCATTGATGGAGTTTTTGAGTCTATAGATTTAGAGATGGTTGTGCAAAACTCTCTAAATTAATATATGTTATTTACTGCAATTTGATTGTTAATGTATGCTTAATCATGTGTGGAATTTCGTATGTCAATTGGGATGCAATTCTGAGTTGTGATTTCTTGTTAATTTGCTTAAAAGTGATGAATATGTTAATGAATGGGTGCTTAATTAGTGAATGGCTTTGCAATATATGTGTGATATGATGTTTTAATTATTGTATTATTAATGTGTGTTGAGTTCTGAGTTTTTGACTTTTTATAGAATCGAAATCGGAGCTCGGAAGTGTTCAAATGGGAAAAAAATCATATTTTTGTGAAAATTTGGCCTAAAATCTGCTACGGGGCGTGGCAGGCCCCTGGTTTAGTACCAGGCGTGTCATTGAAAAATTGTTATGTGCGTAACTTGAGTTCTGTGACTCGGTTTGAGGCACGGTTCGAAGCGTTGGAAAGCTAACGTAGAGGACTATCCTAATGTGTACTTGAGTACGTGATTATGTTGTATTAATTGTTGTGTAACACTATTTGATGGTTAGAAACAATGAAAAAATTATTAATTGTTGTGATTGAATGAATTAATGATTACCCCATAAGGAGAGATGTTGATGTTGAGATGATTATTGATGGAAAATTATTTAACTTTGACTATTATGTTGCTTTTTAATAATTGATTATTATGATGAATTTAATAATAGATTTTGTTTGAAATATTCGGTTGGATGGTGAGACTGTTTACTTTGACCTTACATTGGTTAATTTTGAGTTCGGTTTAGTGGTGGAATCAATGTGTTGATGTTGGAGTTGGAGGCGGTGGTGATGCCTTCATGTAATTGTTTATGTATCATTTTCATGCATTCATGTATTTAGGAGTTAGGTGAGACTTTGATCCGTTGACGAGTCTGAATCTAGTGTTGTGATCAGGGATGAGTCCTGATTTAGTGTTTTGATCAGTATGGAGCTCATCTTTAGTTTTGTAACCATTTATGAACTCGGGGTTTAGTGTTGTAATTTGTGGATGTATTCCATAACGTACCTTTGAACTTACAAACCTTGGTACCACATGTATCAGAGTAGAGTCAAGGTGTCCATTGCATACATAATATTACATTGTGATTGATTGAGGTTGATTAAATTATTTTGTGTATCTATCCTTATTGTGTTATACACCGCTAATATATGTTGAATATATTCTTATCTCTGTTTGTTGTTGTGTGGCTATTTATGTCGTTGATTGCAGTACTCAGGTAGAGAAGCCTTAATGTCATGCGTGTTGGAGGATGGCTTGAAATGTATGTCTTCGTTCTCGTTTAATTCTACGCTTGTCTAGATTATGCGAATAATGCTCTAATAGTGTAACATTAGGACGTGATTTGTTATGTCTATCTTTTCAAGTTGTTTTAATTATACCTTCCAGTTATATTAAAGTTGAACTCCTTTTGAAACTATGAGATGTGTTAATTGGTTAAATATTTTAATTCCGCTGCGAAATTTTATAAGTTAAAATGATTGTTTGATTGAGAAGTGTGTGTGACACCCTAAAGGTGAATTTTATTTCAAGTTTATTCATTGTTCTCTTTTAAATTAAGAATCAAAGTTTTAGGGTGTTACACACGTCCACCTAAACCGTGAAAAAAAATGACCAAACTCGATACACATGAATCACTTAAATTGGATTCGATGCACGAGCCCCTTACCCCCATTCGCAGAACGATCCTATCTGATTATTGTCATACGCTTCCCGCAACCAAAACTCCTCCACCGCCACAAAGGAGTATGATCAGCTGTCGTGTCCGCTGTTAACAACCTTTCTACTACTTTTCGACTTTCTGCAACTTTGGGTTCTAACAGCCTCAAAATATATTTTTCTTCTCTTCCTTGAAAGTGATGCCAATTTACCCATCAACTACCTTATTATTCTCTACCATGTTGAACGAGTATTCAATAATCTTGATCAAATTCAAATCACGCTTGAATCTTAATCTTGTCACTTGCATGCACTTTCTTCCGACCACTTTTTCCATTAAGGTAAATCTTAAAAAAAAAAGAAACATGATTTTTCAACCATACTTGACTCCAAGTGCTTTAGAATGTCTATCTCTGAAGGTCCATATTTTTTAATTTTACAAACCTTTAACCACACGCTGCCACACATAACACCCGAGATCGAATAATCTTACATCTGTTATGACACAATATCTCTCATTTTCTAATAATTTAAATAAGCTTACATTAACTTTTTTAACATATTTATAAATTTATAAAATATAATTGAATTATATTATCACATATAAAATCATAATATTTAAGTGTGATGTTAAACTCAAAATATAATCTACTATCATGAACCTATTAATTCATTCATCTATTCAAATAAAAATAAAATAATTTAATTGAAAATGTCAAAATAAATTGACTTTAAATAAGTTTAGCATATTTTTAAAAAGATTCAGATCTAATTTATTTTCACACTACCAAGAAATTGACGAGAGAAAAAAATACCGTAATTTCTGTAAGGGAAATTACTGTAGCTATTTTATCCATAATTCAGCACAAAATGTTTTT
Organism: Lathyrus oleraceus; assembly: GCF_024323335.1. Taxonomy (NCBI): domain Eukaryota; kingdom Viridiplantae; phylum Streptophyta; class Magnoliopsida; order Fabales; family Fabaceae; genus Lathyrus; species Lathyrus oleraceus. Next base: position 248,845,399 of record NC_066585.1, on the reverse strand, counting down.
AAAAAAATGAGTGAAAATTTACGAGAGCGAAAAAAAAAGGCGGCTTACATTTTCAAAAAGTAATTTAAATTTCACCTGAAAAATGAAATATCCATCACTCCCCGCCAGAAACTGAAACTTTTATTTTTCGCTTATTGCCTTGCCACCATTTTACGAATTAACAAGAAGCGCTTTCATTTCAAATTAGAATAAAATCTAAAATTTCATAAATAAAAAATAAAAAATTTCACCTCCCTCCACCTTTCCAATTTCAAAACCAAGTCCCACCATTAAACAACAAATATAAATACACCATATGCCCCACAATCTATCACATCAACCAAAATACAAAATTTTAATTTCTTTTCATTCCATTTTATTTCTTTACCATGGAATCAATCGTAACAACCTCAACCATACCCAATCGAAGCAATAAAGAAAACGTTTCACCACTTTGCAGCAACACCAATAAGAGCAAGATCTCGATTTCTCAAATTGCTCCTTCTTCATCATCTTTCAAGAGCAAGAACAAGAAAAAAGCGATTCAGCGAAAACGCAAACGGGTTCCTCTTGCTGATATAACCAATCTCTGCAACATTTCTTCTACATCTTCTTCAACTTCAACTAACTTTACTCTTTCTCACCAACCACTAATTGGAGTCTCGATTTCTTGGAAGGGGACACCAAAACCTTTGAATCTTGCTGCTAAATCATTGAGGATGGGATTCAGATAGCTATATTTCTGTTCGTCATTGTATCGCAATGAAATCGATTCGATTTTTTTGTTTGATTTTCTTTACTTTGTATGTAGATTGTATCAATGGTAATATTTAAAGATAAGGACTCAATGTTGAGATTCATAATTTACAATTCTAAAATTTGGATTGTGTCAATCTATAATTCGTTTTACTATGGATGATGATGGAGTAATAGTGTTCTTGTGTTTTCGACGGAATTGTATTGTTAATTACGAGTAGAGGCAAATATCAATATCAAAGTTGTTATGGAAATATGTATACGGACAGAGACAAAATAATTTGCATCTTAATTGTGTATATAAACTAGTATATACTTACTCGGGTTTATTTTTAAAAATCACTTTGTAGAAAAAATTTATATTAAAATATAAGTTGTTTTACAATATTAAAGAATTATTAATATTTTTTAAATTATATTATTATGTATTTATTATTATTTTTTGTCAATTATTTAATTTTTTTAAACAATTAATAAAAGACAATATTATATTTTTAAATATAATTCATGAAGTTTAACCTGATTTACTAAAATATTGGTACTTTTATAACATATTTTTAGAAATATTCAAGTATAAATCAATTGTTTGGTTTTTTTTTTATCGTAAATTTCAAAAGTTTTGTATAGAGATGTATCAAATATTTAAGAAATCGATAAAACTCTCAATTTGCTTATGAGATATATTAAAATTTCAGAATGTACTTTTAAAATTCGATAGGCGGTACAATGGTTTTTTTGTGTGTGTGGCTTTTTTAACTATGTTTTTGACATTATTAACATAACAATACTAATATAAACATAAATTCATATCTTAATATAACTTATCATGAACCCAATTTTCATAACATGACTTAACATACAAAAGTGTCGGTACAATCACAACCCAACAAAATATGTACATATAATCGCAACTATACAACAATATCAATACAAAAACAAATTATTGACTTCTTAACTTTTTCTTCCCAATGCTTTATATGTTTTGCATATATTGTTTTCCATGCTCTTACACCTTAAGTATAGTTCTGTCTCCAACGATCAATGACAGGAGACAATGGACAATTGGATTTCAACTTCACTTGAATCCAATGATTGTTGTTAACAAAACCAACTGTAGTCATTTTGTGTTTACTTGCAGACATAGATGGAGAAACCACAAGTAAGAAGAAAGTGATGTTAAGGTTACTGAACAACGAAATCAATATCACATTGTATCTAGAAGCAATGTGGTAAACAATAATAAGAATAACCATCCATTTCTCACGATCTTGAATTTCCAAACTAGATATTCGCAATGAACTCTTAGCTTATGAGATTGTGTCGCAGAATACACTGGAATACAACTGACTGTTTAGATAAACTTCACCATCTAAATGAAGTGTTATACTGATGTTCAATGTTGTCAACACTTTTTTGAAACAATTTTCTGATTGCACCTACTTGCAGCTTCAACACGCTGTTCACAACATCCTAGCATATGCACAAATCTCCTCGACTAGTGCTCAACATATTTTTAAGTCTCCAATGAGTATACTCAACCCTATAAAATATATAATAGAGAAAGATGTAATAAATAAATTGATAACTAATTGCATAATAAATTCAAACTCACAAGGACGTACCAGTTTGTTGTCGTGTTACCTAAATGAGTGACTCAAATAGTTCATACAACAACACAATCATCTTTATAAGCTGTCAACCATGTTTGATACACATACTTAACAAATGAAGGGAAATCAACACATATTACCTCAAAATGCTGCAAATGTTCCTCAAACTCATACTCACTATTTGAATACAAGATTTTGTTCCATAGATCCATAACACGTTTTTGCCTATTAGATTCAATGCGCTCTTTGCACTTTGAACTAATATTTTTTCAATTATGGAACACACATAACCGAGGAGATGAGTTCGGAAACACAACTTCCATGGAATTCATCAAGGAAAGTTCCCGTTCCGTCACCAGGACCTTATGAAGTAACTTCTTAAGTGTGAAAAACTCCTTCAACTTCTCCAATGTCCATGTGAAGTTTGTCTCCCTTTCATGTTCCAAGTAGGCAAACCCAATCGAAAAAGTCAATTTTATTGACATAACATCACCGGTCTCAAGTAGTGGGAGTCGGTACCTATTTGTTCTGTATGTATAGTTAAAGATCAACACCAAATGAAACATGTTCAACAACTTCACAGAATCACAATGTGTCGAGATTATATCATCAATAACATTTGATTCATCTTTGTTTCTGATCCAACACATGTATATCTCACCATGAATTAGTTTCAATATATGTTTCATTTTCGTGAATTAACCTTTGATGGTAGATCAATATGTAGATATTTCCTTATACACCTATATTATACTAGTCGGGTTATTAGGATCTCTATCATTCAAAGAGGCAACTATGAACATCGACGCCATGTTATACTTTGTTATGTCATTGACAAATTGTCTTTCATCAGGTTTTAAACAGTCTATTATGTAATGACCAATTGAATCTTTTAGCTAGTTCATGATTGTGAATACCACATCTAACCGTTACAATCTATAATAACTTTATATTTCCTCCCTCTTTGCACATTTGCTATATCAGAATTAGAAGTTTTAACAATAATACCATGTTGTCTCCCAATAGACTTTTTCAATGATAACACATCAATCAATGAGGGAAATTTCTGTCAATTAAAACCTATAATGAATGATTTATGTCACAAATATCATAACTCAATTAAATATTTCGAAAGATCAAATAAAACATGTAATGCAAAGTCAATGGTGAATAACTGGGCAAAATATGTTGAAGAATCATCAACCTCACACATGCATAAGGAGAGCATGCTAAACTGAACTACCAAAATTTTTAGAGGTAGACTAAAATTTTGTATACATTGTGAAAATATATGGGAAATTTGCGAATTTTTTTAAATATTCGAGAAATACGCATTTGTACCGAATGTTTTAAAAAATTCAGAAAAAAATCATACCATTTTTTTAAAAATCCAATAAAAACTCATACTAGATTTTTAAAGATCCGATAAAAATGTGAATTATTCTCCTAAGTTAGTAAAAGAATACCAAATTTTTAAAGTAGACTACGAAATTGTTTATTTTTTACGAGTTCTTTAAGACTAAGAGTGAATTTTTCCCAATAATAAATTTTAGATGCGATAAATAATGAGAAATTTATTTTTGTCGATATTAAAAAGTATAGGGATGTCAAGTTTTACATTTAGGTTGCAAGATAAAGTTCTCTCTCACATCTCATATTTTAATCAGCAAAACATATTCTGGTGGGATCAATGTGTTAGCGTGTTAGTAGCAACATAATCGAAGCTTATTAAATTTTCTTTTGTGTGAAATTTATTTTAAACACAAATATATATATATATATATATATATATATATATATATATATATATATATATATATATATATATATATATATATATATATATATATATATATATATATATATATATATAAAAGTTAGGTGTAAATCCTACAACCAGAAGAAAAGAACAAATGGCACAAGAGATACTAAGAAAAGGAACACAATAAGTTAAAAGAAGAAAAAAGAAGAAAATAAATAAAACTATAACAAAAAGTCGCAGCCTATGAGCGACCTTCTGAAAATAAAGTTCCAGAAAGACCACCCACTCACCAACTCATCGAAGCACCATCCACCAGGAAACTCGACTAGAGCTCAAATATCCACACATGCCAAGAAGAGAACAAAGAAACATCTAGCAAAACCAAAACCATTGAATACTTCTTGGAGTAGATCCAGATGCTTGACCTGTTATCGGTCTAGGTACATGATAGAGTTCTGAAGCTAATCAAGAAGGAGTTTAGGTTCATTGAATACTTGCTTACAAATCAATTCCAATCCAAAATACTATTTTCTTATATGTCTTACATTTGTTGACGAAGCAGAAAACAACTTATCATTACGAACTGGCTGAATGGTCCACACCACAACATGTTAAATCATTTCAAAATCTCCCCTACTCTTAACCTTAGGTCCTAAAGATATAAAAAGCTAAAAAAAGAAACATAAGATCCTCAAGAAATACCACCTGAAAACCCAACCACTTAAAGATATTATACTACACAGTGGAAGCTAAGCTACACGTAGTAAACAAATGAGAGGAATACTCGAGATGATATCCACATAACACACAAGAAATACCATTCAGGCCAACAATAATCATACGCTTAAAAATATTATCGCTGGAGGAGAACCTATCCAGCAAGGGTTGTCAAGATCACAACCTTAGAAAGAGCTCACTATCCCAAATAAAAGGAAACAATGGGATATCCCTCACAAGGTTGGAATCATTTAGGGGACTGAGTTCTTCTTAAACAAAGTAGGTAGACGCCGCTGAAAAAATATTGTCTTCATTATGCTTCCCAAACCACCTATTAATCTCATCACTAAACTGGAAGTAACTGCGAACAAAGAAAAACTCAGAACCAAGGATTCTTCATGAATGAAGAATGATCTCCTCCACTAGAGATCCCAAATTATCCTCTCATATTCCCACTTTCCTAACTCGCCCACCTTACCATATTGAGCTTGAAAGATAGAAAAGAGTCTAGGAAACCTAACATATATATATATATATATATATATATATATATATATATATATATATATATATATATATATATATATATATCCTCAATCCAAGGATCCTCCCAAAAGAGGCGTGGAGACCGGACCTAACCCTCTTAACCATCCCATTATCAAACTAATTATGAAGATAATCTTTTTTGGACCAGGGAGGGAGATTCCTCTCCACAACAAGGAAACCGAGAAAAGGCCCAAATCCCTACCCACATAAGGAGATGACCAAGGAAACACCATATCTAGCAACAAGAAAGTCAAACCAAATACTAGAAATACCTAACAAGATCTATATTATCTAGCTGAAGATTTTTAACAACCAAACTCCCATTCTTAGATTTACATACATCAGACCATTTAACACAGGAAATCATGGCCTCACCTTTCACGGCACCCCCAAAGGAATCTCCTCTAAATTTTGAATAACTTCTTCCAAACAACGTGGGAATATTTAAGTAAGAAATAAAGAAAATAGGAAGATAATTCATAACAGACTTAAGAAGACTAACTCTCCCCTAGGCTTCTATACCTATAATTCCAAGCAAGAAGTCATTTCCGCACCAAATTAACTAAAGGTTCCTAAGTAGATTCCAACTGAGAGTTTGCTTCTACTGGAAATCCTAGATATTTGAACGGAGAGACTCAATCTTGTAATGAATAAAATTCTCAACATCCTTTAAGAACAAGGGAGAGGTCAACATTAATCTCAATCAAACTACTTTTATGAAAATTAACCCCATAACTTGAAACAAGCTAAAAACTCCTTAATATAGCTATAATGATTCATAAATTACCCACTGAAGGATATTCCCAGAATAAGGTATCACCAGAATACTAGAAATGGGAGATTTCCAAATTGCATGTACCATCTTTAAACCCATAGAAGAGAAATAAGTCAAATGCTCTCATAACTAAACCACTAAGACCCTCTGCCATAAGGAGAAAGAGGAAATGAGTAGAGGGTCACCTTGTTTCATCCCTCTTTGGATCTTAATCTCTTGAGTTGGGAACCATTAACCAACATAGCCAGGTTACCAGTAGACACATAAGCTCTACTCCAGACCTTACACTAATCATTGAAGTCAAATATGATAAGCATATATTCTAGAAAGCTCTAACTATCTGAATCAAATATTTTTCCAAAGTCAACTTTATAGATGAAACTGACATTCCTATAGCTCTTTAGAAAAATCAACCACCTCGTCAATAGCTATAACTCCATTAACCAACATTCTTCCTTTTAATAAATTAGACTAATTGGGAGAGATTAAATTATCCATTACCATACCCAGTCTATTGGATAGAACTTTGGCTACCAACTTATAAAGAGATCCTACAAGAGAAATAGGGTGAAAATCTCCCAACAAAGATGGGTTTTTAATCTTAGTGATAAGAGTCACAAAATAGAAGGCACAACTATGTGGTATAGGTGAAAAGCGATGAAACTCGAAGAACATGTAGCCCACCTCCTTCCTCATCAAATTCCAAAATATTTTGATAAAAGAAAAGTTAAAACCATCAAGACCAAGACTCTTCTTCCCATCATATTGATACATAAAACCATCGAGCTCTTTAAGGAGGAAGAGAGAGGTTAATCTCAAATTATCTTCCAAGAAGATGGATAAAAAAGGCACCTTGTCAAACCAAGGTTGGTGAACCATCGACTCCTTAAAATTTTTAGAGAAATAAATAAAGACCTCCTTACGAATCTCAAACCCCCATTTAATACAATTATCCACCACCATGAGGGCTAATATCAAATTAATTTTGTTCCTCCTCTTAATCGAACCATACAAAAATGAATAAGAATCTATTTCCCCGAGTCACTGAACTCTCGATCTTTGGGATAGTCGGGAATCCCCCACCTAAGAAAAGAACATAAATTAAGTGTCCTTAGACCTAGTTTTCAGTTCCCCATCTGATAAGGCCTTTTGGTCATCCTGCAAATCTAGATTACTAACCACAACATTACAAGACTCAATTAAGAAATCCAAATTACCAAAAACCCATTTATTATAACTTTTGAGAGATCTAAGCTTTCTCATGAGGATAAAGTCCTTCAAAACTGGATTGGGAAAAGAGAACCAGGAATTAAGAACTAACTCAGGAAAATCTGGGTGATATAACCAATGATTATTGAACTCAAACAGTTTGGGGCTCCACAACTGATTATCATAATTCATAATGATATCACAATGACCTGAAACATATCTAGGTAGGTACCATTGATAAAATGTTCCCCAACAACCTCATTGACTTTCAGGAATCAGAATCCAATATAGTCTACTAACAACCCCTTCATTAGGTTAGAACCAGGTAAAATTCCTATCCATCTAAGAAAGATCCAATAGCTCCATCCGAGAGATGAAGGAAAAAAAATAAATACGACCAAAACTAGAGGATTGCGAGGAGCCGTCGCAACATCGCCTTTCACTAGGATAACAAGTCGAATTGAAATAACCTAGAACACACCAAACTTCACCTTCAAAGTTAGACTTGAATGAACTAAGATCATCCCACATACATCTTTTCTCAGTAAGCAAGGGCTTAAAGTAGACATTAACCACAAAGCAAATCAAATTTAAGGAACCCTGCTCTAAATAAATTTCAAGAAAACCTAAACCCTAGAAGGAGAATAATAACTTTCCTTTAGAACTAAACCAAATTGAAAGAAGGCCACTATTATTACCTACCACAGGTTGGAAACTCCACTCATAGAAGCATTTTCCCTAAAGGAACTAGACTAGAGAATCAAATACCAAAGGTAGTTTAGTCTCTTGAATGGCCACAAAATCCAAATAATGAGCAAGAATAAGATCTATCACCTTCCTTATTTTAATCCTACCTCCCAACCCTCTAATATTAAAGGAACAAACTAAAATCTATGGAACCTTATTTTCCAGGTGATATGCTTTTAAACAAGGATATTAACTTTTGATGATGACAACAAAGTATTACGATAAGTCAAGCATGAACAATTAAACTGATAAAGATGCAAACCTATATTTAGGGCTTCATAAACTTGATGATCTGATGATGGAAAACAAATAATACAACTAAAGTCTCATCTCAAGCAACCCAAGCATGTGTCAACATAAAGAGTAATATTATACAAAAGTTTGAAGAAACATATGGTGATATCCTAACTTAGTTTTAGTGATATGCTATTTTAGTAACGAGTGAACGATTGTAAGGCAAAATCACTTTATCGTAAAAGTATAAGTTTAAAAGTACACACACACTAAAACATCTTTCAAACTATTTTATCAAAAGAAAATAACTTCAAAAATATCTTGAAGTTGTGCCAGATGACTTGGGAGCTGTTATGATAGCTAGAGGGAAAATTTTATCTTATCTAATCGATTAGGTCCTTTGACTAATCAATTAGATTAGTTCAAACTTACGCCCCAAGCAATTCAAACAACACCTTAATTATTTGCAACAACTAGATATATTTTATCTCATTTCTAGAACTTACATTCGATTGTATTTTAAACATCTAATTGATCAGCAATATTTTCTAATCGATTAGATAACGATAAAAAGCAATAATTTCAAATTCATTTTTGAGCCATACTCTAGGCTATAAACAGAGGTGTGATTTCTCATTTCAAAACATCTAGAATTGTGTTTTGACACTTTCATCTCTCACTCCCCCTCTCTCTTTACATATTTCTTTTAACTTTTTCTAACTATGTTTTTAGCCTAAATGCTTTTATGAGAAAAGTCCCTTTTGTGAATGAGATCATCTTGTAATTCTAGAATGGGTAAAATTGTAAAATTCGCCAAGGGAACCTTTTGTGTATACCCTGGTTTAATATTATCCAATTAGGGATTTGTTTGGGTTAAAGCTAAACGCGTAAAAATATTTTGTTTGGGATTGGGTATGTTAGTCCTAGTTTAGGTTGAAGATTAGCCTGTGACAAAATCTCATAGGTTCTAGGTCATCTCGGTACTAAAACCAAGATAGGTTGAAGCTCATCCCAATATCTAAAAGCTTAACTGGCCTGAGATCAGTCTGGTGTTAAAACCTCACAAGTTTTTGGTTAGCCCGATTAAAATTAAGGTATTGAGATCAAAGGTTATGGAAATTGAAGACTAAGGTCTATGTTTATGGAGAGAATACTAACCGCTTCAATCCACTGTTTGGGAAGGAAGATTGACCCCTTCACTCTCAAGCTGACTATGAAGAAAAGACGAAAACACACACATCCATTGTCTTGTATATTGTGATTGAAGATCAATTATCATTTACTTATATAAGGGGATTCATGAATATTTCCTACTAAAATCTCTCAATGTTTAAATGGAAACTCTCAATATCAATTCTTGGGGAGAGGAGTAGATCTTTTTGTTTTGACCGAACCTCTATAACTCTTGGTGTTTCTCTTTTCCCTTAACTCCTTTTATTTCCGTAATTTATTTTCCGAGTTTTATTTTTCCATTGCTTAGGTGTAAGACCCTAATTTTGGCCCTAAGATCCCTCATGGCCCATAACATCTCATATCATGGCCTCAAGGATCATTGCATACCCTAGCTGCCCTCCTAGTGGGTGGGATACCTTGTGAGTGTGGTTCTTGATCACCAAGCATGTATTGAATTTGTATATCATTGCTTTTCATATGTTTACTAACCAAATGTACAAAAATATTGTCATCTAACCTTGCCTCTTGCAGCTGAAACAATCATCAGTCAAAATAGTCAAATCAGGCCTTGAGCAATAGATGGTGGCCATTCTTGAAGAATTTGGACACCATGATCATTCATAAAGAGTTCATATGACTCGTGATATCATTTGGAATCAAGATCTCAATTGAAAGAGGCTTGGAATTCATCAGAACATGGCCCAGTCATTCAAAATCCTAGAAAAGTCAACAAAAGTCAACTGTGGTCAACTGTGCATTTAATCAGGAATTTGAAGGTGTGAGATGGTTAGAGAGACCTCATTCATGTCCATACAAGTTTCATTTGACATTTCAAAGATCAAGGTTGAAGGATTTGAAGTCAGACAAAAAGTTTCCCAAAATGGAAATGACTTGTAATTCTCACCTGCCCAAAATGGAAAGTTTTTCTCCCCAAAATTACATCATCATACAAGCTTCAAATGAAATTTTGTCCAACATGAAAGTTGAAGATCTTGATCTCACCATTCCAAAAAGTCCAAGAACTTGAAATTCCCATGTGTGGTTGGCAAGATATGGTCAGATCAATTTCAGAAAATGCCCGAATTCAAGGTGGCATAACTTCCACATGGAATGTCCAAATTGGATGGTTCTTTTTTGAGCAAACCACATTTAACATGAACTATCCAAATCCATCATCACATTTTTTCAAAAGCCTTCACATAAAAAGGTCATTTTTTAAGTGAACTAATTAAAAACCAAGGGCAAAATGGTCCAAAACTCAAAGTACATGGAATTTTGGCATGGGACCAATCCCAATAGCTTCTAAAAGCCAATTATGACTTGTTCAAATTGAAAAATCACTATTCCATTGCTCCTAGCCATCCAAGGGCAAAAAGGCCAAAATGCAATACAAGCTACTTTTGCTAATCACCAAATTTTGCTTAATCATGATTAATTGTTGGATTAAGGGCAAGTATATAAGCTTAATGGTAACTGTTTCTCAAGGATCCTAATCATTTTTTTCAGATCAAAGCAAAAACTCTCAAATTCCCTCATTTTTCTCCAATTTCCACAACACACTTTTTTGATCATTTCATCAAGATCTTATCAATCTTTGTGCGATTTCTCTGTTGATTCATAACCTGCAGGTGATATTGAACTTCTGTTGGTGAAGATCGAAGCAAAATCATGGCCAATTCCAGCTGTTGCAAAGCTTTGAACATCAATGGCAGTTGGTGAATCTCGATGATCCGTGCGTCCTTGAGCTGAAAGACCATCACTATACACCTTCCTAATCAACATCCTTGATCTGTTTCATTGAATTGGAGCTAAATACACCAAGATTCCGCACTGTGATCTTCAAGAGGTGAGATTTCGCAATCTTTAATTCAAGCATTTGCCATGTGGATTCCATAGTGCCTGGAACATAGAGCATTTTGCCATTTGAATCATGCATTTTCGTGGAGTATTCATGTAGATATCTTAATTCAAAGTTTATGCATCAAAACAATTCTTGATTGGATCTTTGTATATGTCAACTTCTGGATAATTTCGTGGCCATATTTGTGAAGTACGTTGCGTGCTGATTCCAACGGTATATGATTTGTCCGATTTGGTTGAAAAATGCTTAAAACAAATTCTGGAACGGATGAACATTGAAGAACTTGATGAAGTTCTGCAGAATTTCTGGAAATCCACTCGTTTGATCCTTCATTCGCGCGTCCCCATTCGAATTGGTGTTTCCCTCCTAATCCGACGAATCCTGACGCGCCAGCACATTAATGCTGCGACGTCGTTTAGGCTTGGCATGCGTTAATTACCGTTTTGCCATCCAGACTTTAATTAATTCAATTAATTCAAATTCCACTTAAATAAATATTTCAATAAATCCACAAATCTTTAAAAAATCATATTAAATCCAATTTAAGTCCAAATAATTTGGGACTTTTTTTGTTAGATCCCATTTTTTCTTTAGAATTTTTTAGGCATAGTGATATAAGTTGTGCCTGGTAATTTTTTAGATTGGTTTAGGGATCTTTGTCATGTGTGCTATTTTTATGTGTTTTACCATTTTAATCATAAAATAGTCATGCTAGCTCCAAATTGGATGAAAATTCATATGATGATTCTTGACCCTCTCCTGGAGATTTTGACATATGATTTGTAATTTTTGGACCTCTGGTTTATTAGATATGATTTAATTAACTTGAGTGTGACAATGTGTGTCACACTATGCTATGCAATGTTCATGAATTATTTTTTCATGCTTCCATTAGGCCTATGGTTCTGATTTTTTGCATGAGATACCTTTGACATGATAACTTTCAACATGAATTTTTGTGGATTTAATTGATCCATTTTCCATTTGATTAGGATTTTTGTTTGCTGCTTAGCATTTTTAGGGCTTTGCTTGTGTAACATTTTTACATACATTGCCAAATCCTCATCCCTAACCCTATGAATATGAAATTTGGTGGAGTGTTTCCTAACATATTAAACTTCACTTTGGCTTTGGTGCCACTCATTTCTAATTTGATTTCACTGTTTACCATTTGATTGAAGTTAGTGTACATTTTGTGACCTCATTTGGTTGTGTTTTTGCATGCCTTAACATGTTGATTTAATTCCCATAGTTCCTTTTGCCCAAATGACATGAAAATTGATATGTAGTCCATTGAATGTCTTCTGTTCAGGATATAATTTTTGTGGGATTTATTGAGCTGTTTTGATATTTTTTTGATTGAAATCATTCTGGTTGTTCATAAGTGATTCAACATTGCTCACCTTGACTTAATTTGTGCATAAAATGGAATTAGTGCATAGTTTGGATATGAGACCAATTGGGATCTCTTCTTATTGGAATCGTCTTGACTTTGATCATGTTTTACTTGCTGTTTTAAGATTTTTCCATCCTTTGGACCCTAGGCTTGTCCTAGTGGTCTTGTTACTTATGTTTGAGCTTGACTTTGACTTTTCAGGTTAAAAAGCTAATGCCTTAAGGAGGTTGATTCTTATTTGAGTTGAATTCATTTGACTAACTCTTTGTGTTGTAGGGTGCTTGGTTCTCTTGGACTTGGTGCTATGCACATTATTGTTTGATGGTTGTTGATTCTTATGTTGTTGTTTTGTTTATGTTGGGATGCTGATTATATTTGATTGATTTCAGGTACCCTTAGTTGCTCAGTTCTCTTAAGAACTTGCATTGCTTTGCTTGTATAGCATTTGCATTGAGGTATAGCACCTTCTTCTTCATGTAGTCTGGAAGACCTGGCTTGTTATTTAGCCAGGCAACTGTCTGAAGTCCTGCTTAAGAGGCGATGTTTGTGATTGTTTATGTTTGTCCCAAGCAGGTAAAGTCCTTTTAAAGGCAATTGGTGGATATAAGAGATATGTAGCCTATCTCCCACTATTCTGTGAGTCTTCTCCTTGCTCCCATTACATGGTTGTAGCATTGAGATCCTAACCCAAGATCTATCGAGTCTAATATGTGGAGAGAGTTCCATCTTTCTGAACTCCCACACCTTCTGATATTCAATACTCTCTCTGACCAGAGATAAGAGTGATGAGGCACACCCCTCATATCCTTTAATCTGCTTCACCTTAGCCCCTCAATGGCAAGGTTAAGAGCAACTTTAACCCTATTACAGTTGGCTTTAATGCCTCACCCTTTTGCTTGAGCCTCATTGAATGGTTATAGTGCGTGCTACTTGAATTTATGTGATTGATTACTTGATTCATTTATACATGATTACTTGATTTGCCATTGTGCATTTACCATCTTTGTTTGCCATTAGTGCATGATCATTTCTTTTGTCCTTGTGACATTGATGTTTTCCCATTGAGGACAATTGTAAGTCCATATTGATTGACTTTTGTTCCTATGACATGGAAGGGATAGAGTGTAAGACCAATTCATTGGTCACTCATATCCTCTTTGCTCTTTGATTGAGCTTGTTGTTGTATGTGAGGATTCATTGTAAGCCCATGTAATTTGGCATTTGTCTTCCTATGATCATATGTGGAGGTTAACCTAAGTCCAGATAGATTGGCAGTTGACTTCCATGTTTTGTTTTTGTTTTGCTTTGTGAGATTGGAGTAAGACCATTTAGTGGCATCCGGTATCATTGCTTCATTTTAGGAGATTGGCGTAAATCCATTTATTGGTATCCGGTATCCGCTTTTGTGTGAGATTGGAGTAAGACCATTGAGTGGCATCCGGTATCACCGTATCTTTTATTTTACTAACTTGCTTTGTCCCTTTATTCCAAAGGACACACTTGAATCATTTTCTATATGATTTCAAGAGGTGAACCTCTAGGAAGTTTTACACTCCACCATCCATCCTTTGTTTCAAATCCTTTTCACATTGTTGACTTTTCAAACTTGTATATACATGTTGTGCAAACATTCTCACCTCCTTTTCAAATTAGAAACTTGGACCTTAAGTCCATGATTTTCCAAACTTCATCTTTTGTAAATACTTCATTTTGAATTGACTTTAATCATACTTTGACCTTTTTGTAAATAATCCAAATAACTTCACCCATTCAAATGATTTTGTGGCTTCGTCCCTGTTTGTTAAGTTTTTATACATTAGCTATAGGTTTGATTTACCCTAGTTGGTTGATATTAATCTCACCTATTTGTCCTTAGTTGATTGAATTGTAAGTCTTCCTTGCTTATTATAGGGTTAACCCCTCTCTAGCAAGTTGAAGCTTTTCTCACATGGTGGACTTGTTGTTTCTTAAGGTTGAGTTTTCTCCCGTGGGTAACGTAAGACCTTTGAGCTTGTGTTTTAAAATTGAATCCACTAACTTTTGGAAGTTTTTAGCCGAACTACGGCGTTTTGATCCTTACCTTTGATGGAAGGTACGTAGGCAACGGGTTCATCCGTTCGAACACAAAAATAATTAACATGTACATTCTTTTCTCATCATCCCACTCATGTTTGCACAATATGTCAAAAACAAATAAATATTTTCTTATACAACAATTGTGAAAAAGGTTCCCTAGGAGTACCTAGGACGCATTGGGTGCCTAACACCTTCCCATTGCGTAATTTACCCCTTACCCGATCTCTGATCTTTTCATTGGTTTTCTACGTGTAAAACTTCTTAGGCTTTTGTTCGCTTTTTAGCCAGTCCTTTGGATAAATAAAAGTGCGGTGGCGACTCTATGTTCATTGTATACTTTGCTTATGATTTAATCAATAGATCATATAGCGACGAATACACCGCTACAGAAAAGTGGCGACTCTGCTGGGGAGAAAATGTATCCTTGGTGGTATTGCCTACTTTTCACCATTGTTGTGTGATATATTATTATTTGTTATTTGACATATTTTTGTACAATTTGGGATAATTGTATTGATTGTAATGTTTGAATTGCTTGATATACAAATGCTGTTTGCTTTGGTGATCTCTGTGAGATGAGTTCTATACCCGAACTCGAGTGCACTCTAGGATAGGAGAATGGCATAGTCTTGTCGATTGGTGTGGAGTATTCCTTAACCAGTTGACTTGCGAGTCCATTCACTTGGTGGAGGTCATGTTGGATTGATAATGTCACACAAGTTATTTGTGGTTAGGCATTATTCTTTCAATCATGTGCCTTAGAAGCCAAGGACCTTAGTTTACCAAACCCATCTTGGCCTATTTTTAGGACGTAGTGCGGAGGTCGTTCAGATGTCAGATCTGATGCGATTGTTACGCGATACTACACTCATAAGAGTCTCTCTTGAGAATATTTTTGGAATACGAGTATTCGTTCCTCCGATAATATTCGAAAGATGGGACGATGATTATGGGAACCTTTGGTAGAACATGTCTGGCAGGTTTAAACCCTAGTACACTCCCTTTGGGTGGTTCTTAACCAAGACTCCATGCTCGTGACTCTCAGCAAACCCGTGATTCATGGTTGAGTCGTTCAGACACCGTTAATATCAATGGAACCCGGATCAGGTGTAAAAACCTAAAATCCACCAAAGCGGCTGGTTGATATTAAGGGTGTTCGAGCCGGTTCATGTACCGTTAATATCAATGGAACTTGGGTGTCGATAAGGTGAAAACCTAAATCCACCAAAATGGATGATTGATATTAGGGATACAATGAGCTTTCCCATGACCTTTGTTTGGTGTGCTTTGCTTGATCCTTGAGTGTGATTGTTGCATTCATACATTCATGCATTCATCTGCATTTCATGTCATCAGATAAAAAGAAGATTTTCAAGGAACTCAAAGGAGTTTATTTGCAAAAATTTTCAAACATGGAAAAACCGGGAAAAAATTTTCACCTGATATATCTGATGAGATATTCTCATATACGATCAAAATGTTTAAATATTTCAAAGTTTGCAAATAAAACCCTTGAGTTTCCGTTGAAATAAAAACAAGCATATGCATAAACACTTCATGCATCATTTGCATAAGCGGGTGTTTTGTTCCGGTCTCCCGTCCTATGGTCTGACCCTGCGATCTTCATTTATTTTGAAGACGCACTTCGCCCGGTACTACACCAGAGCCAACTCTGCCAGATTGATGGATCATCCTGAGCAAGAGAGCTGTGAACTCAGAGAGATATTTGCCAGACTAAGTACTGTTGATGGATTTATTCCTGGTTAACCGATCCCGGGCTGGCATTGGCTACTGTTCTGGGGCATATAATGAGCAAGGCGTGTTCACGAGTGGAGGATTCATCCATGATGATCAGCCTGAAGAGGAAGCTGCTGCTATCATTGAAGAAGATGCAGAGGATACGAACAATTTTGTCATTCCCGGTGGTGTCTGCCACAATTGGGTCGCTGTAGATGTTCCAACAGTTATCCATAGATCAGAGTAAATATGCTCACTTTGTTTAAAACCCTTCTCCCATGCCAAAAGGAGAAGTGATGACATTGTTGGCAACATTTAAAACAATGATGTTTTCATTCAATTAATGCATTGTTAAACATTTGTTTTTCCATTTGTTTTCACTTTTTGCTTTTGCATGAAATCAGTGATCACAAAAAACCATTGTCATACGGTGAACTGGACTTTTTTGTGTTTTTTATCGCAATGTCGCGGTTAGCAAGAGTCGCCACCGACTTTTCTTTTATCCAATAAGGAAAGGTGGAAAAGAACAGGAAAGACCTTAATTTAGATTTTGGGTTCGGGAGGTACATTATACAAAGGGAAGGTGTTAGCACCCTTTGTATCCATGGTTATCCATGGGCTCTTAATTGCTCGATCACTTATATTATTTTTGTCTGAAAAAAGTGTTTGTGAATTGTTTGGAAATTGTTTTTGGAAAGAGAATTTAACTTTGTAATGATTCTTGTATGAATATATACAAAGTAGTTATCTCGTTTAGTTTTGGAAATTGTTTAGAAAAATATAACTCGGTAATGATTCTAGTATGAATATATACCAAGTGGTGATTTTCTAAGGATATTTTGAAAGGTGTGAGGTGTGAAAATTGTTTTTAGATTGTGAGCCAACAATTAAGAGTTATACCGACCCAAGGTCTTTATGAGCATTTCCTATCCTTATGAGGGTAAAACTGTCCTTATTATTGAGAAATAAGTAGTTTTATCCTTTGGATGTTTAAGGGTCATCGTAGGGTCATCGATAGGTCATTGAAGGCAACAGTTACGAGGATATCTTAGCATTCGAAGGGACTATCATCTTTTAACCGTAGGCAACATCGGAGGGTCATCGAGGGACAAAGTTGTATATTCGAAGGCAACATCCGAGGGACTATAATTTATTTTATGATGATTTAACCGAAGGGTCTTTGCTAAGGGTATCCCCACGTTCGCGGGACATGACCGTAATATCGTAATCGTAAGGCAACAAAGAGAGGTCCAAGATCACTTATTCAAAGGCAAAGTTTTACAATTAATTATATAATTAGGATGAAACTCCACATTAAAATTATTAAAAATAATATATTAAAAAATTAATACATTAGAAATTAATACATTAAAAATTAATTTAGGGTGAAACTCCACAAGGGTATCCCACAAATAAAGTGGAATACCTAGCCAATAACCTTTTCCTGGGATATGTGAACCTTTACGAAACTCAAAAAAAAGAAACATGTCAGAACACCAAATCAGGGTGCAATCGAAGATTACACCGGAGAAATATCACAACAATAAATAGGATAGGATGAATAATGCATGGCTATGATAAAACATAAAAAAAAACAGAATAGAAAAGTCAGCTACTGTCTCGTTCGCCTCTGCCTCGCCTAGCGAAGGCCAGGCGAATACTCGCCCCAGGCTCGCCTAGCGAGGTGCTAGCGAGCGGCCGCGGATTTTGAATTTGAAAACAGCCCCACGTTAGGAACTTTGAATTTTATGGCATTTTATCACAGGAATAACATGATCAAACATTCAGGGTATTCAGGCATATTTAAATTCCCATACGAAAGCAAATTATATATCAACATTTAATCATGATGCATTATATATGTAGATATGGCCAATTGAAAGTATAAACAATAGAGATACGCAAACCTGTTTGCCAATTCAAGGTTGAAGGGATTGACCACTTGTAGTATCGGAATAAGTTAGGCAGCGGGAATTGGACGGCGATGGCTTCGGTGCAGATGGGCTGCCTTCAGGGTTTCTTTACTCTGAATTCTCCGGGTAGGCAGGGTTCCTATGCCAAAACTTCTATTCGTTCTTCTCTGTTCTCCTCCTCTTTTTTTTTTCAGTGAATCTCCCAGTGTAACTCCAAGTGTCACTCCCCTACTGAAACTTCAGTATTTATAGACTAATTTCGTGGGTAATGGGCTTGGAATGAGGGAGACCCAAGTCCAAAATAATTTGTTATATTTTATTTATTTATTTATTTTAATTATTTAATTAATTAATTAATTAATTAATTAATTAATTAATAATAAAAAAAAATTCTCTTTTTTTTTTTTTTTTTTTTTTTTTTTTTTTTTTTTGGGCTCAGAATGAAGCCCGAAATTTTTGTTGTCTGTCAGCTTCGCTAGGCGAGCGCGTAGCGAACAGGCCAGTTTGGGCCATTTTCTGGATTGGGCCATCCGTGAGCTGGGCCTTTGTTTCTTCAAGATCAGTGTTATATATGAGTCGGAATGCCTTGCAAAATGTCTTGAAATATTAATGGGCAAATTTTGGGGTATGACAGCTGCCCCTGTTCAATATTCTTGGACCGAGAGAGTTAGAATGGTGTATACGCCATTCGTGGTCTGGAGGTGGAAGATTATTGAACACTAGAATGCCCCAAAAATTTGCACTTGAGAATCGACAGTTGGTCTTGATGGAGATGGGCTTAAAGATGCCATCCGGGAGGTTTGATGACGAAAGCTTCAGATCGCGCCGTATATTAGGCCAATTTGAAGACATGGGTGCCACACTGGGTCGTACGTTAGACCGTATAATGAGTCATCCATTAGGCTGCCGACTTCGCTGGGGAGTCGGAGTGTGTCATATGCTGTTGGGGATAAAGGATCAGAATGGACCATACGCTAGATCGTATCTGAGTTGCAGAATGAGCCGTACGTTAGGCTGAATCTGATGACGAAAGGGGTAGTCGTACGTTAGACTACACTTCAGAAATGTACCGTATATTAGGTAGGATCTGATGATGAAAGGGGTAGTCGTACGTTAGACTACACTTCAGAAATGTACCGTATGTTAGGTAGCATCTGAGGGGATGGACATCCGAACGGGTCGTACGTTAGACCGTCGCAGAATGAGTCGTCTGTTAGGCCGCATCTGATGATGAAAGCGGTAGTCGTACGCCAGACTACACTTCAGAAATGTACCGTACGTTAGGTAGCATCTGAGGGTTGTAAAATCCAAACGGGTCGTACGTTAGACCGCGTTGGGGTTGTTGAAGTTCAGAATGGATCGTACGTTAGATCGTATCCGAGTTGTAGAATGAGCCGTCCGTTAGGCTGCATCTAAAAAAGAAAGTAGTCGTACGCTAGACTACACCCCTGAATGTACCGTACGCTAGGCAGCATCTGAGGATTTGAAGGTCCAAATGGGTCGTACGTTAGACCGTATTGGAGTTGCTGAAGAAGTCATATGTTGGGCTGAATCAGAATGAACCGTACGTTAGGCTGTATCTGATAACCTGTATATGTTGTACTTGCAATAAATGTCTGGGATGGGCTTAGAGATGCCATCGTTAGGAGGATATCGAAGTGTTGTCAGAATGAATGTTCCCATGAACTGTATTTGAAATATGTATCTGAATCTTGAATGTGATTGATAAAGGTGTCTGTCTGAATGAACCTTCTACTTTGACTATATCAGGAGGATAATTAACCTGCAAAGAAAAAGTTAGCTTCATGCTATGTCATGATGCATGAGATGTTTCGTGTTATGCTAAAATAAATGTGAATGTTGTATGCATGCGTATGCTGTGAAAGGATGTAATGAATGAGTTATGCGTATGAGAAGTTCTGCTTGGGGACTCTACTGGGGAAAATAAATCCCCATCTACTGATTTGAGACATTTGTGTCGATGACCCTTTCTCGGCTGGGGATGCTTGATTTCTGTCTGATGGTGGAAATATTCAACAGAGCCTGGCTGGGGATGGATGAGATGATCAATCTGTCTGGTGACGCCGACCTCTGTTGGGGAGTAACTGGCTGTGCCTGGGGATACTGCCATTTTCTGAGGAAAAAAAAACAGGCTTGCTGGGGAAGAGAATTGGTAGCGGATTCATTGGAAGCATGATTAGACCTTTTCCTTGATCCTGAAGTCGGGTAGTAATTGCTATTGCTATTCTATGCATGTATTTTTGGTAAACATCAGTCATATTCAAATGCACATATTAATTCAAATTAAATCAATGGACATTTACGCAACCAAAACAGAAAAGTAAAAACAAAAGCATCTTTTTTTTGAAAGAGGGTTGTATTGATTTTGAAAGGAGGCCTATAAACAGGCAATTTGTGTACAAGGAGACAGAAATCCTAGTAAGAGGAAATTGTCGAAAACAAAGAGAAAGCTATGTGGAAGAAGTCCTATTGATTTTAAGCCTACTACTGTCATTATGTCTTCGAGCATCTCATCCCTTGCTGTCGGATAGAAGTGATTGGCTTGGTCAGTCCCTCGAACTTGGATGAAAGTTGACTGAGAACGGGACATAGTCATACGCTTTAATCCCTAATTTTTGCCTGGACCGCCTTTTCAGGTTTTCAGTCCACCAGGATACCCTTTTTTGCCCAAGCCGCCTTTTCAGGTTTTCGACTTGCCGGGTGTACATTTTTTTTATATATCCCTAATTTTTGCCCGAACCCTTTTGGTTCGCCGGGATGCCCTTACTTTTGCCTAGATACGTCGATCTAGCGGGTCTCTTTTATGCGTAGTATTTTTTAACTATGTCCGCGTTCACGGGATGTGGGAAGTCTTCACCATCCATTGTAGCGAGTATCATGGCTCCACCTGAGAATACCTTCTTAACTACAAATGGCCCTTCGTATGTGGGAGTCCATTTGCCTCTGGGGTCAGTTTGTGGTAGGATGATGCGTTTGATTACCAAGTCGCCAATTTGATACACTTGTCTCTTGACCTTTTTGTTGAATGCCCTGGTCATGCGCTTCTGATATATCTGCCCGTGACATATAGCCGCAAGTCTCTTCTCATCCATCAAATTTATCTGATCGAGTCGAGTCTGAATCCATTCGTCCTCGTCTAAGCCCGCCTCTTTCATGATCCTTAGAGAGGGAATCTGAACTTCCACTGGTAAAACGGCTTCCATTCCGTAGACTAAAGAGAAAGGAGTTGCCCCTGTCGAAGTTCGCACGGAAGTACGATAACCATGAAGAGCAAATGGTAACATCTCATGCCAGTCTTTGTATGTTACCGTCATCTTTTGTATAATCTTCTTAATATTCTTATTAGCCGCTTCTACAGCGCCGTTCATCTTTGGCCGGTACGGAGAAGAGTTATGGTGTTTTATTTTGAACTGCGTGCAGAGTTCAGTAATCATCTTGTTGTTCAAATTAGTGCCATTGTCAGTGATAATTCTCTCAGGGACGCCGTATCGGCAGATGAGGCTGTTCTTGATGAATCGTGCCACCACATTCTTAGTAACAGAAGCAAATGAGGCTGCCTCCACCCACTTTGTGAAGTAATCAATAGCAACAAGGATGAAACGATGTCCATTAGAGGCGGTAGGTTTAATCTCGCCAATCATATCAATGCCCCACATTGCAAAGGGCCACGGCGCGGTCAACACGTTTAATGGAGCAGGAGGCACATGTACTTTATCCGCATAGATCTGGCACTTATGACAAGTTCTGGAGTGATGGTGGCAATCAGTTTCCATGGTAGACCAATAATACCCTGACCTCAGAATCTTCTTGGCCATTGTATGTCCACTAGAATGAGTCCCAAAGATACCGTCGTGCATGTCTTCCATAATCTTCTCTGATTCCTTTCTATCCACACAGCGAAGCAAAGTCGAATCATGGTTACGTTTGTACAATATTCCATTACTCAAAAAGAATTTAGCGGAGAACTTCCTCAGAAATTTCCTGTCATTGATGGATGTCCCTTCAGGGTATTCCTGAGCTTCTAAATATCTTTTTATCTCGTGGAACCAAGGCTTCTCTTCTACTTCATCAGCGTTAAGTTCATAACAATATGCTGGTTCGTCTAGTCGTTCAATGGTAATCCGGGGAGCTTCATTGTCCCATCTGACTCTGAACATAGATGACATGGTAGCCAATGCGTCTGCCAACTGGTTCTCCTCTCGGGGAATATGTTCGAATGTGATCTCTTCAAAGTATGGGATTAATGTCAACACCTGCTCTCGATAGGGGATGAGGTTCGGATGTTTAGTGTCCCATTCTCCTTTGACCTGACTGATTACTAAGGCTGAGTCTCCATACACCCTCAAAAACTTGATTCTCAGGTCTATAGCAGCTCTGAGTCCCAAAATACATGCTTCATACTCAGCCATATTGTTGGTACACTCAAAACATAGTCTAGCGGTGAAAGGCGTATGGCCACCCTTGGGGGAAATGATCACGACGCCAATACCGTTGCCCAATGCGTTAGACGATCCATCAAAAACCATAGTCCATCGGGATCCCACTTCGGGTCCTTCATTCGGTCCAGGTTCTTCATAATCAGTAACAAGCATGACATCCTCATCTGGGAACTCAAAATTCATAGACTGATAATCATTCACGGCCTGATGAGCCAAATGATCAGCTAGCACGCTTCCTTTGATTGCTTTTTGGGTGGTATACTGGATATCATACTCTGTTAAAATCATCTGCCATCTTGCTATTCTTCCGGAGAGGGCGGGTTTCTCAAATATGTATTTGATAGGATCCATCTTAGAAATCAACAAAGTGGTGTGATTCAACATATACTGTCTTAGTCGGCGAGCAGCCCAGGCCAAAGCACAACAAGTTTTCTCGAGCAGTGAGTATCTTGTTTCACAGTCGGTAAACTTTTTGCTAAGGTAGTATATGGCATACTCTTTTCGACCGGACTCGTCATGTTGTCCCAACACGCACCCCATTGAGTTTTCTAAAACGGTTAAATACATGATTAGAGGTCTTCCCTCAACTGGTGGCACCAGAATTGGAGGTTCTTGGAGGTACTTCTTGATTTTGTCGAAAGCTTCTTGACATTCATCATTCCATATCATCTCTTGATTTTTTCTCAGTAACTTGAAGATGGGTTTGCAAGTAGCGGTCAAATGGGAAATAAATCGGGCAATGTAATTCAAACGTCCCAAGAAACCTCTGACTTCTTTATCCGTACGGGGAACTGGCATCTCTTGAATAGCTCTCACCTTGGCTGGGTCGACCTCAATACCTTTACCACTGACAATAAAGCCCAAGAGTTTACCAGATCTTACTCCAAAGGTGCATTTGTTCGGGTTCAATCTCAACTTGTATTTCTTCAGCCTCTCAAACAGTTTGTATAAATGATCGAGATGTTCTTCTTCAGTATGAGACCTGGCTATCATATCGTCCACATATACTTCTATTTCATGATGGATCATGTCATGGAACAAAACCACCATAGCACGCTGGTACGTTGCTCCTGCGTTCTTTAAACCAAACGGCATTACTTTATAACAGAAGGTGCCCCATTGCGTCACAAACGTAGTCTTCTCCATGTCCTCAGGTGCCATTTTGATCTGGTTATAACCCGAGAATCCATCCATGAAGGAGAATACCTTGTGTTGAGCGGTGTTGTCTACCAGAACATCAATGTGTGGCAGTGGGAAATCATCCTTGGGACTCGCTCTATTCAAATCTCTGTAATCCACACACATTCGCACCTTACCATCCTTCTTTGGCACTGGTACCACATTAGCAACCCATTGAGGATAAGAAGTAACCGCCAGAAAACCAGCATCGAATTGTTTCATGACTTCGGCCTTGATTTTCTCGGACATTTCAGGACGCATGCGACGAACCTTTTGCTTAACAGGACGACAATCTTCCTTCGTCGGCAAACGATGCACTACTATATCGGTATCCAGCCCTGGCATGTCTTCGTAAGACCAAGCAAAAATCTCCACATAGTCATGTAGCATTTGAATCAATCTTCTTTTGACACTGATTTCCAAGCCTGCTCCTATTTTGACTTCTCTCTTGTCCACCTCGGTACCCAGATTTACAGTCTCAACTGACTCCTCATGCGGCTGTATAGTCCTTTCTTCTTGTAGTAACATTCTGGCAAGTTCTTCAGGTACTTCACAATCTTCCTCACTTCCATCTTCGGCTCGGTAGATCGGATTTTCAAAGTCATAATGAACAGTAGTAGAACTATTATCAACAGGATCCAGAGTGGATAGGGATCTGCAATTCGTTACGTGCGTGTGTGTAAGAAAACATAGCTCGTTTGAAAGATAATAGGAAAGACAAAGAGCGCAATATTTGAATGCAAAACGTCCATTGATTTATTGAATATAAATATGCTTATGAAAATGACAAAACCCTTAACAAATTAGCTATTGTGCCTCGGGCATAGACACAATGCTTTAAGAAGTTTGATTGTAAAAGAAAATTAAAATTTGCAATTCTAGAATAAACAATAACAATTACTCCTGACTAAAGGAAATCGGGATAATGTCTTCAGTCTTCCAATTGTTGAGTCCGTCACCAATTGTTGGGAAAATCCAGCTATCCAAGTCGCAATCACTATCAGCATCTTCCATAGCATTAATCTGATTTTTGACTATCTTTCCAGAGTTAAACCCCAGGCCAGCTTTATCAGACTTGTACGGTACATTGATCAGTTGACCCCAACCAGCACGATCACCATTTTCAATCGCGGCTTGAGCATCTTTCAGAGAGATCATGACAGGGGGAGCACGAACAACCTTGGGCACAAGGGGAGTTGGCTTAAGGACAGGACTGGGTGGAGGAACCACTTCAAATGACTGAGAAGGAGTCTCAAAGAATTCACCATCCATCTCGACGTATTTGAAGGCTTGCACACTACTGACAATATACTCTTCTTCTCCACATACAGTGACAACCATGCCTGCTATTGGATACTTCAGCTTTTGATGAAGCGACGAAGCTACCGCACCTGCCCCATGGATCCAAGGGCGCCCCAACAAGCAGGAGTAGGCGGGACGAATGTCCATCACGTGAAAGGTAGTGTTGAAGACTTGAGGTCCTATCTTGATAGGGAGAACCACTTCACCATAGACAACACTCTTCGCACCATCGTAAGCACGCACCACAACATCACTAGGTTTCAGTTCAATGCCTTTGTAGTCAAATTTATCGAGTACAGCTTTCGGGAGCACATTCAAGGAAGAGCCGTTGTCGATCAACACGTGAGCCAGGGTGATCCCCTCACACTCGATGGAGATATGCAGAGCTTTATTGTGATTCTTTCCTGCTGGCGTCAGGTCAGCATCGGAAAAGCCTAGGCCATTGTCAACAGTCAAATTAGCAACATAATGTTCGAATTGATCGACGGATGTTTCTTGAGGCACATGAGCGGTCTTCAAGAATTTCATCAATGCATTGGCATGGGATTCAGAGGATAATAACAAGGACAACATTGAGATTTTAGACGGAGTATGCCCCAATTGTTCCACTACATCAAAATCGCTCTTACGGATGATTTTCAGCATCTCTTCCATTTCCTGTTTGGCAACATCTTCAGAAGTAACTTCGACCGATGTCTCTGACTGAGGAGGATTGACTGGTCTTTTTCCTCGAATTTCGGGAGCGGGAGGTGAGATTTCTGGGGAGTAGATCCTTCCACTTCGAGTAACTTTACTAGTCCCCACAATATCATTAGGATTAGCAGAACTACCAACTTGCTTTATGCCATGGATGTAAACGTCGCCTCCATAGTTCCACGGAATAGCTTTGCTGGAGGAATATGGCACGGGGCCAGGTGCGGTAATAATCAGGGGAGCCACTTTGGGCTCAGCGGTAATCTTCACAGGCACTCTAGTAGCGGTAATCTTCACTGGAGCTTTGGACCTAGCAATCACAGATACCTCTTCAATAGAGTTGTCCACCTTAGGAACCCTTTCAAATAGAATTGTACGATCATCCATCAGCCGTTGAATGCCGTTCTTCAACTTCAAACAATCATTGGGTCGGAGTACACAGAGATCGCAATCTTCAGCACAACCTGGAAATAAACCAGCTTGCAATAAATTCTTCTTAACGATCAGGAGAGGAGATGCTAAATCAGCAACGTCAGTAACGTGAGAATTGTCGTCCACAACATTAACATTCTGGTCATGATTAGGCATAGGTGCTGTGATGACATTGGGGGTCGCCGGAGGATCAAATTCAATTTCTCCAGCGTCGATCATATCCTGAATCTTGTTCTTCAACAACCAGCAATCATTCGTATCATGCCCGGGGCTATCGGAGTGATAGGCACACCTGGCGTTGGGATTATAACGAGGAGAAGTAGTGTTGGGATTTGCAGGAGGGCCTCTGAGGGTAATCAAATTGGCCTTTAACATACTCTGCAGTGCTTGGGTTAAAGTCATATTGATCTTGGTAAACTGTCTTCTCGACCTGTCTTGTCTGTGTTGGAAGTTCTGAGATGGCGGTGCGGCAATTGTAACTGCCCCAACAGTATGGTCACGATTCTTCTTGTTATGCTTCCTCTCACTGTACACAGCATTTGATTCATTCTTTCCCTGATAGGACTTTTTGGTGCTTGCAGAAGTAGCTGCCTGTATCTTTCCACTTCGAATGCCGCTTTCAACCCGTTCACCTGTCAAGATAAGTTCAGTGAAACCTGACGAGGAACTTCCCAGTAGATGGCTGTAGAATGGGCCAGTCAGTGTACCCATGAACATGTCCACTAACTCTCGATCAGTCATAGGGGGTTTGACTCTGCCAGCCAAATCTCTCCACTTTTGAGCATATTCTTTGAAACTTTCTTTAGAGCCCATAGTCATATTTTGTAGCTGTAGCCGAGTAGGCGCTAACTCAGAATTATACTGGTAGTGCTTGTAGAAAGCTGTTGCTAAATCAGTCCATGTGCGGATGTTAGAGCTCTCAAGCTGATAATACCACTCTAACTGTGTGCCAGACAGACTCTCTTGGAAGAAATGGATCCACAGTTTCTTATCAGTAGTGTGCGGCTGAATCTTTCTCACATAAGCCCTTAGATGCATCTGAGGACAAGAGGCACCATCATACTTAGTGAAAATGGGAACCTTGAATTTGCGGGGAATGACCACATCAGAGACCAGACCCAAGTTTTCGAAATCCAGACCGGGCACTTTCTGCCCCTCCATAGCTAGCATACGTTCTTCCAGCAACTTGTACTTATCATCCTTCGGAGAGTACTGTTCATGTTCATAATCTTCATCGTCGTCCTCAGAATTGACGAGATTAGGATTCTCATCTTCCGAATCATTCTCGGTCTCTTCTTCTGAATCCTTCGGAATTCTAATCTTGACTCCTGTAACCTGTCCCTTAAGCCTTCTCCCCGGGTTGATGTAACCCACAGGTTTCTGGTCCTTCTTTTTCTCCATCAAAAGAGCTTTCAGTTCTTCCTGCCCCTTAGATAAGCTCAGCATCATTTCCTGGAATTGAGCATTCTGGGCCTGGAGATCTTTGACAGTTTGTTCGAGAGCCATTGTTCAATCTGTTTGAATCTGCTGGAATCTGTTTGATAGGAAAATCGTGAGAACACTGATCCTTTAGAATACCTGTTATGCGATGCAATGCAATGTATGAAATGTTTTCAAGGACTTTCGGGATTTAACTTTGCATAAACTAACAAAAAGAGCTTTTTTTTCTTTTCTCTTTTGTTTTTGCTTTTGTTTTTGTTTTTTTTAGCAGAGTTAAATCCCTAAATCCTTGAAATGGTTAGTACAATGCCATGATGTTATGATGTTATGATGTTATGTTGTTAGATAAATAACAAGCACAAGCAAGTCACACAACAATCATTCCTAGGTTTTAAGGCTTGCGTGAGTTCCATAGGTAAATACCCTCCCCACTGAAGTTTGGTTGGTTCAACCTGTCTTAGAATAGTAACCGGGTTCTAGAAGGATCTCAAATCATTGACCTTTCCTTAAGTCCACTTCAGTGCAACACCAAGTGGTTGACCGAAGCTTCCCTAAAGTCCAATCTCAAAGAGTGTAGTATCGAGTCTCAACCAACTCCAGTCGGAACCGAAGCCAGTTATCTCACTACTTTCTAATGGCCAGGATGAGTCAATTAGGGTTCTAAAGGTCTGGTTAATGCTTTTATGACACCACGCGAATGCCAAATATTTCCTCAACTAACATGAGGAACATCAGGACATCCAAAGTGCCACATTAACCGTAGCCATCATTTTGACCATTCCAGTATACGCCGGACAGTCGCGATGATCTCTTGCTACTTACCTAAGGTACACTAGATCCGGGTGTAGGATCTTTCACTCAAGCATAACATACCC
The DNA here is from genome assembly GCF_024323335.1 of Lathyrus oleraceus. Classification (NCBI taxonomy): domain Eukaryota; kingdom Viridiplantae; phylum Streptophyta; class Magnoliopsida; order Fabales; family Fabaceae; genus Lathyrus; species Lathyrus oleraceus. Next base: position 248,816,527 of record NC_066585.1, on the reverse strand, counting down.
AAGCAATCCCTTAAAAATAAATCAGACAAATTGAATAAGTGATCTTGTTTTTAAGGTAACCTCTCTTTTTAAATATTTAGGCTCCCCAGCAAAGTCGCCAGTTCTGTCATACGGTGAACTGGACTTTTTTGTGTTTTTTATCGCAATGTCGCGGTTAGCAAGAGTCGCCACCGACTTTTCTTTTATCCAATAAGGAAAGGTGGAAAAGAACAGGAAAGACCTTAATTTAGATTTTGGGTTCGGGAGGTACATTATACAAAGGGAAGGTGTTAGCACCCTTTGTATCCATGGTTATCCATGGGCTCTTAATTGCTCGATCACTTATATTATTTTTGTCTGAAAAAAGTGTTTGTGAATTGTTTGGAAAATTGTTTTTGGAAAGAGAATTTAACTTTGTAATGATTCTTGTATGAATATATACAAAGTAGTTATCTCGTTTAGTTTTGGAAATTGTTTAGAAAAATATAACTCGGTAATGATTCTAGTATGAATATATACCAAGTGGTGATTTTCTAAGGATATTTTGAAAGGTGTGAGGTGTGAAAATTGTTTTTAGATTGTGAGCCAACAATTAAGAGTTATACCGACCCAAGGTCTTTATGAGCATTTCCTATCCTTATGAGGGTAAAACTGTCCTTATTATTGAGAAATAAGTAGTTTTATCCTTTGGATGTTTAAGGGTCATCGTAGGGTCATCGATAGGTCATTGAAGGCAACAGTTACGAGGATATCTTAGCATTCGAAGGGACTATCATCTTTTAACCGTAGGCAACATCGGAGGGTCATCGAGGGACAAAGTTGTATATTCGAAGGCAACATCCGAGGGACTATAATTTATTTTATGATGATTTAACCGAAGGGTCTTTGCTAAGGGTATCCCCACGTTCGCGGGACATGACCGTAATATCGTAATCGTAAGGCAACAAAGAGAGGTCCAAGATCACTTATTCAAAGGCAAAGTTTTACAATTAATTATATAATTAGGATGAAACTCCACATTAAAATTATTAAAAATAATATATTAAAAAATTAATACATTAGAAATTAATACATTAAAAATTAATTTAGGGTGAAACTCCACAAGGGTATCCCACAAATAAAGTGGAATACCTAGCCAATAACCTTTTCCTGGGATATGTGAACCTTTACGAAACTCAAAAAAAAGAAACATGTCAGAACACCAAATCAGGGTGCAATCGAAGATTACACCGGAGAAATATCACAACAATAAATAGGATAGGATGAATAATGCATGGCTATGATAAAACATAAAAAAAAACAGAATAGAAAAGTCAGCTACTGTCTCGTTCGCCTCTGCCTCGCCTAGCGAAGGCCAGGCGAATACTCGCCCCAGGCTCGCCTAGCGAGGTGCTAGCGAGCGGCCGCGGATTTTGAATTTGAAAACAGCCCCACGTTAGGAACTTTGAATTTTATGGCATTTTATCACAGGAATAACATGATCAAACATTCAGGGTATTCAGGCATATTTAAATTCCCATACGAAAGCAAATTATATATCAACATTTAATCATGATGCATTATATATGTAGATATGGCCAATTGAAAGTATAAACAATAGAGATACGCAAACCTGTTTGCCAATTCAAGGTTGAAGGGATTGACCACTTGTAGTATCGGAATAAGTTAGGCAGCGGGAATTGGACGGCGATGGCTTCGGTGCAGATGGGCTGCCTTCAGGGTTTCTTTACTCTGAATTCTCCGGGTAGGCAGGGTTCCTATGCCAAAACTTCTATTCGTTCTTCTCTGTTCTCCTCCTCTCTTTTTTTTCAGTGAATCTCCCAGTGTAACTCCAAGTGTCACTCCCCTACTGAAACTTCAGTATTTATAGACTAATTTCGTGGGTAATGGGCTTGGAATGAGGGAGACCCAAGTCCAAAATAATTTGTTATATTTTATTTATTTATTTATTTTAATTATTTAATTAATTAATTAATTAATTAATTAATTAATTAATTAATTAAAAAAAAAATTCTCTTTTTTTTTTTTTTTTTTTTTTTTGGGCTCAGAATGAAGCCCGAAATTTTTGTTGTCTGTCAGCTTCGCTAGGCGAGCGCGTAGCGAACAGACCAGTTTGGGCCATTTTCTGGATTGGGCCATCCGTGAGCTGGGCCTTTGTTTCTTCAAGATCAGTGTTATATATGAGTCGGAATGCCTTGCAAAATGTCTTGAAATATTAATGGGCAAATTTTGGGGTATGACAGCTGCCCCTGTTCAATATTCTTGGACCGAGAGAGTTAGAATGGTGTATACGCCATTCGTGGTCTGGAGGTGGAAGATTATTGAACACTAGAATGCCCCAAAAATTTGCACTTGAGAATCGACAGTTGGTCTTGATGGAGATGGGCTTAAAGATGCCATCCGGGAGGTTTGATGACGAAAGCTTCAGATCGCGCCGTATATTAGGCCAATTTGAAGACATGGGTGCCACACTGGGTCGTACGTTAGACCGTATAATGAGTCATCCATTAGGCTGCCGACTTCGCTGGGGAGTCGGAGTGTGTCATATGCTGTTGGGGATAAAGGATCAGAATGGACCATACGCTAGATCGTATCTGAGTTGCAGAATGAGCCGTACGTTAGGCTGAATCTGATGACGAAAGGGGTAGTCGTACGTTAGACTACACTTCAGAAATGTACCGTATATTAGGTAGGATCTGATGATGAAAGGGGTAGTCGTACGTTAGACTACACTTCAGAAATGTACCGTATGTTAGGTAGCATCTGAGGGGATGGACATCCGAACGGGTCGTACGTTAGACCGTCGCAGAATGAGTCGTCTGTTAGGCCGCATCTGATGATGAAAGCGGTAGTCGTACGCCAGACTACACTTCAGAAATGTACCGTACGTTAGATCAGCAGAACAGTCAAACTGGGGCATTGCAAATGCAATCAAAAAAAAAAAAAAAAAAAAAGAGAAGAGGGTGAAAAATCAAAGTAAAAGCAAAAATCAGGGAATTTTTTTTTTTTCAAATAGAAAAAAAGAATAAAAGAAGCCTGATACCCTCAAGTCCCTAGTTGACTGATGCTGAATGGATTCAGAGTCGTTACGACTAGTTGAATTTGATTGAAGAGAAGCGATTAACTGCCATGTGTCATGGTCAGCTATATCAGCAGAGAATGAAGAAAGCATTCGATAAGAAGGTCAAGCCTCGTGTGTTCCGAGAAGGTGACCTTGTGCTCAAGAAAGTTTTGTCTTTCGTGCCCGATTCTAGGGGCAAGTGGACTCCAAACTACGAGGGTCCATATGTTGTTAAGAGAGCCTTTTCAGGCGGAGCTTTGATGCTTACAACAATGGATGGGGAGGATTTCACTCGTCCTGTGAATTCAGATGCAGTTAAGAGATACTTTGCCTAATAAAAAAAAAAGTATATGCAGATGAAAAACAGAATAGCTCGCTAAGTTGAAAACCCGAAAGGGCGGCTTAGGCAAAAAATGAGTGTCTCAATGGAAAACCCGCAAGGGTAATCCAGAAAAAATCAGAGACTTGAAAAAAAAAGCATATTTGCATCCCGATAGATTGAGTACCTCACCCTGGGGCAATCTAGGCAAAAATTAGGGATTCGGCAAGTAACTGCATCCTGACAAGACTTTCTGTTCACCAGCTGTCTTTTCGTCAGAGGATTCTCGATTCTTCGTCAACTGAAGCTTCGAATACATCGAGATTCAAATTGGTAGAGAAAGGATCATTATGTTCAATGTAGCCCTCTTCCAATATATATCACTGATTTCAAATTTGTACAGATCTGTGGAGTCTCGCCATTTGCGGGCTACCATTCCATCAAATAAATTTGAGCTTTTTATCCAATTATTTGCACTCTTATTTGTTTCAATTCAACAAATGTTTTGCATGTTTTAGTTGATAAAATATCATTGTTTTAAACAAATCAAATTTTTCAAAATTGTTGTTTTAAACAAAGTGAATATTCACAATGATTGAAAGGATACCTGAGGATGTCTCAGTGCTCTCCCAAGGGTGGTATGATTCCCAACAGGTGAGACGTTTGTTCATATTCCTGGTTTGGTTGTATCCCTTTCTCCAGATCTTTGTTGGGGTTGTTCCTCAAGTAAAGTTGTTGGTGGGGTTGTTCCCCAGCATAATCGCAAGCAGAGTGTTGTTGAAGACTTAATTTTCTCCAGCAGCAGTTTCTCTCCAGCATAGATGTTATTTTTGGAAGATTCAGTCAGTGGGTTAACATCCCCGTGCTTTATCTTTCCCCTCTGCACGGTCGCGAGTAGAGTGGTTATTGATATCCCCATCGTAGTCGCGAGCAGGTTGTTGTTACCCTCTCCAGTGCAGTTGCCAGTAGAGTTGTTGATTTCTCTCTATCAGAGTATTGGTTCTCCTCAGCAGAGCAGGATTTATTTTTTTACTCAGTGGTTGTTTGGGTTGATATCCCAGTTTTTTTTTCCATCCCTCCTCAGCTTTGTCTGCAGAACGGTTGTTGTGGCAATATTGCCTGTTAAATCCTCCAATCCCCAGTATGGTCAGCTGACGGCTCTGTCATCCAGAGAATGGATTGATTTCCTGATTACTTTTGATCCTCAGTAGGGTGGCTTATATTGCAGAATCTACTGATGTGATCCTTCAGATGCATATTCTTCCCGAGTAGAGTGGTTTGTTGCAGAATCTACTTGTGAGGTGTTTTCTCCTTCAGTGGGTTGTTCCCCGAGTGAGTAGCCGGCGGTTTTCCCCAGTAGAGTTGCTTATGCAGATATATTCTGCTTGGATGATGTTATTCTCCTTCAGTGGGTTATTCCCCGGATTTGTTTGGAGTTGTTATGACTGTTGTTTCTCAGTTGATACTGGGACCCCCTGCAGATGTTTTGAGAATTTCTCTTGTTCCCAACAGATTCGTCTTGGTGGCGGTTTCGCCCGTTGTGACTTTCTGTGCCTTAATTGGGACTTTCGCTGATTCATTACTCAGAGATTTGGTGTATCCTGATATCTCCAATCCGCTGCTCCCCAGCAGTACCCGCAGATCTTTGCTTTATAGCATGTTAGATCTCCGCAGATTGGCTTTCCAGCTGGTTTTTCCCCTGGAAGTCTAGTACCGGACATGTGATTCCTGGGCTGTTGTGTTAGATATGTCTGTTTTGTCAGCATTCATCAAAACGTAAAAAACACATATTCATGCATATTCATGAAACATTCAGATATTCATGTTGCATTTTGCCATATATCTCTTGTTTGTTTGTCTCCTGCTATGGGTTTCATAGATCTCTCTAAAAGATCTTCCCAAGCGGATGTCGGGTTTTAAATCTCTCAATATAGAGTCAACCCCGTAAGCAGAAAAAGTCTGTCTTTCATTCTGCAGTTCCCCACTGAGATATACCCTCGTGGATGACGGTTTCTTCCGTTTCCTCCCAACATATATATTGGGGTGGATGTTCCTATTGAGTTATACTCTCATAGGACGTGTCTTGATTCAGTCTGTCTTTTCGGAATATTCCCGAATTGGCGTTTTGTTGAATATCTTGTGCTTCCCAGCGGGTTGTTCCCCAGCGGAGTTTTCGGGCTGCTACCCTGATACCGGTAGTTGTAAGTCCTATTATTCCCTTTCCTCTTGGCGGAATCTGTGGTTATATACCTTTTATTCCTCAGCAAGAGTCGATTGGCCTCTACCCTGATACCGGTAGTTGTAAGTCCTAGTTTTCCTTGCCTTTTGATGAATTGGTGGTTATATACCTTTTATTCCTCGGCAAGAGTTGTTGGTTTTCTGCCTAGTTGTGGGTAGTCGTAAATCCTATTTTTCTTACTCTCCAACAGAGTTTGTGGTTTGTTATAAACCTCATTTTGGTTTCTCGTGCGGATTCGTGATTTATTCTATCCCCACGCAGAGTTTTTGGTTTTCTACCCCGTATTCGGTAGATGTAAACCCTAATTTGTGGTTATTCCCACCAGAGTATGGCTTCTACCCCGTATTCGGTAGTTGTGAGTCCTATCTCTTTTCCCCTAGCAGAGGTAACCCTTTGTGGTTCGATCTGACTATTGGTGAATGTTCTGTTGTTGTGGTTTCATCCCTAACAGAGTTGGTATCTCCCTGTGGTGATTTTTATCCCCAGTTGAGTTTGTGGTCTTCTACCCCGTATTCGGTAGTTGTAAATCCCATGTTGTGGTTTTGTTCTCCCCGTCGGAGTTTTGTACCTTATGATACAGGTGGATAATTGCCGGTTGCTTGCAATTTTATCCCAGCTGAGTCTTTGGTTCTACCCAGTAGTCGGTAGTGTTAACCTCTTGTTTCCTCAGCCAGATTTTTGGTCTTCTGCCCCGTATTCGGTAGATGTAAACCCTAATTTCCTTTGTGGTTATCTTCATTCAATATTCGATGTTGATATTCCTCCCTGCTTTGGGTAGTTGCTCTTGAGTAAGCACTTGTATTCCCAGCAGTCTCCTGGATCATTGCCGGATGCTTGCAATGTTATCCTTTTGAAGTCGCCAGTGGGTCTTTTCACCATTTGCTAGTGATTTGTTCCCCGGATCATTGATTGTTTATCAATGTATCCCCAGTTTTGCGGATAATTGCCGGATGCTTGCAATTTATCCCCAGTGAGTCTTTCATTTACCCTTTTGCTGGTAATGTTGTTACTCCCTTTGATTGGTCATCATTATATGCCTGTTTGGTATCCCGATGCCTTTCGTTTCGGACGATTTATCCTTTATTAACCCTTATACCGGTTGTGGATAATCTTCCATGCGAGTATACTATCCACGTTCTGACGGTAATGGATAATATATCTCATGCACTCTTCAGTTGAAGCCTTTTGTGTTTCCCTGGTCGAGTAAGATTCGTTATTTCCCTTTGCGGAGTCGAATATTCTTGTTGTTGGATAGTTGCCGGATGCTCGCAATTTATCCCCTTGAGTTGTCTTTCGTTTACCCGGATGCTTGGTAACGATTGTCTCTCTTTTTGGTTAGTCACCTATTATATACTTCGGTATCTCTGGTGTCTTTTCCTTTCGAGTATATTATTCACGGTCTGCCGGTAATGAATGATATGTCTCATGCGCTCTTTAGTTGGAATCCTTTGTTGATTTTCCCCCAACTGAGCAAGACTCGTATTCTTTGTAGAATCGAATATTTCATCCTTTAACCTGTTTGTGTTTCGGATGTGTGTTTTGGCATATATACCAATTCACATTTTCGGTAGATCACCTATTATATACCTTGGTATCTCTGGTGTTTCTTACCATGCGAGTTTATTATCTACGTTCTGACGGTAATAGATAATATATCTCATGCGAGTATTCTTATCCACGGTCTGCCGGTAATGGATATTATATCTCATGCACTCTTTGGGTTTGTGTCCCCATTTGAGTACGATTCGTCTTCCCGTTGTGGATTCGGATGTCCATCCTGTAAGTCGATTTTGCTTTTTCAAGCCCTCCTTTCGGATGATGAGTGTCTTGGCATATATACCAATTCACGTTCGGTCGGTCACCTATTATATACCTCGGTATCCCTGGTGTTCCTTCCTTTCTACTCCCTATTATGACCTTGGTCCCCTGTGGAGTCAAATTTTCCTGAGTTTATGTACCTTTTTCAGGTCTTTCTCAGATGTTTGGTTGATTGATATCTCTCACCCTTGTACCGGTCTTAGATATTCATTCTTCCCGATTTGTTACCCTTATACCGGTGCCATCTCATCCTTTGGCTTCTCCTGGAAAGTCTTTTCTAGATTTCCCCAGCGGAGGTGTGTTTCTATTTTGTGTTGCTGTATTGGTGTTCTTCCCAGTACATGCATTTTGCGAGTCAGCTTGAGTCTTTCCAACGAGGTTTGTTTTCCTTTGGAATTGCTTCTTTCCCCAGTTTGAGTCCTTTACTTCCCCAGTGAGGTCTTCCGTCTGATTTCTGTTATCCTAATCAGAGTCGTGTCTTGCGCACATTATGTCAGTTTTGTTTTCCCCAACTCGAAGTCGTGTCCTGCTCACGCATTCTTTTTCTTTATTATCCCCAATAAGAATCCCCGTGAGAGTCTTATGAGTCTCCGTTCCTGGCGAGTGTATTACTCCGATGGATCGTCTTTTTTTCTGTGCGAACCATATTCCCCACAGAATTTGCTTTTGCATGCATACATCTGCATCATGAGGTCTCTTAGGGACCAAAATTTGTCTCATTACTATTATTTAAGCCCAGTCTACCGCGTCGAGATGAAGATTTCTAAACTTCACTTCTCCGGCTAGAATGACCTTAAATAGGGGCATCTGTAAGACCCTAATTTTGGCCCTAAGATCCCTCATGGCCCATAACATCTCATATCATGGCCTCAAGGATCATTGCATACCCTAGCTGCCCTCATAGTGGGTGGGATACCTTGTGAGTGTGGTTCTTGATCACCAAGCATGTATTGCATTTGTATATCATTGCTTTTCATATGTTTACTAACCAAATGTACAAAAATATTGTCATCTAACCTTGCCTCTTGCAGCTGAAACAATCATCAGTCAAAATAGTCAAATCAGGCCTTGAGCAATAGATGGTGGCCATTCTTGAAGAATTTGGACACCATGATCATTCATAAAGAGTTCATATGACTCGTGATATCATTTGGAATCAAGATCTCAATTGAAAGAGGCTTGGAATTCATCAGAACATGGCCCAGTCATTCAAAATCCTAGAAAAGTCAACAAAAGTCAACTGTGGTCAACTGTGCATTTAATCAGGAATTTGAAGGTGTGAGATGGTTAGAGAGACCTCATTCATGTCCATACAAGTTTCATTTGACATTTCAAAGATCAAGGTTGAAGGATTTGAAGTCAGACAAAAAGTTTCCCAAAATGGAAATGACTTGTAATTCTCACCTGCCCAAAATGGAAAGTTTTTCTCCCCAAAATTACATCATCATACAAGCTTCAAATGAAATTTTGTCCAACATGAAAGTTGAAGATCTTGATCTCACCATTCCAAAAAGTCCAAGAACTTGAAATTCCCATGTGTGGTTGGCAAGATATGGTCAGATCAATTTCAAAAAATGCCCGAATTCAAGGTGGCATAACTTCCACATGGAATGTCCAAATTGGATGGTTCTTTTTTGAGCAAACCACATTTAACATGAACTATCCAAATCCATCATCACATTTTTTCAAAAGCCTTCACATAAAAAGGTCATTTTTTAAGTGAACTAATTAAAAACCAAGGGCAAAATGGTCCAAAACTCAAAGTACATGGAATTTTGGCATGGGACCAATCCCAATAGCTTCTAAATGCCAATTATGACTTGTTCAAATTGAAAAATCACTATTCCATTGCTCCTAGCCATCCAAGGGCAAAAAGGCCAAAATGCAATACAAGCTACTTTTGCTAATCACCAAATTTTGCTTAATCATGATTAATTGTTGGATTAAGGGCAAGTATATAAGCTTAATGGTAACTGTTTCTCAAGGATCCTAATCATTTTTTTCAGATCAAAGCAAAAACTCTCAAATTCCCTCATTTTTCTCCAATTTCCACAACACACTTTTTTGATCATTTCATCAAGATCTTATCAATCTTTGTGCGATTTCTCTGTTGATTCATAACCTGCAGGTGATATTGAACTTCTGTTGGTGAAGATCGAAGCAAAATCATGGCCAATTCCAGCTGTTGCAAAGCTTTGAACATCAATGGCAGTTGGTGAATCTCGATGATCCGTGCGTCCTTGAGCTGAAAGACCATCACTATACACCTTCCTAATCAACATCCTTGATCTGTTTCATTGAATTGGAGCTAAATACACCAAGATTCCGCACTGTGATCTTCAAGAGGTGAGATTTCGCAATCTTTAATTCAAGCATTTGCCATGTGGATTCCATAGTGCCTGGAACATAGAGCATTTTGCCATTTGAATCATGCATTTTCGTGGAGTATTCATGTAGATATCTTAATTCAAAGTTTATGCATCAAAACAATTCTTGATTGGATCTTTGTATATGTCAACTTCTGGATAATTTCGTGGCCATATTTGTGAAGTACGTTGCGTGCTGATTCCAACGGTATATGATTTGTCCGATTTGGTTGAAAAATGCTTAAAACAAATTCTGGAACGGATGAACATTGAAGAACTTGATGAAGTTCTGCAGAATTTCTGGAAATCCACTCGTTTGATCCTTCATTCGCGCGTCCCCGTTCGAATTGGTGTTTCCCTCCTAATCCGACGAATCCTGACGCGCCAGCACATTAATGCTGCGACGTCGTTTAGGCTTGGCATGCGTTAATTACCGTTTTGCCATCCAGACTTTAATTAATTCAATTAATTCAAATTCCACTTAAATAAATATTTCAATAAATCCACAAATCTTTAAAAATCATATTAAATCCAATTTAAGTCCAAATAATTTGGGACTTTTTTTGTTAGATCCCATTTTTTCTTTAGAATTTTTTAGGCATAGTGATATAAGTTGTGCCTGGTAATTTTTTAGATTGGTTTAGGGATCTTTGTCATGTGTGCTATTTTTATGTGTTTTACCATTTTAATCATAAAATAGTCATGCTAGCTCCAAATTGGATGAAAATTCATATGATGATTCTTGACCCTCTCCTGGAGATTTTGACATATGATTTGTAATTTTTGGACCTCTGGTTTATTAGATATGATTTAATTAACTTGAGTGTGACAATGTGTGTCACACTATGCTATGCAATGTTCATGAATTATTTTTTCATGCTTCCATTAGGCCTATGGTTCTGATTTTTTGCATGAGATACCTTTGACATGATAACTTTCAACATGAATTTTTGTGGATTTAATTGATCCATTTTCCATTTGATTAGGATTTTTGTTTGCTGCTTAGCATTTTTAGGGCTTTGCTTGTGTAACATTTTTACATACATTGCCAAATCCTCATCCCTAACCCTATGAATATGAAATTTGGTGGAGTGTTTCCTAACATATTAAACTTCACTTTGGCTTTGGTGCCACTCATTTCTAATTTGATTTCACTGTTTACCATTTGATTGAAGTTAGTGTACATTTTGTGACCTCATTTGGTTGTGTTTTTGCATGCCTTAACATGTTGATTTAATTCCCATAGTTCCTTTTGCCCAAATGACATGAAAATTGACATGTAGTCCATTGAATGTCTTCTGTTTAGGATATAATTTTTGTGGGATTTATTGAGCTGTTTTGATACTTTTTTGATTGAAATCATTCTGGTTGTTCATAAGTGATTCAACATTGCTCACCTTGACTTAATTTGTGCATAAAATGGAATTAGTGCATAGTTTGGATATGAGACCAATTGGGATCTCTTCTTATTGGAATCATCTTGACTTTGATCATGTTTTACTTGCTGTTTTAAGATTTTTCCATCCTTTGGACCCTAGGCTTGTCCTAGTGGTCTTGTTACTTATGTTTGAGCTTGACTTTGACTTTTCAGGTTAAAAAGCTAATGCCTTAAGGAGGTTGATTCTTATTTGAGTTGAATTCATTTGACTAACTCTTTGTGTTGTAGGGTGCTTGGTTCTCTTGGACTTGGTGCTATGCACATTATTGTTTGATGGTTGTTGATTCTTATGTTGTTGTTTTGTTTATGTTGGGATGCTGATTATATTTGATTGATTTCAGGTACCCTTAGTTGCTCAGTTCTCTTAAGAACTTGCATTGCTTTGCTTGTATAGCATTTGCATTGAGGTATAGCACCTTCTTCTTCATGTAGTCTGGAAGACCTGGCTTGTTATTTAGCCAGGCAACTGTCTGAAGTCCTCCTTAAGAGGCGATGTTTGTGATTGTTTATGTTTGTCCCAAGCAGGTAAAGTCCTTTTAAAGGCAATTGGTGGATATAAGAGATATGTAGCCTATCTCCCACTATTCTGTGAGTCTTCTCCTTGCTCCCATTACATGGTTGTAGCATTGAGATCCTAACCCAAGATCTATCGAGTCTAATATGTGGAGAGAGTTCCATCTTTCTGAACTCCCACACCTTCTGATATTCAATACTCTCTCTGACCAGAGATAAGAGTGATGAGGCACACCCCTCATATCCTTTAATCTGCTTCACCTTAGCCCCTCAATGGCAAGGTTAAGAGCAACTTTAACCCTATTACAGTTGGCTTTAATGCCTCACCCTTTTGCTTGAGCCTCATTGAATGGTTATAGTGCGTGCTACTTGAATTTATGTGATTGATTACTTGATTCATTTATACATGATTACTTGATTTGCCATTGTGCATTTACCATCTTTGTTTGCCATTAGTGCATGATCATTTCTTTTGTCCTTGTGACATTGATGTTTTCCCATTGAGGACAATTGTAAGTCCATATTGATTGACTTTTGTTCCTATGACATGGAAGGGATAGAGTGTAAGACCAATTCATTGGTCACTCATATCCTCTTTGCTCTTTGATTGAGCTTGTTGTTGTATGTGAGGATTCATTGTAAGCCCATGTAATTTGGCATTTGTCTTCCTATGATCATATGTGGAGGTTAACCTAAGTCCAGATAGATTGGCAGTTGACTTCCATGTTTTGTTTTTGTTTTGCTTTGTGAGATTGGAGTAAGACCATTTAGTGGCATCCGGTATCATTGCTTCATTTTAGGAGATTGGCGTAAATCCATTTATTGGTATCCGGTATCCGCTTTTGTGTGAGATTGGAGTAAGACCATTGAGTGGCATCCGGTATCACCGTATCTTTTATTTTACTAACTTGCTTTGTCCCTTTATTCCAAAGGACACACTTGAATCATTTTCTATATGATTTCAAGAGGTGAACCTCTAGGAAGTTTTACACTCCACCATCCATCCTTTGTTTCAAATCCTTTTCACATTGTTGACTTTTCAAACTTGTATATACATGTTGTGCAAACATTCTCACCTCCTTTTCAAATTAGAAACTTGGACCTTAAGTCCATGATTTTCCAAACTTCATCTTTTGTAAATACTTCATTTTGAATTGACTTTAATCATACTTTGACCTTTTTGTAAATAATCCAAATAACTTCACCCATTCAAATGATTTTGTGGCTTCGTCCCTGTTTGTTAAGTTTTTATACATTAGCTATAGGTTTGATTTACCCTAGTTGGTTGATATTAATCTCACCTATTTGTCCTTAGTTGATTGAATTGTAAGTCTTCCTTGCTTATTATAGGGTTAACCCCTCTCTAGCAAGTTGAAGCTTTTCTCACATGGTGGACTTGTTGTTTCTTAAGGTTGAGTTTTCTCCCGTGGGTAACGTAAGACCTTTGAGCTTGTGTTTTAAAATTGAATCCACTAACTTTTGGAAGTTTTTAGCCGAACTACGGCGTTTTGATCCTTACCTTTGATGGAAGGTACGTAGGCAACGGGTTCATCCGTTCGAACACAAAAATAATTAACATGTACATTCTTTTCTCATCATCCCACTCATGTTTGCACAATATGTCAAAAACAAATAAATATTTTCTTATACAACAATTGTGAAAAAGGTTCCCTAGGAGTACCTAGGACGCATTGGGTGCCTAACACCTTCCCATTGCGTAATTTACCCCTTACCCGATCTCTGATCTTTTCATTGGTTTTCTACGTGTAAAACTTCTTAGGCTTTTGTTCGCTTTTTAGCCAGTCCTTTGGATAAATAAAAGTGCGGTGGCGACTCTATGTTCATTGTATACTTTGCTTATGATTTAATCAATAGATCATATAGCGACGAATACACCGCTACATTAGGTTTTGTTAAAATGGTTTTAAACTATAATTTTATTTTCCAAAGTTTTTCAAAACCAAGTTTTTCCAATCCACATAATTCACCCCCCTCTTGTGTATGAAGTCTGAAATCCAACAACATCTACCCTTCAAACTAGAGGACTAAGAAGCTATTTTCCTTCTATCAATTCTTTCTACTTCCATTTGCTTTTCCACCCTATACTTATCACTAAAAAAACTCACAATCCAACTGCCTAGAAGTTCTTAAACTTTTTTAGGCTATAACTTTATCCACTACCTTAGAGCCCCTAGTAATAAGCAGAACCTGAGTCAAAATATGTAAAAGGAAGGAATATAAAATCCTTCTAGACACACTGATAGATAGAAACTCCAATAACTCAACACTTTCACAGATATCAGCGTAGGAACGCTATCCTATAAATAAAATTTGATAAAGGCACAAGTATCATAAGAGGGGATATTCGTACCTGCCTCCTGAGGAGGAGCATGGATCACATGGATACACTAGTCTAGAATACATAGTGAACCCGAGTCTTGTGATTGGTAATCTGCAGGTGAAACGGGTGGGGAGAAAGCCAAAATTGAAGATTTGGATGTAAATATAGAACCTGGCTCAGAAGACTCTGAAAGTGATGAGATGACCTCATACTTTAATCTTTGAGGAAGAGGAGGAAAGGTAGCCACCAGAGACATGGAAATAAATGCATCATCAACTGCTACAAAATGAGACGAGCCATTGGTATTAAGTGATACCATACAGAAGTTGCTTGTCCCTAATACATTTAGGGGGATAACCCCGATACAGTTTTATTGCTTGTATTGTCGTTTTCATTTCCTTTATTATTATTTATTGAGTCTCCTTCCTTATTTCATATCTATGAATCAAGTTTTAAATCGATTCATTTTTTCAGCATGCATAATTCACTCGTTATATTTGAGCTTGATCATAATGATTTTAGTCAATTAGTTGAGTTAGTGGAACAAGAACCATATATGTTGTTGAATGGAAAATCTCAAAGTATTTTGAAAACATGAAAAACTGAGATTTTGTGTGCATTACTCGAATCATGTACATATCCTGACTTGAATCAAATTGAATAGAGGCAAACCAAACTTTTTCAACTTTTCTGACTCGAATTACTATTTTAACTTGATTCAAATAAGTCATCTCTGTGACTCGAATAACAAGTTGCACCTGATTCGAATCAGATAGATTTGAGTCACCCCTGCTTCATTTGATTCGAATCAGAATTTACACTTGACTCGAATCAGTCAGTTTTTCACATTTCTCTATTTGGATATGTCCAAATTGACTCAAATCAGACTTTGTACTTAGTTCGAATCACGTCCTTCATGACTCAAGTCAGAGTTATAAGGTGATTCAAATCATATGAGAAATGGGTCAAATTCTTTTTGTTTTCTTATTCCACGTCACTTGCTCATTTGACTCAAATCATAAAATATTCTTGACTCAAATATAACTAACTTTTTCTATCCATTTTTGTGCTTAATCTCAAGCACATATAAATTAATTTTGTCATCTTATTTTCAAAGATACAAATTCATAATCTACATTGTGATTTTGTGAAATCAACACCCTCTCATTTTTGAAAACTCAAAAACTCTTGCAAGCAATAATTCTTTATTCTCCAACCTATAGTTTTCATTTCAGATCTTGATAATGAGAGATTCATAATTTATTAAGGGAGGCATTATCTTGAAACTAATAATTCTTGAAGGTTTGGTAAGGTTTTTCAGGAAGCTTTCAAGATTGAGGTTGTTGTCATTCATGGTGACAAATTCTAATGAAAAGAATGAGCTTTTTCTCTTCAGATGACCCTGGTAGTGACTATGTGGAAGCCTATACACAAGGTGGATTTCCTTCTCAATCTTTGGATATTTCACCGCTCAAGAAATAAGTGGGATCAATGGGCGATTTTCACACACGAAGACTATGAGAAAATTCGTGAAGCTGGAAGATTCAAGAAGCGAGAATTGAGTAAAGATTTCGCATAAGATTTTAGCATTGGGCTATATACAAGTCAATATCCAAATAGAATATTTATTTTTCTCAACATTATTGTGGATTGGTGATTGTATAAACTCTTGCAATATTTGTCAAAACATAGTGGAAGAAAATATGTTCCAATGGGAAACCATTGAAGAGTGGATTAGGCTCCTGCAAGGACGATAGAGTTAAACCATTGTATATCCCGATGTACTTTCTCTCTCTCTCTCTCTCTCTCTCTCTCATACATACACACACACTCGCTCACTGACTCACTCTTGCATTTTAATTTTCTTAGAATAATTTCATGCTTAGGTTTTCAATTCTTAGAGTAATTTATCGTTCATTTCAATCGGTAGCGATTTATCACATAAGGTTAGGTTTTATTAGAATTTGCACATAATTAAGCTTTAGTGTTGATTAAACTCTGGAAAACTAGTGTTGTTAGAATCCGATATTAATTGAATCATTGTACAAGACACACCTCGTGTAATCTACAATCAGTCAATTAATCATTGTCTTTGAACAATCTGGAAAATTTGGAATTTTGTAATTGTTAACGTGATTGAATTCCAATATAAGTATAAGATCTCTATTTACGCTATAAGACTTCCGCACATTTTTGCAAAACCTCTTATATTCTATTTTTGAAAAATCAGTCAAATTTTTTAATAATGGTCTACTCACCCCTTCTAGATTGTTTCTCTACTCCATATTCTCACCCAACAATTGGCATTAAGAGCCAGTCTTTTGATTCATGTCTAACTAACTCAAGAGTTTGAGAGTCTGGAGGATGATGACGATCCAAAGGGAGTGTATAATAAAGCACCTATTTTTAAAAGGAGAGAATTATGCTTATTGGAAAAATAACATGGCAGACGATGTACATTTACTATCAGTTGATAAAAATGTATGGGTAACTGTCACCATGATCCTTTTATTTCTAAGGGCGTTAAACACCCAAGGGGTTGGACAAATGATTAAACCAAGTATAATTCATATGATTTGAAAGTGGGGATAAAACTTATCTTTGTTTTAAGTGTAAAAGTATTCTACTCAATTTCACATCATAGGAGTTCTAAAAGTATGTGGGACGCTCTCCAAACCCTTTATGAGGGAACATATGACGTAAAGGATTACATGATCAACATGTTTATAGAGGAGTTCGAACTATTCTGTATGGAACCCAAAAAATATGTGGATTCCATACAGATTAGATTTCTACACTTAATTAACAAAATAAGAAACTTGAGAAAAACTTTCTCTAACAAAGATTATGCTAACAAAATATTATGATTTATGTGCATGGAGTTTCAACCAAAAGTTACAGCTACAAAAGAATCTAACGGTCTTAGTTATTTGGATATAACAAAGTTATTTGGGAAACTAGTCAAACATGAAAATGAACTGAAAAGACTCGAGGATAGAGAAGTAAAGTAAAAAAATAAAGAGAAAGGGAAAGAAGAGAAAAATGAACTTTCTTTGAATGCTCTCCCTACTAAAGCGAAGAAGGAAAAAGAAGAATGTGATAACTGACAAAGAAGCTCCTAAGACGAGGAGATGTGTTTATTCGTTAGACGCTACAACAGATATTTGAAAAGAAACAAGCTCAAGCATTCCTACAAAGGCTTGATAAACTTCAAAAGTACTCACCCTCATAAACTTCAAAAGTACTCACCCTCTTAAAAGAGAACAAAAGAAAAATGATGATATTGTTATATGTTATGAGTGCATAAAATCAGAGCATTATAGAATTACTTGTCCAAGCCTCACCAAACATCAGAAAAATAAAGATAAAGAAGTCTAAAGAACTAAAGGCAATAACGCCAAAGGTCGTAGAGCCTATATTGCATGGGAAGAAAAATATGAGAGCTCCTCCTCATATTCTTGCTCAAGTTCTGATGATGATTGTGTCAACCTATCTTTAATGTTACATAAGATAGGTGAAAGCTCACATGTATATACTTCTAATCACGATAATGAATATTCATATAGTGAGTTGTCTAAAGCGTTTAATGATATGTATGCAGATTCTATAAATTCTTTTGATAAAATTTCTCTCTAAAGAGAATTGATTTTAAAACATGAAAAGGAGATAAATGATCTTAATCGTGCTTTGGATTCCTTGAAAGAGGCGCATACATCTCTAGTTGATGAGTGTTTTAATGTATCTGACACTTTAGTTGAAAAGATATAAAAAGTATAGTGTGTTACTTGTCCAACCTTAAAACTTAAAATTGAAAACCTCAAAGGACAATTATGATTTTCATCCCAAGAACAAACACAAAATTCATATTTTCGATTTGTCCAATGGTAACACAATGATGAAGGTAAAGTCTATAAATAGAGAGCAAGGGAGAATGAGAAAAGAGGTTAGTAACTTGAGATTAGAAGAGTTGGAAAGAAAGAAAAAAGTGAGTTTAGAGAGAAAAAGAGAGTGAAAAGAACCACCATTCATCAACTTTTTCCTCTTCACCACCACCTTTCATAACCATCACAACTTTACATCTTGGCTTTGGAGTTATGTAAGCATTATTTCTCAACACTTTTAAACATGTAGCATGTTTATTTTTTTAGTTAATAATTATTCAATGTATTAGTTGATTTAAACATGAAATATTTAGTTTTTGTAAGGTTGTATTACCATTAATGTAGTTGTTGATTGAAGTGTATTATTACCATTTTTGTTTAGAGACGTGAAGTTATTTATGTATACATATACTCGTTTGTAATGTAAATGTATGGGTGATAAAATATCAATGATGTGTTGCATGTATGAGGAGTGAAAAAGAGAAAGAGATATGCAAGAAAAAATGCAAACAAAATGCTAAAGCCCAGGGTTTCAAAAATTGGTGCATGCACCCCCTGGGTTCAAGATCGGCACCCCCCATTTTTTATTTGTTTTATGTTTTGCCTTGTTGGGCTAATAAGCCCACTATTTCAAAAAGAAATTGGTGCATGCATGTTAGATGCCCAAAAGTGCTTATTTGAGCTATCATATGTGGGCATCTTTCACTCCATTTCCTTGCTAAATTGTCAAAACCACCTTTGTTTTAGATGAAATGCAATTAAACGATAAACGATCTTGGTACCTTTGATTTGTGTGTTATTGTGTAGGAAGTAGGCATGAAATAATAGAAAGTGAAGACACAAGAAATTTGGCAAAGGGATCAAGTAAAACAAGCATTCATCAGCCTGCTCGCTAGGCGAGGGCTGTGGCGAAGCACTCGCTAGGCGAGCGCCCAGTGAAAAGCTCCAGTAAAATGTCAATAAATTCGCTAAGCGAGCCGCTAGCGAAGGTGGTAGCGAGTTCGTTCAGTTCTGGTGAAAAGCGCAGCCAGCACTCACTCGCTAGGCGAGGCTCTAGCGAGTCCCCAACGAGCATTCCAGTAGCAAAACCTCTCAACCTCGCTGGGGCGAAGGTTGAAGCGTGTCCTTCGCTAGGCGAAGGTTTTGTTCGCTAGGCGAACATGACAGTCTGAGATAGACTGTGTCTCTGGGCGCAGGTGCCTCTTGTGCCTCAATTAGAGCCATACCTTAGTTTTACCTAATTTTTCCACTTTTGTACTTTCTTAGAGATATTTTCCAGCATTGTTCTTAGGATCTTTTATGCCCTAGATTTCATTTCTCTTCATCTTGTAACCATCTTCTACAAAAAGAAGGTGGATTCCCATCCAATCTCGATTATCCGACTTGGATGTTGATCAACCTTCTTCCGAAACTTGCCGACCAAGCTACCATGAAAATGAGTAGCTAAGTCATCCATTTGTCAAGGTTAGATGTAGGTGACTACTAGCTTTGTGTGTAAATGTAAGGATCTTCATGTGTAAACTCTTTAATGGTGAATATATGATGAAAACTTTGTTTCTATTTAAAACTCTTTGTGTTGGTTTATGATCGAGAGATGTTTACCAACTCTTGACCTAGGTTTCCATCCAATCTTGTTTGTTAGCTAGAGATAGTAATGAATGATTTTGTTCACCATAAGGTTGAACCAAAAAGTTGTCATTTTGATAGATTGTGTTCGAGAGAAACAATGGATCAAAATGGGAAAACTCACAATGTGTGTTCGAGAGAAACATATTGGGAGGACTTTGTGAAATGATTTATCATCTAAAGGAGTTTATAAGATTGTTGACCGAACAAATACATGCAAAGTGATCATCGAACCCTAACTTTGGCAATATTTCTCATTTATTCAAACCAAAACTTTTACCGCAATTTATTACCTTTTTATGCAAGATAACGTGACAACCAACCAAAACCCTATTGTTACATTGAGCTAGAATTAATACAACCATCGAACGGCGGTGATATCTTACAATCCCTGTGGATACGATAACAAAAACCCGACACTTAAAATTACAACAAACAAAATGGCGCCGTTGCCGGGGATTGTAAATTGATATTGCGAGCATCGCAATGGTTGCTTAATTTTTAGCTTTTGAATTTTTGACTTGTGCTTGTAATTTGTTTGGTTTAGTGTGCAACTTACGTTTTATGCGAGGGCAAATCCCTGTGGACGAACTTCTTTTTGATCCCGAGATCGAAAGAACCGCAAGGAGGAAGAATAGCAAAACGAGACGTAGGAGGCAACAGGCTAGACAACGCCAAGAGCAAGGAGAAAGTTCTTCGACCACAAATCCACCACCATTCATACCAAACATGGAGCCACCACCACCACCACCTATTTCTACTCCATGCATAAATAGTCCAAGGAACACCGCTCAGTTTGCCAACCACACAGGAAGGCAAGCTGAGATGAAAACGGGAACTCTAAATTTATTATATGGAAGTCCATTCACCGGAATGGACCATGAAGACCCATTTGCTTTTCTCACAAAATTTTATGAGATAGCATTGGCTGCCGGAGTGGATCAGGCTCAGGAGCTTCCGTTGTTCAGACGATTATTTCCCCACGCTTTGCTCGGTAAAGCAAAGGATTGGTACTTAGATCAAACACCAGCCGTAATGACAGACTGGAACGTGTTAGAAGAGAAATTCATCGAAATATTTTTCTCCCATAACCGATTCATGGAATCCAAGACGGCCATCTCGGTGTTTTCACAAGGAACCAGTGAATCTTTAAATGAAGCGTGGGAAAGATTCAAGTTCATGCTTCAGAAATGTAAAGGGCATGGATTTGATGAATTGACTCAAATCCATATCTTCAAAAATGGACTTCAACCAAACTGCAAGACGTTGTTGGATGCTACCTCGGGTGGCTCTTTATTGTCAAAAAGTGCCGAAGAAGCTACAGACATTATAAATCGAATGGATCTAAATGATCTTCAGAGTCAAAGTCGAGGCAACTCTTTGAAGAAGCCGGGAGTGCTTGAGCTAGGGACGAACGATGCCATCCTTGCCCAAAACAAGCTCATCTCACAACAAGTGGAACTCTTAACGCAACAAATTAAAGAGTTGAGAGAACCGTCTAAAGCTAAACAAATAGCTTGTTGTGAGCTTTGTAAAGGTGAGCATGACACCGGATTCTGTCCACCTCCGGGGTTTGAAGAAGTAAACTACATGGCAAACCAAAGGGACTACCAACCGAGACCACAACAATAACAACAACCTTATCAACCAAACACTCAAAATCAACAACAACATTTCCAAGGGAACCAAGGGTTCCAACCTAGAAGTAACTATTACCAAAACCAAGGTTATGGAGGTGGTTCTTCTAGCCGTCAAAACCCTCCTCAAAATCCTTATATACCTCAACAACTGCCGGTCGCAACTTCGAAGTTGGAAGAGACATTGACGCAATTCATGCAAATGTCAATGGCAAATCAAAAAAGCAACGACGCGGCTATAAAAAATCTCGAGACTCAAGTTGGGCAACTTGCTAAGCAACTCGCGGAACAACAAACCGGTCCTTCCTTTTCGGCAAACACGCAAACAAATCCTAAGGAGTATTGTAAGGCGATCACAACGAGAAGTGGGAGGGAGTTGATGAGTGAGAATAAAAAAAGAGTTGAGAGAGAAAATGAGGAGGAAATAGTTGAGGAAAATATTGATGGTGAAGTGGGGGAGTGGAGTGAAAAGGAGGAAGTTGAAAAGAACAAAACGAATGGTGAAGTTGAAAACAAAAAAAGTGTGGAGATTGAGAAAAATACAAGTGATGAAGTAGTGGTGGAGCCAGTGAAAAAACCTAGATGGAGGAGTTCGAGAATTGCAAAAGGAAAGGAGGTAGTGAGCGCTACTCCAATCCAAAACCTTCCTTATCCTCATGCTCCGTCCAAAAGGGAGAATGAATGGCATTACGCCCGGTTCATGGATATTTTTAAACAATTGAAAGTGAACATTCCGTTTGCTGAAGCCTTGGAGCAAATGCCAAAGTATGCCAAATTCATGAAGGACATACTTACAAAAAAACGGAGGTACACGGAACCTGAGACAATCTTGCTTGATGCACGATGTAGTGCCATCATTCAGAAAACTCTCCCAAGGAAGGAATCCGATCCGGGACGAGTCGCTTTACCGGTAACCATCAGAGACATCTACATGGGTAATGGCTTGATTGACTTGGGATCTAGCATCAATTTAATTCCCCTGTCCATTATCAAAAGATTGGGAAATGTTGATATCAAACCTGCGAAGATGACTTTGCAACTTGCTGATAAATCTACCACTGCACCATATGGAGTGGCTCAAGACATGTTAGTCAAAGTTGATAAATTCTTCTTCCCGGTTGATTTTATTATTATTGATATGGAAGAGGATGATGATGCTCCGCTCATCCTGGGCCGACCATTCATGAAAACCGCGCGAATGATGATAGACGTAGATAACGGTTTGATGAAGGTAAGGGTCCAAAATGAAGAGGTAGCCTTCCATCTTTTTGAAGCCAAAAAGCATCTCAATGATAAACATGATTCTTTCCGAATCGATGCCCCAGAGGAGAAGCTAGTGGAGGTCGCAAACCAGGTTCATATTTCTAATCCTTCCGAAAGACCTCTTATAGGAGTCTACCAAGTTTCGACCAAAACTAAAGAAAAAAAGATGGAAGCATGGTTGCATGAATTAGAGGCTTACGGAGAACTTTTCTATCATGATGAGACAAGGGAAGGCGTGGATATGACCAATATAGTGGAGGAACCAAAACTGGAGCCACATTTGAAATATGTGTACCTTGATGATAACTGTACTAAACCCGTGATCATCAGCAATAATTTGTCCACAAACGAAGAGAATCAATTGATGCGGGTGCTGAAGAAGAAAGAGGTTGTCAAACTGGTAGAGGCCGGGATGAATTATTCTATCGCCGACGGTGAATGGGTGAGCGTTGTGCAAATAGTTCCGAAAAATGGTGGTATTAGATTTTATCGAAGGTTCATCAAGAACCTCGTGAAGACAATAAAGCCCTTGAGAAAGTTGCTCAACAAAATGGATCCCGGTAGCTCAAACAACAAAGTGGATCGCGGAAGCTGCACAATTCCGTTGGATGCTCCTCTGTGAGCATCACACCGTCGAGCTTAGCCGACGTTAAACAAGCGCTAGTTGGGAGGCACCCCAACATTGTAAGTATTTACTGTTTTTTGTGTTGTGTTGTGTTGGGTTTCCTAGTGCTAAAACCATGCTGTATGAACATGAATTGTTGCCTTTGAAAAGGCATTTGCTGTCATTCTCGCTAGCTGCTCGCTAGGCGAGGCAGTAGCGAGCTGATTCGCTAGCTGCTCGCTAGGCGAAGCAGCAGCGAGCGCTGCATGACAGCACTTATTTAAAATCTCAGCAGGGCACTCATTTTGCCCCAAACACAATTTTTCTGTTTTTTGACTCTGCTGAGGAAATTTTTACAGAGCTCTCCACACTCTCTCATTTGCATCTTTCTCACTAACAACTTGGTTCCCTATTTGGAGATTGCAAACCCTACTCCACTTCACATTTCAATCTATCACTGTAACTAAGGTTTGCCCTACTACATTTTCTTTATGTTTGAACTCTGTATTTCCAATTTGAATGACAATTAGGATGAGTTGTGGTATGGGAAACTTTAGGTTTGCATGTGGGATTTTAGGTTTTGCAATTTGGAATTTTAGGTTTTGCATGTAAATGTGTAATCCCCAATAGCCATAGAACGTTTGTTTAATCGATAAATCATTAGGTTCTGAAATTGAAACCATTAGAGTATGGGTTTTGGGAAATATTCTTTGAACATGCTGAAAACCCCAAAAACCCGTAAGGTTCGCTAGCACTCGCTAGGCGAACCTGGGGCGAGCATTCGCTGCCACTTCGCTAGGCGAAGCAGCAGCGAGCCTGACAGTCTTTTGAAAAATGGTTTTGCTGTCTAATCTGTTTGGTGTGTGTTGTTTCCTTTTATATTTTGCAGATGGAATCAAGGTCTGGAGCGTCAAAGAAAAGAAAGGGAGGAAACACTTCCCGGTCTGTACCTATCCAGTTTGATAACGACAAATTTGTCGGCCCGAAGCAGGCCGCCAGGTACATTTCTCTGGAGAAACGGAAAATTCTTCCGGAGAAGCGATTCCTCATCAACCCTCAGGGCACAAATAGAACTTTTGCCGGGTTGATTGACACAAAGAAATGGGATCGGTTGATTAATCCCCTGGAGCATTATGACATAGCAACGGTGCGTGAATTTTATGCAAACGCACTGCCTGATGACGACGAGCCCTTTACTTGGATATCTAGAGTGGCCGGGCGTCCAGTTGCATTTGATCGGGATGCCATTGTTAGATGCCCAAAAGTGCTTATTTGAGCTATCATATGTGGGCATCTTTCACTCTATTTCCTTGCTAAATTGTCTAAATCACCTTTGTTTTAGATGAAATGCAGTACATTGATAAACGAGCTTAGTGCCTTTGATTTGTGTGTTATTGTGCAGGAAGAAGGCATGAAATAATTGAAAATGAAGACACAAGAAAATTGGCAAAGGAATCAATGAATACAAGCATTTCATCAGCCTGCTCGCTAGGCGAGCGCCCAGCGAAAAGCTCCAGTAAAATGTTAATAAATTCGCTAGGCGAGCTGCTAGCGAAGGTGGTAGCGAGTTTGTTCAGTTTTGGTGAAAAGCGCAGCCAGCACTCACTCGCTAAGCGAGTCCCCAGCGAGCATTCCAGTAGCAAAACCTCTCAACCTCGCTGGGGCGAAGGTTGAAGTGTGTCCTTCGCTAGGCAAAGGTGTGTTCGCTAGGCGAACATGACAGTTTGAGATAGTCTGTTTTCTCTGGGCACAAGTGCCTTTGGTGCCACAATTAGACCCTCGCTAGGCGAGCCATTCTGCTCGCCTAGCGAGCATGACAGCCCAGTACTACTCTATAAGTAGCAGGTGCCACTTTTGAGTGCCAGATCTAGTTTTTACCTCATTTTTCCACTTTTGTACTTTTGTTAGATATTTTTACAGCATTGTTCTTGGGAGCTTTTATGCCCTAGTTTTCATTTCTCTTCATCTTGTAACCATCTTCTACAAAAAGAAGGTGGATTCCCATCCAATCTCGATTATCCGACTTGGATGTTGATCAACCTTCTTCCGAAACTTGCCGACCAAGCTACCATGAAAATGAGTAGCTAAGTCATCCATTTGTCAAGGTTAGATGTAGGTGATTACTAGCTTTGTGTGTAAATGTAAGGATCTTCATGTGTAAACTCTTTAATGGTGAATATATGATGAAAACTTTGTTTCTATTTAAAACTCTTTGTGTTGGTTTATGATCGAGAGATGTTTACCAACTCTTGACCTAGGTTTTCATCCAATCTTGTTTGTTAGCTAGAGATAGTAATGAATGATTTTGTTCACCATAAGGTTGAACCAAAAAGTTGTCATTTTGATAGATTGTGTTCGAGAGAAACAATGGATCAAAATGGGAAAACTCACAATGTGTGTTCGAGAGAAACATATTGGGAGGACTTTGTGAAATGATTTATCATCTAAAGGAGTTTATAAGATTGTTGACCGAACAAATACATGCAAAGTGATCATCGAACCCTAACTTTGGCAATATTTCTCATTTATTCAAACCATAACTTTTACCGTAATTTATTACCTTTTTATGCAAGATAACGTGACAACCAACCAAAACCTTATTGTTACATTGAGTTAGAATTAATACAACCATCGAACGGCGGTGATATCTTACAATCCCTATGGATACGATAACAAAAGCCCGACACGTAAATTTACAACTAACAGCCATCAACCGAGTCCTTGGGGAACCGCTCCAGCTGGGAGCTGAAGAGAGGGACACATACCACACTGACCTACGGCTTCACCGGGATGTTCCAGCCATTTCTGCCGCCCTGCTATTAAGGGGGAAATCTGTTGAGCTGAACCCATCTGGGGTTCCAATGAGGTATCACAGGGAGGACATGACTCCCATGGCTCAACTGATACTGCTGTTGGTGCTGACAAACATCCAGCCTAAGTCCCACACCTCTACAGTGCCGATCCCAGTGGCACATTTGGTCCATTCTATCCTCACCAACGTCCAGATCGATGTGGCGAGGATCATCGCTAATGAGCTTAAGTCCGTGATCGAAAGCGGGCTAAAGTCGGGGGCTCGTGTGAATTGTCCCCTAGCTTTCCCGTGCTTGATCATGAGTTTGTGCATTCAGGCAAGGGTGAGACTTCCGTCTCGGGGTCAGGTAAGGATCCCGTCGCCTATCGATGACCGGTACGTGGCCAAATATTGTAGAGCCAAGAATGCCAGAGGCAGTGCAGCTACAGAGAGTACCCGGGCTTCTGATGGTCCTGATACTTCTACTCCTGGACTTGATCCTTACCTGCAGGCTGTGTGTGATTACAGTTTTGATTGGATGGCGGCATCCCAGAGAGCCATGATAGATATGCACGACTCTATGCAGCGGTTACAGCTGCAGGGAAGTGGCGCTCATGCCTTGATGACGCGTGAGCAGTTTCTGCTTAACGCCAACTGGCCTGTGGACAAGCCTGTGTATGGTGAGGGGGCGGGCGCTGGTGCGTCTTCGGGTGCAGCTGATGATGATGATGATGCTGAGGATGATGAGGCTACCGGTTCTGAAGCCGGTAGCGAGGAGGATTCTGAGCCCTCAGAGGGTTAAGTTTTTGTATTTTTCAGTTTTTATGTTTATTTCTATTGAATTTTCGGATTCTGTATTTTGACTTTGGTTTTGTACCTTTGGGGTGTTTTGTCCCCCATGAACAAATTTAATTCTTCAGTAATGTTATTTATTTATGTTTTTAATTTTGTTTGTTTAATAAATTTTTGGTTGATTGAGTGGCAAACCTTCTAGATTGGTTGCTCCTCAAAGAAGTACCCAATGAAGGTGCATCCGAGCTTGGATGGCAATGATAAGAATAAACAAGTGAATGAGGCTAAGGTACATGGTTACCTCCGGCTAGAATTTTAGAATGCATTAAGAACTTTACTCTTTTTGGTAAATTGAATATTGTCTTTTTGCAACATAATTGAATGAATGTTTCATCTAGGACTTAAAACCACAAATTGTGAGGAAACCTCCATTGTACACTTAAATGCTGGATTCTAATAAGTTTTGTTGATTCATTTGATTCATGCTTTGTCTTTTATTATTTTGAAATTGTGGAAGCAATTAGAAATGATCAAGGCACTTGTTTACTTTCGAGCACAACTACATCCAAAAACAACTTACCTGTGAGCAGAGAGAGTATTCGTTAACCCCTTTGAGCTTAAACAGTTGAATCTCTGCTTGAAATAAAGCGAGATTTCAAAAATCTTTTTTTTACAACCCGGAAAATCTTGATTATTGTTCTTTTGCTGTAAAAAGTTAAGAGCATTCACTTAGGGTGAGTAAGAAATAAGTTGGGGAGAATCGGTAAGTACCACAACTCTTGAAAAAGAAAAGAAAAACCGAGCAAGTATTGAAAATAAAAATATAGAAAAGAAACATCTGTTTTGTAAATATGATGTGAAAGAAAAGAAAAAAAATAGAAAGAATGAAAATGAATGCTTGCTTGGAAGAAAAATAGGAAAAATAAAAATTGAGTTGTGAAATAAGAGTTGTGAAGGTTTCAAATAAGAAACAAATGGAACGAAGTCGAGATGTGTGAATATGTGTACAATGAATGTCTCTTTTGCATCGGCAATTTCGTTTTCAATGGCCTTAGAAATGACCCTTGTTTGTTAACCTGACCAAGCTTCAACCGAAAAGCCCTTAGTGATCTTCGTGCTTCCACATTACCATTTATAATTGTTAGACATTGTATGAATCGAATTGATTTCTTCATTATTTGTTAGAGAGTGAGATTATTCCCGCGGTTGCAAACGCGTAAATTCTTCATTCCTTATTCGAAGAGGAGAGATAGGGTGATTCATTCAGAATAATATTGTTGTAGATAGATAAATATTTCGCATAGCTATTAAGTTTTAGTTCTTATGTATTATTTTATTCGAACCGTTGGAAACTTGTATATGCTGATTCGCTTGTGTTTGAGCCGTTTTATCCAACTTCGGAGAAACCTTTTTCTTAAAGCAAATCCTCTTGTCCTTCAAGGGGCATACTTTGCTTGAGGACAAGCAAGAATCTAGTTGGGGAGAGTTTGTTAGATGCCCAAAAGTGCTTATTTGAGCTATCATATGTGGGCATCTTTCACTCCATTTCCTTGCTAAATTGTCAAAACCACCTTTGTTTTAGATGAAATGCAATTAAACGATAAACGATCTTGGTACCTTTGATTTGTGTGTTATTGTGCAGGAAGTAGGCATGAAATAATAGAAAGTGAAGACACAAGAAATTTGGCAAAGGGATCAAGTAAAACAAGCATTCATCAGCCTGCTCGCTAGGCGAGGGCTGTGGCGAAGCACTCGCTAGGCGAGCGCCCAGCGAAAAGCTCCAGTAAAATGTCAATAAATTCACTAGGCGAGCCGCTAGCGAAGGTGGTAGCGAGTTCGTTCAGTTTTGGTGAAAAGCGCAACCAACACTCACTCGCTAGGCGAGGCTCTAGCGAGTCCCCAGCGAGCATTCCAGTAGCAAAACCTCTCAACCTCGCTGGGGCGAAGGTTGAAGCGTGTCCTTCGCTAGGCGAAGGTTTTGTTCGCTAGGCGAACATGACAGTCTGAGATAGACTGTGTCTCTGGGCGCAGGTGCCTCTTGTGCCTCAATTAGAGCCATACCTTAGTTTTACCTAATTTTTCCACTTTTGTACTTTCTTAGAGATATTTTCCAGCATTGTTCTTAGGATCTTTTATGCCCTAGATTTCATTTCTCTTCATCTTGTAACCATCTTCTACAAAAAGAAGGTGGATTCCCATCCAATCTCAATTATCCGACTTGGATGTTGATCAACCTTCTTCCGAAACTTGTCGACCAAGCTACCATGAAAATGAGTAGCTAAGTCATCCATTTGTCAAGGTTAGATGTAGGTGACTACTAGCTTTGTGTGTAAATGTAAGGATCTTCATGTGTAAACTCTTTAATGGTGAATATATGATGAAAACTTTGTTTCTATTTAAAACTCTTTGTGTTGGTTTATGATCGAGAGATGTTTACCAACTCTTGACCTAGGTTTTCATCCAATCTTGTTTGTTAGCTAGAGATAGTAATGAATGATTTTGTTCACCATAAGGTTGAACCAAAAAGTTGTCATTTTGATAGATTGTGTTCGAGAGAAACAATGGATCAAAATGGGAAAACTCACAATGTGTGTTCGAGAGAAACATATTGGGAGGACTTTGTGAAATGATTTATCATCTAAAGGAGTTTATAAGATTGTTGACCGAACAAATACATGCAAAGTGATCATCGAACCCTAACTTTGGAAATATTTCTCATTTATTCAAACCAAAACTTTTACCGCAATTTATTACCTTTTTATGCAAGATAACGTGACAACCAACCAAAACCCTATTGTTACATTGAGCTAGAATTAATACAACCATCGAACGGCGGTGATATCTTACAATCCCTGTGGATACGATAACAAAAACTCGACACTTAAAATTATAACAAACAATGCACCCCCTGAGTTCAAGACCTGCACCCCCTCCCCACCTTTTTTTTTCTTTTTATTTTGGCTTGTTGGGCTCATAAGTCCAGTGTTTCAAAAGGAAACTAGTGCATGCACCCCCAGGATCCAAGACCTACACCCCCTTATTTATTTATTTATTTATTTATATTTACTTATCTATTTATTTATTTATATTTTTTATTTATTATAATTATTATCATTTCTATTTTTTTAATCTTGCAAATAAAATTTTATTTTATTTGATAATTTTGAATCTAATCATTAAAATTCAATTTAAAAGTATATAATCAGATGCACATCTGTTTTATTCTCGAGGTCCAAAATGCAAGACATACGTCTTGTTTAGTTTTGATTCTCATAAGAGATTCTATAATCATAGGGACTCAATTTATTAAAAAAATACTAACCCTTAAGAAAATTGGATGAAAAGGGGTAAATGGATGCACATTCATCTTATCCTTGAAGGCCCAAATGCAAGATGTACATCTTGTTTAAGGCCGTATTCGTCACCCTTGTAAGAATAAAACACTCTTTTCATAAAAAATATATGAAAAAGGGTAAATGGATGTACATCCATCTTATCCTCGAATGCTCAGACGCAAGATGTACATCTTGTTTAAGGTTCGATACTCGCCGTCCTCATAAAAATCAACGACAACTAATCAAACAAATTTATTTGCGCCTTAGGGAAAACAAATCTTTTTATTTATGATCAAATTTTCTCTCTAAAATCAACCAAAAAACAAGATTTTGCTTCAAATAACTACGTAGCTTTGAATTCCCTATCACACTTGGGGATACGTATAAGCAAGATTCAACATCTTGTCAAACACCCTAATAAAAAATCTTTTTTTAGTTCTTATATATATGTCTTAGTAAGTAGAATAAATCAAACAAATTTAGGCCAAAACTTTTATTCACATAATTAATTAAAGTTAACTGTTATTTACAACGGATGTCGCGAGGTGCTAATACCTTCCCCGTGCATAACCGACTCCCGAACCCGAATTTGGTTGCGATGACCATATTTTTTTGCTTTAAGGATTTTATCTACGTTTTCCATTTTAAAAATAAACTTTGCTTGCGACTTCATTGTCATTCAAGTGTTTTCCCACTCGGGTATTTTTTGCGCCATGGCATTGAGGAAGAAAATGAAGAGCCACATGTAACTCCCCCGTCATATAAACCTCATATCCCGTTTATACAAAGATTAGTGAAATAAAAAATTGAAGACCATTTTAGAAATTTAATTAAGGTTTGAAAAAGTTGTTTATCAACATACATTCCACTGAGGTGTTGTCACATATACCATCTTATGCTAAATTCCATAAGGAAATTCTATCAAATAAGCGGAAACTAGAAGATACCGAAACTGTAGTGTTGTTGAAAGAGTGTAACGCTATAATCCAAAATTAGTTGCCTCTGAAATAAAAAGATCCTAGGAGCTTTCCAGTTTCCTGTGCTATAGGAATAATGCATTTTGGGAAAGCTTTATGTGCAGATAAGGATATGGCAACTTTGATGCCTTTATCTGTCTATGAAAAACTAGGCCTTGATGGTATGAAGCCCACTAGAATATCTTTACAACTGGAAGATAAATCGGTCAACTATCCTATAGGAATTGAGGAATACGTGCATATAAGGATATGACAACTTATCATCCCTATAGACTTTGTCGTAATGGATATACGGGAAGACACTGGAATCTCAATCCTATTAGGAAAACCATTTCTTTCCACAACCAAAGTGATTATAGAAGTTAAGCGTGGGAAGCTCACATTAGAAGTAGGGGATGAAAATATCGAGTTCATATTGTCCAAAATCATAAAATCCCTACCTTTAATGACTCTAATTATAGATTTAACATAATTTAGAAACATGTCGATAAGCCCCTCTGTGAATAAATCCCCACTGACATAGTGAAAGTATACCTAGTGAGTGATGCTAGACAAGGTAGAAAAGATAAAGGAGTTGAGGACTATGAGAAGGTATTGAATGAAAGTCCTGTTACTCCAGACCAAAGCTTTAAAATCAAAGGGTTAAACCTAGCACGTAGGAAGGTTCAAAAGGCGAAAAAGAAACCTTTACCACCAAACCTCAAGTATGAACCTCCTCATAAAATAAAGGGAGACAAGAGTAAAATACATGGGAAATGGATGGAGATTTTCAAATGGAGTTCTAAAGTTGTTGGGTATAATGTTAAGGATTCATATTTGAAAGAGGCACCTTCTTGATTTAGAGGGTCAAGCAAAGTTGAGCTAACCGACTTTAAACAAAGTGCTGCATGGGAGGCAACCCATGGATTTTTAATTTAATGTATTCTATTTGTTTTTGTTTATTTTAATTTGCATAAAAATAACGAGACTGACCGCTTCAGAAAAGCATGAGAGTAAGCTAGTTTGAGCACAAGGAGATGAGCACACCGATCATCATTTCTTTTAAGGGAAAAATTGGAAAATTTGAGAAGCGGTGCAGAGTGAATGACGATCAACCTGTATTCAGGAAGCTAATGAAGATATCCATCATGAGAAGAAGTTTCAGATTTGCGAGAAGCCCAATAAGCCCATAATGATATAGAGGATGTTTGTGTGGAATATTCATCAATTTTACTTCTACCTCCGACAACGATGACTGATCTCACTTCAAGTTTTATCTATCCTTTCTCTTACTTATATCTTTCAATATTGAGGACAATATATGATTTAAGTGTGGGCCAAATGTTTGCCTCTTTCTAGTTTAGGTTTACTGCTTTCTACTTTAGGATTTCCTACTTTCTAATTATGATTTTATGTTTTCTAGTTTAGCTTAATTATTTTTAATTTGTGTGTCCATTGCATGTGTTCTCGAGTCATTTACACGTGTGATTTCTGCTTGTGATTAAAACAACACCCAATACTTTGAACTAATTTAATTTTTTCTTGAAAAGCTTATGGTTGCTATCATGATAAGAAAGTATATCAAATCCAAAGGAGGAAAGGTTAAGGATATCAATTTTTTTCTAAAGAAAACCGGTATTGTCCGAACACCTAAAACCTCCTAAATTGGATATCGATTTAAACCCGCTTTGTATGATAGTCTCTTAGCCCTTTAGAATTATCTTTAAATAGTTTATCTACACAACCTGACATACTTTTGATTCACACACTAAGTTTGGTTAGCTGAGGAAAAAATGATTTTTTTAAAACAATGAAAAGGGGCAGTAGCTGATGCCTTCAAAGCCGTGACAACCTGGTCATCATGAGGGTGACTCCCGTCATCCTGAACTAGAAGGCACAAACTGCGTTTTTTCCATAGAGTTCAATCCAAAACTCCGATTTTTCCTTCCCTACTCTCAATCGATCAACAATATTAGGGAAAATAGTATCTAACATCAACACTTCATCTATCTATCAATCAACATGCATTTTCTTCGATTAATAATAGTTTCTACATGTTTTATTCATCAAAATCACAACACACATATAAACACCAACTCATACCATCTTCAGTAACAAAAACGCACAATCTCCATGGTAAATCAAAACACGAAATTCATATAATACAATACATAATTTATGCTATCACAAAATTTGATTCATATTCATCAATCTTTCATCAAAAGGAAAAATTAGAGGAAAACCTAAAGGCATTAAGGACTTCCCTTAACCCAATCATGTATTAAGCCCTATATTTGGGGTAACCCCTACCTTGAATTTTCTAGCAAAAGCACCTTCGTGCTCTAAAATGGAGGTTCTCATAAGCCCTTGTTCTCCTAACCTCTTTTCCAAAATCAGTTTTCAAGTACTAACCCCAAAAACTCTCTACTAACTCTTTTTTATTAGAAACATAATTCTCTCAATTAGTGATCCCTACAATGCCCTCACCTATTCCCTTATTTACCAAAATACCCTTGTTGTCTCTAATTTTATTTTAATAATAATAATAATCCTCATTATTCTCTAATATTTTTAATTCTATTATTTTATCAAATAACTAGAACTATGCTCCACTAACCCAAAACATCATATATGATTACTAACCATCTAAACACTATCCAAATGCATATAGAAGTTGATTTTAACAATTAAATATGTGAAAATTCAATTAAATAAATAAATTAGAAAAATGGGGTGTTAAAACCTACTCTTCCAAGGTTATCTTAAAAAGATGGTGAAGGCAGTTTGTGACATTTGACAATGTTCTCTGAGTTCTCCACAAATACCAAACATTCAAGGGTTATAAAATGTCCCTTAAAATGATATTAATAGTCAAAGAGTTTAATAGGTTATATGAGATTGCCAAGATATGTCGATAAAAAATAATCAGAACATCCGTCATGCAAGTTCATCTAAAGTCTTAAGAAGGAGAACCTGATAGTGATTTTCAGACGTGCAAAAGGACTTGTACCCAATTCGTTTATGATTTACCGTATTTTAACTTATTTTATTCTTGTTCTTGATTACTAATTCTTTTCGAGTGCAACAAGTTAACCTTAAATCGTCAGATTTGGTATGATCGGTCTAACCCTCCTTTATTCTTTTTGTTGTATACATGGTTGTAATTATCTATGTGTTTAAGTGTATTGTTTATCTGAAATATGTGTTGTGCCATGTTTGTATATTTCATGTTTTTATTCATTCAATCATCTCATGCATCGATTTAATTTTATTTTATCAATGCATAATATTTACATTCGTATTATTTATACATTCATGCATCATCATTTATTTCTACCATTAAAATTTTATTTTGGAATTTGCATCAAAGATAATTTTACATTTAATTCCGCATTTAAAAATTTTGCATTTCATTAAATCTTTTTCATGCATTAAAAGTTTTTTAAAAAAAAATTCAAAAACTTTCTTAATGATTCAAGTCACAAGTATAATATGATTCGAATCACAAGGCTGCAAATTTTTAGATTTGTCGTTGTGAAGATTGATTAAAGTCATAAGTATAATATGCTTCGAATCACCGTCCTTTTCTTTAAAAATTGTAACACATGACTTGAATCACACATATAACATGATTCAAATCATGAAACCAAAGGTTACACATTTAACCGTTTCAAAACTTTTTCTCTCTTTCATTCCTTTATAACTCTTTTCAATTTTTTAAACCTTCATTCTCACTTGAAATCCATTTTCAAAAATCATATCATCACTCATTATCATCATCATCTCATCTACCCATTTCACCAATCTCCATCAAAATGAGTTATAGAATCCCTCAAAAGAATCTTTCTGAGAAGAAAAAAGGGAAGATACCTTAATCATCTTCAAGTCCACTCCCTCCAATTCCTAAAAGAGCAAGAATAAAAAATCAAGCTAGCAAGGATTCATCTGATGCAAGAGTACCCAAGAAATTGAGAACAAGTAAGAACCATTAAGCCTCTAGTTAAGACTCATATCTTATCTTTCAGAAGGTTCGTCGCTTGGTCCCTGATGACAAGCTTCAAAGGTATATCAAAGAATTTATTAACAAGCATGTAGAATCTGAGTATTTTGTGAATAAGTTGGTTGAGTCTGAGATCGGTGTTAAGTTTTTGGTACAATTAGAAGAACATGAGCTATTGAAATTTATTAGTATGAACAGGAAAATCAACCTGGACCTCGTCAAGGCGTTTTATTGCAATCTTCAAGTAACTAGCAATGGTTTGGAATGTACATTTCGTAATAAATTGATAAAGTTCACTTTAGATGATTTTAAGAATCATTTTGGATTATTTTCAAAAGGCAATGAAGTATGTATTTAAAAAGCTCCTAATTTTGTTAAATTTGATCTTGTTAAGAGAATATCCAAGTTTGTTTTTGGTGACCGTTTGGATATGGAAAATTTTCACATCAATCAAGTGAAATTTTAAATGAGGATTTTACATTGGATTATTGTGAAAATGCTATACAGAAAGCCTCAGAACTAGGCGAGAGCTGATGATATGGATTGGTATCTCACGTGGATCCTTCTGAATAATGTTCGATTTATTTAGGTCAAATCTATTCTTTAGATGAGGAATTAGTCAAGGCACCAAAGTCTGTTGATTCAATTGTAATTAGTTTGATGCGCTACCATAAGGATAAAAACAATGAGTTCTACTACTTGGATACTGATGGCAAATAGGTTTATGAGGACATGATTATAGTACCAAAGAAGAAGAATAATGGAACTGGAGAAGTTGGTTCATCATTGATGACCTGTCAACAAGTGTACCAATAACGTCGAAATAATAATAAAAATTCATTTTCACGAGGATTGAATTTTAATAAGAAAATTATTACAAAATTTAGTAATTAAATTGGGGGGGGGGGGTCGTTAAAAAAGCGGTTATAAACGAGAAATTAAAAAGAATTGATTCAAGATTGCGAAAGACGATAATGACTATTTATAGAATCCCCTTATTTTTACCTGTTGTTGAACTGTGTACCTATTGAGTGTCAATCATATTATTATCACACTGCAAATTAACCTAACCACTACACCCAATTCCTTGGTGTGTAGCTCATTAATTCATACGATAATTCGCTAATTCCTTAGGCCAATTTAAAGTTAAATTAGGTGTTCTAAGTGTGTTAATTCATAAGCAACAACTTCTAAATTCATATTCCTAGTTCACTACAAAGTTGAATAAATTGCCTAGTTCAGATAATTAGACTAACGATTAGAAATCCATAATTATCTAGATTGATTCGTATGGCCATAAGCGACAAAAACATTAAACACGAGAACAATTTAAATAAGATAATAACATTAAAATTACTCAACAAATCTCAAAGAGACATATGATCTAACAAAGTAAAAATAAGGTTTATCTCAAAAAGCCATAATCTAGAGAAACTTAGCTAATCATTGATAAGATGACAAATACCATGAGTGTAGAAGTGTTCATCATCAAAATCTATGGAAGTATTTCTCTCCATCAACTTCAATGTGCTCCAAAATTGTTCATTGAATGACCTTAGCCGTTACTTTCTATCTATGATTCGAAACCCTTGAAAAAGTGGCCAAAAGATGCTTTAAATAGAAAAAAAAGTGTCAGCTGAAAAAGAAGCATTGCATCCGTGATAGTCAGTATTGCACCGTGATGTAATCCTTATTGCTCAGCGATGGGATGCATCACGTGCGTGAAAATTCTAGTGGAAAAACACACGTTTTTCTCTTTTTTCTTCACAAATTTCACCAAGTCTCTGTATATTCCTTATATTGATTTTTTCCTCAATTATTCACACTTTAAATTTTTTTTAATCATTCTTGTTTTGAATTTACCCAAATTTCTTCCTAAAATCACGTAATGACGACTGTCATCACAACCTCAAACTTGAATTGTTGCTTGTCCTCAAGTAACCTGTCTTCACACTGAACATCTCATCAGAATTAAAATGCTTAGCCTTACCAAATCTTGTCATCTGTATTTTTTTGTGATCAACACTTCGGTTCCATGCTTCAATCTAATCAACTCAGAAAAGTTCTTCCGACATACAAATACTCAACTTGTCTCACATCTCCCCATGGTGCACTCAAATTGATATGGTGATCACTCAATCAACATACAAAAGTAATTAACCATAAATTTGAAAATTTTCTAATCGAATCAATCAAAGTCATATTTAAACACACACTTTTGAGGTCTTTGTTCAATTGTAACATGACTTATGTCAGGGTAGGATAATTTAGGATAGTAGGCTTAAACCTTTGGAGTTAGGTACCTAGTTTCCCCGATGTCATCGAATTCCTTCCATCTCACTTTTTTATAATTCACTTGGTACTAGAGAATTGCATATTATTGGTCCTATTTTGCATAATTTTTTTGAAGAAGCTATTTTCCTTTTTTTTTTTTTTTTCTTTTTGACCAATTTCTCTAGTACCCCAATCTCAAACTTATTCATTGCTAACTTCTAAGAGTAACCCAAAACTTATTCTTTTGCATCAACAAGTAAAATCATTATTTCTACCTAACTCTAAAGAGGGTGGATATAATTTATCTTTCAAGTTAATGGCTATATAATATGGCTATGTCATCGAAAGAAAGGTTTTAAGCTCAAAGGGGCTAAACAACGAATATTGACATACTAAAATAGGGTGACTTAAAAAAACTCAGAGTTTTCACAAACAATTGCCTATATGTGTATTTATCATACTAATAAACTCAGAATCATAAAAAGTGGAAATTCTAGAAAATAACTAATGGATGAATATTCTCATAAGAAGGAAAAAGTAATTAATGGATTTTTTTTGCCTCAAACCTTACTAGCTGATGTATTTGGAGATTGCGTACAAGTAGTTGTTTTCCCTTTTCTTTATCAATCTTCAATCTACAAGGAAAATTTAGTGTTGATCTTTCATTCTTTTCTTTTTCTAATGAACTTTTCTTTTTCTTCTTTATGGTGGCACTGGTAAGGTAGCAAATTAAAAACTGAAAGAAAAACAGCAGCAAACAAGTTCATTAATTTTAAGCAAAGAAAAGTACCAAAGGGAGAATATTCTTGAGTGATAGTTATTACTCTTCCTTGGATCATAGTACCAAAAGGGAAATAAACTAAAATAAATTAAAACTGAAAATGATGGATTGCTTCCCATTAAGTGTTTGTTTAAGGTCACTAGCTTGACTTTTTTGTCTAAGGTTCGCTAAGCACTAGAGAAACCTTTTATGGTGTTATTTCACCCCCTGCATAAATCTTTAACCTTTATCCATGTACCGTGAAAATGTACAAATCTCCTGGATCTTTTATTTCTTCAGCCCCCTTTGCAAGCACCTTATTCACAATAAATGGTCCAAACCATCTTGATTTTAACTTGCTTAGAAACAACTTTAGTTGAAAGTTGTATAACAAAACCAGTTGTCCTACCTGAAACTCTCTTCTCACCAATTTCTTATCATGGTATATTTTGGTTCTTTCACTATATATCACATAATTCTCATATGATCTCAGTTTAATCTCTTCTAACTCATCTAGCTTCAACAATCTCTTTTGCCTGGCTGTTTTTTCATAAAAATTCAAGAACTTAACGGCCAAATATGCTTTATGTTCCAACTCAACGGATAGAGGACAAGTCTTCCCATAAACCAACATATATGGTGATATTCCGGTAAGAGTCTTGAATGTTGTTCTATAAGTTCATAAAGCATTGTCTAGCTTTTTTTACCAATACTTTTTGGATAGATATTGTCTTTTCTAAATTTTGCTTGAGCTGCTTGTTTGAACACTTCTCTGCACATGTGAGGGTGATATGGTGTGAAAACTTTATTCTTCACATTAGATTTTACCAATGATCTCTCCAAGCATTTGTTATAAATGTGTGCCACCCGATCACTGATCAGCCCTCGAGGGACTCTGAACCTAGCAAAAATATTCTTTTTAAAAACATTAGCAACGGTTTGGGCATTAGTAGCGACACACGTGATTGCTACAATCCATTTAGTGACATAATCAACACAAACCAGAATATAATATTAGAGTTAGATGGGGGAAAGAGACCCATGAAGTCAATTCTCCAACAATCAAAAGGTTTAATATCTATTATACCTTTAAGCGACATTTAATCTCGCTTTGAAATGTTACCTATTTCCCGTCACTCTTTGCTTTCTTGCACATACGAATTACAATCTTTAAAGAGTGTCGGCCACCAGAAACCACCTTGAAGTATCTTTGATGTTGTTTTTTCGCCACTATGATGGCCTTCATAAACTGAGTTATGACAGTGCCACATAATGTCCCTAGCTTCTTTTTTTGCAACATATCTGCAGATCAAACCATCAACATTAACCTTAAAAAAGATAAGGCTCATCCTACAAATAACTGTTAGCCTCTTTGTAGAAGTGTTTTTTCTGTTGCCAGGTATTTTATCTGTTGCTTATCTTATAGATTATTTTATCTTTCAAATTTTGGTTCATCATTTGTTGTGCAAACACCACATCATTCCCGGCTTTACACAATTCATAAATTGTTTCAGTTGCAATAATTTTAAGGATATCTCTATGTCAATCTTTCCTCTTTGTTGCTTTGATCAACCACTCCTTTTCATTCTTCCACTCCTTTGTATGTCTAACGTAACCTATGAGCTGCAACACCTCTTTCCAAATTGCTTTTGTTGTGTTGCAAGCAAAGAGCAAGTGCTCTAGCGATTTTCTATTATTATAGAAGTTGCATTTCCCATCACTGGTGACACCAAAATTTTGAATTCTTTCTTTTGTAGGTAGACGTCCCAAGCATGCAAGCCAAAGAGTGAACTTTGCACGAGGTCGAGCATTGTTGTTGTAGACAACTTTTTTTCAATCTACCTTGTCTTTATCTCTTCTCAAAATTGTGTACACGGTGATGTACTATACTTCCCTTCTTGAGCAATTTTCTCCTAATATGTCGTATGCCAAACTATTTGTCTACTTTTCATTATGTTTTTCAAGATCCAAGACCAACTTGTTGGTTGGGTCCATGTCATCACATCATGATGTTTAATGTAATAAAAAATATTTTTATTTTTAAAAGAAATTAAGTTTTTTATTTTGGAAAAAAGTATTTTTTATTTCTAGAAAATGTAATTTTTTTTTAAATTTTCAGAACATTTTTTTATTCTTTCTAAAAAAATATTTTTTGTTTTTTAAAAAAAATGTTTTTTTTTGAAGAAAAAATATTTGTAAAAATTCACAAAATTTGTTTTAAATATTTTATTTAAAAATTAATATTATTTAAAAGAAATAAAATTTAAATTTAATTAGATAATTTGGATTAAAATTTAAACCTATTAAAAGCAATTTTAAACATGTTCAAAAATATATTATGAATTTTAACTGATTTTTGTGACCGATAATTTGATTTACAAACCATACTCGTAAAAATAAACTGGTTGACATTATCTTGGCCGGGGATGGTGAATTCTTTAACGATAACTTGTTCGTTCATCCAAAAGAGGATTTGGTTATGTTGAAATAGCTAGGTACATGTTTTGATATAACTAAATCTAGGTTTGATTATGAAATTACCATCGTTAATTATAAATATGTATTAATCATCTCATAAACGAAGCATATGCATTCTACACACATTAATTAATTTGTGTATTATCGTTATGGCGTGTGTACATTTTGTGCTGTGCACAAATAAACATGTTTACAAAGTGTTTAAGCATTGATATATCAAGAAACTGCACATAACATGTTTGTAATTTGGTTTTTCACTTTCCTTCAACTCTGGACTCTAACCTGATGGTTTGCAACAATGCACATAACATGTTTGATTTTATTACTTGTAATAATCATTGATTTTTCTACTGCTCTTTCCCTAACTAATTGATGTTCTCACATGATAATCGTCTCATACAGTTAGCAACTCGGCCGGTGGTGGTGAAGTCTGTTGTGAGAAAACTATTTGGCCCACATGGGACAAGCATATTCTCTGCATCAGGATAAATTATGCTTACAAGTGCCATCAAACGTTGCTTTCTCCATGTCTTGACACCACTAAGGTATGAAATCGAAATCAATGATCGCCACATATTTCTGTCATGGATAATGCTTTTTAAGTTTTATTATCTATTTTTTTCTGTCCTTACGACTGTCATTTTTAACTTTTGACAAAGAGTTGATTGTATCACAAATCTTAATCATGCTCACTTGATTTACTCCAGATAATAAACAAATTAATGCTGTACTTGATTGGACTGTAAATGGATAATCTAGTGGAGGAAAAAGAAAGGAAACCAAATCATCTATTGAAACATACATATCAACTTTTGCCTCTTGGTTTTCATTGCATCCCAACCTACCAAACCATATATTCTATCACTATCAACCGGGTTGTTTTCATTGAAATGTAGGGATTATGAGAATAGTTGAACTACTTAGAGGTTTGATATTATTATTATAAACATTGACCAAACTCTTGCATTGTTATTATCTTAATATTTTAGATCAGATACAATTATTGTACAAATATATAGGAATGTTGTGCAACATGCAAATATACACAAGTGTAATGTAATAAGACTGATAACATAGTAAGACTTGTAGCACTGCCATATCTGACCAGTTACTTATGGAAGATTTTAGCTTATTAATAACCGATGCTAAACTGGAAACATGGTTGAAGTGACGTGCTTATCAAGCACCATATATATTGTTGGAAAGAGATTAAGTCCTACGTTGCATAAAAATAAAATAATGAGATTAAAATAATTTATAAACAAGGTGAGGTGAAACACCAAGAGATTTAGACCTTTTGGATCCATAAACTCTCAAAGCATTGATGAAGTGGATGGTCGAAGTGTTCAAGGTAGCCCTTCATTTGTGACGGGTTGAGTCAAGGTTTCCAACCCGCACCCTTTGCCGGTCCATTCTTATTTTTTGGTGGATTCATGTTGGGGTAGGTTGAAAATATACATGTTGAAGAAGTCTTACATTATTTAGTTTTGCGAAGGAAAAGAAAGTCCAATGCTATCTATAGGATTCGAAGTCCCACATTGTTTAGTTTTGTAAAGGAAGAGAGAGTCTAAGGTTATATATAGGATTCAAATTTTTGTTATAAGATATACTAGTTAGAAACATTTTAAATTTGTACTTGATTTTTTATTTTTTCTCTTATACTCTTATGTTAGAGTTGTGATGAATAGTTAAATATTTGTTTTGGAGAGTGTGCGTGTATTAGGTCTTGGTTTTATTATCTCTTGTGTTGTTATTGTGTTCCTCTTTTTTTTCAATGATTTATTTTTTCCCAACAATTATTTTGTGATAAATAAATGTGAGTTTTGTAAGTCTAACATTGTTTGAAAAAGTAGAGGTTGAGCTCTTTATAAGTGAGAGGACACATACACCAATCACCTTAAGGTTTTAGGTGAATATGTGGTGTCTCTTTCATTTGTTTGGGTGAGTCTTTGACCTTTAAAGGAGTGTTTGATCCAATGTGAATGCTTCCCCCTTCATGATGATCCATCAGTAGTATCAAAGACGATGATTTGAGTAAGGGGCTGATTTGTTGTATCGAAAGACTTCCTGATATGGTGTGGTCAAGTAGTGTGTCTC
This sequence comes from Lathyrus oleraceus, assembly GCF_024323335.1. NCBI lineage: Eukaryota > Viridiplantae > Streptophyta > Magnoliopsida > Fabales > Fabaceae > Lathyrus > Lathyrus oleraceus. Next base: position 248,773,959 of record NC_066585.1, on the reverse strand, counting down.
GTTGAAGTGCTCGTGACATGGTAATGATGTCTATCAATGGCGGTACAAGTATGTGGAAGAAAGAACTTTCGCTGTGAATTGTGTAAGTCTCACATTACTTGAAAAAGTTGAGGTTAAACACTTTATAAGTGAGAAGACCCATACACTTATTACCTTAAGGTTTTTAGTGAATATGTCATGTCTTTCACTTGTTCGGATGAGTCTTCGACCCAATGCGAATGCTTTCCCCTCATGATGACCCGTCAGTGCGAGTTTAAACGGACCGCACCCGTCCGTTTAGCCCGCCATTTTTGGAGGATCGAGCCAAGGTTTTCAACCCGTTTCTCTACTATGTCCGCCCCACCCGCCCCATTTTTAACGGACATGGTCGTTTATCACCCTTTTTTAGTGTCGTTGCCGAATGTTAAAGAGGTAGATAAGTGTTACTTTTTATGTTTTTAGTTGAGAACTAGTGCATGAACTTTATTAAGAAAATCCTAATTCCCACATTGGTTAGACGTATAGTTTGAAAATAGTTTTTATAGAGTGATTTGTAAGGATGAATTAGGCCAAACTCTACTATGGTATCAGAGCCTATCGATCGGACTTTGGGTCGCCAACCGTTTAAATCTACGCACCAAGTTCAAAAGAGTGTTGAGCATGAAGGGGTTTATTGGGAAAATTTCAAGTCCTACATTAGATGGAGATAGAGCATTGAAAAGAGTTTATATAGAGTAACACCCCTCACCTTACAAGTCGTTTTATAAGGAGAAATTAGATCAAACTATAAAATGGTATCAGAGCCTATCGATCAGACCTTGGACTGTCTACCGTTTAAATTTATGCACCAAGCCCAAAAGAGTGTTGGATCCTACATTGGTTGGAGATGGAGTCTTGAAAGAGTATATTTAGAGTGATATTCCTCACTTTAACCGTTGATTTTGTAATGATGAGTTAGGTCAAACTATAATATGGTATAAGAGCCTATTAATCGGACCATGGACTGTCCACCGTAAATATCCACTCACTAAGCTTTAAATGGTGTATTAGGAAGATCTTAAGTCTCACATTGGTTAGACGTAAAGTTTCAAAAAAGTTTATATAGAGTGACACCCCTCACCTTACAAACCGATTTTATAAAGATAAATTAGAAAAAACTTAATATGATATCAGAGTCTATCGATTGGACTATGGACCGCTCATTGATTATATTCAAACCAGTTTTATATAATTATGTATAATTGGTTGCATTCCGCTCATGACTATCTTAATCTTACTTGATATTTGTTTGTGGGTAAAGTACCTCTTATACTCTACTTAATATATAATATTCTTTGCTTATTAAAAAAAATAGGATTAGGGTGTAACCTATTTAAGATGTATAAAAAGTGAACCATGAAGTTGAGTTGTTAGGGTAGACGTAGACACAACCTAAGAATCATAATATTCTAACTGTTAAAAGTTGTATTCATTACCACTTGGAAATGTAGAAATATGGTAAGTTTGGGCGGTTATTAAAATAATGAGATAATAACCCTTCCATTATTTTATTGCCTTGATTGTTTTGCTTTTTTATCAACTTACAGTTAAGAGTGGGAAGTCAAGTGGGAAAAAAGGTTAAAAAGTAAAAACATTATTTTTGATAAGGTTGGTTCTTCATCTAGTAGTGGAACTATGTGCGTTGTAGTTATTATAGGTACTATTTCCCTAAAGGGTTGAAAAATCAAAGTGCTTTACATGAAAACTCTTGCTTGCATGTTAAAGCAGCACTCTCTCACCCCCACCCTATATTTATTCTCCCTCAACAAATAACAATGGCAGAACATTCACATAAATACTGTGCTTTAGCTTTTAAGGTTATCTTTTGACGTGGATAAGATCAACCTCTGTTATTCTTTTTAGTTTTAAATTTTAAAATGTTTTAACAGTGTTTATAGTGAATCCTTGACTTCTTTTCTGAAATTTTCAAATTTGTTGTGGAAGACAGTTGATCATGTTTAGTACACTGACTCATTTTTGAACCAGGTACTTCTGGTGTCTTTTTCACCTCTTCTGTACACTTATCTTTTTTTTTTGCATCATTAACTTTCTTTATTCAAATTCTTTATTGAGTAAATTGACACTCGAAATTGGCAGTATCAACAAAAATAGTTTCTGATTTTGACAAATACATTGTTAATCAAAATAGTCATTCTAATAGCTTTTATTGTTAGAGACGTCAGATGGCATATTTACCTAAATATATGGTTTTTCCAAGTTGATCTCAGATCAATGTTATCATACTGGAAACTAATTTGTCTATGAAATTTAGGTCTCTCAGGGACAAATTTGCAAGTTTTATTTCATGTTGCAATTATTGATAAAATATGTAACTTAGTGATAGAAATCAACCGATATAGAATAGGAAATGGGAAAAATCCCCGAGTATTTATACCTCTCTAATGCCAAAATAACCTCTTTCATGTCAAATTCCACAACAGAAAACTCTGCCTAATTACTAAAAGTATAACTTCTCCTAATAATATAATAGTTTTCCTAATAATTTAATAACTGTTACAACACTGAACAAACAATTTCCCTTAGAGTTGGTTTTGAAGGTTGTTTTAAGGGTGTACATGGGTTAGATAAATTCACAAAATTCGATTAAATTCATTCAAATTGATTCAAAAAAGTGGATTTGAACGGATAAGTGTGTCAATATGGTTTTCAAAAATAAAAAACCTTTAAAATATACGAGTTTTGGATAAATTCAAACTCAATCCATAAAACCCAAACTTTTAAATTTTACCATTAATTATTATATAATTGTTTTTTAAGTCTCTTAATGAATTGATATATGTACTAATATTTATATTTTTATCATTGGAATTTGGTTGAATATATTAATGGTGAAGTCAAGACTTCTTTTTGAGTTGTGGAAGATATTTGAACAATTGATTTTTTTTAATGTATTTATACTTGGTTGAGTCAATTTTAAGCTCTTATTTTTTTTATTTAGAATATTGCGCTTCAGTGATTTTGATGTTAATAGTAGTGACTTCTTAGTAATTCATGTAATTCCATTTCTAGGTACTATCATAGTACACCTTTGATTTTTGCAAATATTTTTATTATAAATTTTATAGAATGTGTAGGTATTTGATGTTAAAAGAATAACGCTAATAGGACTAAAATATATATTTTTTTAAAAGTTGGGTCATTATTTAAAAAAGAATATGACACATCATTTATAATTATATAAGAAAAAAATTGGGTGATCAGCTACCCTATTGGAATGTCAAACATAATGTTGTAGCATTGTGTTCAACATGTAAATGGCACAATGTAATTGACTAATAGAATAATTAACTAGTAGTTAGTTATTAGTGTAATTCCTTGCTATATAAGCAATTGATCGATCATTAATGTAGTAAATAACTTGAAGCTGCATTCCTCAATAACAACTTTCTCTCACATTCTAACAAGTGGTATCTAGAGCACTGGTTGATAATCCAATGTGCCTCTTTCATTCAAAAAACACAGTTTCAATATCGTGGTGAAAGAAAATCATTATTTCCGTTATCCTCTCGTACCAGTCCCTCATCTAAATCATCTCCATGGTCGATTCATCAAAATTCTCGACACCAGCAATTTTCAAATTCGATGGATTCTATGATCATTGGGTCATGCTTATGGAAAATCTTCTTAGATCCAAGGAGTATTGGGAATTGGTAGAGAATGGTGTTATGGGTGCACCATCAAATGCAACACTGGAACAAAGAAAACTTGTAGAAGAAATCAAGCTCAAAGACCTCAAGGCCAAGAACTATTTGTTTCAAGCAATTGATCGAAGAATTCTTGAAACAGTTCTGAATCGCGACACATTCAAAGATATCTGAGATCCCACGTGCAAGAAGTATTAACGGTCCACGAAAGTGAAGAGAGCTTAATTGTAGGCTTTTGTGTAGAGATTTTGAAGTTCGTTGCATGAAGGATAACAAAATAATTGATGAATATTTTGCAAGAACTTTGGCTACTGCAAATAAGATTACTTTTCAAGGTGAGAAGATGGAGTAAACCACCATTGTTGGGAAGGTGTTGAGGTCTATGACCATAAAAATCAATTATGTGGTGTGCTCCATAGAAGAATCGAATGATGTCATAGCCTTGTCCATTGATGAGTTATAAAGCAGTCTTTTGGTACATGAGCAAAGGATGGAGATCACTCAAGAAAATGAGGATGAACAGGTGTTAAAGATTGCAAGTTATAGTCGTGGTGGTGTCAACAATCGAGGTATGGGACATGGTGCCTTTCGTGGTCGTGGCAGAGGAAGACTAAGCAGAGATCAGATCCAATATTATAAGTTCCACAAGATAGGGCACTATTAAAGTGAATGTCCAAGTTTGCAAGAGAACGATGACAACTTTGTTGAATTCGATGAAAGTGAAGAGTTGTTACTCATGGCTCAAAAGGAAGACACAAAAACCAACAATTAAGTGTGGTTTATTGACTCAGGATGCAGTAATCATATGGTTGGAACAAAATAATGGATATTCAAATTTGATGAAAGATTTTGTGAATCTGTCAAGTTAGGGGATGATTCCAAGATGCAAGTAATGGGAAGGGAAATTTGAAGCTTCACATTAATGGAATCACTCAAGTAATCACTGATGTGTATTACTTTCCAAGCTTGAAGAATAATCTTCTAAGTGTTGTTCAACTAATGCAAAAGGAACTAATAATAGTGTTCAAAGATGGAGGTTGCAAAGCACTTCATGTTGATAGAGGATTGATCATGAGCACAAAGATCTCATCCAACTGAATGTTTGTTGTGTATGCACCTATTGTTCTTCACATGTGCATGAAGATTTCTTGAGATAATGTTACACACATGTGGAATTGTAAATATGGCCATCTGAGCTTTAAAGGCCTTGACACACTCATCAAGAAGGAGATGGTGAAGGGAATTCCTAGTTTGAAGGACCTGGTGGAGACTTATTCATATTACTTGATGGGAAAGAAACATAGAGAACCCATAGCAAAGCAAGCCACATGGAGAGCCAAAGAAAAGCTTGAGTTAATCCACTCATATGTTTGTTGACCTTTCAGGCCTGCCTCAAATGGTGGGAACAGGTATTTCATTACATTCATAAATGACTTTAGTAGAAAGACATGAATTTACTTTTTGCATGAAAAAGCTAGTGCTTTTGATGTTTTCAAACAATTCAAAGCCTTAGTAGAAAAAGAGTCAGACCTCTACATCAAATGTCTTAGGACTGATAGAGGAAGGGAGTTTAAATCAAATGTTTTCTGTGACTTCTGCAATCTTCATGGCATCAAGAGGCAATTGACAAATGCCTATCGTGCACAAAAAAAGGAGTATCATACAAAAAGAATAGGACTTTGATGAATGTGATCAGAAGCATAATGACAAGTAGAAATGTTCCTAAGAGCTTTTGGCCTGAAGCAGCCAAATATGAAGCATATGTAATCAATAGAAGTCCAACATCATATGTGAAGAACATGAATCTAGAAGAGGCATTGAGTGGTGTAAATTCCTTAGTGCATCACTTCAAGGTGTTTGGGTGCATAGCTTTTGTACACATTCCTGATATGCATAAAAAAAGTTAGATGTCAAAAGTATAAAGTGTGTTCTCTGGGAGTTAGTGAAGAATCAAAGGCTTACAAGCTCTATAATCCTGTGATTAACAAGATCGTGATCAGCAAGGATGTGGTTTTTGAAGAATAAAAAAGTTGGGAATGGAACAAGCATGAGAAAGAAGACAAGACTCATTCAACCAACAATGTTGATAGAGAAGAAGTAGATGTGGATAGTGATGAGGTTGAAGTGATTGATGATGGAATGCATGTTGAAAATGATGGCTTTTAGCATGAGAGAAGTAATTTAGAAAGTGCTAGTCAGGATAATGCTATTGAAGAAGAAAACAATGCTCAAAGGCAAGAGCATGCAGATCCAGCAATGAGGCAAAGAAGAAGGCCAAAGTACTTGAATGACTATGTTACAAACTTAGAAGGGGAGGAAGAAGAGAAGTTACATAACTTAGCAATATTTTATAACAATAATGATCCTCTTAATTATGATGAAGCAGTCAAGCATGGAAAGTGGAGGAAAGTTATGGACTTGGAAATTGAAAGTATTAAGAAAAATGATACTTGAAGCCTATTCAATCTACCACCATGAGCCACGAAAGTTGGTGTCAAATGGATATACAAAACAAAATGCAATAAAAAAGGGGAAGTAAAGAAATACAAAGTTAGGCTTGTGGATGAAGGGTACTCACAAGAACATGGCATAAATCACAATTAAGTTTTTGATTATGTGGCAAGATGAGATACTATTAGGATTGTCTTAGCACTTGCATCATGCAAGAAGTGGCAGGTATATCAACTTGATGTCAAGAGTGCATCCATGCATGGTGAGTTGACGGAAGATGTCTATGTATACCAACCACTTGTCTATGAGAACAGAGGAAAAGACAAGGTCTACAAGCTGAGAAAGGCAATATATGGCCTTAAGCAGGCTCCAAGGGTCTGGTATAGCAAGAATGGATCATATTTCAATCAAGAGAATTTTGAAAAGTGCCCTCATAAACATACACTGTTCGTGAAGCATAGTGAGGACACGATATTGATTGCCAGCTTGTATGTAGATGATCTAATCTACACAGGAAACAATCAAAAAATATTTGAAGGATTCAAGGAATCAATGAGGAAAATGATTGCCATGGCAGATATGGGGAAGATAGATACTTTATTGGGGTGGAAGTAAAGCAAGAAAGTGTATGAATCTTCATCTACCAACAGAAATATGCCAATGGAATACTCACAAGATTTTGCATGAAACAATGGAATAAGGTTTGTAATCATATTGTGTCGGATTATAGGTTAAAAAAAGGATGAAACTGGCAAGCCATTTGATTCCACAAGCTACAAGAAGATTCCAGGAGGCTTGATGTATTTGCTTGCTACTAGACCTGACCTTTCCTATTCAGTTTGCTTGGTAGCTAGATACATTGAGAGACCAACTAAAATTCACTTGACTACTACAAAAAGTATCTAAGGTGTCTAAAGGGAACTATGAACCTGGGAGTTTTTTACAAGATGAATGATGCAATGGTCTTGCAAGGGTGGTAAAAGTCTGATTAGGTAGGAGATAATGTTGACAGAAAAATCATTATAGGGTATGTGTTCAAGCTTGAACCACGTCTTATATCAAGGTCTTCAAAGAAGCAACCCATTTTGACTCTTTCAAGCACTGAAGCTGAGTTTGTTGCAGCAACCTCATGTGTTTGTCAAGCAGTGTGGCTTGGAAGCATTCTTCACAAGCTTGGTCAGACTCAAAGCCAAGGTACAGTCATCATGTGTGACAATAATTCCATAATCAAATTGTCAAAGAACTCGATGATACATGGAAGATGCAAGCATATAGATGTAAGGTTTCACTTTCTTAGGGACTTGACCAAAGACGGTACAATTGAGATGAAACATTGCAGCACAAGAGAGCAACTTTCAGATGTGCTAACTAAATCAGTGAAGCTCGAGTCTTTCAACTACATCAGAACAAGAGTTGGAGTTTGTGTCATTTGAGTCTTGTTTAACAATATGCATGAATCTAACGTATGTATCATGTTGTAATTTTTCTCTTTTACTAGTTTCAGATTAGTGGAATGTATGTTGGAATGTCAAACATAATGTTGCAGTATTCTGTTCCACATGTAAATGGTAGAATGTAATTGGCTAATAGAATAACTAACTAGGAGTTAGTTATAATGTAGTTAACTATTAGTATGATTCCTTGCTATATAAGCAATTGATCATTAATGTAATCAAACAACTTGAAGATGCATTGTTCAATAACAACTTTCTCTCACATTCTAACATACCTAACCCAATCTAACCCATAAATTTACGATTTTATCCAAACCGAACTGATAAATTTGTGGGTAGTTATTTTACATCACCTAAGTCAGTATACTTTGTGATTTGGATTTTGATTTTTGTTAAATCCAACAAGACACCCCTAGATGATTTAACATTAACCAGTGACATAAATGTCAGGAGAACAAATACTTAGTTTTTTTTCTTTCCTTTTTACAAAAGCTTATGAGTATATAGTAAAATAAGTGGAATCTAGTTTAAATTTTTGAATGAATGCTATGGATATTTACAAAAAAAAAATTAGTCAAGTGGTTTAATTTATTGAAAAATGTAAAATAATATTAAAAAATAGAGTTTATTTAAAACATTAAAATGAGTATGGTGAATATGGATGCTCTTAATTTCCTAATAAGAGGTCTTAACACTGAGATGATAAATAGAGTTTATTTAAGATACTAAAATGAGTATGATAAATGTAATGATAGATCTTAACACTGAGATGAGCAAAATTTCATATGAAAGTTACTCTATAATGAATTGACATTGATGTGAGATCCAATATACAATCTGACATGTCCAATTAATGTGTTATATCATAGTCTCTAAAGTAAAAGTTAACAAAGGGACCATTTTAAATTACATTTCACAATTGTAAATTTATTCTTTTTAATTGTAAATTTTGAGCACTACGCCAAACAAGACCTTAGACAGCGCTTTTTTTAGCCTTAGACAGCGCTTTAAAGCGCTGTCTAAACCTCCGCTGCTAAAGGTTTAGACAGCGCTTTTTTTAATATTAAAAGCGCTGTCTAAGCCCCCCCCTTAGACAGCGCTTTGGCCAAAAGCGCTGTCTAAGACCCTCCTATTTTAATTTTTTTAGGTATACCTTAGACAGCGCTTTTCAAAAAGCGCTGTCTAAGCCCCCCACCTTAGACAGCGCTTTGGCCAAAAGCGCTGTCTAAGACCCTCCTATTTTAATTTTTTTAGGTATACCTTAGACAGCGCTTTTCAAAAAGCGCTGTCTAAGCCCCCCCCCCCCTTAGACAGCGCTTTTGCCAAAAGCGCTGTCTAATCCCCCCTTAGACAGCGCTTTCTAGCCACTGCATCTGTCAACAGACATTTTCAGTAGTTGTGATGAAGTTACCTGACCTCATTGTAACACATGTAATTCAATACAGAACAATTAAGTTTATATATTAAAAGTTTTAGATCAAACATCAAACACTGCAACTGTTTTATTTTCAAAATACATAGAAACTTTTAGCATAGAACTAGAAAGCTAGACATGACAATGTTGTTAAGCAGAAAGACCAGCTTCTTCGAGCAGCTGTTTCACCTTAGTGATGTAATCACTCATTGCTTCATCCTTGGATTTTCCTGCAAAATAAATAAATATAATTTTGACAATGTTGCATTGAAACTATAATTTTGACTGTTGCATTGAAACTAAAAACCGAAACTTATAACTTTTTCTACCTTCAACAGCCTTCCATGCATCCCATTTAGCTCTGTCTTTCTGGCTGAAAATCCCAGGACGAGCTGTAAATCATACACAAAATCATGAACAATCATAATCCATAAGCCTTATTGCCTAGCGCATTTCTGTATTAGCCTACTTGAGTTTATCTACCGACATAAACATTAGCGAAACTGTTTAGAAGATCTTATAGAAATAGCTTATGACATGTCCATAAGTTGTTTTCAACTTATAACGGTTTGTTCGGCCTTAAGCTTGTGTCGGCCCTAACCCTCCACTCGTTATTGCAGGAAGGTGACAGTGAGGATTCAAAAGTGGAAATATCGATTTGAAAATGACTTCTTAAATAAAAGAAAACTCACCGGTGGTAACAGGTCCAAGAGTGGCTTGCTTGTACAATCCATAAAGGATAAGCAAGTTTTCATTTGATGGACTCTCTTTTAGAGTCTTGACTTTCGCAGCATGCTCCTCAAAATCCTCCTGCATCACATTAACCAAGTGTGTAATGCTTGAAGTAATCATTTACTTATACTTATAAGCATAATATCAAGCACATGCAGAATTTTGATACTATTTCTATGAAAATGAAAAACATTACATGTTATGTTCATGTTCAGTACAGAGATCAGATTTAACATTCCTGCATAAAATTCAGCAAACAGTTTGAATCACATCATTTGAATAACAGGGTTTTTTCATACTGATAGCATTGAACAATTCCCAGTAACCGATTGTTGATAAAGAACTCCCCCAATTATAGTAAAAAGCAAACAAACCAGACCAGCAGGACTAGCATGCTTATCCCAAATCGTCACATTAATAGCCACCGTGAGAAACTTATTCACAACCCCACAAAGTTTGACCTTATAGCCACCAAGATATGCTCTAACAGCTTGTGTGTAAGTATAATTTCTTTTGCCGTTAAGTTGGTCACCCGTTCGATAACCAACTGATAGAAGAGTAGAAGTGTAGTAAATAATAAAAGCGAAAAGCAGCATCATTGATGGACCAGCAATCCATCCAAGTTGGGCTATAGCAAACCTATAAAGATAGCAAAAAACACCTCAACTTTAATCTTGACTTAGACCAGCAAACTCAGATATGGTTTAGCAGCTCAATCTTCCAAAACGTTATTACCTGAATTCCTTCAGCAAGAATGTCCAGGCCGTATATTTCTGCAGCTCGGGAACTTGCAATGGCTCCGGTGTGTCTTACACAATTTATGGCCACTGTCTGTCAACAAAATCTCAATAGTTATGACGCGCAACTCTACAAACTAGTCCATATGTACTTTCACACAGAGAAAATTCTTAATATACCTTAGCAGCAACGGCAGTATCCTGGTCACGAACTTTATCAACACCTAAATCGTTCAGCACCATCCTACATTGAGCAAGAGCCTGCATATGAAAAGTTCGGTTATGGACCCTTATAAATTTTGATAATTTTGTAATCTTTATTATATATAAGCCACAAATCATGCATGATATAGATTGACATAGAACTAAACACAGAGTTAGCAAGTGTCACCCTCTCAGAACTACCAAGAAGTCTACATTTTCGATCAGTGATACAAAAAATAATTTTATCAAAGATAAAGGAGAAGTTCGTATTTGTGATAGAATTGGAAATGATAATTAAATTAATTTAATTTTAGATATGTGTAGCGAAACAGACGTGGTCCGACGTGCATTCTTGTTTTGTCACTGCAACAGTAGCTACTTTCAAGTATAACTAAGAGTAGCTACTTCAAGTTTTATTTTGGATTCTATGATCAAAATGTTGGAATTGATTGCACGAGGGACCACAAATACAGAAACAAATAAAGCATAAGGCACTGTAACAGTAGCTAATACAACATAAGATAGACGACTAACATTGAATTCAGTAAAAGAATACAGAGGAAATAAAGTAAAGAACAAAAGCTATTAACCATTTGAACCTTGTCACCATGTATTGCAATAGCTGGAAAACCACTTCTGCATAGCCAACTTTCTAAAGCATCTGCTCCTTTCTTTGTTTCAACAAATATAAGAGATAAAGCAAGCTGCATTTCATAAAAAAATATTATCAAACACAAAGTATATCAAAAACAGCTGGTACAGAAGCAACAATAATTGTAGATTTACATTGCAATATTACCTTCCCATTGACTACATTGCGTCGGAGAAGATCCACAAGACGATTCCTTTTCTCCATATCCTGAACCGATTCAATTTTCTGTACAATCAATTCAGTGCTTGAACCAACCCTTCCAACAGCCAGGAACACATAGTTTGACAAAAAATCAGATGCAAGCTTCTGCAGTTCACAACAACAAAGCATGAAATCGTTATACAATACACAAACCAATTGAATATAACATTACAAAGACACATCAATTAAACAGTAAACAATTCTCAAAGCATCAAGAACATCATCAAAAACAGTAACTAAAAAACTATATCACAGGGATTAAAGTTAACCAACCTGTATATTATCAGGAAAGGTGGCACTGAAAAGCAAAGTCTGTCTAGCTCCCGGAGCAGGCATGTTCATCTGCTGAACAATGTTGCGAATCTGATGCTCAAAACCCATGTCCAGCATCCGATCAGCCTCATCCAAAGCAAGATACTTAATCTTCTTCAAAGAAACCCTTTCTCTTTCAATCATATCCACCAAACGCCCAGGAGTTGCAACCAAAATATCAACACCTCTCTCCAAAACACGTAGCTGTTTACAGTCACAAACAATGAATTTGAATCCATACTATAAAACCTCACAAACCAACAAACAAAACAAAAACCTGTTGACCAATAGGAGCACCCCCGTAAGCAACCGCAATCTTCACTCCTGTTTGATAAGCAAACTTGTTTGCTTCAGCATGTATCTAACCAATAGTTTTGAGCATATAAAAAAACAAAAATTAGACTCAAACTATGTTGTTGTTTTCTACTTTGAACTAAACAAAATATGTATTTAAAGAATAAAAAATTAAAATAGAAAAGTAAAACAACAAAAACAAAACCTGGCATGATAACTCCCTAGTTGGAGACAAGATGAGTGCAGTGGGGTACGCAACATCGGAACCACCGCCATGTGGCATAGCCGACAACCCAGAACCTAAACGATCTTTCATAATCCCAGATATAATCGGAAAACAAAACGCCGCCGTTTTACCAGACCCAGTCTGAGCACAGGCCATAAGGTCTCTCCCGACAACAGCAATGGGGATCGCGTAACGCTGAACCGGAGTAGGTTTCACATACTTACATCTCTCAATGTTATTCTTCAAATCCTCATGAAGTTCGGTTTCAGCAAAGACATTCACCGGCGGAGGCACGTTCTCGCCGGTAGCCTCAACGGGGATAGATTCATACGCTTCAAAATTCGCAACGACGCCGTTTTCTGGCTCAATGCGGGGCTCAACCGGAGGGCGATTGTTCCGATGAGGAGGATCGTGGTTGTAGTTGAAGTTCCGCGGCGGTTGTTGTTGTTCGGGTCGAGGGAAATGACGTGGAGGACCATAACCGTAACCGCCTCGGCCACGTGGTCTGTGAGTGGAGCGATTGAAAGATGATGAATCCTCGGACGGAGGAAAATGGGTTCGGTTGTTGTAGGGAGGAGGAGCATTGGAACGGAATTGAGGAACGTAGAGGGGTTGAGAGGGACGAGATTGTTTGTGAGTAGTTGAATCAGACCATGCCATAGTGAGAAGGAAAAAAAACTGTTTTAGGTTAGTATGCCTTAGACAGCGCTTTCTATACCCCCTAGACAGCGCTTTTGGTTTTAATTTTTTTTTTAATTTAAAGACTTTAGACAGCGCTTTATCAAAAGCGCTGACTAAGGTATATATTTAAAAGCGCTTTCATTATTTTTTTGGAACAGTTTCCGTGTTTTATTTTAATTTTAACCTTAGACAGCGCTTTCTTTTAAAAGCGCTGTCTAAGATGCGCTGTTAAAAGTGATTTTTGGCGTAGTGGAGAGAGGCCATTTAGATTCAATATTTATTAATAAATTGAATAGAAATATAGTATTAAATAAAAATTATGGTAGAATTTAACCTATACAGCAGATCCAATTGAATAGGATAAGACTTAATTATCGGTTGTTGGTTTGTATTTCATACCCTCTAGATATCAAATTAAAAATATCCGAGAGAGCTGAATTTGAGTGTAAAATTATTAGAGAAATATCATATATTCATCCAAAATTTTAAAGTGATAGGTGTGTGAGTTTTTCCATTTATAAATACTTAAATTTTCATATTCCAATGTGGAACTCCAACTCACACTTGACTTATGTGTGAATCCACAATACTCCCCTTTAAATAAAAACTTTTTTTGACGACATACACTTGTACCGCCGTTGACATCTCTTCATGTGCATTTTGATACACCTCTTCCTAAATATTTTGATTTCAACAAGACACTTCTTTTCTGACATTTTTGATACAAGTAAACCGGTTCTTTTGTTCGAATATTAAGATTTTAGATGTGTGAATTTTTCCACTTATAAATATTCGAATCTCAATATTTATAATCAATATGAGACTTCAGCTTATACTTGATTTATTATTTTTAATTATATATTTAAGTTGAGAGTATCTTCAAATTCCAATTTTAAAAAATCACTTGAATTAAATTTTAGAATCTTATCAAAAATAAAAGTAAAAATCTATGTTAAGATTGTTTTGTAAAACAAGAATTAATAGTTCATCGTCAATATAAATATAGACTTAACCAATCAATTAAAAATTATGAAAAACTTCATAAAATTATTCTTTATTAATACTAAATTATAAGATATTTTAAAAACAAAAATGAACTATCTTGAATCTTAAATCACTTTATAATTCTAATAGAACATTTATAATTTTTTTTAATATATCATCAAGTATTTATTAGAATTATTCATTCTTTCAATTTTTTTTATTTCTCTTTCATGTATAATTATGAAGACGCTATTGTAAAGTCGTACTATATAATTTGTCTTTCTTATATAATAATGATAAAAAAAATTAATTTACGTGAAATATCCAAAATATTTTATAATTTGAAATGGAGGAAGGAATTTAAAAAATTAAAAGAAAAATAACAAATACTTAAAAATATAGTAAAAAAATTATATTTATAATTTATAAATATAGCAAAGTGACTTATAATTTTGTATTTTTTTAAAATGACATATAATAAAAAAAATAGAGGAAGTATGAACTCCATATCAGAGGAAAATACACATGCATGAATCTGCTTTTTCATTGGCATTTCAATGTTGAATTCATTAATAAATCATTTGATATTAAGAAATGGAAACAAACATGTATAGATTTTAACATTCATACAGTAAAAATAACCAACTCATTTTACTGCTTCAAATATGTTAATTGACCATATATCTTTCTCAAAGTCAATATGTCTTTTGCATGACCATATATATCAATGAAATATTACTCTTATATTTGTTTTTATAGAAATGTGGCTCCAAGATATCTGGAAAGAGAATTTGTTTTTGATATTCTGTGACTCAAACGAAGTAATCAAATGTTCTAATATATCAATAAATCTATTGGACCAGATATTACTCAAATAGGAGTGAAAATAAAAGGTGAAACCAGAATGAGCTGAACTTAACATGACTTTGTATCTAGACATATTTGTGCATATATTTTTCAGTAGATTTCCTATTGCTTTTTTGGGTGTCCCTTCTCTGTTTTATTTTTTTTTTGTTTCTTACAACAAATCTTATATATATTTTGTAGAACGGCGCCACACAAAACAAAGAAGAATAAAATAACTTTTGTTTCTGTTTTGTGAAGTGGTGAATCGTCCTTGTGCAAATCAGCCAACCAATTTCATTTCTCTCAAAATGTGTTTTGCACTATTCATCAATGTGATTAAGCAAAAACATATTTGTCACAGAAGATTCTAAATCTCTGTTCATTTTTCCCTCATGCTAAGCACTAACACAAGGTTGTCAAAATCGAGAGAAGATGGTAAGATCGTAATTAAGATTGAAAGATCTTATTCAATTATTTTTTTTAAGATCGAGAGGGGTAACAAAATCGTAAAATATAATATCGTAATAAAAATTATAAGAAACTACTTAAACAGAAAATACTACTACATATTTGAAGTATTTTTATATAATATTTTCGTAGACAAGTGCATTTGTGGTCAAATGAACGCTGACGAATCAAAATTGTTGCACATTTGTATCTTATCATCCTTCTCAATTTGTAATAGTGGTCGCCAAACACTGAACGATTGTGGCCAGAATTTGCCAATCACACATAGTCATTGGTTTACCATTTTGTTTACAATTTGATTACAACACATGGTTCTACTTAAGATTTAGATTGTTGGGAGTAGGGATGACAATAAGCAAGATTTTGGCAGTGTAGTATAGTACCCGTCTCTTAAAAATATCTTTATATCCAAATTCATATCTGCGTGGGTACTAATATTTGTATCTCGTACCCATATTTATCATTAGTTATCCGTATTTTTAATAAAAAAATGATCAATCAATTATAATTTATTATGTTATTTTAATTTTTTTAAAATATTTAAAAATTTTAGGGTGTTATTGTTGAATTAAAAAATAATAAAACATTTATATTAAAATGTATAGAAATTTAATAATGATGTATATAATAAAATTGTTAGATTAACGTGTATAAGTAATAATAAAAATAAATATAGATAAATATATATTATGCGGATATGGAGCAGATTGTGTACTATAGTATCTTTATCCGCACTCAGATTCACTTATTTTGATAATTTTTAATTGATAATTATCTGTACTTGTCCTTGTATTTATTTTGAGAGTTTTTAATTTATCTATGATAGTTTTTATGATACCTAGTAGAGATGAGTATAATTATCATTCTTATATAAAATTGTAAGATTTTAAGATTTAGTTTATGATTTTGATAATCATGATAATACCGTGTGTAACAGGTACATCTCTAAAAAAAAATATTTAATTTATTTATTTTATTTAAATTTTTTTATTGGTTTCCTATGTTCATGCTTGATAGCCCCTTGCCAACATGAATATGCTATATTCTCAAAGGCGATATATGCGCATCTTTTCACCTATGCCCTAGTTATTATGATTTCATACAAAAAGCTAAAACATTGATGCCGCCACCTGCATAATAAAATGAGTCTTTGTAGCAACCTAATATCCTGAGATTATGACCCTTAACTCTTGGAGGGGACATCAGAGCTTCTGAAGGAGCCCCAAGAGTTTGTATTATAATAGTTTTCTAAAAGCAATTTTGGTCAAAATATTCTTGATCGTACAATATTCACACGACAACAAGAGAAGGCACATCGCTTTCTATTGTAAAGTTTTAGCTGCTCAATGGCAACTGTAGTCAGAGAGATATACTAAGGGACCTTTCAACATCTCTAGTAGAGTTTGTCGTACAAAAGTTTATCAACAAAAAAATAGAGTTTGTTATACAAGAGATTTGAACCATGTATGTGGGTCCTATTGACATATTTTATATAATATAGAGGACACATTTTATATAATAATGTAGAGGACATTGGATGGTCATATTGATATCTTTTATCAAAAAAAATTATTTTTTAAATTTAGGCTTAAATGTATCTTTGATCATTTTAGTTTGGATGTTTTAAATAATTGATTCTCTATTATAAAACATGCGATTTTGGTCCCTTAAATTTGATTGTATTTGTATTTGCATGATCTCCATCCAATTTTGATTATGTGTCAATTCATTAATGACGTGACAGATACTTTTTGGATACATGCCAGCATTTTCAAATATTTTAATTCCCACCTGGATATTTTAATTTAGAAAATACTAAAAAATATTTTGGAAATTGAAAAAACAAATTATAAATTAGATGCTTCATTTTGCACTTGGGGATTTTTTCCGTTAGGGTTATCTGGTGATTCTAAGGACGTGAGTGGAACTTCTTCCAATTGGAACCCAGTTTGTCCTCTGTTTCCTTCCTCCTTGAAAGGAGGATCGACGAATAGGAAAAAAATGGGTTTACTATGATGAAGCGGCAACTACGACCTTCATCGATATTTCTGATCCAAGTGATGATGATTCTGATGATGGGGATTGGAGGGGTGATGTTGGTAAGAAAAGAGGGTTGAAGAGTTCAAGTGTTACCAGGAAAAAGATTAGGAAAAGTTCTGGTAATGCTAGTGGTAGTGAAACTGTGGAGAGACCTATGAGGAGTGGTACTGGTGATGTGGTCGGGAATGTGAGCGAGAAGAATGTTGGTGTTGTTGGTGCTTCTGGTGTAAAGGCTAAAGCTAGGAAGAAATCCGCACCAGGTAGTTCCAATAAGAAGGGTGTTGTAAACTTGGGGAAGTTGGATTTGAATGTTGAGTGCAGTAATGAGGCAGATGGGCCTTCCCGTGGAGTTCGTGACCGTGAAGGGAATGCAACTGGAAATGCAGAGGATAATATTGAAGGGATTGGTTTTTTTGAAGGTCTCAATGAGTTTCTCAGTAGCTTACCCATTCTTAATGCGATGCTAGATGATAAGGTTAAAAGTCATTAGCCATTTTGCAATTTAGATCTTTTTAATTTTATTTTTGTAGATTATATTTTAATTCCTTTTTCACTAATTTATAGTTTGTTTTTTCAATTTTTAAAATGTTTTTAAATATTTTTTAAATTAAAATATCCAGGTGAAAATTAAAATATTTGAAAATGCTGACATATATCCAAATAGTATTTGCCACATCATTAATGAATTGACACATAATCAAAATTGGATAGGGGATCAAGCAAATCCAAACGCAATCAAATTTCAGGGATCAAAATAGCAGATTTTGTAATAGGGGAATCAATTGTTTAAAACACCCAAATTAGGGGGACTAAAAGTGCATTTAAGCCTTAGATTTATTGGATATTTAATGTATTTACTATATATTATTATGAATTTAATTGAAATGCACTGACTTACACCGTCAAGAATTATGAACGATGTTAGAAGAAATTTGACTTTTATTTTAACTACATATAAAATAATGCAAACAGATGATAGTGATGAATTGACAGTGTATATTTTACACTTACAATGCATAATAATTAATCTCTTATCTAAAAAAATAAAATTTAAGGGAGTATAAACAATAGATCCTTTTCATAACATCAATTTTTTATAAAAGAAAAATTGGGGAAAAGGAGAAACATTTATTAATTAGAAGGACATTGATGATCATTTAACAACTACTTGTTAGGGGACTTAGAACTCAACACTTTGAAGTTACAAGATTAAACTTTTACCATTAGCATATTGTCCTATTTCGGACCCTATAACTCACTATCGAGCCCAAACACATTAATTTCTACAAACCCTAATGTAGCACTTCTAGCAAAGGCATAACCATATCGGTCGTTGACTCAGTGTTTCCATTCATCATCGAAGAACGCATTATCAATTACTATCAACATAAACCTTAATCATCAACTAATAATCCTAAAATACTCAGAGTTATGATTATAACATATTATTGACAAAACTTGCCTACCACCTACATATACATGATATTGTTCAAAACATATTGCCTGCAAGGTCCAACCTATATAACTTAGAAAAAATAAATGGAGACCATTATAGGGTCAAATAAATTACAATCAGGAAAATGACACCAATTCAACCTTGTTTGAAGAGATTAAGGTCTTAGTTTAAATTCGAGTAACCATGAACGAATTAAGATGTCAGAATGATGCCTTGCATACTTAAGTTTATGCGAGACACCAATATAAAGTTATAGAAGACGGCCTAAACTAAGAGTTGAAGGATCATTAACCTCTGTGTCAACAAGTTTTAGATTCCCCTTGTTCTAGAGAACTTTAAGCCTCCTCACTTGGAAACCTTTGATGGAAAATGGACTCTAAAGAACACTTGGCCATAATCAATACAAATATGACCATCATAAAAGGAGCCTGACCATTAAGGTGTATACCCATATCAAGCATTCCAAATGATGTTGCACTTCGGTGGTACATGAATTACCAAGACACTTCATCATATGACATGCTGACTTTTCTCAAAAAATGGTTCACCTACCCTTAGAAAGAAAAAACCAAAAGGTTTCCAGGATGAGCTTGTTCAAAGATTATCCATATCACTTTAAGATCCTCTAAGAATATCTCACATGTTTTAACGGAACCACCATAAGGTGACAAAGACTCCAAAAACATCATTTTCTCAAAAAAGGACCATAAGGGAGTTATCCCTTATGAATATGATCCAATGGTGATTGGGGTTTATATTTTTAAGTGGGACGTGAAAAGAGTTTTGATCAAACTTAGGATTTCAACTCACATCTTATATTAGGAAGCTTCTATAAGGTTAAAACTCGCCTAGAAGCAGCTCTAGACTCACTAAGAAAGCCTGGTTAAATTCTTGAGCAAACAAGCGAATGTTGGAAGCCATATCACCCTCAATACCATCTTTGAGCATAAAAGAATCATTAAGACATCGAAAGTGTTAGATGGCATGCTTAGATCTAGAGGGGGTGAATAGGTCCGTAGTTAAAACTTTGACAAAAAAAATTGAAATTTTTTATAACGCGGAAGCAAGCGGAAGCATCCCAGATCAAATTTGTCTAACCGAACCCGCTATTAAAAAGCTCAGATATGCGTAATAGTAATCATAATATGATAATGAATCGTAAATTGTCCAAACACAATTAATCATAACCAGTTGAATGCAAAGCAACAAGGATAGTCTACTTCAAATGATAATTCATACAAAAATCAATTGATACAATTTGTCGAACACCTAGTGTGCAATCAATATTGTTTGGAATTTTATGTGGTATTGTTGATCTTAAAACCCAATCACAACCTAAGGAATTGTGATCAACTCAACAACACCAATTTCAAAATGTGTTCAAAATTATTATCCAAACAAATTGATCGCATGATCGATGAAATCAACAATTTGCAAAATAGAAAATAAAAGAGAGATGGAGAGAGAGTACACAAGGATTTGTTTACGCAGTTCCCCAACCGACTTTGCTATGGGTATGTTTGCCCTCAATTCAAACTAGAATTGAGATATTGTAATTAGCCTTACTTCACAAAAAGTGTATACAATTGAAATGTAGCAATCCAATCACACAAACCCTAAGCTTGATGTTGATTCTAACACTTTCTCTTCCCTTGATAAAACCTTGATCAAGTAACCCAACAATGCCAATTTGATTCACCGTCTCACGCTACTTCTTTGCAAGAAACCCCTTGTTCTTCAAAGCTTTCACTCGATAAATTCCAAAACGCGCAATTATTGAAACCCAATATTTACCAATATGATCCTCCGTCCCACGCTACTCCTTTGCAAGAAACTATTGTTCTTCAAAGTTTCATTCGATCGGATACAAATGGAGTAATCTTATCCAAACCCTTCAAACCCCTAACCGATCTTGAAGGAAACCCCAACTCAGCTTTCTTATTTGAAACCCTCAAAGATCCCAACCCAATTTACAGTTCAACATTCCTAAATTGGACATTATCAACACTAATTCTAGATGACACCCAACCAAAAAATGATTATGTGTAGTTTGTTTGTGTGTATACATAGAATGAAGGATGAAGATGATGAAATGATTTGAAATCCTTGTTTCGTATAGGTTTTACTCTCTAGAAACTTTGCTAGAAAATGATGCACGTATGAAGTATTTATATGCATGCAAGTTTGGAGGCAAAAGCAATGCAAAAGATTTGAAAAAATTGTGAATTTTTGGAAATTTTCGTTGAATAGGATGACCTGTGAAAGCCATGTGCCAACTTGTTTGATGCATGTGCCGACCTATACAGGTCATGCATCGGCCTATAAAGGTCATGTGTTGCATATGTGTCGACCTATAGAGTTGACACATCTAACAGAGCCTATAGGCTTTAATAATGCAGTAAATGAGTTGACCTATGAAACGAATGTATCGACATTTAGAAAAAAAATCCTTCCATGTGTCGACCTGAAATATGCATGTGTTGACCTATAGATTGATTTTTCACGAAAATTGTTTTTGATGCACTTTTTATGTATGAAACCTTTTCAAACTTGTTTCCAAATGCTAAGATGCACATTGAGAATCAGAGGATATCATCCAATATACATTAACGCTAAAGTATCCTAGTTTTGACATCATACAAAATACATCTAATGAAAAGTTGCACTCACATACTCCCCCTTTGATGATGGGAAAACTTGAGACGACATGTTTCATGTTTTCAATGAAAGGCTCCCCATGAATGTATGCATCCAAACTTCATCTTGCTTCTCCCTATTTGACAACATCAAAACGAAGCAAAGAAATCCATGAGAAGTATCTTAAAACCCTCACAAAGCAATATAACACACAAAGGCGGTTTGCAAAGATAAGAACATCAATATCACATCACTCACATTGAATGATGTACATATTTGTAGCACCTCAAATTTGCACCTCCCATTTGTACATTCATTTCATTTTTTAGGTCACTAACATCACATTAACATTGCATAAACATTGCATAGTGCATTGCACGAGAGCAAGGGTTTTTTCCATGAGATAAAGGCTCTGGGGATGTTCTAGAGAGCTTACATGATCCAAGGTTCATTTTGATGCAGTTTGGCCAAGTGTTGAAGGCTCAAAGTCCATGGTGTATGACCAAGTCATCTGAGGCCCATAAAAGTCAACTGTAAGTCAACTGAGGGCTAGGAAGTGGAGAGATGGTTTGAGACGCTTCCTCCATGTCCCAAAGAAGGTCATTTGTCATTACAAACACTTATCTGGAAGAAGAAATCATTTCGTTCTTTTCTCGAATTAATCTTGGAAATTCAAGTTGAGTTGGATGATCCTAGTTGATTACGGAAAAGTTGATTTGGTTGTGGAAATTTAATCATGGTTGCATTGAGCCCATTCTTTTCTTTTTTTGTTAAGTCCATAAGTTTGGTCCATTAACCATTTTCCAAATTGATCCATTTTCTAAACATTCATTCAATATCCACGTTTGTCCATATTTCATCTTGATAGACCATTTTCAAAAGCCCATTAACCATTTTCCAAATAATTCCATTTCATTATCCAAATCATAATCCATAATCCATTTAGTTTGATTTTAACACAATCCATTTTTTACAATAATCCATTATCCATATCCAATTTAGTTTATCCGTTTAAAACCAATTGCCATTATCCAATCATACCCATATCCATTTGTACAAAACCAAAATTCTGCATTAAAAATTCTGCATTGCATTTAACAAAATTCTGCATTAAAAAGTCTGCATTGCATTTAACAAAAATACACATCAAAATTCAGCAACACACAAAAACTCTGCATAAAATACAGCAAAAATTCTGCAGCAACACACCAAAACTCTGCATAAAATACAGCAAAAATTCTGCATTCCAAAACCAAATTTCTGCATTCCAAAACCACCAAAAACCTGCATAAAAGTGAGTCCAAAACGCCAAACAGCCGAGCAAAACTATCGCCACAATTCCAAGCCGGTAAACCGCAAAGCAAAACGCAAAATCCAAGCATCAAATAACAGAATAACAACCTGCATAAACTCACAAAAATAACAGAATTTTCTTCCTAACAAGCTTCTAATCTCACTCTCACAACTCTAAAAATCAATCTTCACCTCTCTTTAACAAATTTCCAGATTCTTCTTCCTCTCTTCAAATTCCTTCAACAACCGTAACAAACTCACAGAACCTTCCTCCACCTTCAACCTCCATTCACAAAACCTTCAACCACCGTAACCGTAACCGTTTTTCAATTCACAATCACCTTCATCAAACACTCCAACTTCTCAATAATACTCTCTAACATAATTCCTAATAAACCTCATAACAGAAAGGAGAATCAATGGCAGAATCTTGAACCAGTTCGGATCGCTCCATCGTCGATTTCTCAAATTCAAGAAAGTAGCAGAATCGCAAGAAGAGGAGAAGATGGAAGCATCACAGAGAGATTGAAGCAGGAGAGGAATAGATAAATCGTCTCATCATCGTTGTTGTGTCGTCACACCACTCATTACCGGCTACAACGTCACAGGCAATACACCGAAAGAAAGGCGAGGCATCGAATCTACTGACGCATTAGAGACAAGTTCGTGAGGAGACGAGGAAGACGAAGGACGACATCCTTCAGGGCGTACCAGATATCGCCGTGTCACCACCGCCATCTCCGTCGTCAGCTTACACGGTACATTAGTTGCTAATATTGCTTTGCTTTGCTTGATAAGCAATTTGCACTGAGGTATAACATTCTTGTCTCCATGTAGTCTGGAAGACCTGGCCTGTTACTTGGCCAGGCACCTGTCTGAAGTCCTCCTTAAGAGGCGATGTTTGTGATTGTTTACTTTTGTCCCCAAGCAGGTAAAAGACCTCTATGAGGCAATGGGCGGATATAAGAGATATGCAATCTATCTCCCACTATTCTGTTGAGTCGTCCCTCTGCTCACACCACTGTGTTGATGCATTGAGGACACTAGCCCAAGATCTTGTACATTGTACAGTTGAGTCCGTGTCTTGAGTGTAGAAGGGTTCCCACATTCTGAACCCACGCTCCTTTGTCTGAAGCTCTCCCTGACCAGGGATAAGAGCTGTGAAGTCTCATCTTCACTCACCTTTCATCTGGCTTCACCTTGACTCTCAATGTCAAGGTTAAGAGCCAACCTCACCTTGATACAGAGGCTTGTCTGTCGAGGTTGATATGACCCCTCGACTAAAGCCTAGCCTTGATGTTTGAGCCCCTTGTTGGTGTGTTTATTTCATGCTGTATATGTTTGTGTGGTGTGATTGTATCCCCTAGGTTTGCTAGACTCCGCGTAGTCTCGTTTGCATGTCAAATAAGGTAGCACGGTTCCTTCGTATAGGACTTCCTTCCTTGCTTGAGCTTTCCTAAAACACAAACAAACATTATCCCCTCTTAAGGATACGTCAACTCCTTCTACTACAGGTGAGTAAGTCTCCAAAGGTCGAGCATCCGGTAGATTGCGTAGTGACGTTATCCACTTAAAAAACACAAACCAACAGGAATAGTTTAGCCGAACGACGACAACTCTGATTCTCATGTCCAGATGAGATACGTAGGCACGAGATGCGATGTCTTGTCGAGTTTGACTAACAACTAACACTAATTCTTTTCTCTCGCCCTCGTTGCGATTGAGACCTTCCCCTTCTCTTGCCCTGGTTGCAACCGAGACCCTTCTTCTTGTTGTGTGCTTGGAAGCTGATGTAAGTCCATCGAGTGGCGTTCGGGTTCTAGTGTGGGTTTGATTGGTTCGGATGCTGATGTAAGTCCAGTGATTGGCATTCAGGCTCCACGTTTGCCTTTTTGTGTGTGTTTTGGTTCGGATGCTGATGTAAGTCCAGTGATTGGCATTTAGGCTCCACGTTTGCCTTTGCCTGCGTTTGTTTGTGTGCGTGTTAGCCGAGCTACGGATGCTCTGATTCTTCTTCGTCCCAGAAGATACGTATGCATAGGATGCGATGTCTTAGCGAGCATGTGTCGTTTCCTCAATCCGAACTACTTTGACTCTGATGTCTATGCCTGATAGACTAAGTAGGCCCAGGATGTGATATCCTGCCGAGTCAACCTTGTCTGTTTTCTTGTGTCTCTTTCAGCCAGTGTGTGTGTGTGTTTGAGTAGTGTTTTAGCAACCATTTCCCTTCCTTTTGTGCGTGGATCCCGTCGAGTACGACGGATGCGTAGGGGTGCTAACACCTTCCCTTCGCATAACCGACTCCCGATCCCATTCTCTTTGGTCGCGAGACCATGTTCTTTCCAGGTTTACTCTGAGCGTTTCCTTTCCCTCTTTTGGGATAAATAACGCACGGTGGCGGCTTTGTTGTTCTTGTTTTCCCACCGGTTTTTCGCGTAATGCGACAGCTGGCGACTCCACTGGGGACATAGAGAAGTTGACCTGTGCTGGTCCATCTTCCCCGAGCGAGTCTCTCCTAGCGCTCTCTAGGTTAGGGCTTTGGTTGCTTTGTGCTGTTATTTATTGCATTCATTGTATATATGTGCATTTATTGTTTGCATTTATGGTGTGCATTGATGTTTGCATGCATTCATATTCATCTGTGCTAGCTGTGTTGTGTTCTCTCTGTTTGGGGTGGGAGTTACTCGAGGTAAAAGGCCCAATACCCAGGCCATGAGTGAAATCTAGGAAACCTAGGAATAGAGTGATTCATGGGAAGCGGGTGGTATGCGCCACTTAGCGGAACATTGATATCACGAGCAGTTCAGACCCTGATGGGGTATTATCGGTGCATATATCTGGTGTGCACAGGATGATATTCTTGAAAGGGTTGTTTATCCTGCGTTTCTTTCGACCCTACCCTGGCCTAGATGACACTCGTGAGTGGGGAGGGGATGATCATTACAGGTACTATTGCTGACTTGTTGGTGACTTGTTGGTGACTCTTGGTACTGATGATGACTGTGAATTATGGACATTTATTTCTGGGACGCCGGAGTTCTGTCCGTGGTTTATCAGCGGGTTCCGTTTATTTCGGATCCCCGGGTTGAGTTGAGAGTACTTGTTCAGAGGATCTGATTGTCATCCGTTCAGTGGATGTTCCTGTGATGATAGTGATGTAATCTCCGGTTCCGTTTATTTCGGAACTCCCCAAGTTGGATTTATGGTGACTTGGTCCCACAGATGGGACTGGTTCAGAGAAGTAATGGGTTTTCAGAGGAATTGGTGGCACAGTAACCTGCATTCATGCATTTGCATTGGTCTCATTTCGCATTCATCTGCATTCAACTCATGTCTGTCCGTACTCAGGGTCCATTATTTTTAACAGAGACTCAGGTTGAGAGACACCAGATGTCAGAATGTTGTTGATAAAATTTTATCTGTCTCGATGAAACCGGAATCAAAGGACAGAATATTCCTAGTACGGGCAGACATTGCATGTGTGAGTCATACTAACCTGTTTACTGTTTTGTAGGTTTCAGTATTCAACCGGTGCGCATAGCTCGTCTGCTCAGGCATCCTGCTAGGGGCAACAAATCCGAACCGATGGATCCTCCCAACGCCGACATCCTCGAACTGAAAGAGATGGTGAGAGATTTGTTCAGTGTTGTGCAAGGGCTTGCCTTGGGGCAGAAAGCCATGTTTGAGAGATTGGACAAGATTGAGAAGTGGTTGATGGTGGAGAAAGTTCAGGGGAAGGCTCCGTCCTCCGAAGTGAACAAACCCTCTGGCACTGTAGCCAGGAAACCCTCTGACAGTGGTCCGTTCAAGAAGGAGATTGAGTCAGTTGGTATGCCGGTAAAAAGGGAACGCAGTCAGGATCGTTATCATCCTTATGCTGCTGCTGTAACCGCTCCTGTTGGTAATCCACTTGTACCACCGCAACAACTACCACCTCAACAGAAGGCACCGAGAGCTAGGAGCCAGGTGAAGAAGAAAAAGGAGGAGCGTCAGTTCGAGGAACCACCTGTGACCTACACCCTTGTGTTCAGGAGATTGAGGGATTTGGGGTTAGTCTGGCCAAGGATTTTGATTCCCATAGCACAACAGAAGAGGCCTGTACACTATGATGAGAATGCCAGGTGCGAGTTCCATTCTGAGGCACCCGGGCACAGTGTTGAGGGTTGTAGGGCTTTCAAGCATGTCGTCCAGGACATGGTGGACTCAAAAATCATCAGCTTGGCACAGATCATGGATGGGGATGTCAACCCTGTACCTAGGAAGGGTCCTGTAAAGATGAAGATGGTGAAAAAGGTCAAGAAAGGAATAGAGATGACTGAGGAAGATCAGTTAAAGGTTCCCATGGCCGTGGTCCCAAAACCTCTGATGCAGGATGGAGCTTTCCCTGTTGTTGATAATTGTTGTGCGGCCGCTGCCACAGAGGGGTGTGCATTGATGAGAGATACAACCCAGAAGACGATGGAAGTGGAAATGGATAGTGAAAAAGTTGAAACACCCAGTCAAGCAATTGAAACCATCAAGGTAGAGAATGTTGTTGTTATTGGGAAAGAGAAGACGCTGTCCATTTCTTCTTATAAGCAAGCTCTAGAGGTGGTGAAGAACAAAGAGGCCCGAGGTTGGGGAAGGATCATTGACATAGTGGTGAAGGCAGACATGTTTGGGATCGGTTATCCAGATCAAGAGTCGTCTAGACCAAACAGAGGACGTCGTCCACCGTACATCTTCGTCAGTGCAGGAATGCTGAATTCTGATCATGCTTGTTCAGTGAGTGAAGAGATCGACCGCGACCGCGAGCTAGAGCTGTGGATAAAGTCATGCGTACCAGGCAACTGGAAGGCCTCCAAAAGCATCACTGTCGCTCATCCGGAAGAGTAGTTTTTCTGTGTTAATTTTGTTTGCATGAAAGCCATACGTTTTGCCCGAAACGTACTGGTCCATTGTAAGGGCCACCTCATGTGTCTCATTTTGCAACATTTTGCATCAGTAATAAATGGATGTTTTTGTGATCAAAAGCGGTGTTCCCTGTTTTTCATTTTTTGCAGTTTTAAAAAATAAAAATGGCAATGTTTTTCGTTTTTCTTTTGAACTTGTCTCGTTCCAACCACAAAAGTGACCATTCTCCTGATCTCATGGATAACAATTTGGTTACCCCTCTATATGACTTCGACAATCCGATCTATCATGCCGAAGAAAAAGGCGAAGAAGATTGTGATCTGCTGGAATTAGCTAGGTTGTTGAAACAAGAGGAGAAGGTGATTCAACCACACGAGGAGCGAGTCAAGATGGTAATCCCAAGTACCGCCGAGGTCAGAAGGGAAATGAAAGTTGAGGTCGCTTCAGAGGCAAGTCAAGAACAGAATGGTAGCCCTGTTGAAAGAGCAGGTTGATATCTTCACCTGGTTGCATCAAGGTACACCAGGGTGGAATACCCATGTTGTGGGGCACGAGCTACCATCGAGAGAAGACTATCCTCTAGTGAAGAAGAAGGCCGGTGCCACGGATCAAAGGGCTACGGTGACTTTGTTTCATGATATGACTCATCGTGAAAGCGAATGCCATGTTGATGACATGATGACAAAGTCCCAAGTAGAAGAGGGGCATCCGGTGGACTTGATCCAGTGGTTTGACAGGTAGAGATAACTCATACGGTTGAGTTCGAATCAGTGCACTTATGGAGTGCTGTCCGGTAAGCTGCCGAGGCTTATTATGAGCGGATAAGAGGAATCGAGGTCGATCCTGCAAAAAAAAAAAAAAAAAAACAGTACTAGAAACGCCTGAACCAGAAAAAGAAAGGAAAGAAATCAAATGGTCAGGTGAAATGATGACTGCCCAGGGGCATGGAAAGGAAAATAAGTAGCAGGAACCTCTGATTCTGATACCTTCCTTGGAAGAAACAACTGTTAATCTGGTACTTGACAGCCTTTAAGGGGTCTATGAGGCGTATTGGGTCAGCATGACTAGTCTTGTCGAAAAGAGCATGCAATTTACCTAAGCAAAAAGTTTATCGACTGTGAAACAATACACTCACTGTTCGAGAAAACTTGATGTACTTTGGCATAGGCTGCTCGCCGACTGAGACAGTATGTTGGTTCATACCACCTTGTGGATGTCCAAAATGGATCTGATCAAGTATGTGCTTGAGGAGATAGCGTTGAACGGACGGGTTGCGAGAGGGCAAATGATGTCGACTGAATACGATATTCGGTATACCTCCCAGAAAGCAATCAAGAAGAGGGTATTGTATGGTTATCTCGCCCAACAACCCATCGATGATTCTCAACCAAGGAAGTTTGAAGTCCCTGATGAGGACATCTCGAGGTACTCAAATCGAAAGATTGAGAGTGACCGATCCCGGAGGAGGGGCCTGACCCTGAATCCGAACGAATTCTGATGTCTGATGGGGAGAGTTTAAAGTGAATGAGCTAGTGCTTTCCCGATAACAGTTGAAAGCACCAACGATGGTGGCTGAGTACGAAGTTGGTATCCTGAGTGTCGTACTTCGATACGTGCAGCTACGGGGGCAACACCTTCCTCATTCAGTACGAGATGGAAGTGATATTGCCTGCTGGAGGCTAGATCTCATTGTGGAGAGTCCAGATGGATGAGAAGTTAGAAAAGGGCGAGTGGATGAGGACTCGGTATGACGCGTTGAGCCTGATTGAGAAAAGAGTTCGACAGTTACTTGTCATGGGGCAGTTGTACCCAATAAATGAAGCGTGTTGTTAACCGAGAAGTGGGACCTCGTGGGTAGCATGGAAGAGATGTGGTGTTGAAAAGGATCCTTCCTCCTCAACGATCGTGGGGCAAGCGGATAAACGAGTTATGGATGCTCGTTCGTGGTCAAAAAGGTTTTCTTTGACAGAGCCTTGTTGCTGACGAGCACGGATGATGAGGATTTTCCATCCCCTGTGAATGCGGACGCAGTTAAAAGATACTTCGTGGAAAAATTGACCCGCTGGACAAAAAAAAGAATAAAAGAGTCCAGGCAAAAAAGGGCATCCCGGCGAACCGAAAAAAAAGAGAAAAGGTTCGGGCAAAAGTTGGGGATAATAAAAGAAAAAACTGTACACCCGGCAAGTCGAAAACCCCACAAGGGCGACTTGGGCAAAAAAGGGTATCCCGGTGGACTGAAACCCGAAAGGGCGGCCCAGGAAAAAGAGGGATTGAAACGAACAACTGTGTCCAGCATGATCGTTTGTGCTTTGGTTAAGACATCTCGGCTAGTCTCCGACAGAGATCGATTGGAAGCGTCTTGTTCAGAAGGCCGAAAGAGCGGAAAGTCTTGAGGACATATGGGGTGTAACCGAGTTGGAACCCGATGAGATCACGGTTTCACATTGCCATTAGGATAGGTTTTTTCCTTGTGTGCGCAATCACCTCTTTCCAGGGTTTGCTTCCTGCGTGTTGCTCGATTCTGAGCCACCTTTTTTCCGTCAATAAATGCGTGTTCAGTCAAATAGTTTTGTTTTTTGTTTTCATTACCGCTTTGATTACGAAAACATCCGTTCGTTTTGATAAGAATATTTGCATTTTGAAACATAGAGGTCCCTTCCGATGCATGCTTATAAGATTGGAATCTGGAAATCTTATTCGGAAGTTTGAGTGACCTAGATGTTGAAGTGTTGGCACGCCTGGGGCACGCTTTTATCTAACAATCTCTTGTGCAGGTACTGTTAGATATCTTCATTCACTGGCAGGTAGTGGTATGAAACCTTTTGACAAAGGAGATCCATTGCAGAGCCCGACCAGGGGCAATGGACAGACGAACGGTGAAAAGCCCGTGACAGAGTTGTGACGATGATCCCTGAAAGCTAATCAAGAAGACGCCTAAAAGACTGGAAAGTTTGTATGAATCCCAGGAATTCAATCTTCGCGGGATGAATCAGAAAAGTCCAGGCGAGTCTGGGAGTTCTCAAAAGTGGAGAGCCGACACTGTGGGTGGACGATGGATGCCGCTGTTCGGCGAGTAGACAGGTGTTCCGTACCCAATAGGCTGTATCCCCAGTGGGTGTGAGAGTGTTAGCTCCCTAACAGAGTTGAGATCAGTGTCTCCTCAGCAAGTCTGAAGGTTACTGCCTTCCCAGCAGAGTTTGTGTTGATGGTTTTCCCTCAGAGAGGTCCTCAAGCGGATTGGGTTCGGAGAAAATCATCCCCAATAGAGACAAGCATGGGTTGCCTCCCCTAGCAGGGTAATCTCCAAGCAGTATGGGTTCGATGGAGGTCATCCCCAGCGAGGTTTTGTCTTTCCCCAGCAGGGTGGAAATTGACGTGGTAATGAGATCCTCAGTACAGCTCCTGGAGCTCCCCGGTGTTGTCTCTGGAGGAGACGTGTGTTTTATGCATTCATCATTTAGATAAGCATAGCATATTGCATCACTAGTGCGTAGCATTTCCATGATCATGGGGCATTGCGCTAAAAAAAAACTCTCATGCATCTGCATTGCAAGCATATCCATTAGCCCTTAGCCGTGGTGACCGAGAATGGATTGTTGGAAAGAGTTTAGCATCGCTTGGATCGATTTCAGAATTGGGTTCCCCAGCAGGGTTGAGAGAAGTGTTTCCCCAACAAGTGACTCTTTAGTCGAGTGGGTATCCCCAGCATTGTTACTCCCCGATTGGTAGCATCTTGCAAGATTGGGTCAATTCCCCTAGCAGATGTGGGTGTGTCTGATCTCTCCATGTAGAGTTGACCCCTTAAGCAGAAAGTGTCTGTCGTTTTCTTCTGCATTTCCCCACTGAGTTATATCCTCGGGGATGACGGTTGTTTCCGTTCCCTCCCCTTGGGATGGGTTTTCCCTATTGAGTTCTTTCCTCATTAGGATGTCTTGATTCAGTTTGCCTTTTCGGATCGATCATGAATTGGCTTCCTTGTGGCTGTCTCTTGTGCTTCCCTGGGGCATGAATGAATAGTTGCTTACTAACCGGCACTCATTCATCTCGTCCTCAGTGGAATTTGGGGCTTCTACCTACTAACCGGTAGTTGTAAGTCCTATCTTTGTGGTTTTCTACCTACTCCTGGTAGTTGTAAAATCCCACTTTCATCCCCTAGCAGAGGTAACCTTTGTGGTTCGTTCTGATTGTTGGCGGATTTTGCGGTCTTCTACCCACTACCCACTACCCGGTAGTTGTAAATCCTTTTTTCTCACTCTGTCTCTCAGCAGACTGTTTGTTGGCCTCTGCCTACAAACCAGCAGTTGTAAGTCCTATCCTTGTGGTCTTCTACGCGTCAACCGGTAGATGTAAACCCCACGTTCTCCCCTTGGTGGAGTTAACCCTTTGTGCTCATCCTAGCGATGACTGTTACTTTTCTGTGGTTTTCTGCCTACTAACCGATAGATGTAATTCCCTCTTTGTGGTTATCATTATCCAGTCTCGGTATTGATATTCCTTTCACCTCTCGGATATTTGCTTTGAGTAAGCAACTTTATCCCTTTTTGACTGGTCATCTTTTGCATACCTAGTCTGGTACCCCGATGCCTTTCTTTTCGGTCGTTTATCCATCTAACAACCTACAACCCGGTTATGGATAATCTTCCATGCGAGTATATTATCTACGTTTCGACGGCTATAGATAATATATCTCATGCACTCTCTGGTCAGTCTTTTGATTGTTTCCTCCAGCAGAGTAAGATTCGTATTCCTCGTGGAATCGGATGTCCATCCTTTAACAAGTTTGCTTTCGCTCTCTTCAGGATGATGTCGGTCGATTTATCCATTTTACAACCTGCAACCCGGTTATGGATAATCTTCCATGCGAGTCTATTATCTACGTTCCGACGGCTATAGATAATATGTCTCATGCGCTCTTGGGTCGAAGTCGTCCTCCCCAGTCGAGTAAGGTTCGTATTCCTTGTGGAATCGAATGTCCATCCTCTAACAAGACTGCTTTTCTAGCCCTCTTCAGGATGTTGAGTGTTTTGGAACACCAACCAATTCACGCTTTGGTCGGTCACCCGTTTCATACCTACAACCCGGTATCCTTGGTGTTCCTTCCTGTTTGCTTGCTAGTGACCTTGTTCCCCAGTGAGATCCCCTGCAAGTGTAGCCTTGCCCAGACATGTAGATGTCAGTATCCTGTCAGCACCCGCGTGTGTTGTTTCTTTGGTGTCGGTAAATACCATCTTTCGGTGATTTCCAGTCATGCGTAGTGTCTGGTTTTCTTTGGTGTCGGTAAACACCATCTTTCGGTGATTTCCAGTCATGCGTAGTGTCTGGTCTTCTTTGGTGTCGGTAAACACCATCTTTCGGTGCTTTCCCAGTCATGCGTAGTGTCTGGTTTTTCTTTTGATGTCTGTAAACATCATCTTTCGATGTTCATAACGTCGTCCCTTCCCTAGAGAAGTTTACTCCTCTCCGTTGGTGTCGATAAACGTCGAGTTTTTCCTATGCGTCCGTTGGCGTGTAGTTGATATCTTTCCCCACAGGGTCGTCCCCAGAAGAATCACTCCTCTCCGTTGGTGTCGATAAACGTCGAGTTTTTCCTAGTTATCCGTTGATAACTAGTTGTATCTCCTCCCAGTTCATCCGTCGTCCGTTGATGTCTGGCCTACCTCTCCGTTGGTGTCGATAAACGTCGAGTTTTTCCTAGTTACCCGTTGATATCTGGATGATTCCCCTCAGAGTCCTCCTCTCCGTTGGTGTCGATAAACGTCGAGTTTTTCCTATTCGTCCTATGACGTCTAGTTGTACCTTTCCCCATGCGGATTTACCTCTCCGTTGGTTTCGATAAACGTCGAGTTTTTTTCATTCGTCCGATGACGTCTGATTGTATACCCTATTCCCAGTCATTCATTAATGTCTGGTTGATTTCCCAGCCAGAATCCCCAGTAGACGTCCTATTTGGTATCCGGTTGTGGTCTCCCTTTCGTCCGATGACGTCTGGTTGAGTTTTCTCCTTCTCCGTTGGTGTCGATAAACGTCGAGCTTCTCCCTTTCGTCCGATGACGTCTGGTCGAGTCTCCCTTTCGTCCGTTGGCGTCTGGTTGAGTTTTCTCCTTCTCCGTTGGTGTCGATAAACGTCGAGCTTCTCCCTTTCGTCCGTTGACGTCTGGTCGAGTATTCCCAGTTCATTCATTAATGTCTGGTTACCTCTCCGTTGGTCTTGGTAAACGTCGAGTTTTTCCTGGTCGTCCCCGGCTGATTTACCTCTCCGTTGGTCTTGGTAAACGTTGAGTTTTTCCCATTACGTCCGCTGACGTATGGTTGTATCACTATCCCCGCAGATCATCCGTTGATGTCTGTTTACCTCTCCGTTGGTCTTGGTAAACGTTGAGTTTTTCCTAGTTGTCCGTTGGCATCTAGTTGAATATTTCTGTTCCCATTCATCGTGTGTCGATGTCTGGATGTGGTTGTACCTCCGAAGAAACTAAAACAAAAAAATTTCCCAGCATTGTGCAAATTTCTACGGTTCTTGGTATTCAATCCCTGTCTACCCTGAAAGTCTGACAGCCGTTGCTCTCATCCGTTCGGGTTCCCAACTGATTGAATAGGGGCAGCTGTAGCACCTCAAATTTGCACCTCCCATTTGTACATTCATTTCATTTTTTAGGTCACTAACATCACATTAACATTGCATAAACATTGCATAGTGCATTGCACGAGAGCAAGGGTTTTTTCCATGAGATAAAGGCTCTGGGGATGTTCTAGAGAGCTTACATGATCCAAGGTTCATTTTGATGCAGTTTGGCCAAGTGTTGAAGGCTCAAAGTCCATGGTGTATGACCAAGTCATCTGAGGCCCATAAAAGTCAACTGTAAGTCAACTGAGGGCTAGGAAGTGGAGAGATGGTTTGAGACGCTTCCTCCATGTCCCAAAGAAGGTCATTTGTCATTACAAACACTTATCTGGAAGAAGAAATCATTTCGTTCTTTTCTCGAGTTAATCTTGGAAATTCAAGTTGAGTTGGATGATCCTAGTTGATTACGGAAAAGTTGATTTGGTTGTGGAAATTTAATCATGGTTGCATTGAGCCCATTCTTTTCTTTTTTGTTAAGTCCATAAGTTTGGTCCATTAACCATTTTCCAAATTGATCCATTTTCTAAACATTCATTCAATATCCACGTTTGTCCATATTTCATCTTGATAGACCATTTTCAAAAGCCCATTAACCATTTTCCAAATAATTCCATTTCATTATCCAAATCATAATCCATAATCCATTTAGTTTGATTTTAACACAATCCATTTTTTACAATAATCCATTATCCATATCCAATTTAGTTTATCCGTTTAAAACCAATTGCCATTATCCAATCATACCCATATCCATTTGTACAAAACCAAAATTCTGCATTAAAAATTCTGCATTGCATTTAACAAAATTCTGCATTAAAAAGTCTGCATTGCATTTAACAAAAATACACATCAAAATTCAGCAACACACAAAAACTCTGCATAAAATACAACAAAAATTCTGCATCAACACACCAAAACTCTGCATAAAATACAGCAAAAATTCTGCATTCCAAAACCAAATTTCTGCATTCCAAAACCACCAAAAACCTGCATAAAAGTGAGTCCAAAACGCCAAACAGCCGAGCAAAACTATCGCCACAATTCCAAGCCGGTAAACCGCAAAGCAAAACGCAAAATCCAAGCATCAAATAACAGAATAACAACCTGCATAAACTCACAAAAATAACAGAATTTTCTTCCTAACAAGCTTCTAATCTCACTCTCACAACTCTAAAAATCAATCTTCACCTCTCTCTAACAAATTTCCAGATTCTTCTTCCTCTCTTCAAATTCCTTCAACAACCGTAACAAACTCACAGAACCTTCCTCCACCTTCAACCTCCATTCACAAAACCTTCAACCACCGTAACCGTAACCGTTTTTCAATTCACAATCACCTTCATCAAACACTCCAACTTCTCAATAATACTCTCTAACATAATTCCTAATAAACCTCATAACAGAAAGGAGAATCAATGGCAGAATCTTGAACCAGTTCGGATCGCTCCATCGTTGATCTCTCAAATTCAAGAAAGTAGCAGAATCGCAAGAAGAGGAGAAGATGGAAGCATCACAGAGAGATTGAAGCAGGAAAGGAATAGATAAATCGTCTCATCATCGTTGTTGTGTCGTCACACCATTCATTACCGGCTACAACGTCACAGGCAATACACCGAAAGAAAGGCGAGACATCGAATCTACTGACGCATTAGAGACAAGTTCGTGAGGAGACGAGGAAGACGAAGGACGACATCCTTCAGGGCGTACCAGATATCGCCGTGTCACCACCGCCATCTCCGTCGTCAGCTTACACGGTACATTAGTTGCTAATATTGCTTTGCTTTGCTTGATAAGCAATTTGCACTGAGGTATAACATTCTTGTCTCCATGTAGTCTGGAAGACCTGGCCTGTTACTTGGCCAGGCACCTGTCTGAAGTCCTCCTTAAGAGGCGATGTTTGTGATTGTTTACTTTTGTCCCCAAGCAGGTAAAAGACCTCTATGAGGCAATGGGCGGATATAAGAGATATGCAATCTATCTCCCGCTATTCTGTTGAGTCGTCCCTCTGCTCACACCACTGTGTTGATGCATTGAGGACACTAGCCCAAGATCTTGTACATTGTACAGTTGAGTCCGTGTCTTGAGTGTAGAAGGGTTCCCACATTCTGAACCCACGCTCCTTTGTCTGAAGCTCTCCCTGACCAGGGATAAGAGCTGTGAAGTCTCATCTTCACTCACCTTTCATCTGGCTTCACCTTGACTCTCAATGTCAAGGTTAAGAGCCAACCTCACCTTGATACAGAGGCTTGTCTGTCGAGGTTGATATGACCCCTCGACTAAAGCCTAGCCTTGATGTTTGAGCCCCTTGTTGGTGTGTTTATTTCATGCTGTATATGTTTGTGTGGTGTGATTGTATCCCCTAGGTTTGCTAGACTCCGCGTAGTCTCGTTTGCATGTCAAATAAGGTAGCACGGTTCCTTCGTATAGGACTTCCTTCCTTGCTTGAGCTTTCCTAAAACACAAACAAACATTATCCCCTCTTAAGGATACGTCAACTCCTTCTACTACAGGTGAGTAAGTCTCCAAAGGCCGAGCATCCGGTAGATTGCGTAGTGACGTTATCCACTTAAAAAACACAAACCAACAGGAATAGTTTAGCCGAACTACGGCAACTCTGATTCTCATGTCCAGATGAGATACGTAGGCACGAGATGCGATGTCTTGTCGAGTTTGACTAACAACTAACACTAATTCTTTTCTCTCGCCCTCGTTGCGATTGAGACCTTCCCCTCCTCTTGCCCTGGTTGCAACCGAGACCCTTCTTCTTGTTGTGTGCTTGGAAGCTGATGTAAGTCCATCGAGTGGCGTTCGGGTTCCAGTGTGGGTTTGATTGGTTCGGATGCTGATGTAAGTCCAGTGATTGGCATTCAGGCTCCACGTTTGCCTTTTTGTGTGTGTTTTGGTTCGGATGCTGATGTAAGTCCAGTGATTGGCATTCAGGCTCCACGTTTGCCTTTGCCTGCGTTTGTTTGTGTGCGTGTTAGCCGAGCTACGGATGCTCTGATTCTTCTTCGTCCCAGAAGATACGTATGCATAGGATGCGATGTCTTAGCGAGCATGTGTCGTTTCCCCAATCCGAACTACTTTGACTCTGATGTCTATGCCTGATAGACTAAGTAGGCCCAGGATGTGATATCCTGCCGAGTCAACCTTGTCTGTTTTCTTGTGTCTCTTTCAGCCAGTGTGTGTGTGTGTTTGAGCAGTGTTTTAGCAACCATTTCCCTTCCTTTTGTGCGTGGATCCCGTCGAGTACGACGGATGCGTAGGGGTGCTAACACCTTCCCTTCGCATAACCGACTCCCGATCCCATTCTCTTTGGTCGCGAGACCATGTTCTTTCCAGGTTTACTCTGAGCGTTTCCTTTCCCTCTTTTGGGATAAATAACGCACGGTGGCGGCTCTGTTGTTCTTGTTTTCCCGCCGGTTTTTCGCGTAATGCGATAATATTGAATCAGAATGACTAAACATAAATAGAAGCATACAAGGCAAAAACATAACATGGTTGCCACAACTTATGCCAAATAACATAACATAAACATGAAAGATGAAGGAGATAATGTAATCAAGAACTCTTGAGTTGCTACAAAAGCGACACGATTATGTGACATATGCTTTTGGTGCTTCCGAAATGCTGCACACGCATGTAATCTAGCAAGACGATATATAGATTTACCACCACTCAAAGAAAAAACAGAGATGTTATCACAACAATGGCACACAACAAGAACTTTGCTAACATTATAATGTGTTCAGCCATATTTCATACTGAAATAGATAACAAGCCAATGCATCAAGAGCATATTTCAAGCATGAAGAAAGAATAACACAAAGTCACTATGAGCATATAAGTTGACATACATCAATGGAAATTTTTGGAAGTGAACATTCATGTACTATTTCAAACATCAAGTATATCAATCATTTTGAGCATAAACAACATGCAAAAATAAAAGCTTACTTACAAAAGGGAAAAAGAAAATGGAATAATATTACCTCGGTAATGAATTGATGAAGGATGCACTCTTATGTAATTGAACTTCCGAGAAAAGTTAGAGAAAAAGTATATAAAGTTCATGCAACATATCATATTTAGGAAATATTTGAGATATTAAGTAATCCCCAATTCCCCTTTAGTGTTGAAAAATGGTTAGGTCGCAAAAGGTTTTGTAAAGATATCCGCAAATTAATTTTTGCTATCAACATGCTCAAATACAACGTCTCTTTTTACCCAGAAATTGAAACATACAACCCAAAATTTAATTTTTATCCAAAAATTTAATTTCCTTTTACCCAAAAATTGAAACATACAAACCAAGAATTTCTGGAAGATTGTCAAATGTCTCAGATTCCAATTTCTTCATGAACAATGTTCATCATTTATCATTGTTACTCTCTTCAAGAACAAAACGATGTTAATGAATTGATGGCTTTAATATCAACACTTGATATTAGGGGAAGATCATTGTTTTTAATTAGGGTGAAATTGCTTGTTGTTGATGTAGTTGTTGGAGAATTTGTCTAAGGTTGTTGAACATGGAACCCCAGATCAGCAATCAGATGCATCAATATATTTTGTTGTTTTTATTATTTTTTCATCGTAGGGTAATTATCACTCTCGTGAGCTTGGACATGTGAGGCGATGTAGGTTTTGAAAGATGGAGAAAGGTACTTTCAAATTATCAAAAACTACATCTTTTTCCATCGATGTCCATGAGCCATCAATTATGAATGTTGAAGGACTGTACACTCCTCTTAGTGTGTGTTTGGGAAGAAGCCATTTCCTTGATGTCACCCATGTTAGTGCGGGAGCTAAATTTTTTAGCTTCTTAAATTTACAGTAATATTTGTTAATATATATTTGATTCGTTAGACAAATAAACAAACATGATGTAGCCTAGTGGTACACAAACTTTCTTTATGACCATGGTGACCAAGGTTCAATTCCTTATGAAGGGAAAATTTTGGGTTTTTTTTTTTAATTTAGGTGACTATGGTGATGAATAAGATGACTAATTGCCAACACGTATACATAAATAAACTCCGTTTGAGCAAAATAGACA
Organism: Lathyrus oleraceus; assembly: GCF_024323335.1. Lineage (NCBI taxonomy): Eukaryota > Viridiplantae > Streptophyta > Magnoliopsida > Fabales > Fabaceae > Lathyrus > Lathyrus oleraceus. The sequence goes on along the minus strand of NC_066585.1, from coordinate 248,734,620 downwards.
TAAAGGACTATTGTGGCACTATTTGAACAATTAAAGGATCAACTTGGAATTTTTTAAAATTAAGGGATCAAAATGGACCCCAAGGTAAAGTTAAAGCACCAAAAAGGGTATTTTTGCCTAAAATTACATGATTTTTACTATATCACCAAACTAATTGTATCATTAAACTTCCTGATCTTTTTTTTAAGGTGTGGAAAACACAAGAAAGGGGGGTTTGAATTGGGTTTTACAAGCAAAATATTAATAAGAACACCACTCAAAATTTAATAATGAAGAGATAAAAAACACAAGTATTTTTATCCTGGTCGCTTGAAACTCAAAGCTAATCCAGTCCACCCGTCAAGGTGATTTGCCTTATACACAAGAACTTAATCCACTATAATCAACAGATTACAACAAACACAAACAATAACCTTCTTTGTCTTCTCAATAATCCAACTAAATCTTAGTCTCTTTAAGGACTTATAAAGAACAACCTTCTTTGTCTTCTCAAGGATAACCTCCTTAAGTAATCAAAGAAATAGTTTGAAGAACATTTTGTGTTACAAGATGCTTCTATACAAGCATATTTTACACAAATGAATAACAAACACTTAAAGAAAAACTGTATACAAAAGAATGATAGATTTTCACAAAGAAAATAACTTGTCAAAATATTTGTGTGACCGATGTTTTTCTTCAAGTCTCCAATGCATGCTTATATGGCATAAGCATACGATCGTTGGAGGGTAAAATGGGGAAAGCTCATTTGAGCGGCTATCCACTATTGGATGGGAAAGGAATAATATTTTGTACTATCCCTTCGCCCATAAAATTAGTGACAGGTCTGATGTATAATATTGTCCTTGCATACAAAATCAGGTAGTGGAAAGGATGAAAGTTGATGAAAAATGAAATGAAGAAACATAGACCTGGATTCAGAAACTTCCGAATCTTTGGTCAGAACCCTGACATCGTCAGTAGTCTGGCTTGAGATCTTTAGTATCTTCAGAATCCTCAGTCACAACCTTCATAACTTCAAGTGTATGTCTTGAGATATTCATAATCTTCATCTAAATAACACAACTTAAGAAGTTTGCCATTTTTCATAAGTTAGGTGATCAGAGGCACATCTAGAAGCATGAACTAAGAGAATATTACAGCAGCAACATAGTGTCTCCTCAGAAACTTCTGATGAGTGAAATAACAGAAGCAGAAAGAACATTGCAAAAACAATATTGACGTCTTTCAGAACTTCTAATATCATACTCATAAGTAGAACTAGAACACATAGTTCAGAAACTGATGACGTTGCTCATCATATATTCAGAATCAGAACTGGTTGTTAAAGCTACACAACAACAAACCATTAGGGTACCAAAATTATTCTCACACAAATACACTATTGTTATCATCAAAACTCAAGGTATAGATGCAGAACCAAAGCTTGTTCTAACAATTCCCCCTTTTTGATGATGACAACACATATATTTTGGCGAACAATTTCGTAGAGGGTAATCACAGAAGAATACATCTTACAGAAGCACAAAGTTTCCCCTGAGATGTATAATCCTATAAAGATAAAATTAGAATGAAAGAACAATTTCTTGATTAACCTTTTTGAAATACCAGAGTGAATTTTATGTCAGAATCTGGTTTATCTTCAGAAGTTGATTGATGTTGTCTAGAACACTGGTTTGATAACATCATTATTCTGATAGGCTTCACTTCAGAATCTTTGTTGAGTTTTTTGTGACGAACCTTTAGAGTTGGTTACCTTTTTTAAAAGAGCAGGTTTTATTATTGGAACCTTGACTTTCCAAGTCTGATTTCTATAGAGGAGAATCTCTCTTAACTGGATTTTAGAACCATGATTTTCAGAAAGACATATTCTGATTCTTGAGAAATAACGCTACAAGACACTTAACAACCTATTTTTCGAAGTAGTTGTTATCAGAAAACATTAATCAATGTTTGAGTTTTTAATTAAGGAAATTAGATATCAAAATAAACACTAATTCTTCCCTTTTAGAAATTTATGTTTTCTCCCCCTTTGTCATCAATCAAAAAGACATAAGACAAATAAATAAATAAAGAGAAACAAAACAATTTTCATTGAAAATTGCCAAAAGGCATTGCAAGGTACAATTGATAAGAAACAAAAAGAAATTTTCAAGAAACTAGAAAAGAAAACTAAGGTTTCTAAGGAGGCGGAGGAGGCGGAGGAAGTCTTGAGAGAATCAACTAAAACATGAGATCCTGTTTGTCCAAACGCTCATTGAACCTTGCATTGTCAGCCTTGATTTCCTCGATTGTTTTCAGAAGAGGCAAAAGCTTCAAAGACGATAATCTGAGTATCAGCTTCTTCTATAGCATAATCTTGAGGTTCAAAAGCAGCATCAGCTTCTGGAGCAGACTCAATGTGCTGTTAGAGCAACTTCTTCTTCCATATCCTTAGGAGTAGCTTCCTTGATTTCTGGAGCAGGAAGGCAGAGTTGGGAGTTTCTTAACTTCTAGATTTCCATTAAGGGAACGAACCTAGAACAAAAATTTATTTCATCAAGAGTATACCCAAGATCCTTCAGTTTAGAAATCTTTGAGTTCATCTAGCTTATGTAAGCTTGCCAAGATGAATCACTCGTAGTCGGAATTGCTAAAGAACGACTGAGAGTCAATGCTTCATGCAGATGACTTTTAGATTCCGACTCAATTTTCGTCAAAACCTTACCCAAGTTAGGGGAGGATTTTGGTGGTTATTTATGGTATTTAATAGTTAGGTTTATTATAGACTCATCAAAGTCAGGACCATATACAAAAGGAATTGATGGGAAAATAATGAGAGGTGATTCATGATCAGGTGAAGTGGGTTCAAGTTCAAAATCGAACATACCTTCAGGAGTTCCATCATAAACGTGTCCGCCAGAAACTCTTGAGGGAGATTTTCTAGGAGTTATTATATTTGGATTTGTTGGTTTGGAAGTAGAAATACATGGTGGTAAGATGGGTGAATTTTGTAACCGTGGAGGAGATGATGGTGGTGGTATTTGTTGTTGTTCTAACAAAGGTTTAGAAACTACAACAGTTTATGTGATAGGATAAAGGTTGATTGAGGTGGTGGAAGTGGGATAGGTTCAGAAACACACGGTTGAGATGAAAGAAGAGGTTGGATTGGTAAGATACTTTCAGACAAAATTGAATTAGAATTTAATTGAGTGTTATCAGAAGGAATCTTACCAAATGCCACATCATAAGATCTTGAAGAAGACTGGACGACTCCATAAGTATCCTTCATAATCTTTGCTTTCTGGCGCTCACTTGGAGGCACCTCATCTTCATCCAGACAGACAACAATTTTCTTCTTCTTTTGTGCCCTAGAAGACCATTCACTTCTGAATTCTTTCTTTCTCTTCCCATGAACATCATGGCAAGTCTCAGGAAGTTTGAATGGATCCACCAATGGGTCAAGTCAATCCTTCAGACAACTTTCCAAAAATGCTATCAAACCTGTGGAGGATCAATCTTGGTGAAGATTGGGTAGTCACCAATAGGATTCCTTGTACCACAAATATCCTCCTTAGAAATAATGAAATCAGGTATTTGAATTCTGGAGGCGAGACCCATACTCTTCAGATTCTTTCCCCATAATACCTTTCCAGCATCCTTCACCAGTTCTTCTATCAATCCACTGACCAGAAGGTCATCTACTAAACCACTCTCCACAAGAATGTTAGAAATTAGTCTGTCGTTGGGAAGGAATTTGCTATGTCTTCTTAGAAGAACCATCGGTTCTGGATTCTCGGATAGAATCCCTCGTGAACTTGAACAAAATGGAAGGAAGTCCCAACTTCACACCCTTATCCAGACAAAACAACATGAGTTTCTGACGAGTGTTGATGTAGTCAGAACTATTTGTGCTAGGCATGTGGTGACTACAGCCTAAAATAATCTTGAACCAAACTCTTAGGTTCCTAGTCAAGTCCTTAGCACTAGGACCTTTGTCATCTTCAAAGTTTGTTTCCTCCTTGAAGATAACTGGAGAAATGATAACTTCTCTCTTAGCGGTGATCTTAGCATTGTGTATCCATTTCCCTTTACCATAATGAGAGATAAGATCAGCTATGGACTTCTCATTAATAATTATTTTCCTATTCATGACATGGAAAGTAATAGTTTCCTTTTCAGCAGTTGCATGTACCTAAAACTACTTCACGAGAGCTGGATAAATTGGGCATGTGAGTCTCTCGAAGAATGTTTTCCAACCTTGAAGTTCCACGGTTTCAGTGAAATAAAAATCGTTTTCCTTCAAATTTTTGAAATCAACGATGGTTTCACATAACACCCTTAACTCGTTGGCAGGAGTATGAAAGGTTAATTCTGGAATACCTTCCAAAATGGTGTTGCATTCAGTTGCATTTGAAGAGCTTGAAGATTGTTGTTGTTGTTCATCCATTTGAAGAAGATGAAGATGAAAAACAGTTGCAGAGAGAAAGAGAGGTTGTTTTAGGTTTGAAAACTGAAAGTGTGGGAGAAATGGGCACGTAATGCGAAAATGTGAGTGAAATGGGTTTATATAGAAAATTTTGCAATGGTGAAAAAAATGGAATACACAGTCATGGGGGAAGTGTAAGAGTTTAACCCTAATTCTAAGAATCGTTAAACCTAATGTCTCACACTTTTATCACGCATGCTCAAAAAGTGGGACAATTGTCGCCACTAAGAACCACATGAAATCAAATGACTAGACAACCATTTAATGCAGCAACTGTTCAAAATAAGGAAGACAAATTGATAAGATTTCTTCTTATCAGAACCTTTCTGATTCATGAAAACTTCCTCACTTCAGAAAGCTCATGTTTTAGAGTCAGAAATAATAACAATCTCAGAATCTAATCTAGAGTTTTGAAGACTTAAACATTCTAAATACATATTTTCATTCTGGACATAATTTCATAAGTAAGTTTTTCATAATAAACACGAATCTATCTTCAGCAAGGGGCTTTATAAAGATATCGGTCCATTGATGGTCTGTATCAAAAAAATTTAAATGGAAAACTCCCTCTGAACATAGTCACTTAAAAAGTGATGTTTTATTTCAATATGCTTAGCCCTAGAATGCAAGATAGGATTCTTAGATAAACAAATAGCATAAGTATTATCACAGAGAATAAGAATGTTACTCTCAGATATTTGATAATCTTCTAGTTGACTCTTCATCCAGAGTATCTGAGTGCTGCATCCAGAAGCCGCAATGTATTCTGCTTCAGCTGTTAAAAGCGTGATTGTTGATTGTCTCTTGCTGGACCATGAGATTAAGTTATCTCCCAGAAATTGGAAACTTCCAGAATTACTTTTTCTTTCAATTTTGTCTCTAGCATAGTCAGCGTCACAATAGCCTACTAATTTATACTCACTTGATTTTCTATAAAATAAACCAAGGTTAGTAGTACCTTTCAGATACCTAAAGATTCTCTTAACAACGGTTAAATGAGTTTCCCTAGGATCTAATCGGAAGCGAGCACATATACATACACTAAAAAAGGTATCAGGTCTAGAAGCGGTTAGATATAAAAGAGACCCTATCATACCTCTGAATAATTTATGATTTACCTTACTACTTACCTCTTCTTTCTCAAGAATACATGTAGGATGCATTGGAGTATTTGCTTGCTTACATTCTAACAAGTTGAACTTTTTCAGAAGTTCCTTTGTGTATTTTCTCTGATGAATATAAGTTCCTTATGACCGTTGATCAATCTGGATTCCCAAAAAGAACTTAAGTTCTCCCATCAGACTCATTTCAAATTCTGTCTGCATTGATTTAGCAAAATCCTTGCACAACGACGCATTAGCATAACCAAAAATAATATCATCAACATAAATTTGCACAATTAGAATGTCATTCTTGAAGGTTTTGCGAAAGAGCGTTGTGTCCATTTTCCCTCTGGTAAAATCATTTTCCAACATAAAGTTGCTTAGAGTTTCATACCAAGCTCTAGGAGCTTGCTTCAGACCATATAAATATTTTTTCTATTTAAAAACAAAATCAGGATTTTGAGAACTTTCAAAACAAAGAGGTTGATCCACATATACTTCTTCATAAATATATCCATTCAGGAATGCACTCTTAACATCCATCTGATAAAGGATGATGTTATGAATGAATGCAAAGAAATTAAAAGACGAATAAACTTTAACCCGACAACTGGAGCAAAGGTTTATGTAGAGTTTATACCTTCTTGCTGATTATAACCTTATGCTACCAGTCGAGCTTTGTTTCTGACAACTTCGCCTTTCTCATTCAGCTTGTTTCTGAAGACCCGTTTGGTTCCAATGGCATGGAAACACTTTGGTTTCTGAACAAGATCCGAAACATCTTTTCTGGTGAATTGATTCAGTTCTTCTTCCATAGCCAGAATCCATTCATTATCCAAAAGAGCATTATCAATTGATGTGGGTTCTATCAGAGACACCAAACCTAGAAGAGTCTCTTAAGAAGGTTTGAATGAAGATCTAGTTCTGACTGAAGCATTCTTGTCTCCCAGAATCAATTCTTCAGAATGAGAAGTTCTTGATATACTCTTCTTCTAATGAGTTGGATCAACAATTGCTTCTGGTTGAGTCGTTTCTTCAGATTCTTTGGCTTTCCCTTCTGAGTTTTTATCTCCAAACACAATATCTTTGGATTCTGAAAGATTGATCTTCAGATCTGTAAATTTCTCAACTAGCTTTGACTTTTCAGTGTCAAGCTTATCATTGAATCTAACATGAATTGACTCTTCAATAATTTGTGTTTATGTGTTAAAAATCTTGTAGCCTTTAGAGCATTCAAAATATCCTAACAGTAAACACTTTTCTGCTTTATAATCAAACTTGCCCATATTCTCTTTAGTGTTCAACATAAAACATTCACATCCAAAAGGGTGAAAATAAGAAATGTTGGGTTTTCTGTTCTTCCATAATTCACAAGGATTCTTACCCAGAATAGGTCGGATAGAAATCATGTTCTGAATGTAGCATGATGTGTTAACTGCTTCTGCCTAGAAATGCTTAGCCATATCAGTTTCTTGGATCATAATGCGAGCCATTTCTTACAAAGTCCTATTCTTCCTTTCTACAAATCAATTTTGCTGTGGAGTTCTAGGACATGAGAAATCATGGGAAATACCATTTTGAATAAAAAAGATTTTCAAAATGTTTATTTTTAAATTCTCCACCATGATCACTTCTAACTTTGACTATTTTGCAATTCATTTCTGTTTGCACTAGTGAGCAGAAGGTGGAAAACACAGAATGTAATTCATCCTTGTGTCTCAAGAACTTTACCCATGTCCAACGATTGTAGTCATCAACAATGACCAATTCATACTTATTTCCATTGATAGAAGCAATTTTCACTGGTCCAAAAAAATAAATGTGCAGAAGTTCTAACGGTGTAGAGGTAGAAACAACAATTTTTGCTTTGAAAGAAGTTTTAGAAAACTTGTCTTTCTGACATGCTTCACAAAGAGCATCTAAAGAGAACTCCGTGTTGGGTAGACCTCTGACAAATTCAAGCTTATTTAGCTGAGAAATGCTTCTCATGCTAACATGGATTAAACGTCAATGCCATACACATTGCTCCTTATTAACATATAGTAGATATTTTACGTTTTGATCTTCAAGATTAGAAAGTCTAATTTTATAAGTGTTATTATTATTCTTTCCATTAAAAAGGATTGTACCATATTTCTGACATACATCCTTACAGGACTTTTGATTAAAGATGATATCATAACCATTGTCACTAAGTTGGCTAATAGACAAAAGGTTATGCATCATACCATCATCTTAAAGAACATTAGTAGTAGAAGGAAGTTTATCATTACCAATGGTTCCAGGGCCAATGATCTTATCCTTTTGGTTTCCTCCTAAACCAACGAAGCCTCTAGGCTTGAGTTCCAAATCTAGGAACATAGACCTTATGCCCGTCATGTGTCAAGAGCATCCACTGTCCAGGTACCATGGCTGGTATTTCAGCTAAGTTGTTAAGGATGTCTCTTCATAATCGAAGTCAGATTCTAATTCTGATAATACCCTGTCTTCTGGTTCTTCAGAGCTTGTGGAATCCTCTGTAGTTGCCATCAGTGCAACAATGGATTTTTCTTCGTCAAAATCTTCTTCTTCATATTCGGAGTCATCCCAGGTAGCCATCATCCCCTTCTTGACTTTAGAGAAGTTCTTATTAGGCCTTATGTCCTTCTTCAGCTTATGACAATCATTTTTGTAGTGGCCTAGCTCCTTGCACTCGAAGCAGATAACTTCTTTTCTGGAACCTTGCTTCTTTTGTCCAGACGAAGAATCGAAGCGACCAAAAGTCCTTCTGACTCCTATGGACTTCCCTTGACCACTTTGCATGTGTTTCTAGAGTCTGTTGACTCTCTTTAGGATTAGAGACAACGCATCATCGTCATTTGAGTCTTCATCAGATCCTTCTGATTCTTCCTTAGCTTGATAAGCTCTTGTCTTCTCAGGTTTGGATTTTAGAGCAACAGATTTACCTCTCTTCTGAGGTTCATCTTCTTCTAGCTCAATCTCATGAATTCTTAAAGAACTAACAAGTTCTTCAAGACTAATGCTTTTGAGATCCTTTTCCAGCTTCAAGGCAGTTACCATAGGTCTCCATTTTTTGGGAAGACTTCTGATAATTTTCTTGACTTGATCAGCTATAGAATACCCCTTGTCCATAACTTTAAGTCATACGACAAGCATCTGAAACCTTGAGAACATAGTCTCAACTTTTTCATCATCTTCCATTTTGAATGCCTCATATTTCTGGATTATGGCCAAAGCCTTTGTCTCCTTAACTTGAGTATTTCCCTCATAAGTCATCCTCAGAGAGTCAAAATGGATTTGGTATAATCTTTGTTTGTTATCTTCTCATACTCCATATAAGAAATAGCATTAAGCAATATGGTTCTGGCCTTATGATAATTTTTGAAGTCTTTCTTCTGTTGATCAGACATAGCACTTCTTGCTAAAGTATTTCCTTCAGCATTTACTGGGTAAACGTATCCATCGACTACAATATCCTAGAGATCAACATCGTAACAAAGAAAGACACTTTCGATTCTATCTTTCCAGTATTCAAATTTCTCACCATAAAAAATAGGTGGTTTTACACTGTAATGATCTCGATCATTATTATTAACAAAGTTAGCAGTAGCCATTGTTTCTCACACAAACTGGATCGGTAATGAACATTGTGAGGTGTCGATAAACGTTTTTTTATCACAATCAGAACCAGAGTCTAATACCAATTGAAGGTGTGAAAACATAAGAAAGGAGGGGTTTGAATTGGGTTTTACAAGAAAAAGCTTTTTCCAAAACAAGAACACCATTAACAAGTTAATAATGAAGAGATAAAAACACAAGTATTTTTATCCTGGTTTGCTTGAAACTCAAAGCTAATCCGATCCACCCGCCAAGGTGATTTGCCTTATACACAAGTACTTAATCCACTATAATCAACAGATTACAACAAACACAAAGAATAACCTTCTTTGTCTTCTCAAGGATCCAACTAAACCTTAGTCTCCTTAAGGACTCACAAAGAATAACCTTTTTTGTCTTCTCAAGGACAACCTTCTTAAGGAATCAAACAAATAGTTTGAAGAATATTTTGTGTGTTACAAGATACTTCTACACAAGCATATTTTACACAAATGAATAACAAACTCTTAAAGAAAAACTATATACAAAAGAATTATAGCTTTGCACAAAGAAAATAACTTGTCAAAATATTTGTGTGACCGATGTTTTTCTTCAAGTCTCCAATGCATGCTTATATATCATAAGCATACGATCGTTGGAGGGAAAATGGGGAAAGCTCGTTTGAGCGTCTGTCCACTGTTGGATGGGAAAGGTAAAATACTGCGTATTGTCCTTTCGCCCATGAAATTAGTGGCAGATGTGATGTATAGTACTGTCCTTGCTCACAAAATCAGGTAGTGGAAAGGATGTTCGTTTTGTACCATGTACTATTTGATCATGTTCCCATTTTGATCTTATCTTAGAATTCTTTGGCTTCTGATGAAAGTTGATGAACCATGAAATGAAGAAACATACATTTGGATTCATAAACTTCAGAATCTTTGGTTAGAACCTTGACAACGTCAGTAGTCTGACTTGAGATCTTGAGTATCTTCAGAATCTTCAGAGTCTTCAGAATCCTTAGTCAGAACCTTAATAACTTCAAGCGTCTGGCTTGAGATCTTCAGAATTTTTAGCTACATAACACAACTTCAGAAGCTTGCCACTCTTCAGAAGTTAGGTGATCAGAGACACATCTAGGAGCAGGAACTGAGAGAACATTGTAACAGTAACATAGTGTCTCTGTCATACGGTGAACTGACTTGGGGTGTTTTGCTTTTTATCGCAATGTCGCGGATAGCAAGAGTCGCCACCGACTTTTCTTTTATCCAATAAGGAAAGGTGGAAAAGAACAGGAAAGACCTCAAAAGATTTTGGGTTCGGGAGGTACATTATACAAAGGGAAGGTGTTAGCACCCTTTGTATCCATGGTTATCCATGGGCTCTTAATTGCTGGATCACTTATATTTTTGTCTGAAAAGTGTTGGTGAATCGTTTAAAAATGTTTCGAAAAGAGAGTTTAACTTTGTAATGATTCTCGTATGAATGTATACAAAGTATTTATCTCGTTTGATTTTGGAAAACAGTTTAGAAAAATATAACTTGGTAATGATTCTAGTATGAATGTATACCAAGTGGTGATTTTCTAGGATTTGTAAAGTGTAAAGTGTGAGGGGTGGAAAATGTTTTAGGTCATGATCCAGTAATTGAGAGTTATACCTTCCTGAGGTCGTTATGGGCATTTCCTATCCTTATGAGGGTAAAACTGTCCTTACTATTGAGAAGTAAGTAATCTTACCCTTTGGATGTTTAAGGGTCACCGTAGGGTCATCGATAGGTCATTGAAGGCAACAGTTGTGAGGATACCTTAGCATTCGAAGGGACGATCATCATTTAACCGTAGGCTACACCGAAGGGTCATCGAGGGACAAAATCGTATTTCCGAAGGCAACATCCGAGGGATTATGATTTATTTTATGATGATTTAATCGAAGGGCCATTGCTAAGTGTATCCCCACATTCGCGGGACATGACCGTTATACCGTAATACCGTAAGGCAGCAAAGGGAGGTCCAAGATCACTTATTTAAAGGTCATATTTTAAAGTCAATTAAGTAATTAAGTCCATACTAAAATCAATACATTAAAATTAATACATTAAAATTAATATATTAAAATTAACACATTAAAATTGATTAAGCAATTTAGGGTGAGTCTCCCCAAGGGTATCCCACAAATAAAGTGGAAGACCTAAACGGCGATCTTTTTTCTGGGACATATGAACCTTTGCAAAATTCAACAAACGGGTTAGCATACCAAATCCGGGTGCAATCGAGGATTACACCGTAAAAGAAAAACAGCAGCAAGAAAATAGTGTATAATTAATATAGAATCGACCAGATACGCATAAGACATAACAAACAAAATATTGGCGGCTGCCCTTGTTCGCCTCTGCTTCGCCTAGCAAAGGTCTAGCGAACACTCGCTGCGTGCTCGCTTAGCGATGTGCTAGCGAGCGGCTGCGGGTTTTGAATTTCAGAACAGTATGACTTCAACCTGCGGCATGGCTTATGGCATCCAACACATAATTATATGGTTCAGCATTCACAATATCCAGGCACACTTAAATTCACATGCAAAACCTCAAATATGTTTATGAATTCAATTATATTATCACATGCAAGTTAAGAACATAAAGCGGCATCACATGCAAATTAAGAAAATAACACGATAATAGTAATGCAAACCTGTTTGCAATCGAATTGCAACCTTGAATTGGCGAGCCGGATTGAGTTGGGCGGCGGTAGCTTCGGGGCGGGGAAGCGGCCTTCAGGGTTTCTTCACTCGGAACTCTCTAAAGTAGCCTCCAGGGTTTCCGTGCCAGGGTTTCCGTCCGTCTTCCTCTGTTTTTCCTCCCTTTTTCATTACTGAAGTGCTGGTATTTATAATGCCCTTTTTCATGACCTAATGGGCTCAGAACGAAGCCCGAAATTTTTTGTTGTCTGTCAGCCTCGCTAGGCGAGCTGGTAGCGAACGTTTGCTTCGCTAGGCGAGCGTGTAGCGAACGTTCGCTAGGCGAGCGTGTAGCGAACAGGCCAGTTTGGGCCATTTTCTGGATTGGGCCATTCGTGAGCTGGGCCTTTGTCCCTTTAAGATCAGTGCCATAAAATGAGTCGGAATGCCCCTGAAAAATGTCTTGAACTATTGATGGGCAAATTTTGGGGTATGACAGCTGCCCCTGTTCAATATTCTTGAACCGAGAGAGTCAGAATGGTATGTGCCGTTCGTGGTCGGAGGTGAAAGATTATTGAACACTAGAATGCCCCAACAATTTGCGCTTGTCCATCAGTCTTGACGGAGATGGGCTTAAAGATGCCATCCAGGAAGTTTGATGAGGAGATTTCCAGATTGTGTCGTACGTTAGACGATATCTGGAGACATGGGTGTCACACCGGGTCGTACATCAGACCGTATAGTGAGTCATCCATTATGCTGTCGACTTTGCCGGGGAGTCGGAGTATGCTATATACTGCTGGGGATAAGGGATCATAATGGATCATACACTGGACCGTATCTGAATACCAGAGTGAGCTGTTCGTTAGGCAGATGACTTTGCCGAGGATGAAAGATCAGAATGGATCGTACGCTAGATCGTCTCTGAGTTGAAGATCCAAATGGGTCTTATGATAGACTGTATTGGAGTTGCAGGATGAGCCGTCCATTAGGCTGAATCTGATGATAAAAGGGGGTAGTCGTACACTAGACTACACTTCAGAAATGTACCGTACACTAGGTAGCATCTGAGGAGACGAAGGTCAAATTGGGTCGTACATTAGACCGTACCTGAGCAGAATGAGCCGTCCATTAGGCTGAATCTGATGATAAAAGGGGGTAGTCGTACACTAGACTACACTTCAGAAATGTACCGTACACTAGGTAGCATCTGAGAAGATGAAGGTTTAATTGGGTCGTACATTAGACCGTATCTGAGCAGAATGAGCCGTCCATTAGGCTGAATCTGATGATAAAAGGGGGTAGTCGTACACTAGACTACACTTCAGAAATGTACCGTACACTAGGTAGCATCTGAGAAGATGAAGGTTTAACTTGGTCGTACATTAAACCATATCTGAGCAGAATGAGCCGTCCATTAGGCTGAATCTGCTGAAAAGGGAGTAGTCGTACACTAGACTACCATTCAGAAATGTACCTGTCCGAAGGTAGCATCTGAGAAGATGAAGGTTTAACTTGGTCGTACATTAAACCATATCTGAGCAGAATGAGCCGTCCATTAGGCTGAATCTGCTGAAAAGGGAGTAGTCGTACACTAGACTACCATTCAGAAATGTACCTGTCCGAAGGTAGCATCTGAGAAGATGAAGGTTTAACTTGGTCGTACATTAAACCATATCTGAGCAGAATGAGCCGTCCATTAGGCTGAATCTGCTGAAAAGGGAGTAGTCGTATACTAGACTACCATTCAGAAATGTACCTGTCCGAAGGTAGCATCTGAGTAAGGGAGTAGCCGTATACTAGACTACCATTCAGAAATGTACCTGTCCGAAGGTAGCATCTGAGTAAGGGAGTAGCCGTATACTAGACTACCATTCAGAAATGTACCTGTCCGAAGGTAGCATCTGAGTAAGGGAGTAGCCGTATACTAGACTACCATTCAGAAATGTACCTGTCCGAAGGTAGCATCTGAGTAAGGGAGTAGCCGTATACTAGACTACCATTCAGAAATGTACCTGTCCGAAGGTAGCATCTGAGTAAGGGAGTAGCCGTATACTAGACTACCATTCAGAAATGTACCTGTCCGAAGGTAGCATCTGAGTAAGGGAGTAGCCGTATACTAGACTACCATTCAGAAATGTACCTGTCCGAAGGTAGCATCTGAGTAAGGGAGTAGTCGTATACTAGACTACCATTCAGAAATGTACCTGTCCGAAGGTAGCATCTGAGTAAGGGAGTAGCCGTATACTAGACTACCATTCAGAAATGTACCTGTCCGAAGGTAGCATCTGAGTAAGGGAGTAGTCGTATACTAGACTACCATTCAGAAATGTACCTGTCCGAAGGTAGCATCTGAGTAAGGGGGTAGCCGTATACTAGACTACCATTCAGAAATGTACCTGTCCGAAGGTAGCATCTGAGTAAGGGAGTAGCCGTATACTAGACTACCATTCAGAAATGTACCTGTCCGAAGGTAGCATCTGAGTAAGGGAGTAGCCGTATACTAGACTACCATTCAGAAATGTACCTGTCCGAAGGTAGCATCTGAGGAGATAAAGGTCTAACTTGGTCGTACATTAAACCTTACTTGAGTTGTTGAAGATCAGAGTGGATCGTATGCTAGATCGTATCTGAGTTGTTGAAGATCAGAGTGGATCGTATGCTAGATCGTATCTGAGTTGTTGAAGATCAGAATGGATCATACGTTAGATCGTATCTGAGTTGTTGAAGGTCAGAATGGATCGTATGCTAGATCGTATCTGAGTTGTTGAAGATCAGAATGGATCATACGTTAGATCGTATCTGAGTTGTTGAAGGTCAGAATGGATCATACGTTAGATCGTATCTGAGTTGAAGGGGTCATATGTTGAGCTGAATCAGGATGAACCGTACGCTAGGCTATATCTGATAGTATTTGTATATGTTGTATTTGCGCTAAATGTCTGGGATGGGCTTATAGATGCCATCGTTGGGAGGATGTCAGAATGAATGTTGACATGGAGTATATCTGAAAGGTGTAGTTGAATCCTGAATGTAATTGATACAGATGTCCGTCTGAATGGACCTTTGTGTTGATTGTATCAAGAGGATAGTTAACCTGAAAAATAAAGTTAGCTTCATGCCATGTCATGATGCATGAGATGCAAATGTTGTATGCATGCGTGTGCTGTGAAATGATGTGATGAGTGAATTATGCGTCTGGAATAAATGCGAGCATTGTGTGCATGTATATGTTATGAAATGATGTAATGTATATGATGCGGAATGAAAATTGTATGTAGGTATGTGATGTGAAATGATGTAATGAATGCACTATGCGTCTGAAACGTTCTTCCAGGGGACTCTACTGGGGAATAAATCTCAGTCTTCTGGTCGGAGATATTTGTATCGATGACCCTTTCTTAGCTGGGGGATACTTGATTTCTGTCTGACGATGGAACCACTCAACAGAGCCTGGCTGGGGATGGAAGAGATGACCTGTCTATCTGGTGGTGCCGACCTCTTCTGGGGAATAATTGGCGTTGCCGGGGAATCGAATTAGCAACGGATTCATTGGGAAGCATGGTTAGACCTTCTCCTCGATCCTGAAGTCGTGTAGTAATTGCTATTACCGTTCTAGGCATGCATTTTTGGTAAACATTGATCGTATTCAAATGCATAAATCAATTCAAGTTAAATCAATGGACGTTTACGCAAACAAAACAGAGAAAGTAAGACAAAAGCATCTTTTTGGAAATGAAATTGTATTGATTTTGAAAGAGGGCCTATAAATAGGCAATTTGAGTACAAGGAGACAGAAATCCTAGTAAGAGGAAATTGTCAGGCAAACAAAGAGAAAGCTATGCAGAAAAAAGTCCTATTGATTTTAATTCCACTACTGTCATTATGTCTTCAAGCATCTCATCACCTATTGTCGGATAGAAGTGATTGCCTTGTTCAGACCCTTGAACTTGGTTGAAGCTGACAGAGAACGGGACATAGTCATACGCTTTAATCCCTAATTTTTGCCTGGACTACCTTTTCAGGTTTTCAGTCCACCGGGATACCCCTTCTTGCCCAAGCCGCCTTTTCAGGTTTTCGACTTGCCGGGTGTACGTCTTTATATATTTATCCCTAATTTTTGCCCGAACCCTTTTGGTTCGCCGGGATGCCCTTACTTTTGCCTAGGTACGTCGACCTAGCGGGTCTCTGTTAGGCGTAGTATTTTTTAACTATGTCCGCGTTCACAGGATGCGGGAAGTCTTCGCCATCCATTGTAGCAAGTATCATGGCTCCACCAGAGAATACTTTCTTAACCACAAACGGCCCTTCGTATGTGGGAGTCCATTTGCCCCTGGGATCACCTTGTGGTAGAATGATACGCTTGATCACCAAGTTGCCAATTTGATACACCTGTCTCTTAACTCTTTTGTTAAATGCCTGGGTCATGCTTTTCTGATATATCTGTCCATGACAAACAGCCGCAAGTCTCTTCTCATCAATCAAATTTATCTGATCGAGCCGAGTCTGAATCCATTCATCCTCGTCTAAACCCGCCTCTTTCGTGATCCTTAGAGAGGGAATCTGAACTTCTACTGGTAAAACAGCTTCCGTTCCATGGACTAAAGAGAAAGGAGTTGCCCCTGTCGAAGTGCGTACTGAAGTGCGATAACCATGAAGAGCAAATGGTAACATCTCATGCCATTCTTTGTACGTTACTGTCATCTTTTGTATGATCTTCTTGATGTTCTTATTAGCAGTCTCCACGGCGCCGTTCGTCTTTGGCCGGTACGGAGAAGAGTCATGGTGCTTTATTTTGAACTGCGTGTAGAGTTCAGTTTAGTACCATTATCAGTGATAACTCTCTCAGGAGACAGCAGGTTTCTCAAGTAGATATTTGATAGAATCCATCTTAGAAATCAATAAAGTGGTATGATTCAACATATACTGTCTTAGTCGGCGAGCAGCCTAGGCCAAAGCGTAGCAAGCTTTCTCGAGCTGTGAGTATCTTGTTTCACAGTCGGTACCTTTTGCTAAGGCAGTGTATGACATGCTCTTTTCGACCAGACTCGTCATGTTGCCCCAGCACACCTTATTGAATTTTCTAACACGGCCAAATACATGATTAGAGGTCTTCCTTCAACTGGCAGCATCAGAATTGGAGGTTCTTGGAGATACTTCTTGATTTTGTCGTTCATCATTCTGTACCATCTCTTGATTTTTTTTCTCAGTAATTTGAAGATGAGTTTGTAGGTAGCAGTCAAGTGTGGAATGAATCGGGCAATGTAATTCAAGTGCCCCAAGAAACTTCTGACTTCTCTCTTGTTTGTTTCAGTACCCAGACTTACAATTTCAATTGATTCCTCGTGCGGCTGTATAGTCTTTTGTAGTACCAGTCTGGCAAGTTCTCTAGGGACTTCACAATCTTCCTCACTTCCATCCTCGGTTTGGTAGATCGGATTTTCAAAGTCATAATGAACAGTAGCAGAGTCATTACCAACAGGATCCAGAGTGGATATGGATCGGCAAATTGTTACGTGAGTGTGTGCAAGAAAACATAGCTTGTTTGAAAAATGACAGGAAAGATAAAGAACGCAATATTTGAATGCAAAAAGTCCATTGATTTATTGAATATGAATATGCTTACGAAAATGACAAACCCTTAAAATTAGCTATTATGCCCCGGGTATAGACACAATGCTTTGAACCACAAAAATAGCAATAACAATTACTCCTGACTAAAGGAAATCGGGATAATGTCTTCAGCCTTCCAAGTATTGAGCCCGTCACCAATTGTTGGGAAAATCCAGCTATCCAGGTCGCAATCGCTATCAGTATCCTCCACAGCATTGACAGTCTCGTCCTGCTTAGGCAGAGGAGCAGTGATGACATTAGGAGTCTCAGGCGGATCAAACTCAAATTCTCCGGCGTCGATCATATCCTGAATTTTGTTCTTCAACGACCAGCAATCGTTTGTATCATGCCCGGGGCTATCGGAGTGATAGGCACACCTGGCATTGGGATTATAACGAGGAGAAGTAGTGTTGGGTTTTGCAGGAGGATCTCTAAGGGTAATTAAATTTGCTTTTAGCATACCCTGCAGTGCTTGTGCTAAAGTCATATTGATCTTCGTAAACTGCCTCCTTCCCGGGTTAATGTGCCTCACAGGTTTCTTGTCTTTCTTTTTCTCGAGCAAGAGAGCCTTCAGTTCCTCCTGCCCCCTGGATAAGTTCAAGATCATCTTCTGGAGTTGAGCATTCTGAGTCTGGAGATCTTTGACAGTTTGTTCGAGGTCCATTTTTCTGTTTGCATGAAAACCGTGAGAACATTGATCCCTTTAGAACACCTGTTATGCAATGTTATGCTATGCAATGTATGAAATGTCTTCAAGGACTTTTGGAATTTAACTTTGCATAAACTACCAAAAAAAAGAAACTTTTTTTTTTTTTTTTTTTTTTTTTACAAAACAGAGCAAAGTTAAATCCCTAAGTCCTTGAAATGGTTAGTACAATGTTATGATGTCATGATGTTATGATGTTGTGATGTTATGATGTTAAGTAAATAACAAGCACAATCAAGTCACACATCAATCATTCCTAGGTTTTAAGGCTTGCATGAGTTCCATAGGTAAGTACCCTCC
The DNA here is from genome assembly GCF_024323335.1 of Lathyrus oleraceus. Taxonomy (NCBI): domain Eukaryota; kingdom Viridiplantae; phylum Streptophyta; class Magnoliopsida; order Fabales; family Fabaceae; genus Lathyrus; species Lathyrus oleraceus. The sequence goes on along the minus strand of NC_066585.1, from coordinate 248,716,161 downwards.
CCACTGAAGTTTGGTTGGTTCAACCTGTCCTAGAATAGTAACCGGGTTCTAGAAGGATCTCAAATCATTGACCTTTCTTTAAGTCCACTTCAGTGCAACACCAAGTGGTTGACCGAAGCTTCCCTAAAGTCCAATCTCAAAGAGTGTAGCATCGAGTATCAACCAACCTCAGTCGGAACCGAAGCCAGTCATCTCACTACTTTCTAATGGCTAGGATGAGTCAATTAGGGTTCTAAAGGTCTGGTTAATGCTTTGATGACACCACGCGGAAGCCAAATTTTTCCTCAAGTAACATGAGGAACATCAGGACAACCAAAGTGTCACATTAACCGTAGCCATCATTTTAACCATTCCAGTATACGCCGGATAGTCGCGATGATCTATTGCTACTTACCTAAGGTACACTAGATCCGGGTGTAGGATCTTTCACTCAAGCATAGGATACCCAAGCAATCCCTTAAAAGTAAATCAGACAATTTTAAATAAGTGATCTTGTTTTTTTAAGGTAACCTCTCTTTTTAAAGTTAGTCCCCAGCAGAGTCGCCAGTTCTGTCATACGGTGAACTGACTTGGGGTGTTTTGCTTTTTATCGCAATGTCGCGGATAGCAAGAGTCGCCACCGACTTTTCTTTTATCCAATAAGGAAAGGTGGAAAAGAACAGGAAAGACCTCAAAAGATTTTGGGTTCGGGAGGTACATTATACAAAGGGAAGGTGTTAGCACCCTTTGTATCCATGGTTATCCATGGGCTCTTAATTGCTGGATCACTTATATTTTTGTCTGAAAAGTGTTGGTGAATCGTTTAAAAATGTTTCGAAAAGAGAGTTTAACTTTGTAATGATTCTCGTATGAATGTATACAAAGTATTTATCTCGTTTGATTTTGGAAAACAGTTTAGAAAAATATAACTTGGTAATGATTCTAGTATGAATGTATACCAAGTGGTGATTTTCTAGGATTTGTAAAGTGTAAAGTGTGAGGGGTGGAAAATGTTTTAGGTCATGATCCAGTAATTGAGAGTTATACCTTCCTGAGGTCGTTATGGGCATTTCCTATCCTTATGAGGGTAAAACTGTCCTTACTATTGAGAAGTAAGTAATCTTACCCTTTGGATGTTTAAGGGTCACCGTAGGGTCATCGATAGGTCATTGAAGGCAACAGTTGTGAGGATACCTTAGCATTCGAAGGGACGATCATCATTTAACCGTAGGCTACACCGAAGGGTCATCGAGGGACAAAATCGTATTTCCGAAGGCAACATCCGAGGGATTATGATTTATTTTATGATGATTTAATCGAAGGGCCATTGCTAAGTGTATCCCCACATTCGCGGGACATGACCGTTATACCGTAATACCGTAAGGCAGCAAAGAGAGGTCCAAGATCACTTATTTAAAGGTCATATTTTAAAGTCAATTAAGTAATTAAGTCCATACTAAAATCAATACATTAAAATTAATACATTAAAATTAATATATTAAAATTAACACATTAAAATTGATTAAGCAATTTAGGGTGAGTCTCCCCAAGGGTATCCCACAAATAAAGTGGAAGACCTAAACGGCGATCTTTTTTCTGGGACATATGAACCTTTGCAAAATTCAACAAACGGGTTAGCATACCAAATCCGGGTGCAATCGAGGATTACACCGTAAAAGAAAAACAGCAGCAAGAAAACAGTGTATAATTAACATAGAATCGACCAGATACGCATAAGACATAACAAACAAAATATTGGCGGCTGCCCTTGTTCGCCTCTGCTTCGCCTAGCGAAGGTCTAGCGAACACTCGCTGCGTGCTCGCTTAGCGATGTGCTAGCGAGCGGCTGCGGGTTTTGAATTTCAGAACAGTATGACTTCAACCTGCTGCATGGCTTATGGCATCCAACACATAATTATATGGTTCAGCATTCACAATATCCAGGCACACTTAAATTCACATGCAAAACCTCAAATATGTTTATGAATTCAATTATATTATCACATGCAAGTTAAGAACATAAAGCGGCATCACATGCAAATTAAGAAAATAACACGATAATAGTAATGCAAACCTGTTTGCAATCGAATTGCAACCTTGAATTGGCGAGCCGGATTGAGTTGGGCGGCGGTAGCTTCGGGGCGGGGAAGCGGCCTTCAGGGTTTCTTCACTCGGAACTCTCTAAAGTAGCCTCTAAGGTTTCCGTGCCAGGGTTTCCGTCCGTCTTCCTCTGTTTTTCCTCCCTTTTTCATTACTGAAGTGCTGGTATTTATAATGCCTTTTTTCATGACCTAATGGGCTCAGAACGAAGCCCGAAATTTTTTGTTGTCTGTCAGCCTCGCTAGGCGAGTTGGTAGCGAACGTTTGCTTCGCTAGGCGAGCGTGTAGCGAACGTTCGCTAGGCGAGCGTGTAGCGAACGTAACGTTTGCTAGGCGAGCGTGTAGCGAACAGGCCAGTTTGGGCCATTTTCTGGATTGGGCCATTCGTGAGCTGGGCCTTTGTCCCTTTAAGATCAGTGCCATAAAATGAGTCGGAATGCCCCTGAAAAATGTCTTGAACTATTGATGGGCAAATTTTGGGGTATGACAGTCTCCTTAAAAGTTATGCATAGGAAAAAGATAATAATATCGCCTTAAGGAACAACCTTTATATGGTAGACAAAGTGAGATACATGGTGCAAATTCGAGAGTATGCCATTGAGATTAGACCTGCATGGAAGCATGATTGCATGGTTGCACCTATAGGAAAAATGAACGCAATCTTATCCTCAAGCGCCCCATAGACCTAATAGAAGGAGGAAATATATGTTCATACTAAGAAGGCGTTTACAAAGTAAGATAAAAGTTTCTAGCAGATGCATACATGTTAGAAACTTTGCAAGGAAAATTTATCCCCATGACATGAAACTCAGTCAACCAATGTTTATACTTTAGTTTTTTTAAAGGTAAGAAACATGATACTCTTTTCTCATTCCAGGGAATTTTTAATGATGCCAACATGATTTTATTTATGTATTTCTCAAAAATGATTTAAAAAAATATAGAAGTTATCCATGACCATCACTAATAGTATACCAAAGGGATATAATTCATCCTAAATAAACATGCCATCAATGATGGACTTAAGATAACCAATTTCTTAGATCTCCATGCTCGGATGTAAAAGACACAATTTTTCAATAGACAAGTAGAATCCATCTTGATATTTCATGTCCCCATTAAACATCAAACAATCAATGGAAACGTTTCATTCCTCATATAATTTCTTGGCATCATCCAAACCTCATTTTAGGGTGAGAATCTCTTTATTTTCACCTTCAAGGAAACAACCTCCATCCCAAATGCTTTCAACTTCATATTTTAGAAGATCAACGTTATAAAATTCCTTATCCAAAAGATCTTTGGGATTTATGAGAGTCAATTTCTTGAAAAATGATTTGTGTCCTTATGGACATTACTACAAATAATATATTTCATGACAAAATTTTCACCTCACCCTACCAAACACCAAGATAAAAGATCAAGACCCGTCATGTTTTATATTATTTTTTAATAAATACAACATATTCCCTCGATTTTTATATAAAACCGATGCGAAAAATATTCCAGCACATGCTTCGGATCCCAACATCATCAGTTTGTATTTTTATTTCTTTAAAAGTGGCGTCTTTCTTTTTATTTCATTTTTAATTTTTAAATTAAGGATCTATTCCTTCAATTATATTTAATAACCTATGGATTAAATTATCATATTTTACTATAAAAACACTCGTTAATCAGATTTTACCTTAAACCTAACTTATATTTTTTCTCCCTTTGTAATCTATCTCACATAATGATGTTGATGTTTTTGTTGTATTTTTGTAATAACATTCCTATATTGTCAATCAAAGAAAACATTAAGAATTTATTGTTTTCATCGGTTGACAACATTTAGAAATTATTCCTAAACACAATCATTCATTTCTCTTTCATGTTCTCTTTCATGTAAAAGCATTTGCCATGAAAGTATTTGCTCAAGATAACGAAATCTCTCTGGGATGAATTGCAAGTACAGAAAAAAAAAATCTTATTTGGAACAGATAACTATCAGAATTTTGAAAAGATAGGTTGTTCTCCAAGAGTTCATTGTCAAACTCTTGATTTGTTCAAATAATTTATTTTAATATTCTACGTAAACAATTAAAAAAACTTTTTTTGCTCGGTTTTTAACAGAAACCAAGAGGTATGTGGCGCTTCGGTTGGAACACATTTTACCTCGGTTTTAAGTAATAACTGAGGTAAAATATAAGCCTGTTTATTAAATTTCTTCGTCGTCCTTAAACAAATATTTATCGTCCATTTAATGAGTATCAATTCTCAAGACGCTATCATTAGCGGTCCTCGTAAAACCTAAAACCATTATTATAAAAACATTATGAATATTAAAATTTGATAGTAGTGAATCCACAAGAAACCCAAACGGTGTTGTGATAGATTTTACAAAGTAAAAGTATCAATATGATAGATTCTAAGAGCATAAAAAATTTAGGTTTATTTAATAGTGATTGGTGAAACTGTATTTACTTTGCCAAAGATTTATGTGATTGATTGCAAAAATAACAAATTATTTGGGTTTAAGGTTTGTGTTCTTAAATAATCATATAACTGAATATTTATTTTATTTATCTAACCTTTTTTTATTTTATATCAGAAACAAATGAATGCAAAAGTCATAGAGAATATATTGCATTCAACATTTGATCTTCCTCAAGATCAATGAAACGAGGATCCCCAACATTTGATATTCTCCAAGATATCCAACATTTATTCTTCACCGACAACGATGACGATGAAAAATAATATTTTTACTTTAATATTATGTGTAAACAATGTACTATTTTGTGTAAAGAATGTTATATTCTATGTAAATAATGTAAGGAGTATTTAAAAAAAAAAAATATATATATATATATATATATATATATATATATATATATATATATATATATATATATATATATATATATATATTAATCCATGACCATTTAAACTAACCCCTCGGTTATTTTTAAACCGAGGGGTAAAGTTTCCACTTTTCATGTCACCCTTCGTTACCTTGGCATTTTCACTGAGGTGAAATCCATATCGTGTCCGACATGGCATGTGTTATTTGTAGTAGTGGGAAGTTGTACAACTTGTTGTATTAGTAATCCTTGATAGAAATATGATGACTTTCCTATTAACCAAGAAATATAGTGTTCCCAATGTGGTAAGAAATGACGTCGGGGAAGTTATCTACATCGTTGACTCTATAAAATCATTTCTTATAATCCTTGTAGTAGAATTAGTATGGATGAAAGAAAACTTTGTTGGGTTGGATACTCAACAAAACCCATGATCTCTTGTCTAACCCCTTGTACAGAAAAAGGAAAAGAACATCCCTACTATAACCTTTAAGTTAAGGCAATTGTAGTAGATCTCAAAGGACCTAAAGAAGGCTCGACTATTTGTGTGAATAAAATAATGTCACAAACTCCCTCTATCTGAGGTCATTTCCCTTATAATAAACATAGTCTGCAAGAGAATGCAAGAAAAAAAATGAAAATTAAAAGAAAAAAAAAGATAAAGAGGAAATACCTTTGCAAGATAAATGAAAACAATATGAAATGAAAGGCACACAAACACTTAAGCTTTGCAGAAGACGGGAAGAACAATGAAAAATTGGTGGAATAAAAACCATATTTAAATAAATAAAATACTCAAAGGTCAAGTCAAAAGACACCTCTTTAGATATAATGGTCTATGGCCTAAGGAACATAGGCAATGAGACACATGTCCCATAGAAAGGAATACAAAGCATTGTTGATGTGCCTTTAATTTCCATTCAAAATGTGGGCCACCACCATTTTATCTTAAATAGAGGTTACCACATTAAATCACTTACTAATAGGAATATAAAATAACGCGTATTGAAAACAACTCATAACTCCTCAAAATTGAAATATTGTGTTCAACAAGATTTTAGCTCGTGACCTTATGCCAAATGAAACAACACATATTTGAATCCTAACCATAGAAGAAGAGGGTTTCAAACACCCACGCTTTTGAAGCTTCATGCTAGAGGAAGGTGGAACGATGTAATATTTCTAAGCACGTCACCCTTACACACCTCATACATCAGAGGTTAATGGACTCGCATAGTATTCTTAAGTATTTTACCCCTGCATGCCCATGTATCAGGGACTATGGATTGACATAAGAAATTAGATTATAAATCTAACCCTAAATAGGCATGTGGCTATGACCCTATTCCATATCCTTCAATTCCCTATCCAAGCCCAAACACGCTGATATCTACAAATCCTAATATGGTTTCCCTAGAAAAGACATATACATATAGGTGCCTTAACGTCCCCGCCCATCATAGAAAAAAACATTATGAATTATTATCTAAGATCTATGGTTACATTATAGGGTATGGTCAGGATGCACTACAAGAAAAACCTTGTTTAGACAAAGGTATTTGCTAGGTAAAAATCCCCTCACCTCTATATATGGGAAACTCAACATAAACTCTAACCATGCACTAATAACTCTAAAACACTTAGAGTTCCAATCATACACATTGTTGACATAACTCAAGTATCACCTACCTATCCACAACATGGTCTTTTTCATAGCATAATAATCCGTGGTGGAGCCAGATAAAAATATTTGGGATGGCCGCTAACGTAAAATAAAGATTATAAAGAAAATGTAAATAGTATTTTAAATAAAACATTAAATTTAAAATAAATACTAAGTTAATTACTAAAAATTTAAATTACATGACTTAAAACTACCTTAAAGTAATGCTTTACGCGTTCCGAGTGACTTGAAATCGTCAATAATTGACTCCGAACTAATGCTTGCACTAATCTCCCTTTCAATATATATTGTCATGCTATCTCCAAGAAACCCATCATCCATCTTGTTTCTCAACTTAGTCTTAATAATTTTCATTGCTGAAAAAGACCTCTCAGTTGTGGCCGTAGAAACGGGAAGAGTCATGATAAGACGAAGTAGTCTATCAATCAAGAAGTAAGTTTCAGCCCGTCCAGATGCAACCAAACATGAACGTAGTTCTTGAATAGTTGATAAATTATTCAAGTTTGATGCTTGACGAGCAACAAATAGAAAATGTTGGAGTTGAAATTGCAAATTATTCTTCTCTTGATCACTAAAATCCATAGGATAATATTTTTCAACTAAAGAACAAATAGTATCAATGCTAAAAGCTTTATATCCATCCTTAGGAGATAAAGAACAAGAAAGAGTTAACAAATCCATTGCCTGCTCACTGAATCTGCTATTCAACTCTTGTAATTGTTTGTCAATGGTAGTGAAAAAGATTTCAACTTTAAAGTAATGTTGAATTGTGACTTGATTCTCTTCAAGACGGGAGCGTCCAAATCTTGTTGTTGAATGAACACCATTAAGATCAGGAATCTCAATACCATGCTTTTCACAAAAAGATACCACTTTAGTAAACAATATATCCCAACCATTTTCTCTCAAACCTTGAATAAGATGTTTTGTTGAACGAACCAAGTTCATAGCATTAACTACATCTTGATTTTTTTGTGTAAGGCTTGACAAAGCATATCTGTTATTCCCATGATTTCTTTCATCAAGTGCAAAATAAATATAAAATCAAATGCCTTCAAGTAATTGTAACAACTATCTGCATCCCCACATGTAGCATAACTCCCTCTATCTTTTGCAATTTTTTTAAAAACTAAACAAGTTGCTTCATACATGTTTATCAAGCTAGAAATTGAATCGTAACGTGATCCCCAACGAGTATCTCCAGGTCGTTTCAATGTACCAACTTGATTTGCACCTTTACCAGTTACAATCTCATCAATCTCTAACAAATAAGCAATTTATTCTAATTGGGCAGCTTGTAACTCATCATGACGCTTTATAGAAGAACAAACAACATTAACAACAAAGATCAGCTTCTCAAAAAATTTATGAACAGGTTTGACTTCTCTTGATGATGTAAGTAATGCAAGTTGTAATCGATGAGCAAAACAATGAACATAGTATGCATAAGGACAATCCTTCATAAAGAGGGCTTGTAAACCATTCCATTCTCCTCTCATATTCTAGCACCATCATACCCTTGGCCATGAATGTTAGAAACATCAAGGTTATGTCGAGAAAGTATATCACATATTGCTTCCTTAAGAGTTAAAGATATGGTGTCTTTAACATGTGCCACATCAAAAAATCTCTCTTGTATTAAACCAACTTTATCAACAAATCTTAATACAAGAGTCATTTGTTCCTTTTTGGACTCATCACGAGCTTCATCAACAACGATACAAAATTTGGAATCACCAATTTCCTCACGAATACTCTTTTTCACCCTACTAGAAAGAATTTGCAAGAGCTCTTTTTGAATTTGATGTGAAGTATACTTGCAATTTTGTGGAGCATTTTCCAACACAACTTTTGCAACTTCATCATTGTAGGATGCTAAAAGTTTCAATAACTCAAGAAAGTTACCTTGATTTCTTGATTTGTTACTTTCGTCGTGACCCCTAAAAGCACAAGCTTGTAGTGTTAACCAACGAACAGTATCAATTGAAGTCTTGAGTCGTAACCGATTATTCATTCTTTGACTTGAAATTTGCACTTGAATAACATTTCTAATATGACCATCTTGATTCAACAAGTCTTGACAAGCTTTCATTGTATTGTTGTGTGGTGAGCAAGGATCCTTCCCTATGTGTTTAAGAAAGGAACAATGTTTTTCATTCCTAACTTTCTTCCAATTTCTAAAACCCATAGTGTAAGTTATAAATGCGCCTAAGAGGGGGGGGGGGGGGGTGAATTAGGTGGTAAAAAATTTCTTCGATCTTGTTTCCGGTTCTTGGTTATTTTTCGTTTAAGTGCTGAAAAATAAATTGCGGAAAGTAAAAGGACACCGGAAATTATAGTGGTTCCCTTCACACTCCGAAGGTACTCCACTCCCCTTTCGACTCGAAAGAGATTTCACTATAGTTAGAATTATTGTACAGCCTACTCACACCAATGGTGATGCTTACTATCTAACCTATAGGTAATCAAGTGTATGAAGAACAATCCTCTTCAACACTTCATTTTTTCCAACAATCCTGGACAACAAGGTATGATACAAAAATCTAAACTTAATTAAAAAGTTGATGATGAATCTTGAATATATTAATCACTTGGATTAATTTTCCCCTTTGGATATCAATCACTCAATGTAGTATACAAGTGTTCAAACCAAATGATATGTATTCTTATCAAGGTATATGAAGGTTTAATGCAAAGAATACTTTTTTAAGAAAGTGTTTGGACACTTGATAAAAATCTGAGTTTTTATAAGAATGATTAATTGAAAGTGTTTGCAAGAAAGGAGACAAATTTTTCATTTACAAAAACCAGAATTTATATTGATCAAAACAACTTTTCAAAGAGGTATAATTTTCTTCATAAAAATTAGTGAAAAGGTACAAGTATTTGAAAACATTTTTCATGAAAAGAGGCCAAGAAATGCTGAAACGAACAGTGTTAACCGGTTAACCAAATGGGTTAACCGATTAACGCATCTAATGTTAACTTCAGAATTTCAAATATAAGGTCATTAACCGGTTAACCCATATGGTTAACCAGTTAACACTGTTGAAACACAGAAAAATATTTGAAGTAAAATGTGTTTTTCATTTCAACAGTTTAAAAAATGGTTAGGTTAAATATGGAAATGCAAAACATGATTGTTGAACACTTGTATACTAATTTAAGAGTGAATTAGATATACCTTAGAATTGATTCAACAAATTTGCAAAAGTGTTGGCTTGATAATGAAGCTTGAACCAAATGTTGCTATGCATATGTGGCTTGATTAACTTGATGCTTTGAATTCTCTTGAAGCTCTTATCTTTTTGCATTGATACATGTTGTCTTCATCAAAATTCTTTGGATTGAAGCATGCTTCTATAATCTCCCCTTTTTTGATGATGACAACCAACTTTGAGAGAGATGCTTAAGAGTGAAGTTTCTCTAATTTGATTCTCCCCCTAAGTTCAAGAACTCCCCCTAAGTTCAAGAACTCCCCCTAAATGAGAAGCATACCACAAAAATTCTGCATAGAGAGAATATTAGAGAAACAAGTCTTCTCCCCCTTTGGCATTAGCAAAAAGGAAGAAGCTTAGCAAAAGGCATATAAGCATACAAGCATTATGTAATCATTAATATAGTATAAGCATTCAAACACACACGATAACATAAACATAATCATAAACTAGAACGAAAAAGCATAAGAAGACATAACAACAACACAAAGAGACATGGTGCTTTAATCTTCATCCGACACGTCCTCACTATCCTCTCCTTCCGCTTCACTACCGGCGTCACCTTCATCATCATCCTCGGGAAGGTTACGGGAACTCAACACAAGGTTACGGAGGCTTTTGATTGCACGGGTAGTTTCACGGTGTTGGCTCATAATGGTGGTATAAAGGAATTCGTTGGTAATGCCACCCTCCGGGATAGGAAAGTTGGATGAAGAGGACATGTCATCATATTTATACGATCTGTCGTTGCATTGAACTATGTCGGTATTCTTCATGATTGTAACTCCGTTGATCTCATTTGCGGTTGTGGTCATTGCAATGAACGGTTCTCTTCTGATTTCCATGTCGGTAGATTCCAAAATTCTTGAAATAAGACGACCATAGGGCAGCCTAGTCTTTAGGGTGAGTTGTTGTTTGAGATGGTACAACATAGTTGGAAGCCAATTAACTTTGATCTTGTTCTTCACAGCAAACATAACCTGCATCTCTAAGTCATTGATTTGAGAAAGATTTGAGTCTTTTGGCAACAAAACATGATAGATAACATAGTGTAGCATCCGATCATCAACTGACAAATTCTTCGCATAACAGAGTGTGCGAGAAGTATGCTGACCCGAAACAATAACAACCCTTGGAAACCTGCAGATTGAGTAATAATACTCCATTTTTTCATATTTAGCCCATTTTCCATCCACATGGTTAACCCCTTTCCGGAGAAAGATTCCCGAATATGGAATCCTAAGAGAAGCAGCCAGCATACCTAGGTCTGTCTCAATCTCACAGTCTCTCACAGTAGCAAACAACATATGTTTATCATTATCATTCAGGTTCAAAGTGAAATGGTTCAAAAATGATTTTACCAAATCAGGGTAAATTTTTCCATTATCAGTGATAAACTCATGCATCCCTTGAATTTTCAACAGCTCAGGGAAGGTGAAAGTAAGAGGTGTGAAGGATTTTAGGTTCACATACTTACCCTTGAGAAGATGTCTGACCCTGACCTTGAAATCCATTCTTCTCTTTTTTGTTGTTTCCATTTGCATCTCTTCCTCTTCACTGCTTGACACTGACACATGAGCCTTTCCCTTTCTTGGAGGAGCCATGGATGAAGATGGAGATTCTAGGTTTTGTAGAGGGATTTTCGAAATATGGATTTTGAGGGTGAAGAGTGAAGTTTGTGTGGAGAGTTTATAGAGAGGGTATGTTTGAGTGGAGTTTAATGGTGTTTTAATGATACTCAAGGAGTTTGAAAGTTGAAGAAATGAGATAAGGGTGTTTATGGTGAGTCAAAGTAGGAAGAATAGGAGTTATGAGGTGTTGGTAAGGATTAAAACACATGCACCATAAATAAAAACGCATACCAAAACTTAAAAAATAAAAACTTTAAACATTTTGTACTTAAAAAAAGTAACGCAGAAATGCTGTCTGGGAAGCGTTAACCGGTTAACGGGCTAAAATTTTCAAAAAATTAAAAAAATCCAGCAGCTTTGTTTTGAAGAAATGGGAAAAGATTTTCACAAAAAAATTTCACAAAGTATTATCACTTATCAATACGCAACTTTCGATCAAAAAATATTTTGAAATCGATAATTTTCGGACATACGAAAGTAAGAAAAACTAAAAACGGAGAAAAAAGAGTGCTAGCATTATATAACTCAAAAGTGAAAATAAGCATATTTTATGCTACTATAACATATAACAAGCAATTTTAAGAAAAAGTTAGATGTCACCTTCATTGAGAATACCAAGTTCTCGCCGAATCTTGAAAAATTGCTCTTTAGCTAATGGTTTTGTGAATATGTCGGCAAGTTGGTTATGTGTATCCACGAACGTAACATCTACATCTCCGTTGAGCACGTGATCTCGAAGGAAATGATGTCGGATATCTATGTGCTTTGTCCTTGAATGCATGACCGGGTTCTTTGTGATGTTGATGGCACTTGTGTTATCGCATCGAAGAGGAATGCAACCGAGATCTACACCAAAATCAAGAAGTTGTTGCTTAAGCCATAAAATTTGTGCACAACAACTGCCTGCTGCAATGTACTCCGCTTCGGTCGTGCTAAGTGCGACACATGCTTGCTTCTTGCATGCCCACGACACTAGTGCATTCCCGAGAATGTGACAAGTACCACTTGTGCTTTTCCTAACGGTCTTACATCCTGCATAATCAGTGTCAGAATAACCAATCAAGGAACATATAATACCTTTTGGATACCATAGTCCGACGTTTGTTGTTCCTTTGAGATACTTCATAATCCTCTTCACGGCGGTGAGATGCAATTCCTTCGGATTTGCTTGAAAGCGTGCACACAAACATACACTAAACATAATGTCAGGACGGCTTACCGACAAATATAGTAATGAACCAATCATACCTCGATATTTTGTGATATCTATTGAAACTTCGGATTCATCTTGATCAACGTACGTTCCGGATCCCATAGGAGTGGACATCACTTTGCAACTATCCATATCGAATCTTTTCAACAATTCCTTGCAATACTTGGATTGGTTGATGAAGATGCCATACTTTGTTTGCTTGATTTGTAGTCCAAGAAAATAGTTCAATTTTCCCATCATGGACATCTCGAATTCTCCTTGCATCATAAGTGAAAACTCTTCGCAAAGATCTTTGTTCGTTGAACCGAAGATGATGTCGTCGACATAGACTTGAACCAATAAGTTGTTACCCTTGATCTTCTTTATGAACAAAGTCTTGTCAACCTTTCCTTTTACAAATCCCTTTTCACATAGAAAGTTGCTGAGGCGGTCATACCACGCTCTTGCTGCTTGCTTTAAGCCATATAGTGCTTTCTTCAACTTGTAAACATGTGAAGGATTCTTGAAGTCTTCAAAACCCGGAGGTTGTTTGACATAGACTTCTTCATTGATGTAGCCATTCAGGAAAGCGCTTTTGACATCCATCTGAAACAATTGAAAATTCATAGAACAAGCATAAGCAAGTAATAATCGAATTGCTTCTAACCTTGCTACCGGAGCGAACGTCTCATCAAAATCAATTCCTTCCTCTTGGTTGTATCCTTGTGCGACCAATCTTGCTTTGTTACGAACTATGATCCCATTCTCATCAAGTTTGTTCTTGAACACCCATCTTGTTCCTATGATGTGCTTGTTGTCTGGTCTTGGTACAAGACTCCAAACTTGATTCCTTTCGAATTGGTTGAGTTCTTCTTGCATTGCTACTATCCATTGATCGTCTCCTAAGTCTTCATCGACTTTGGTTGGTTCTATTTGAGATACAAAAGCCATGTTGAGACAAGCATCCTTGAGATTTAGTCGTGTTGCAACGCCTTGGCTAATATCACCAATAACTTTATCGATCGGGTGATCTCTATGGGTTCTGCATTCTTTCGGTAGATCATGATGTTCTTCAATGATTGGTGAGTCATCTCCTTGTGGTATTGGTTGATCATTTGGAACTTCCTTTTGTTGTTGTGACATATCTTCGTCGGATTTCTCATCGAACTTACCAAGGTTATCCTTATCATTGTTGAGGACAAAACATTTGCACCCAAAAATGTGAAAGAAAGATATATTGGGCTTCCTTCCTTTGAATAGCTCATACGAAGTCTTTTTGAGAATCGTCCCTTCCTTCCTTTGAATAGCTCATACGGAGTCTTTTTGAGAATTGTCCGAATGTTGACACGGTTGCTTACAAAACATGTTGTGCTAACTGCGTCCGCCCAAAAATATTTAGGAAGGTTGGAGTCACTGAGCATTGTTCTTGCGAGCTCCACCAAAGATCTATTCTTTCTTTCTACGACACCGTTTTGTTGTGGTGTTCGTGGTGCAGAGAAGTTGTGGGAAATTCCATGCTCTTCGCAAAATTCTTCAAAGAATGTGTTTTGGAATTCTCCACCGTGGTCACTTCTTATGGAGGTTATTGTGAGGGACTTCTCGTTTTGAATTTGTTTCGCATACTTCTTGAAAGTCTTGAAAGCATCACTTTTCTGCACTAGAAACAATGTCCATGTATATCTAGAGAAATCATCAACAATAACTAAAGCGTAAACATTACCTCCGAAGCTTTTCGTTCTTGATGGACCGAAGAGATCCACGTGCAAGAGTTGAAGTGGCCTAGACGTAGATACAACATTCTTGGATTTGAAAGTTGTCTTGGTTTGCTTTCCCTTTTGACATGCGTCACATAGCTTATCCTTAATGAACTTAATCTTTGGAAGACCAACAACTAGATCATGCTTTATCAACTTGTTCATGTGCTCCATGTGAATGTGAGTGAATCTTTTATGCCATAGCCAAGCCTCGTTGTTGTTCGTCATTAAGCATTTTACCTTCAAGGAAGAGTCATCAAATGAAGTCATAAAAATATTATTAAACCTTTTACCTTTTAGCAAAATGTCATGGGTGACTTCATGTTCTATTAAACATTCATCCTTTGTGAAGTTGATTCGGAACCCTTTGTCACACAATTGACTTATGCTAAGTAGGTTGTGCTTTAGGCCTTCAACATAAAGGACATCTTCGATGATGGTAAAAGGAGGTGCACCAATGGTTCCTACTCCAAGGATCTTTCCTTTATTGTCATCACCTTATATAACATATCCTTTGGCCTTTAAAGATATATGTGAAAATTTGTTGACATCGCCTGTCATATGCTTTGAACAACCGCTATCAAGATACCATTGATTCGAAGTTGTCTTCAACCATACCTACAAAACAAAATCAAGTTTTGTTAGGTACCCAAATTTCTTTGGGTCCTTGGTAGTTAGTACCCTTTTTAACCCACACATAATGCCCTTTTGCAACGCCAATGTTTCGCACATAACAAGCATTAGGTGTGTGACCTTTGATTCCACAATAAAAACAAGTAGGTTGAAAATGACTTCTATATCTAGGAACATAATTCTTCTTCTTAGCAATCATTTTCTTTTTTTATGACTTTGATGCACACTTTTAGAATTGTTTACTTTCTCTTTAACAACTTGTTCACTTGCTTTAACAAAAATGATCTCATTTGTGCTTGGTTTGGAAAACTTAGAATATCCTAATCCACTTTTATCATTAGGATACCTTTGGTGCCTAAGAATTTCCTCCAAGCCAATTTGACATTTTTCATATCTTTCTAAAACTCTTTTAAGTTGAACAATTTGGAAAGATAAAGACTCACAATTCTTACATACAAGACTTTGTTTTTCATCCATCAACTTTTGTTTTTCACTTTCAATATATTTTTCTAAAGCAATATTATTTTCTTCTAAAGATGAAATTCGTTTCTTTTGGGATGAAATACTTTTATACAACGTCTTCCATTCTTTTAAAAGTTCATCCATAACATCTTGTGCGTCATTGTCATAAACTAAAAAGTTGCTACTAACCTCATCGATTTCTTCATCGGAGTGATGTGAAGCCATAAGAGCCATGTTCGCACATTCATCGCTTTCCGACTCCGAAGATGAACTTATCTCATTATCGTCCCAAGCAACATAAGCCTTTTTGTTCTTGAATTCCTTCTTGCCTTTGAATCCTCCTTTCTTTGCAAGTTTCGGGCAATCCGGCTTTATGTGACCCTGTTTTCCACATTCATAACAAGTGACGTCTTGCATTGATGTGGATGCTTCCTTTTTCCTGAAATGTTTATTCTTTTTAGGATAAGAGGAATTTTTATTTTTATTAAAAAACTTACCAAGCTTCTTCACAAGAAGCATAAAGTTCTCATCTTCGGACGTCTCATCATCTTTGTCATTTTTTGAATCAACCTTCAAGGCAATTCCCTTGGACTTCTTTTCTTGACTTTCGTGCTTCTCGAGCCTTCCAAGTTCCAATTCGTGTTCTTGAAGTTTGCCAAATAGAGACGCGGATGTCATCGTTGAGAGACTCTTCTTTTCCGAAATAGCGGTCACCTTCGGTTGCCATTCTCTTGTCAAAGATTTTAGGACTTTCAGGTTGAGATCATCATTGGTGAAGGTTTTGCCGAGAGCAATCAAGTGATTTGTTAGATGGACGAATCTCTTTTGTAAGGCAACTATAGATTCACCGGGCTGCATGCGGAACATCTCATATTCTTGACTTAGAGTGTTTAGCCTCGATCTCTTCACTTCGGCGGTTCCTTCATGTGTTTCTACCAAGGTGTCCCAAATATCCTTTGCCGATTTACATTGAGATATACGGAAGAACTCGTCCATACTAAGAGCGCTTTGGAGTATGTTGATTGCCTTCTTCTCATTTAGAATCTTTTTCCTATCATCTTCGTCATAGGTGTTTTTCAACTTTGCGGTACCAACTC
Organism: Lathyrus oleraceus; assembly: GCF_024323335.1. Classification (NCBI taxonomy): domain Eukaryota; kingdom Viridiplantae; phylum Streptophyta; class Magnoliopsida; order Fabales; family Fabaceae; genus Lathyrus; species Lathyrus oleraceus. The sequence continues at coordinate 248,699,565 of NC_066585.1, read as the reverse complement.
CATTCACCACATTCATTGGGTTGTGTGGACCTTCTTCAACTGCTTCCCATATACCTTCTCCTTGGGCCTCAAGATGTTCCTTCATTCTGATTTTCCAGAAATCGAAATATTCTCCGGAGAAGAGTAGGGGCTTATTGCTACTTCCACCATCTTTGAAAACCGGGTTTATGCTTGCGGAAGCCATGCTGGATCTCTAGGAACAAGTTACCTATAACTTGCTCTGATGTCAATTGTAAGTTGTAAATGCACCTAAGAGGGGGGGGGGGGGGTGAATTAGGTGGTAAAAAGTCTCTTCGATCTTGTTTCCGGTTCTTGGTTATTTTTCGTTTAAGTGCTGAAAAATAAATTGCGAAAAGTAAAAGGACACCAGAAATTATAGTGGTTCCCTTCACACTCCGAAGGTACTCCACTCCCCTTTCGACTCGAAAGAGATTTCACTATAGTTAGAATTATTGTACAACCTATCACACCAATGGTGATGCTTACTATCTAACTTATAGGTAATCAAGTGTATGAAGAACAATCCTCTTCAACACTTCACTTGTTTCCAACAATCCTGGACAACAAGGTATGATACAAAAATCTGAACTTAATTAAAAAGTTGATGATGAATCTTGAATATATTAATCATTTGGATTAATCTTCCCCTTTGGATATCAATCACTCAATGTAGTATACAAGTGTTCAAATCAAATGATATGTATTCTTATCAAGGTATATGAAGGTTTAATGCAAAGAATACTTTTTTAAGAAAGTTTTTGGACACTTGATAAAAATCTGAGTTTTTATAAGAATGATTAATTGAAAGTGTTTGCAAGAAAGGAGGCAAATTTTTCATTTAAAAAAACCAGAATTTATATTGATCAAAACACCTTTTCAAAGAGGTATAATTTTCTTCATAAAAATTAGTGAAAAAGTATAAGTATTTGAAAATATTTTTTATGAAAAGAGGCCAAGAAATGCTGAAACGAACAGTGTTAACGGGTTAACCAAATGGGTTAACCGGTTAACGCATCTAACGTTAACTTCAGAATTTCAAATATAGGACCGTTAACCGGTTAACCCATATGGTTAACCGGTTAACACTGTTGAAACACAGAAAAATATTTTAAGTAAAATGTGTTTTTCATTTCAACATGTTAAAAAATGGTTAGGTTAAATATGGAAATGCAAAACATGATTGTTGAACACTTGTATACTAATTTAAGAGTGAATTAGATATACCTTAGAATTGATTCAACAAATTTGCAAAAGTGTTGGCTTGATAATGAAGCTTGAACCAAATGTTGCTATGCATATGTGGCTTGATTAACTTGATACTTTGAATTCTCTTGAAGCTCTTATCTTTTTGCATTGATACATGTTGTCTTCATCAAAATTCTTTGGATTGAAGCATGCTTCTACACAGAGAAATAAAGACAAGTGATTCGGGACGTCCACTTAGTTTTTTGCTAAAAAGGTAACATGGTATGCAATATGCGGCATCTTCAGATGGTGAATATTTTAACCATGATGGAAATATGCTAAACCAAGTATGTTGAAACCTTCTCGGATGATCCTCGTTACCGGATAAAGGATAGTTTTCTAAATGAATTTGATATGAACCCCATTTTTGATAAGCTCTTCGTATTACATCCACTTGATTTGGTGGATATTGCCAAATCGGAGGACGCTTTCCAGGATCGCGTTCCAAAGAATTTTCAAAATCATGATGCTCTTCAATTGTTGGATTCTCAAGAACTGTTTCAGATTCGGATGTCGGGATTATAATTTCTTCATCTCTCTCTTCTCTTTCAATTTCACATGCTTTCCTTTTGAAAAAAGAATCAATTTTCCTATTATTCATCTTTATTCTTCCTATAATATCATATCAGATCCAAAAATCAATTTAGAGAACATAAAAATTAAAAGAGAGAAAATTAATAAACTTAATTAATCAACTTTAATCCATTTTCAAATACCGGTAACTTCACTATTAGAAATTAGCAGCAACAATGATTAAATAAACCTTATTAAAGTGTATAACTATATTTGTAAATTACAGTGTTATGAATTGGCTTAATAAACCTCATATAGATCATTTTAACACATCAAGAAAGAAGAACCCTAAAAATCTCAAAAACACAAATCAAGCAATCACTTTAATTTATTACTTTTTATAAAAGAAGAATGAATAAAGTTTTTTACCTGTTAGATGCCGATCACTTTAATTTGTTCCGATTCCGGTGCCGGTAGCAAATCCATATGAGAAAGAAGAAAAATATATGAGATTTTTACCTTATCTGTATTTTAACCTAACTTTGAATGAAAAATAAAAAATAAAAAATGATTTTAATTTAAAATAAGGATATTTTAGTAATTTAATATATATGAATTAAAAAAAAAAGTTGAGGGGTGGCCGTGGCCTTCCCACGTCCCCCTCAGTTCCGCTAGTGATAATAATGTCTATTCCATAACTTAGTTAAAATATATAAAATGTACATTTTGTAAAATATTATAAAATTTCCAATCCTTTAAATGAATCCTATATACTAACAAATATATATATATATATATATATATATATATATATAGGCTTTGATCATAAACTTGCATGATCTTGTAAAATATGACCTTACCCATATCTATATATTAAAATATCTTGAATTAATTGAGTTGTGCGACTATGATCTTCAAAATCTTCTTTAAAAATCATGTAACCTTTCCCACTTTTTTTTGGCCAAAATCTAGAAGCTCATTAATTATATTAGAATTCACGTCCTTTCTCTAATAAATAACATGACTTGTGTGGGGCTCTTTCTAACCTAACCATAAAATCTTCCCATCTTGCTCACATATAAATACTAGTACTCATCATCTTCCAAATTAAACCACCACATTCATCTTCTAATTCCTTCCTCATAGCAACTTCTCCAATTCAAAGATTAAAATCACACATGGGTCGGTATACAAATCAAGTGCATGTGTATGCACTTGTCATCATCATAATATGCACTTTCTTCACAACTTTGCAGGCTCGTAATCTCCATGATCATCCATTGGTTCATGTTCATGTTGACAGCAAAAACCTTCTCCATAAACTAGGCATTCACACATCATATCATAAACAAATCAAAGATGCAGGAGATAGACTCTCACCAGGTGGACCTGATCCTCAGCATAATGGAAAATCACCACCAAGCAAGTAACTTAATTTTCTGTGAACTTATCAACGCATGGTTGAGTAGTATAGTGGTATTTAATTTCTTCTTCTCCCTAACTACTGTACTTCATAGTGTTTTTTGTTTTCAAATAAAAACTACTCTTGTAGTAGGTGATTATCGTTTCTGTTACTTTGTGTGCAGTGTGATTATTATCTTTTCTTTTGAAAGTTTCTTTCTAGGGGGTGTTTGAGTGAAGAGGCTAAGTGCAACGGTTTTGTTTTTCTTGTAATACGTTTTAATCATATAATATAGCTTTCTTTCATTATATAAATGATAAATTTCTTTATGTCTATCTGCACTTTTTTTTATTTATATTATGCAAACAAATTGTAGTTTAATATAGTTGGATTAAAATAGATATTAAATTTATATAATTGCAAATATTATCTATAATGGACAAGATAATTACAAACATAATTGAAATGAGTATTAGTATATATTTATAACTACCTATCCTAAAAAATGAGCAAGTTAAGGTTAGTGGTATAGGTGTAATGGTACTTCAGTATTCATGGTATACCTTTTTTATAAGTAAAAACATTCTTAAAAAAGTACAATAAATACTCTAAGTAACAACAAACAAACTTTTTTTTTTATAATTGGTAGACGAAATAATAATAATTTAATAAATATTTATTTACATATAATTGTAAAATTTTAAATTTGAATTCATTTAATGGTGTCCAATTTAATAATATTAATTTTGTTTCAGTTGAATTATGATTTATGCATTTTTTTAATTAAAAAAATTTAAAATTTTGGATGTTAAGAATATAACTCATTGTATTTTTGGAACAATAAAAAACAACTATTCTCTTTTTATTCTTCCCTTGATTGAAAATATTCAATTCTGTAGAAAAAACATGAATGTAAACACGCATTTCGTTTCTTTTTACCGTTAATTTGTTTTAAATAATATTTTTGATTACATTTTTAATATTTGTTTTAGAGAAAGAGAAAGAGAAAAATTAGTGAAATAACAAATAATATATGAGAAAAACAAAATTATAGCTTTCTTTCCGAATCGGTCACTCCATTCCCTTTAGTTGGGATTTTAAAATATTATATAATTATTTATTTTTCTTTTATAAAAAAATAAAGGTATTATTAATACATTTTCGTCTATTATGCTATTTTTAGGAGTGTAATTGATTTGATCTTGATCAATTTTTTTATAAAAAAAATATTTGAACTAATATATCCATGATTTATTTTGATTCAGTTTTTTAGTCTTTTTTTAAAGATGGAATCTAACTAAATTATTTGGTTTTGTGTAGTTTGGTTTGGCTCGGTTCATCGGTTCATAATATATTTGTCAAACATTATACTCATCTACGTTATCATGTCATTCGATGTATTTTTTGCTATTATTTTTCTTTTCAAATAATAAAGTTTATATAATCTATTTCATGTTCTAATTTTCAAACAACTTACAAGTTATACTTAATCGATACAAAGTGCTGATGTAATTTCCACCGTATCTTAAAATAAATTCATTATCAAATTAAAAAAGTTGACACTTGAATGTGACAAATACAATCAAAATAAGTTCACCATCACACACAAAAATTGTCACTTCAAAGTGACTAATACAACCAAAATAAGCACCACCAAATACAAAAGTTGACACTTGACAATGTCTAATACTACCAAAATAAGTTACTGTCATATCAAATATAAAATACAACTAAGTTTATTAGTTCATCATTAAAATATTAGTTTGAAACGTCACTAATAAAGTAAACAAGAAAAAAAATGTTTTAAATTGTAATACCTTTTTTAAGTTGTTGCACTTTATCCATTTGTTTTCGTAAATTAATCACCTCGAGCTTTCTTAAAAACTTCTCCAAGTGGGTAATTATAATCATCGGTTTGATTCATCGATGTTAGTTATAATTCATTTTAGTTTATATTTAAGTTTAATTTAGATTGCATTTGAATTTGTATTTAGATTCTGATTGTATAAACACTGAAAGTTAGTTTTCAGTTTGTGAGTGAATCATTTTAATCAATTCAAAATTTTGTTAGAGGAAAAGTTAGTTATATATTCATTTTCTCTCTTTTCTCTCTCATCCATCTTCATGATCTTCATCTTCTTCCTCTTGTGCACCAACATTTGCCATCTAGAGCTCCAGTTAGGATCCGTGGGAAACACGAGTGAACTTGAGGCGTGTGCGATCGATTTCATTTCTTGCATTCACGTTGAATTTACGATCAGAATCGTAACAGAATCACATTTCTTGATTTTGAGGGATTGGGAAACACGAGTGTTTGGTGAGATCTGAGTGATTACTTGCATAAGAACAACGGTGAATGGTGGAAACGGTAGCTTGAATACAAAGCTTCTAGCCTTTGATGGAAAGAATTGGAATCAATTGATGATTCAGATGTGTGTGTTGCTTGGCGTTCAAGATGTTCTTGATCTCGTCAATGACGGTTATGCGGTGGTTGCAGCAGATGCAATTGAAGCACAGAGGAACACGTATAGAGAGTTGAGGAAGAAAAATCAGAAAGCTCTATTATACATCCATCGGTGTGTAGATGTGGATGTGTTTGAGTAGATCGATGATTCGACGACAATGATGGTTGCGTGGGACATACTGGTGCGTTGTTATGGAGGTGGTGCATCATTGAAGAAGGTGAAGCTTCAGTCTCTGAAGAACAATGAGAAAATTCCATATTAATCTCCAGAATGATTCTGATCACAAGATGGAATCTTGTGGAGAGGCTCTTTCTGAACAAGTAATTATTGAGAAGGTATTGAGATCGCTTACTCCTCAATATGATTACATTATTGTAGCAATTGAGCATTCTAAGGATCTGAGCACCATGAGAATTGAAGAGTTGTAGAGCAGTGTAGAGACACAAGAGTTGTGTCTGACTAAGAGAACCTCTGAAAGAGAGGTAGAGCGGGCTCGGAAGGCGTCTTCTTGTAAGAAGAATCAGAAGCAGTCTTGGTATGAGGCCAAGAAGAGACATGGTGGTGGTTATCAGAAGTCAGAAGTCTCCAACTCTGATGAGAAGAAACATCAAAAGGAAAAGGAGAAGTTTGACAAGAAGAAGGTTTAATGTTATTGTTGTAAGAAATTTGGTCACTTTGTTGTTGACTGTTGGTCAAACAAGGAAAGGAAATCAAAAGAAGCAAACATAGCCAGAGGAGAGTCTGATGATGAACTTGTGATAATGATGGCTTCCGAATCTGATGGTGGATATTTGGTAGACTGGTGATATATGGACACTGGTTTCTCAAATCCTCTAACTGGAAACAAACAATGGCTGATTAATTTTGACTCTAGAAAGAGGACAAAGATCAGATGTGTTGATGATAAATAGTTGAATGCTAAAGGAATAGGAAATGTCAAGGTCATAGTGAAGAATGGAAAATATGTTATGATCAAGGATGTTTGGTATGTTCCTGGCATGAAAATCAATCTGATGAGTATAGGATAACTAATTGATAAAGGTTTCTCAATTACTATGAAAGATAATCTCTTGAAGTTGTATGACTCCGATGAGGAACTGACTATGCAGTCTGAACATGGAAACAAAATAACATTCAAGGTGAATGTTGAAACAGCTAAAACTGAATTCCTTAGTGCAGAAGGTGCTGAAGGTGAATCTGATGGTGCTGAACTTTAGAAGCTTAGGCCATCTGAGTTCTAAGAAGCTTGTACATGGAATTCCAAAGATTTTGAAGTCTAAGAAGTCATGTGAGATATGCATGAAAGGTAAGAAACCTAGATTTCCATTTGCATCAGAAGTAGCTCCAAGAGCAAAACATGTTTTAGGAGTAGTGCATTCTGATGTATGTGGACCATTTGCAGTATCTTCACTTGGAGGAAACAAGTATTTTGTGTATTTTGTGGATGAGTTCACAAGAATGACATGGGTGACACTTATCAAGTTTAAGCATGAAGGTTTTACTGAGCTTCATAAGTTTAGGGTGAAAGCTAAAAACCAAAGTGGTTAGAAGCTGAAAATTCTTAAAACTGATGATGGAGATGAGTACAACTCTACAGAGTTCAAGAGATACTGTGAGGAGAATGGAATTGAGCATGATGTTACTACTCCATACACTCCTCAATACAGTGGTCTTACTGAAAGAAGATACAAAATTTTGCTTGATATGAAAAAGAGCATGCTGAAGGAGAAGAAGCCATTTCACACCTTGTGGGGAAAAGCGATTGCCACTGCAACATATATGCTCAACAAGTGTCCAACTAAGAAGCTGAATGAAATTGTTCCTTTTGAGAACTGGACTAAAGATAAGAAAAGTGTGAGCCATCTAAAGGTGTTTGGTTCTATTTGTTATAAAAATGTCCCAGATGCTAAAAGAAGGAAGTTGGATGATAGAGGCAGATTCATGTTGGTTGTACGGTACTACACTACAGGTGCTTATAAAATCTATTGTCTTGTCACTAACAAAGTTGAATTCAGCTGATATGTCATTGTGAAGGAATCAGAAGTGTGGGATTGGAACAAGTCTCAATCCAACTTTGGTGCAGTGTTAACACCTGAGTTAAATTCTGAAGACATTTCAGAATTAGAAGAAGAATTTGCCTCTGAAGGAGATTCTGAGTCTGAAGATGAGCTAAAGTTTGGAGGAACTTTGATGTTGAAGACGAGTCTGAAGGCGAATCTGACTCTGAAGGTGAATCTAATTCTGATGATGATCCAGAATTTGGTGGTAATCATGACTCTGAAGATAGTTCAGCATCTGATATTGTTCCAGCATCTGAGGAAGATTTTGAACAAGTTAAGAGACCACAAATAATTAGACAAATACCAAGAATATTTGCAGAGTTTGACATGTTGCAACATACTAAGATATACTCTAAAGGGGAATTCATACAATGTGTCATGTTGGTAGACTCCGAACCTGTAAGTGAAAACAAGCTCTCAAGAAGAAAGTATGGTTTAAGGCCATGAAAGAAGAACTTGAGGCAATAGAAATAAATAATACTTGGGAGTTGACTGAGCTTCCAAAGAACAAGAAATCCATCATTGTCTGATGGGTTTACAAGGTGAAACTAAATCCATATGGATCAATCGGCTAACACAAAGCAAGGTTAGTAGCTAGAGTATTTCTACACAAATCTGGACCAGATTACTTTAAGGTGTTTCCTCATGTAGGTGGACATGAAACAATCAAACTGGTGATTGATATAGTTGCTAACACAAATTGGCTTATGGTGCATTTAAATGTGAAATCTGCATTTTTGAATGGTCATTTAAAAGAGGAAGTTTATGTATCACAACCTCATGGATTTGTGAAAAAGAATCAGGAATGGGTGGTGTAAAAGTTGCATAAAGCCTTGTATCGACTGAAACAAGCTCCTAGAGCTTGGAATCTGAAAATGGATTCATTTTTCAAGCTTCAAGGATTCGGAAAATGTGATATGGAGTATGGTGTTTATGTTCAACATACATCTGATAAAAATATGATTATGGTGTTTCTCTATGTTGACGATATATTGCAAACAGGGAGTTGTTCAGCTAAGATAGCTGAAATTCTGGTATAAGATATGAGATGTCGAAGGTAATGTCACGACACTAATATTTGAGTAATGCAAACAGAATAAAGATAGAGAATAGTAATGCAAGAGACACAAGCAATTGTTAACCCGGTTCGGTCCAACTCACCTACATCTGGGGGCTACCAAGCCAGGAAGGAAATTCACTAAAATAGAATCAGTTCAAAGACTCTCCGTACACTTCAACAAGTTACAGTCTTTCTCACCTAATCTCTACCCGTGCAATTTCTACCTAAGCACTCTTAGATACGAGAACCCACTCACTTCCCTACAATCACACCTGTGATCTTAAACAACAATCCCTTGAGAAAAGAAAACACTTTTCAATGACACACTCTTGATTTTACTTCACAGTTTCAATCAAGAAGACACACACTTGATCTTGCTTCACAACTTTGATCAAGTAGACACACACTTGATCTTGCTTCACAGCTTTGATCAAGTAGACACACACTCTTGCTTAACAGCTTTAGAGTGACAAATTACAACCACAAATCATTCCAATTCAATCATCAAAAGATGACTTGAATGGCTTACAAGTCTCACGACTAAACAGACATAAACCCTAGCTCTCTCTCTATATTTCGCTCAGTATTGGTTGTGTTGTAAAACAGGTTTTCTAAGTCCCTTTTTATAGAAGATTTCAGCTGGGCTTGGACATCTTGAAAACCCTAAATCTATTTTCCAATTAAATCTTTTCATAACAGCTGGTTTGATCTCCTTGGAAAATAAGTAAATCAGGTTATAATCCATGATTGAATGCGCCTGCAAATCAGATATTCAATCATACATAGATTGCCATTAATTGTGCAATCACAAAACACCAGACATTCACACTGAATGTTCTGTGTACAGGATGTCATGACATCGGGTCTGACATCCTGGAAAAATCCTGCATAATTCCATAATTCCTTTTATAACTTCCAGCAGGTACACAAACATCAGATGCCATGACATTGTGTATGACATCCTGATACAATCCTGCATAATTATGTTTTTCCACTTTAACTCCAGCAGAAACACATTATCAGAAGCCATGGCATTGTATATGACATTCTGAAACAATCTTGCATGATTATGTTCTTGAACTCCAGCAGGTACATAGGATATCTTATGTTAAGACATCACACATAACATCTTGTGAACACTCTTTGTTTTACCAAAAATGCTGCCAACACATAGAACCAACAAACTCCCCCTTTGGAAAATTTTGGCTAAAACATATATCTATCCTTTTTGTTCACAAGAAAACTATCAGCAGTTAAACAACAGTTTAAACAGCAGCAGAAGCAACACAATTACTAACTATAGATACTAGTAATACACACATGCACAAGGGTACTTCTCCTCCCCCTAAATTTGTGCAACAGAAACAGAATTACTAGTTATGGATGCAACTAGTAAGACACACAAATGCACAAGGGTACTACTTCTCCCCCTAAATCTGTGCATTCATCTCCTTTGATAATAACAACACCTGTAACAATCAGAATGTCATTCTGACATCTACTTCAGCATCACCACCTATGCACCACCACATCAGACATCCCCTTTGACATCTGTAAACAGAACAACATTCTGTTTAACAATAGTTGTCCAGCCACATACATCTCCTCACAGCTCCAGCTCCACATAAACACTTCTCCCCCTTTTTAGTCAAAATTGACCAAAGGTGACCAATTAGACAAAAGAAATGTCAATTAGCCTAGCAGAGAATGTCAGATCAGATGTTATAACATATAATATGTTAAAACATAATTGTTCAGGAGATACAAACCATCATTATACACAGCTGTGATAGCTGAGATAATAAACAAATCCATGGAACTCATTAAGAGCCTAAAATATTACAAACAGGCATCAACGAGGACTGCCAAAAATTACACATATTTCAAAAAAAATAGTAAAAACTTCAGCATCAACACATTTGGGGGGAACAACTTCCATAACATCAGCCACACTAAGAACATTCTTTAAACACATCACATCTCACACAGTCTTCATCTTCAGTCTTCAACACAAGGGGGGAAACATCAATCAGAGGAAGAAGTATCATCTTCACCTTCAGAGTCTTCAGAGCTTTCAGAGCTGCCACTGGATTGAGCTTTTGACCTCTCTCTTGAGGTATTAGAATCTTCATCAGCCTTCTCCATTTTTCTTTCTCTAGGCCACTAATAAGAGCCTCCAAAGCCTCTTTTCTTGCTTTGGCAACCCTAATACCATTCTCCAGTTCCTTGTAGGTTTCCTTCAATTGATCAATTAAACTCCCTTGAGATGCAGGCTCCTTTCTGGCAGATGTCATGACAACATCATTGACATGACTTCCCTCAAACAGCTTATAATGAATGGATAGTGGGGGCTTTCTTCTGCTTGGAATGTCACTAGTACTCAGAATGCCTGGTTGTTGGCTCAAGATAATACCACAAATAAGGGATGGGAAGGCAATGGGTAGCTTCACAGCATTTGTGGAGGCATGTCTGACAGTTTGATCAAACATAAACTTTCCAAAGTCAAAGTCTATCCTGGTTCCAATTGCATGAATGATTCTTCCAAAACCTATGGAGATGGTAGAGATATGATTAGTAGGCACCCAGTTGGCTGAACCAATCTTGTGTAAGATGGCATACTTGACAGTTAGCTTGCCAGCTGATGGGTGATTCCTACTAGGTCATTCCTTAACTTGGCCAACTGTAATAGTCCTACAGACCTCATTGTCTGTAGTCTCTGAATCCACTCCTCCATCAGTTCCTCTCCCTAGGAACTTGTTAATAATGATTGGTGAGAATCTCACACATCTACCTCTTACAAAAACCTTGCAGAGTTCCCTGCTATTCTTTTCATAAATATCCTCAGGGATATTCACAATAAACTCTTTCACTAACCCCTCATAACATTGGGGTAAAGCAACCACATTTTTCATTAGTCCAGCATTTTTGATCAAATCAATTACTTCCTTTACCTTTACAGCCTCTTTTCCAAGCTCTCTTTCAACAGCTACCCTCCTCTGAATGACAAATTTCCATTTTGTAGCACCATCTTCTAAATGGAAGGAGATATTGTCTAGGTGCATAGCAGCAGCTTTGCCAGGAGACTTCTTAACAGCCTGCCTTTTTGCAGGGGAGATGTCTAGGACATCGTCTTCGACATCCTCATCAGAGTCAGAACTGTCTCTTTCTTTCCTTTTCCTAACCTCAACTTTACTCCAAGATTTGGAGGGTCCTACACCAACAACCTTTTTCACTCTTCTTGCTGTTCTCATTTTAGCCACACTTTTTCCTTTTATAGTCCTCAATTTCTCAGCTACACTTGGTTTTACAAGATGGACCAAAGTGTCATCCTCTTCTTCAGAGCTTTCTTCCTCTAGGTCAATAATATTCTCCTGAGACATATTTTCTGGTTTCTTGCTAGGTAGGGTTTTTCCTAGAGAACATAGCCCCTCAACAGCCACTTCCTTTTCTGATCTAGATGAGTCATCATCTTTCTCAGCTTGGGGTTCCTCCTCAGGTGATGGGTACCTTCTGGACAAAGGGGTAGAAACACCCTTGACTTCATGCCCTTCACTTAGAATCCTAGTAACTAGGTTTCTAATGGCACGATCAGCATAATGCATGTCATTTGGAAGAGGAGATTTATAAGGGATATTACCTTGCTTATTTCCAGCCATGGAAGAGGGACCTGGGGTGTTACCTGGTATCAAACAAAGAGGAGTGACGTCCAACACGTCTTCATCTAGAAACTCCATGGAGGGAGTCTTTGCATGATGAGAGGGTTTTGACCCAGATGATGAAGGATGTTGAGACATGTTGTTGAACTTTTGAGAGAAATTTCTTTTCCCTAACAGAGGTCCTCTGAGAAGTTTGATGAAGATGGAAAGAGTTATGTTCAGGTAGCGTGTGTAGATGACATAGATACTATTTCTAATACAAGGTAATGATTCATCATTAATGTGAATCTTTCTTTTAATTGGGCAAACAATATTTTTATTACCTTTTCCACTCCATACTAATTGCCATAATTTCTCAAGAATCCAAATCCCTAATTTCCCTTTTACATATTCAAATTTAATATCATTCAACTCCCTTGCAAACTTGTCAGTTAATTGCATTTCATGCTTTAGAGCAATGAATTTGTCTTCCACAAATTTTCTAATGGAGTGATGACAGCAAATAATGTGCTTGGTCCAACTGTGCTGAATAGAATTTTTGGACATAGTTGTAGCATTCTGGTTGTCATAATACAATGTCATGACATCGTGTGTGACATTGTATGCAATCATCAGTAGTTTCAACCATCCTTGTTGAGAACAGCTGATACTATCTGCTATATCTTCAGCATAAACTCCATTTTCATCTCTCAAATGAGTAGGAGCAGGTGTCCTTTCACTCTCCATCTCAATTTTCTCAACATTGCACTTGGCACTTTTTCTTTGAGATAGACACATAGGCCCTTCTATCTGCTTGACTGGTAGCCCAAGTCCAACAAAGCTCTTTCCAACTTCAGACTGTGTATGACTATCAACATTTTCACCCATCTGATCCAACTTCCTATCTATTTGAGCCATCATGAGTTTTTCTCCTTTGGAAGTGATGTTAAGTCTGAGTTTCTGGTGTGACATCCTTATCTGACATTTCCCACAGGCTTGTCTTTCATCACTCTTGAGATTTCCTCTATCAGCTATACTCATCTTCATACCTTTTTCTTTGACATAGGTACACTTTGAGGAATGATCAGTTTGAGAGTTCCACATGTAATAGTTGTCTTTGGTCCTAATTCCTTTCATAATCACTTCACTGTCTTTGTTAGTAATCAGACATTCATTTTTGGTGAAGTTAACATTCAGACCTTGATCACACAGTTGACTGATGCTTATTAGATTTGCAGTCAAGCCCTTAACCAGTAGGACCTTGTCAAGTTCAGGAACTTCAAGACAATCAAGCTTACCTGTTCCCTTGGTTTCACCCTTTGCTCCATCACCAAAGGTTACATAGCTTATGGCATGAGGATGAAGATCAGTTATCAGATCTATGTTTCCAGTCATGTGTCTGGAACATCCACTATCAAAATACCACTCTTCTTTGGTTGAGACTCTGAGGGGAATGTGAGCTATCAGACTTGTAACATTAGTTTTAGGAACCCATTGCTTCTTGTTGACAGGCCTGTGCTGTTTGGATCTGGGTTGATAGTGAGTCTGATGATGAACAGGGCTAGGATAACCATACAGCTTATAGCAGAAGGGCTTCAGGTGACCAAATTTCCCACAGTAATGGCATCTCCATCTTTGTTATTTCCGTTTCTGCTGTCTTCTCTTCTGATGTTGTGACATATGATGTGACATCACAGGTTTGCTTTTACTATGACTGCACTTTGGTTTGGCTTGAAGTTTACAACCAGTGTAACTGCACTCAGGCTTAGATTCATTATACCCAATGCCAGATTTGTCTCCTGTTATTTGTCCAGTTTGGAGAATCTTGTCTAGGGAGTCAGATCCATTATTTAACATCCTTACATACTTGGTCATCTCTTCTAGTTTAGAATTCAAGAAATTAGCTTCAGTTTTTAACTTGGAGATGATTCCACATGGTCTGCCTTCTCATTCTCCAGTTGTACTATCTTCTGGCTTTCAACTTGTTGACTTCCATCTATCTTGGCCTTCAGAACCACTGCTTCTGTTTTCAATTTGGAGATGATTTCCAAGTGTTCTACCTTCTCATTCTCAAGTTGAGTTATTTCCTTCTTCTGGCTTTCAACCTATTTACACAACTCTACACTCTTGTGACACAGCTTTCTGTAGGTAGTGGCCAGCTCTTCAAAGGTTACTTCATCATCACTTGAGTCTTCACCAGAGCCCCATCTTCCAGTCAAGGCAATTACTAGATTTGCAGATTCTTCTGTTTCACTCTCATCAGACCAAGTGGCAGCAAGACTTATTTTCTGCTTTTTGAGGTAGGTTCCACATTCAGTCCTAATGTGTCCATACCCATCACATTCATAACACTGAACTTCTTTTCCCTCTTTGGACTTCTCATCTGACCTAGCTCTCCTTTCCAGCATTGTTGGACTTACTGATGTCAGATGAGATGTTCTTGACATTAGCCTTAGATCTTACCTCCATCTTTTTCAACAGTTTATTGAACTGTCTTCCCAACATTGCTACTTCATTGGCCAAATCTTCATCACCATCCTGACTATTTTCCTCTTCTGTGTTTGACATGAAGGCCATGCTTTTGGTTTTCTTATCAGAACCATCATTCAATCCCATCTCAAATGTTTGGAGGGAACCAATTAGCTCATCAACTCTCATGTTGGAGATGTCTTGGGACTCTTCTATGGCTGTCACTTTCATAGCAAATCTCTTAGGGAGTGACCTGAGTATTTTCCTCATCAGCTTCTCATCTGACATCTTCTCTCCCAGGGCTCCTGAGGCATTAGCAATTTCAAGAATGCTCATATGAAATTCATGTATATTTTCATCTTCTCTCATCCTTAAATTTTCAAATTTTGAGGTGAGCAGCTGTAGTCTAGACATTTTAACCCTTGATGTGCCTTCATGAGTGGTTTTGAGAATGTCCCAAGCATCTTTAGCCACTTCACAATTATTTATCAACCTGAAGATGTTCTTGTCTACTCCATTGAATATGGCATTCAATGCTTTAGAATTTCCAAGGGCTAGATCATCCTCCTCCTTGGACCATTGTTCTTCAGGCTTCTTGTCAGTTGTGGCTGCTCCTTCCTTAGTAATTACTGGATGTACCCAGCCTGCTAACACAGCCTTCCAAGCCTTATTATCTAGAGATTTTAAGAAAGCTACCATTCGAGGTTTCCAATAGTCATAATTAGATCCATCCAAAATTGGTGGCCTGTGAACAAATTCTCTATCTCTCTCCATTGTACCAGAAAGTATTGCCCCTAGATCTCACCCAGAACCAGAGCAGGATGCATGCTCTGATACCATTGAAATTCTGGTATCAGATATGAGATATCGAAGGTAATGTCACGACACTAATATCTGAGTAATGCAAACAAAATAAAGATAGAGAATAGTAATGCAACAGACACAAGCAATTGTTAACCCAGTTCGGTCCAACTCACCTACATCTGGGGGCTACCAAGCCAGGAAGGAAATTCACTAAAATAGAATTAGTTCAAAGACTCTTCGTACACTTCAATATGAGAACTCTTAGATATGAGAACCCATTCACTTCCCTACAATCACACCTGTGATCTTAAACAACAATCCCTTGAGAAAAGAAAACACTTTTCAATGACACACTCTTGATTTTACTTTACAGTTTCAATCAAGAAGACACACACTTGATCTTGCTTCACAGCTTTGATCAAGTAGACACACACTTGATCTTGCTTCACAGCTTTGATCAAGTAGACACACACACTCTTGCTTAACAGCTTTAGAGTGACAAATTACAACTACAAATCAGTCCAATTCAATCATCAAAAGATGACTTGAATGGCTTACAAGTCTCACGACTAAACAGACACAAACCCTAGCTCTCTCTCTATATTTCGCTCAGTATTGGTTGTGTTGTAAAACAGGTTTTCTAAGTCCCTTTTTATAGAAGCTTTCAGCTGGGCTTGGACATCTTGAAAAACCTAAATCTATTTTCCAATTAAATCTTTTCATAACAGCTGGTTAGATCTCCTTGGAAAATAAGTAAATCAGGTTGTAATCCATGATTGAATGCGCCTGCAAATCAGATCTTCAATCATACATAGATTGCCATTAATTGTGCAATCACAAAACACCAGACATTCACACTGAATGTTCTGTGTACAGGATGTCATGACATCGGGTCTGACATCCTGGAAAAATCCTGCATAATTCCATAATTCCTTTTATAACTTCCAGCAGGTACACAAACATCAGATGCCATGACATTGTGTATGACATCCTGATACAATCCTGCATAATTATGTTTTTCCATTTTAACTCCAGCAGGAACACATTATCAGAAGCCATGGCATTGTATATGACATTCTGAAACAATTCTGCATGATTATGTTCTTGAACTCCAGCAGGTACATAGGATATCTTATGTTAAGACATCACACATAACATCTTGTGAACACTCTTTGTTTTACCAAAAATGCTGCCAACACATAGAACCAACAATAGCTAAGTTCAAGAAGGTGCTTATGAATGAGTTTGAGATAAATGATCTAGGAAACATGACATATTTTCTAGGGATGGAGATTTTTTACTCTGATAAGGGTATAATTTTGTATCAGCTGAAGTATGAACTTGAGCTTCTGAAGATATTTCAGCTGATAACTTGCAAGTCTGCAATCACACCTGCTGAAACAAATCACAAGTTGTATTCTCATATTGAGGTTAATGTTGTAGATGCTATAATTTTTAAATTGTTGATAGGCTCATTGCGATATCTTTGTAAGACCCTACCATATATTTGATATGTAGTTGAAATGGTGAGTAGGTTTATAAACAAACCAAAATGGTCACATTATCAAGTTGTTGTCAGGATATTGAGGTATGTTAAGGGGATGTTGAAGTATGATGTTTTGTTTCTTTCTGGTGTTGAAACTGATTCAGAGATGATGTGCTATTCAAAATCTAATTAGTTGTGGAGACAGAGTTGACAGAAGAAGTATTTCTGGATATTTTATTAAGAATCTGGGAGGTCCTATTTCTTGGTGGTCCAAGAACCAACCAGTGATTGCATTGTCAACCTATGAAGCTGAGTATATTGTAGGTGTTTTGACTACCTATCAAGTTATGTGGACTTACTGTAGGATCTAAAGATCAAGGTGAGCAAGCATGTGAAGTTGATGATTGATAATAAATCATCTATGAGCCTTGCCAAGAATCCAATGTTGTGTGGAAAAAGCAAACACATTTACACAAAGTTTCATTTATTGAGGAATCAGATTCAGAATGGGGTGCTTGAAGTTGTGCACTATAACACTCAGAAGCAGCTGGCGGATGTTCTGACCAAAGCAATCAAGACTAGACATTTTCTCCAACTGAGGGATGGAGTTGATGTTGTTGATTTTGATTAGCTGGATATGAATTACGGGGCGGTGTTATTTATAATACATTTTAGTTTATATTTAAGCTTAGTTTAGCTTGCATTTGAATTTTCATTTAGATTCTGATTGTATAAATACTGAAAGTTAGTTTTCAGTTTAAGAGTGAATCATTTTTAATCAATTCAAAATTATGTGAGAGGAAAATTTGGTTACAGATTCGGTTTCTCTATCTTCTCTCTCTTCCATCTTCATCATTTTCATCTTCTTCCTCTTGTGCACCAATAATTGGTTTGGTAGTTTCTGAAAACTAAAACCGAAAACTAGACCAAACCACTTTGATTTTCATCGATTGGGTTCATTTTTTGAAACTAAATTTATTTTTTTTCAATTTGATTTTCTTTATATTATCAATTTAATTGGTTTTTTATGATCCAATTACACCTCTAACTACTCTAAAAAAATATTTATATTTATAAAGAGAGGAGTAGAATAATATATCTAAATTTTCTTATTTCTAAAATTATATATAAAATTAGAGAACATAAACAACTTTAAGTCCATGATTTCTTTTGACAAAAATTCTAAAAAGGATATAAAAAGAGTGGAAGTAAATAAGCGAGTAAAATAATATATTTAAATTTTCTTTTTTATTTTTATTTTTTCTTTTTATACAAAACAACCTTAAAAAATGAAATATGTATGTTAAGAGAGTATAAACAATTTTAGTGGCATATTTGCTAGGGCTGAGGTGATTGATCTCTACTGTGGGGTTGGGGTTGGAACATATGATTTTGTGGTATCTCATCTTCAGTATGAAGATTATACACTCCTTATGATGGAACATACTCTTGTAAATTTATGGAGTTTTAAGGTGATCCTAATAAGATTTAAATTGGCTTCATATTAGTTTCTCTAAGAGCGGTCACATAAAGGTTAATGTGGATCTTGTCTTTCTAACCTATGCATGTGATTTTTTTAATTGTGAGATTGGAGTTATTCTTTTTAGGTACCTTTAATTGTCGATACGGGTTAATCCTAGGATAAATTCTACTTGGGACCCTTTATTCTTGGAAGCAAAACATATGTTAGTTTCGGTGGTTGGATGTCTCTTTTTAATTATATGCTTAATTTTATTCCCATATTCTTATTGTCCTTTTTGAAGATGTCTATAAAGGTTGAGATGTAAGTGGATCATAAAATTAAAAAGAGATGTATGTAGAGGTTGAAACAATATTTTTTATCTCTGAAAGAAGTTTTTGAAAACTTATCTTTCTGGAATGCCTCACAAAGAGTATCTAAAGCAAATTTCAGATTTGGAAAGCCTCTAACTAAGTTTATCTTATTTAGCTTTGAGATCTTTCTCATTCTAACATGGTCTAACTGTCTATGCCAAGTCCATTGCTCTTAGTTCACAGACATGAGGCATTTAACATTTGATTTTCTAAATCTAAAAGTCTAATTTTGTAAATGTTGCTTTTCCTCTTGCTTTTAAGGGAAGAGTTATGTTTTTTAAGATTTCATATCTTTCAGAGTGGAGAATTCTTTCTTTAGCTCATTATGGGCTTCAGAGTCAGCTACATGAATTTGATTCAAATCCTTGTACCTTTTTTGAAGCCTCTGTTAATTTTTAAGAATCTTAGTTAGACATGAATCTATTTCAGAACGAGTTGAGTTAGAGAATACCTTGTCAGAGTCTGATTATGATTCACATTCTGATCCTGGTCTAAAGTCATATGTTTGTGCTTGCCATCAGTGTCACATTGGCTTGCTCTTCTTCAAAATCACCTTCTGAAGACTCAGAGTCGTCCCATATAGCTATCAAAATCTTATTCTTGACTTTGAATAACTTTTTCTTAGTCTTTTCTTTCTTTAGCTTGGGACATTCATTCTTGTAGTGGCATGCCTCTTTGCAATCGAAACATATGACATCTTTGTCAGCACCAGACTTCTTTTGTCCAAATGTTGACTCTAAGCGTCCACATGTTCTTCTGAAACCTATGGGCTTTTTTGTCTCTTTCTCCAGAGTTAATTGAATCTTATGGAAAGAAGAGAAAGTTCATCTTCTTCATCAGAATCTTTTTAAGATTCTTCTTCTTCTTAAGTCTGGAAAGCCTTTCGCCTTTTCTGTCTTGCCTTTGGATTTAAGAGCCATAGATTTTCCTTTTTCTTTAAGGCTTGTCCTCTTCTAGCTCTATGTCATGACTTCTTAAACAACTTACGAGTCCTTCAAGATTTTTACTGTTCAGATATTTGGAAACCTTAAGAGCAATCAACATATGCTTCCACTTCTTTGGTGAGCTTCTGATGATCTTCTTCGTGTTATCTGCAATACAATAGCCTTTGTTTAGAACCTTCATGTTAGCTACAAGAGTTTGAAACCTTGAGAACATGTCCTCAACAGTTTCATCATCCTCCATTTTAAAGGCATCATACTTTTGAATCAAGGCCAAAGCCTTGGTTTCTTTTACTTGAACGCTTCCTTCATGAGTCATTCTAAGAGAATCAAATATAGACTTTTCAGTGTCTCTATTTGTTATTTTTTCATACTCAGTGTATGAGATAACATTCAACAGGATGATTCTTGAAATGTGATTATTTTAATTATCTTTCTTTTGTTGGTCACTCATCTTGCTTCTTTCTAGCTTAACACCATTTGTATCTAGGAGATGTGTATAGCTATCTATGACCATATCCCATAAGTCTGCATCATAACCAAGGAAGAAATTTTCTATTATATTATTCCAATAATCAAACCTGTCTTCATCAAAGACTGAAGGTTGAGTAGAGTAGTGATCTTTTCATTATTAATTGTTGTCATATTATGTTTCATAAATTGGATCTTTTACTGACACAATTAAATGTATTAAAACTTTTTTGCTACCCAAGAACACAAACAACAAATATTCAACAAAGATAAAAGACACAATTTTTTTTTATCTTGGATCTCTATTAACTGAGATACCTCCAGTCCACCCTCTAGAGTGATTTTGCCTTTTTAATAAGGACTTAATCCACTAATCAAAAACTTGATTACAAACTCAAATACAACATGCCTAAGACTTCTTAAGAATTCTGACTATAACCTAGTCTCACAAGGAATTTAACCAAAGGTTAAGAATACAAGATTTTGTTTACAAGTTGCTTCTAAAATAAGCAGATACACAAGTTAAAAATAGATATTACACTAAAGAAATATATTCAAGAAATTGTTCTCAGTATGCAAACGTGATCATTTTCTTAGCTTTAAAACACTTCTTTTTATTTCTCTTACGTGTGTTCTTCAGTGTTGTCCAATGTTCTTACATTTCCAAACTTCCATAACCTCTTTATATAGATGATGAATAGATCCGTTGGTGGGTAAAATTGGAATATCCTCAATGTCACAATTGTATGAAGGTCACTTGATTCTACAATAGTAGAGTGGCGGTTGCGGCATATATTGGGTGAGAAGATAAGACAAAAGGAACTACATTGGTATAGTAGTATGGTCATTTTCCTGATATTCGGGGTAGTGGAAAGGATATTTAATATTGCATTGATTGTACTCTTACCACGTGTTCTTCTTTCACTCATTTACTTTTATTCATTAACTTCTGGTCAGAGGCTTCATATTTAAGTTGATGAAGCTTGAATAGAGTTTAGAGCTTGTCTTCAAAATCTGGTGAAAATGAGACTTCATAGTCTATACAGTTCAGAGTCTTGAGACTTCAGAGACTTGACTTATCATATTCTTTATCAGAGTCATTCTGGGTAGATTCTTGCAGAAGCGTTGACTTTCTAATCCAGATGCTTGACTTTCATTTAAACACATCTTTGGTTCTACCTTTGGTTCAGAGTGCGTCTACAGTTCAGAGTTTGGTCGTCCAGAGTTAACTTCTTTAAAGTCAGAATTTGTTTTCTTTAATCTACACACTTAAAAAAGTAATTAGAGTAAAAACTGTTATCTCTATATATTTAGCTTTGTTATCATCAAAACTCAAGGATAGTTATAGAACCAAATTTTTTCCAACACTAAGCATGATACTTGATTAGGGTATAAGGAAATTTTTTCTATGTTGTTACTATACATCTCTTCTAATTTCAACCTTCGATCTTTTATAGAAAATAAATTGAAGTTCTAAAATATACATATATGGATCACAAGTTAGATATAGTTTTTAGTACTTCCAATATTAATCAATTATCATCATAAATGAGATCAATAAGATTTGTAATATATGAAACACAACTTTCTTCTGCTCAATTATGAGCAAAGTGATCTAAATATATATTTTACCTTTGAACTAGAAACGACAACTGTTTGAAGCCTTTTTCAACTTACATTGTTTCATATAAGCATAACATTTATTTTAGATTATGATATGAATATATTTCTCATCAGTTTTAGAATAACATCTATTTAACTCCTTTACAATGATTCTTCCAAAATCCTCTCAACAAAGAAACACATAATCCTTTCAAGGTATTTATGCACCTTCTAGATATTGATCTATTGATGAACATTATAATAAACTTTGGTACTTAGTGTTTATGCAGTAGCATAAGATGCATATAGTATAGTACATATCATGGTGTACATGATTGATCTAATCAACAAAGCATATTGATTCTTTTCATGTGTCCTTTTTCTCATCTGATGAGATAAGACATTGTTCATAAGACAAAACATCATGTGACACATGCAATAGTATTAATGTAAGCTTATGCGTATTAGGTGTCTCAACACTTCATCAGAATATGTACATATGCTAAGGTCGAGGTGCATTAACAATCTATCTTTATAGATTTTTATTTCTATTCTTTAAAGAAACCTTGCTTAAGCATGTCATCAAAAACATTTCCTTAACCATGTCCTACATTTGTAGTTTAGGTTTTTTTTATTTTATGATTAGTATGTTACTTTCATATTATATTAGATTAATACAAATACTCCCACTAACTTTTTTTTGTGCACAAGATTTAAGCTTGACATTTATTAATCCAAGTTTTCACAAAACTTCATTGGTAAAAGGATTCAACTCCAATAAATTTTCTCTAATCCATAATTGGATTTTTTAGACAACTTATACACCTTTTAGAATCAAGATCATTAAATGATCTTCTTTAGATCTCATGCTACATGAACTAATAGTCCAACAACAACTCTCTCTTTTTCTCTTTTTTGTGTTGGTTCGTGTTTTCATTCTCATAAAGATACTTATTTTCTGCTTATTGAATTTCTTCAAGTTCTATATCACTCCCACTATTTCATTTTGGTGCATATTATCTTTAAAGGAAGACTTCGGTTCTAACGACAAAACAATTTTGTCCTATAAAGTGCTATAGAATATGCGTCTCTTATTTTCATTGGGATACATCAATAAATACATCTTTATTTAGATTGTGATCAAATTTATTTAATAAACCTTACAACCTAAACTATCATAAAGAGAAACTATGTACTCTTACCTTTATATCAAATATAGCGTCTATATAACTACTTTAAATAGAACTAGTTATGGATAATATTAATTGTATGTAAAACAATTATAAATAAAGTCACAAAGATATAGTCGAACTATCTTAGATTGAACAATATCAAACATGATACATTTTAAATAGTCATTTTATTCTTTATATAGGTATGTACCATAACAAATCATTTGTATGGCTTTAATACTTTTCCGAGTTATTTCCTTCTATTTCATTTTTGAATTTTTCTCAAAAGAATTCTAATTTGTGTGTTATTAAGTCCTTGACCTAATATGTCATGTGAGACAAATGGCAATTTATCAAATTTCCCCTATGTGGAAATGGAGGGTAGATGGAAGGGAAGAGAGGGGAGGGTAAATTTCTAATTAAATATACTTGGTTAAAATTTTAAGAGGGGAGAGGAGGGGAGGGAAGCAAAATCCCTCAAAAACACATTTTTGGCGTCCCTCCGAATTGAGGGGATTTAGAGGGGAGAGGTGGGAATATAAATTTTAAACTTTAAAAATTTATTATATTTACTAAAATATCTTTAATTTTATTTTAATATTTCAAAATTATTCTTTTTTTTCTTCGTGTTACCATTTCTCACATGTGTGATTTTTTCTCTATTACTTTCATCAATTTATTATAATTGTTCTCCACTTTCAATTTTTTTTCGAATTTTTATACTTAATATAAATTATAATCGTTGCACTTTTTTATGATTACTTATGTTTTTTTTTCTTTCTAATTTTGTTATATGTTCTGATATATATATATATATATATATATTTTTATATAAAATTTTAAGCCATTCATTTTTTTATTAAAAAATTTAATAATAAATTTTTTTTTTTGTTAGATGATTTATCAAGATTTAAAAATTATTATCAACACATACTTTAATTTTGTGTCAGAGAATTATAATATGAATTAAATATACTCAATTTTTTTAACGTTATCGATAAGTAATACCTTTTTTAATCACTCAATATTTGAAATTTTATTATCAAAATATATATATATAAAATTTTTACCTTTGACTATCATATCATTTATATAAAAACATAAGGATTAAAATTTTAAATTATTAATAAAACTCTCTCATCCCCCTATCTGTATCATAAAAAAATGGGTATTTAAATATCTATTTGTTTTATTCGCAAATATTTATTAAGCTACCAGTCTCGTATCCAAGACAAATTTTATCTGCGAGTACCTATTTTTTTTACAATCCCTATCCATGAACCAAACATATTTTTAATTAAAATCTTTGGTTTCTTCTCCCTCCTCTCTTTTGAGATTTTTTTACAAAAATAACCCACTTTTTAAAGGAAATTCCCAAAATACCTCTGACTTCAAAAAAAATCCCAAACTACCCTACTTTTAGGAGAATGCGCCAATTCAATTGGCGACTCCTCTTAAATGCTTGAATGGAGGCGCCAATTGGATTGGCTAGGGCAGGTGCCTTAGCCAATTGGATTGGCGCCCATGTGTATAAGTTGATAGGAGGCGTCAATTGGATTGGCACCTCAGTGTAAAATGCAATTGTTTTTGTAAATGGTATACGTGATAGATAAATTTGAAATAGAACCAATTGATATTAATAAAATTTTCCGTTTACACAAAAAAGCCTAATGGTGATGACCGGGATCATCTAACAGACCTCCGGTCCCACATCCTCTAGCTACCCTAACTCGTGACCCTAACCCACGTTGATGATTCAATACCGGTGTTTGAGCATCTGAGGGGCCAGGAGTGTCACTACCAACTACAGGAGAAGGCCTGTTGAGGTAGTCAGACAAGTCGGCATAGTCTTCAGTATGCATCGATGGTGTACCGCTGTAGCTGAGTTCATGACCCATGCCAGAGAAGTTGGATTGTGGTTGACTCATTGATGGGAGACCGGGATGGTTGAAGGGAGACATGGATGTGAATGATGCGTCGAGGAAAGGTTGGAATGGTTGTTGGGGTGTTTGGTAGAGATAGGGTTGTTGGATATTTTGGTTTTGTGAGGTTTGGGCTTCTTGGCTATGGTAGGAGGAGGGGTGGTTGGTGTTGAATGATCGTTGGGTGTTCTGGCTAAGGCGACTTTGGTAGGGTGATGGGGTGGGTGCGAAGCGATGTTAAGTCTCAGGTTGATGGTCAATTTGTTGGTGGTGGTATGGGGTATGCTCTTGGTATTGGGGTTAGGTGTATGGCATGTTTTGGTTGTATGTTTGTGTGTTGGTTGAATGGAACGTTTGACGGACAGGGGGTTGTGTGTGTAGCGGGGTATTCGTTACCATTAGAGATATTGACTAAATCTAAGGTAAACCATACAAGTAGAGTCGCCACCACACTTCTATTTATCCAAGGGAATGGTTAGAAAACAAACAAAAATCTAAAAGTTTTATCGAATCAAAAACTAGTAAAAATGTCAGAGATCGGGGTAAGGGGGTTGGTTATGCAATGGGAAGGTTTTAAGCACCCAAAACATCCTAGGGAGCACTTTTCACATTTGTTGTAAGGTTGGTATTTTGTGAAAATTTGTTTGTGCAAACATGATTGAAGAGATGAGAAGAGAATATACAAGTTATTTACATTTTGTGTTTGGATGGATAAACCCATTGCCTACGTACCATCTTAAAAAAGATTAGGATCAAAACCTCGTAGTTCGGGGTAGAAATCTCAAAATGAATTGGTGAATTGATTGGTCCAAAAGCCTTAAGGTATTTTGTTATCCAAGGGAGAAAACTCAACCTAAAACCACAAATCCACCATGTGAGGATAGCTTCAACATGCTAGTGAGGGGTTAACCCTATAATAAGCATGGAAGACTCATTGTCCATCACTAAGGATATAGGTGAGTATTACATCTACCTCAAGGATAACTCAAACCTAATAGCTAAAGGTTATGAAAAAATTTGATTAAGGAAGTGGCCATTGAAACCACAAAAAGACATTTGGATGGGTTAGATTTACCAATGAAAGGTATGTACAAAATATGGTCAAAGTTGATTTAAAAGTTCAATTCAAAATAAGTGTTATGAAAAGAAAGTTTGAAAATCAAAAGCATAAGGCTTAGGTTTCTAATGTTTGAAAAGAAATGTTAAATGTTTGCACAAAAGTTTTGGCTTGGGTTAGAGTGGAGGGAAGAAGAAGAATGGCTAAAGTCCTAGACGTACAAGAGATAAGGGATAAGAAACAAGACCACAAATGGAGTTCCTCTCTTGAGATCATATTGATGATCCAAGTATCTCCTATCCTTTGGAATATGCAAGCAAAACAATATTAAGCTCAAGCCATCAACACAATCAAACAAGCCTCTTAAGAGATCCTCAATATATCTTGTATCTTTCACTTTGGATGAACATGGCAATGGTTCTTCAATTTGAGCTCTCATAGGATTCCCTAGCACAAGAGCACACACATCAAAAAGTTTTATGAAGCAAATCAAGAATGGACAAGAGTGAGTTTAGAGGTTTGGTCCTTCTAGTCCATCTTCAACATTAAGATCCTTTTACTCCAATTTACATAAGGAAAGTCCTAGAAACTAAGTCCATTTGTCCATTTCTTTGCATTTGGTCCACAACAATCAAAACAAAACACAAGCGCAATGATATATACACAATTATGTGCTCAAGTGAGCAAAAGGCAAATTGCATTAGCATAAACATATGCTCAAGTGAGCAAAGAGCAAAAGCAAATGAATAATATGTACAAGAATAGTAAATTGCATAAATGTAAAGAGCAAGAAGTAAATGTTAATGGTTAATGGTTAGTGTTAGTAGTCAGTGTGCCATAAGACAAAATTTAGCGCTATGTTAAGCAATCGTAATTGGACTTATGTAGAAGTCACAACTATCTGAGGCCGGTCAATAATAATGTAGGCAACAACACAAGTTAGAGGTCTTGATTAGTGAATCAAACTCCAACAACTTGCCATGCCAAAAAGAAGATGAGAAATGATCTTGTATTGATTTAGGTCCTTTGCATGATTTAGAAAGCAATCTATCCTTAATGCAAAGCCATTCACTTGATCCATGATCAAAATGAATTAGATTTGAATCAAGGAAGATTAAACCTCCCTAATCAATGCTAACCATCAACCTTTAACTCATTGATCAAAAAAGAAAAGAAGAAGAAGAAGAAGATGAAGAATTAGAAAAGGAGAATTAAAGTGCATTAAATGAAATGGAATGTACCAATCAACAAATGTTGACCAAAGATAGGGAAGATCAAGGTCAAACAATAGAAAACAGAAGCAAGATGAAGATTGGAAGTCAAGAAATAAGCAAAATATTTTTGGCATTTTTAATATTTAAAATAAAACTTGAATTAAAATATTAAAGAAAGGTCAAACTTCAAACTCACTTCAAATCAACTTTGGAAAGTCCAAGTGAATTATCCCAAGTTCAACAAGGTCAAACAAAGTTTAACAAAAAATTTCAGCATTTTTAAAAGTCAGAAACTATTTTTAATCAATTAAAAGCATAAAAGTAACCTAATTGAACTAAAATCTCAAATAAATTTCAAATCAATTAATAAATTGATGAGAATATTTCTCATGGATCTATCATCATTCAAAGAGGTTGAGAAAATATTTTTGTATTTTTTGAATATCAAAAACTATTTAAAATGAATTAAAAGTAATCAGAAAAGAGAAAATTATTAAAAAATAGAAAATGATAAAATAAAAAATATTAAAAATCAATTTTAGAAACTAGAAATTAAAAGAGAAATAATGCAATTGGTCCCATAATTTTTGGACCAATAATGAAAGAGTTATGAATTTTAGAAAATAAAATGGAATTAAAAAATGAAATGGAAATTAAAATCAGAAATGGAAAATATGAAAAATCCACACGCGTTGGATTGTCTCATTAAATGACGTGGAGGATCCAATGGCATTGGCATGCGTGCGCACCATGAACCTCAGTCAATGAGAAGCACCAATAATAAAATAAAGTCATAACAATGGACTATCTAGATTTAATCTGGAAATGAAAAGGGACGGCCACGATTGGATCTGGAGACCAGACGGTGGCCAGCGCCACCGTCTTCTCCGGCTAGCTCCGGTGAGAGCTCAAAAATTGCAAAAGAGCAAATGTGCACCAAAATGCACGATCCAGGTACCAAATGAAAGGTGGAGTGATGTACATCACTCCTATACCACTCAATTCTACTCTAAATCCCTATTGAGAGAGAAATCAGAGATGAAACTTTGGTGGTGTTCAACTGAACTTGCTTGATTTCAACAATTAAGAACACAATAATGATGCCTCTTTGTAGAGGACTTCAGACAACACACAATCAAGGCAAATAGAGTAGTATATGAGGTGGTTCGAAGCAAAATGCAGCTGAGCAAAACCTTTGAATTGTGAAGAATTGAGTCACTCTCTTTGATTCCTTTTGCAAACAGAAGTTTCTATGGATCAAATGAAGAAGGTCTAGAAACTTTAGATCTGAAATTTCAATCGAGGAAATCAAAATTCATATCTGAATTTTTTAGAGAAAAATGAGATTTGTTCCTTTGGTAGGGGTGTGGATTCAATTCAGCAGAGGTTTAGGCGCCATTAGGTTGAAGAATGAGAGCTCACATGCCATGTATTTATAGCCAAAGCCATCTGAAAGTGCATGAACAAAGTGTGCATGGGAGAAGAGGGCCTCCATGCATGGGCTTGTACAGGCGCATGGAGGGCCCAATTCTGATTGGAATTGATTGCTATACATCACCAAATGAGAAATGGACGTGCAGATTGGATGTTAATGGTTCATGCAATGTGTTTGAAATGAATTTCCAAAAATGCACCTAATTCTTCATGTCTTCGAAAATGATGCTTCCAAACTCCAAATGCAACCTTATGAGTAATGGTTAGAAAGCTTGTTGCATAAGAAACAAATGCTATATTGATAAAAACTCCAATTGGGCCTTGGAAATTAATGAAATTTGAGCTTGAAGTGTAGGGTGCAAAACATGCATATGTGAAGTTTCCAAATTTGGCCAATGTTCAAGCCCCTCTGTCTCAATGATACAAGCTCCAAATGATAAAATCTTCAACATGAAAGTTGTAGATATTTTCAATAAAATCAATGTAGACTTAAGTTTTACATCATTTGAATTTTTGATAAAGAAGTTATGGACACTTGAAGTTGGACTTTTTCACATTTCAATGCATTTGGTCCAAAGTGACCTATAATGTTTTGCATTATCACATGTATTTATTTTGAGATTTTGAAATTTTTCTCAACATAACATTTGAAGTAGACACAATAATCTTTCCAATTCATTAAATCTCATCCCAAAATCATGAAAAATGAATGAGTTATGTTCTTAGGAAGTTGACCCAAAATTAGGGTTTCAATCAAAATGACCTATAATGTCTTGGAATGGATGATGACCTTACAAGCTTCAAATAAAATTTTGATGAACATGAAAGTTGTTAATATTGTCCTTAGGAACATGTTTTCTCTTAGGGCCATCTCCATTTGACCAACACATAAAAAGTTAGGTCTCAGTGTATTTCAAAATAGTCAGATGAATTGACTGATCAACTTCTCAAGTCCACAACTCATATCTTGATGAATTGATGATTGAGGACACTAAAATAAGTTCAAATATGCATGAAATGGTGAATTAAATAACTTCCCTTGATTGTATTTGATCATGGGCTGAGGTTTCTTCATGAACAAGGCATAGTTGATGAGCAGATGAATTAGGGTTTCCTTGGGAAACAAGCCTCAAACCCCTTGACTTGCTTTGATCAAAATGATGAATTGAGATGCTTGGGAGGCATATTTGATGGATGAGAGCCTTGGGAACCATTACCATTCTTGCTTTCATCTTCTCCTGACCATATCAATGCACATAGGATCTCCTAGAAGCCTTTAGACCTTGTGACTGCTCAAGCTATAAACAAGAGATGTTAGTGACATATTTTTGTGCTTTTGAGTTAGTAAAATAAAATGAGAAAAGAAATAATATACAATTCAAGCATGCTTGGTGATCTCAAACCAACTCACAAGAGGAGATCCCAACCCAAAGGCAAAGGGGCCAAGGTGCTTATGATCCTTAAGGCTATGCAAATGCCATGTTATGATGCCATGAGGGATCTTAGGGCCAAAATTAGGGTCTTATAGTGTGTATCTGGTCTGACATTGTTGTTGGGGGTTTGATGTTGAGGTGTCAGGTGTGTAAGTTATCTGGCGTGGGTCGTACATATACATATCCTCAGCGATGAATTGAAAACCAATCGATCTGTACCAAGCCATATAAGTACGACTTGGTTTTTCTTCAGTTGGCATGACTGCGTCGGTTTTAACACATGGTCATGGCGGTGCTTCCATTTGCGACACTTCGATCTTGCGAAGCTTTGCCATGGATTGAAGTTCCATTGGTCGTTAACTTTACGCAGATGCCATTCTCCTAGGCTAGCTGGGGGATCTGGGATGTTTTGGGTCATACCGAACTACAACTTCACACGATCACTGTTGTGCATCTCCACAGTTGTGAACCTTATTATCGATGTCCATACGGCCGCGTCTTCGATGTTGACCTCATGGTCATGATCCAAATTAAGGTATGGACGCCAAATGAACTGAAATGATAAAGAAGATAGGATTATAATCTAGGTAGAAGAAGTTAACAAATTATAATGAAAGTATTAAGTTATTATCCTTACGTCTGTCGGTCGAAGGTGATCCAACAGATTGCAATACTGAGTAATACAGTGTCCTGGACATCTGTTGTAACTCATACCACGTGCAAACCATCTACACCAAAAAGGTAAAAATATTAGTTAGAGATAATAATCTTTAAAGAAGTAAGTAAAGATATAGCAATTTAAACAACTTACTTTTGTGCATACGGAAATGTGAAAGGGTTGTTGTTGACGGGTGCTAGGGACGGTAGTCTTGACCAACCCCATGCTTGTAGCAAAACAGCACATCCAGAAAATGTACATGTGTCTTTGTGTGAATTTTTGCACAAGGAGCTATAGAGATAGGCTAGACAAGCAGATCCCCAATTGTAACTTCCTACTCTATCTATATGTCTAAGTAAAGGTAAATACATAATATGCATGCTAGAACCACTACCTTCGGGAAATAAAAACGAACCAATTAACAGCATAATGTAACACCTAGTTTTTATTATTTGAGCATATTCGATAGAATTCTCATCTAAGTATAAACTATTATAGTACGACTTAAGGCATGAAAGTAGTATACCTTGACCTCTTGCGTTATCATCTAACAAATCAGTCTCCAAGTGAGCCATGCAAATTAAATTTGCATAGTTGGTTTTACCATTAACAGCCTTACCTTCAATGAGAAGTCCCAAAAGCATGTAGACGTCTTCTAACGTCATGGTACACTCACCGGTTGGGAACCAAAATGTGTGTGTCTCTAGTCGCCATATTTCGCATAAAGCTAGAATGAATTTGTTATCTACGGACCAAGATACAATCTTGCTTATATGACCAAAACTGACAAGTTCAACATAAGGTTGAATCATAGGGTCCATATGGACATATTCGTGGACCCGAGTCCGAAACCTTGATACATCCTATAAAAGAAAGAAAAAAAAACTTGACTAAGTTGGTATGTTAAAATAAAAGGGGGTTGGTGAAGATGAAACTACAAGAAGTTGTTGCAGATGAAAGAAAAAAAGTTAATAAAAGAAAAAACTTACATATGTTGCGATGTCTGCAACCGTTCCTCTATGTGATTCGCCCATTGTAAGGATAGACATTTTGTCGGGGGGTTGGTGCAGATGAAACTAGAAGAAGTTGTTGTAGATGAAATTGTAGAAGAAGTATTGTAGAGGAAGTAGTGAGAGTGATGGTGTGGAAGAAGTGTTGATGGAGTGGATGTATTTATAAGCAAATGAATGGGAGCATGAAAAGTTGTGCTTGCATGGTGTCTCCACTTGAATTGGCGCTCATGTACAACTTCTACATGGTATCACCATTCAAATTGGCGCCTCCATAGGGACATGCATGCAAGACCTAGGTCTGATTTCTTGGTTTCGAGGTCTGCATGCATGCTTTGACAAGGTATCGCCAAATGGATTGGCGCCCATGTGCAAGGAATGAATGGGGGCGCCAATTCATTTGGAGTGTGTGTCTGCATGTATGACACATGGATGTCCTCTCTCTTGCATGCTGAACATGTCACTTCTTAGTAGCTTGCATGGTTGACACATCATTTCGGACTAGCTTGTATGTGTGACACGTCATTTCTAACTAGCTAGCATGTGAGACACTTTACTCCCTTATTTAAGTGTGTTACTATCAACATCCAAGGCACTTCACTCACATTCATCTGCAGCAAGAAAATAGTTTTCATATGCACAATGTCATCTTCACCAAAATACAGTGTCAACGTTCACTGCGACAATGAAACATACGAGTCTGAGTTATATGGTTTTTGTTTTCGAAACACTGATACCATTACACTCACTATCAAGAGAAATGAAACCTTCTTGCATTTGAAAAAAAGAATACAATCATGTATAGGATCGGGTATTGTGTCAAAGATCACGTATCAAAATCCAATATTTTTTTAGAATAGTCAATGCAAGTTTTTCCCGCTTAAGGTACGAGACGATGAAGATGTTGAATACATGTTTGTTAGTCATGAACATTCAGGCTACAACTGTATTGAGTTGTACGTTACTCTTCAACCATGTATACCGTCCCAACAGTCTCAAATAACCAGTCATGATGAATTTGGTGAATTTTATCCAGAATGGTCAGATGACGTCAACCCAGAAGCAGAAGCAGAAGTAGACGTCGTTGATAAAGAAGAAGAGGAGACCGAGATACAGGTTGATCAGATGCTGAACAACGACATTGAAGATGATGATCAACCACCACCAATACCTCATAGTCATGTCTACAATCCGCCTCAACATATGATAAATTTGGATCTGCACGATAATGATATATCCAACAGTGTTTTCTATACCCCGTATCCACGACCAGAAGGCGAATTAAAGGTGGGAGACATGTTTTGTACCAAAGAAGAATGTGTGTGAGCTATCAAAAAATTCCACATGAAAAACTCTGCTGATTTTACATTGAAACGCACTGATTCAAGAAGGTACGTTATCGAATGTCGTAACATCTTTTGTAATTTTCGGTTGGCTGCGTCTTACAAAAAGAAAAACGGCTCTTGAGAGATCGCTTCAATAGACCCACCTCACAGTTGCATTGCAACTAGCGTTGAACAAGATTATCATAAACTAAGTGTTGCATTGATATGTCAAGACATTCTGTCGTTGGTTAATAAAGACCCATCAGTGAAGGTGGGTATAATTATATCCCATATCAGAACAACATATAATTATACTCCATCTTATAAGAAAGCATGGATTGCAAGGACAAAGGCTGATGAACAGGTATTCTGCAACTGGGAGGATTCATACAAAGAATTGCCACAGTTTTTATGGGTACTAAAAACATATGTCCCAGGAACTGTGGCAATTATGAAGACATTGCCAACGATGATGCCAGACGGAACCTGTGTTACAGGTAATAGAATCTTTCACCGTCTCTTTTGGGCGTTCAACCCATGCATCAAAGGTTTCGCATTCTGCAAACCTATTACTCAAATTGATGGCACTTGGTTATATGGAAAATACAAGGGTACTTTGCTTATGGCGGTTGCACAAGACGAAAACAACAATGTCTTTCCCATTGCCTTTGCTCTAGTTAAAGGTGAAACGGCTGATGGATGGGGTTTCTTTCTTCGACATCTCAGAACGCATGTGGCTCCACAAGCCAATCTCTGTTTGATTTCTGATAGACATGCTGCCATTGAGAGTGCCTACAACAACCATGACAACGGATGGCATGATCCTCCTTCTATCCATGTCTATTGCATCAGACACATTGCACAAAACTTCATGCGTGCTATAAAAGATAAGAATCTTCGCAAGAAGGTGGTGAATGTTGGGCATGCTCTAACTCAGTCGTCATTTCAATATTATCGTGATGAAATTGGACTGCCTAATGAAGACGCAGGGAGATGGATAAATAACATACTAGTAGAGCAGTGGACAGGGGCATTTGACAGAGGTTGTCGATGGGGCCACATGACAACAAACCTTGTGGAATGCATGAACGGGGTATTCAAAGGAATTCGAAATTTGCCGATAACCTCCTTGGTAAGATCGACCTATTATAGGTTGACTTCTACATTCGCAACCAAAGGTGAAAGATGGAGTGCGGTGTTAACGTCCGGGCAAGTGTTCAGTGAGTGTTGCATGAAGGTCATGAAAGAGGAGAGCATCAAAGCGAGCACATACGTTGTAACAGTCTTTGACCGTCATAGGCAAAATTTCAGGGTCCAGGAAACAACAGACCACAACGAGGGGAGACCAAATTTACCCTATGTTGTTAGACTAAACAGAAGTTGGTGCGATTATGGAAAATTCTAGGCCTTCCTCATTCTTTGCTCCCATGTCATTGCAACATGCGCTTATACTCGTCAAGACGCTTACAGTCATTTATCTGATGTGTACAAGGCCGTCAGCGTCATGAATGTATATAATCAAAGCTTCTCGGTACTACCAATGGAGGAATACTGGCCTCCATATGAAGGTGATATAGTTTGGCACAACGACGAGATGCATAGAAAGAAAAAAGGAAGGCCAAACAGCACACGTATCAGGACAAAAATGGATTTCACAAATAAAATGATAAGATTATGTAGTATCTGTCGTCAATCAGGACACAACAAGAACAATTGTCCCAATCGAGGAGCATCATCTGGGTCTTAAGCTTTTTGTAACATTGTATTTCTGTAACCTTCAATCATTATATATCATTAACTTTTTGTTACAACGAGGTTCACAACAAACATCAGTACAAAATAAGTTATCTGAAAACAAAAATATTTCTAACTGATTACAACAATCAAATTGATGTCATCTCGACCGAACATCATTTCCCTAGCATCCTTATCAGTCTTCATTCGCACCCAACCAAAGATACTGTCAAGTCTCTCAATACTTCTAATTTTTTTCCCTTCTGATATTTTTCCATCTAACCAACGAACCAGCTCCCTCTTCAGTTGATCGAACATAGTGATGTTCCAGAATAACATCAGCATCTGAGGTTTGTCTCTCGCATAAATCATCTTTCCATATCGGCGACGAACACCAAACATGGTTTCCAAATGATTAAATGAGATGTGGAACAATGACTCACACAACGCATCTATTTATAACAAAAATATTGCATTTTACACTGAGGCGCCAATCCAATTGGCGCCTCTTATTAACTTATACACAGGGGCACCAATCCAATTGGCTAGGGCATCTTCCCTAGCCAATCCAATTGGCTAGGGCATCTTCCCTAGCCAATCCAATTGGCGTCTGCATTCAATTTTTAAGAGGAGTCGTCAATTGATTTGGCGTCTCCTCCTAAAAGTGGGGTAGTTTGGGATTTTTTTTTAAACCAGTGGTATTTTGGGAATTTCCTTTAAAAAGTGGGTTATTTTTGTAAAAGTTCCTCTTTTGAACCAAATATATTTAAAATTACAAAAAAAAAACTCTCACTTTCCTCCTTCTCTTCTCTTCATTAAAATTTATTCACCATCCTCCGTCTTATTTGAACCAAATAAACCCTAAGTCCATCTGTGAATGCTTAGCCGAATTTCTTGTTAATATTTCGAGTCAAAATATTACAGTAGTGAATATTCAATTTTATTGAAATTATCATGTGTTTGATGTTAAAATATCTTACTATAACAAATCTTTTGTATGCTAATGTATGATTAATAGATTTATGTATTGATTAGTTATGCTATAGGTTTTATTGTTTTCATTAAATTCATAAGTCAATAAACTTTTAACTTTTTAAATATTAATGTATCTGATATCATGAGCTATCTATCATTATTTTAAGATAGCTTACTATGTTGCCCGATAATTGTCACTTAGTGCAACAATTTATATTATTGTCACTTGGTTACATAGACTTATTTTGGCTAAATGTGTGTGACCAAAATAATATTGTTATGAAATAAAAAGTATTTAATTAAATTTAAAAATTTGACAAAGTTTTATGACTTGAATGGAATTAACAAAGAAACGATTGGAATCTTGTTGCTAGAACATCCTTTTTCAAAATCTTATATTAATTTATGCGTCGGTTTTAAGAGTAGTGCAATTATAGAAAAACTTATGCATGTTCATGGGTGGATATCAGATATATAGTTTTGTGGGATGTTTATTCAAAATTTAATGAGAACTACTTGTGATATTAAAATTAATTTTAATGATGTTACATATGTTCTCTAATTGTGTTTTTAGTAGATTTAAATATTGTATTAAATCTCAGAAATATGTAAAAATATAATTCTGTGTTAAAACATCATTTCGAAAGAGTATGTTATTGTCAAAATACTCTGTGTAAAAATTGTATAAGTTGTTGAAATGTCAAAGAATTATGTCTTCGACAAAATTTAAGAATTGGATTCATTTTGTGTTTTTAACCGAGTTAGGTTAGTTGGAGATTGTTTGGTGTGCAAGCAATCTCAGCTTATAAAAGGGAGATACCTTATCTTTGTAAAAAAAACAGTTGCATAGAAAAAAGATTAAATAAACTTCAGTTTGAAGACAGAGAGAAACTCTGCATAAATATTCTCCTTCTTCTCATTTTCTCTCAAACCCTAATTTCTCTTTTTCTTCTCCAATTCTTTTTTTTTTCTTCTCAAATTTCTGTGCAGCGGAATCATCTTGCAACCAAGATGTGGTTGATTCATTCAAGTAAAGAGTGAAGAACAAGAGGGGGCATCAATTGGAAGAATCGATTCTTGTTCATCAAGACTGATTCGAAATTCTCCAAGTTTTTGGTGAAATTCCAACATCAGGAATTCGTCAAAATTCCAACATCTGGTATCTAGAGCACTGGTTATGTGATTCTTGGGAAGCATAGCGCGATGAATCATCTGAACATACATTTTCCAACAAGTCTTCTGATTCTAAATGATAAGAATTATGATAATTGGTGTTAGCAGATGAAGATCGTATTCTGTTATCAAGACATGTGGGATCTTGTGGAGGAATGAGTAACACCACTTGTTGAAAATGCGACGGATGAAGAAAAGGTTGCACACAAAGAATTGAATAAATCTCTCTTTATAATTCATCAATGTGTTGATCCAAACAATTTCGAAAAGTTGAGTGATGTTGAATCGGCGAAAGAAGCGTGAGAAATTTTGCATAAATCATTTGGAGGTGTTGAGAAGGTTAAAGAGGTGAGGGTGCGAACTCACAAAAGAATGTATGAATTGCTTCAAATGTATGAATTGCTTCAAATGGGGAAAGTGAAAGTAATTCATTTTTTTGCAGGTTGCGAAACTAGTGAATCAAATCAAGTTATATGGAAAAGTGTTGACATCAAGATCAGTTGTTACAAAGATCTTAAGGTCATTGGCTCCAAACCTTGATCACGTGGTAGAAGCCATTGAAGAATCAAAAGACTTGTCAACATTCACAAAGGAAAAGCTTCAAGGGATGCTTGAATCTCATGAACAAAGAATGGCTGAAAGATTCGCAAGCAAGTCAAAGAGTGATATGGCTTTGCAGGCATAATCAGCAGGAGAAAAGAAATGCAAAGCAAAATGGTTCAACAAAAAAGATAATGGATGATACAATAATTCGATTGGTAGAGGAAATCAACAAGAAGGAAATTCTTCGAATCAAAGAAGACCCCCATACCAAAGAAACCACAAAGGTACCGTTGCGAGTAAAGGAAGAGGTGGTGGACAAAAACCTGACAAAAGTGGCATTCGGTGTTTCAATTGTCAGAAGTATGATCACTACTCTAGTGATTATTCTGAAAATAAAAGAATCAAGAAAATTATGCAAAGCTGACAAAGCACGAAGAAGAAGATATATTATTGATGGTCACAACAAGAGATAAAGAAAGATTCAAGGACCAATAGTACTTGGACTTGGGATGCACATCACACGTGACTGGTAGGAAAGATTGGTTTGTCAACATAAAACTCTCGATGAAGAACATGGTGAAATTTTCAAATGGCAATGCTCTAGTTGCTAAAGGTATTGGTGATGTTCTGATCATGAGGAAAGATGGCAAAATGCCAGTAATTTCCAATGTATCTTATATACGAGGCATGAAAATTAGTCTGCTCAGCATAGGACGGTTGGTCAAAAAGAATTAAAAAGTGTCGATTGAAGACAAGATGATGAGAGTTCTCAAATCAAGTGGAAGGTTAACCTTGAAGGCTCTCATGTCTCATAATAGAACCTTCAAGATTGAACTTAATGTGATGGAGCACAAGTGTCTTGCAACTGCAGCTATCAGGGATGAATGGATACAACACTATAGATTTTTCCATCTCAACTTTAAAGACATCATAGATCTAAAAGAAGGAATATGGTTTCAGGGTTACCAGAAATCGACATTCGAAATAAAGTGTGTGAGGAATGTGTCCAGGCAAAGCAACACAAGAACAACTTCAGCAAGGATGCAAGAAGCAAGTCGAAATAAATTATTAAAATCATATACTTTGATGTATGTGGTCATATCCAGGTGGATTCATTTGGAGGTAACATATACTTCGTCACATTCATAGATGATTTTAGTCGAAAACTCTAAACTTACTTGATCAAGAAGAAAAGTGAAGTGATTGAGGTATTTACCAAGTTTTAATCTATGGTCGAAAGACAAAGTGGTCGAAAGCTCAAAATTTTGAGGACAAGTGGTGGTGGAGAATATGTGTCGAAAGACTTTGACACATTATGTGACAAAGAAGGAATTATGCATGAGGTGGTGCCACCATACACTCCACAACAAAATGGAACTATTGAAAGGAAGAATAGAACCATCATGAACATGGTGAGAAGTATGTTGAAAGGGAAGCATCTACCCAAAGAATTATGGGGAGAAACCGTGTCGACTGCAACATATATTTTGAAAAAATGTCTGACAAAAAAATCTAGAAGGAATCATGCCAGAAGAATGTTTCTCCAGTATCAAGCCTAACTTAAGTCATCTCAACGTATTTGGATTTATAGCACATACATATGTGTCTAATCAATTGAGAAGAAAACTTTATGACAAGTTGAGTCAAATGATTCTAATAAGATATCATTCGACTAGTGAATACAAATTGTTTGACCTAGTGAACAAACAAGTAGTGATCAACATGGATGTGATCATAGATGAGCTTAAGAAATGGGATTGGACTGAAAATGTAAAGAAAGATTCACTGAGAATCTTTTGTGAAGAATTAGCAAGTGGAGTCGAAAGAGAAGTTCTACAGGAAGAAGTTAGAGGTCAAGCAAGCGCAAGCAGGCCTCAAAGAACAAGACACATCATATGATGTGGTCAATGATGAAGGTGAGCTGGTACATTATGCTTTCTATGAAGATGTCGAACTAGTCAATGCAACCGAGGCATTGAAGGATTTTACATGGATGAAAGCGGTGAATCAAGAACTGGAGTCCATCGAAGTCAACAAGATTTGGTCATTTGTCTAATTGGCTCAAGACAAGAAGGAAATAGATGTGAAATGGGTATACAAGGTAAATTTAAATCCCAAAGGATAAGTAAATCAACACAAAGAAAAACTTGTGGCTAAATGATTTCTTCATAAAGAAGGAATCTACTTCGACGAAGTCTTTACACTTGTTGTTAGGATCGAAACAATCAGGTGGGTTGTTGATCTATAAAACATGAATAACTGGAATATGTGTCGGATGGATGTGAAATTTGCATTCCTGAATGACCCCTTAGATGAAGAAGTTTATAATGCACAACCATTTGGGTTTGTGAAACAAGGCCAAGAAAGAAAATATACATGTTGCATAAAGCCATGTATGGAGTCAAACAAGCCCAAAGACCTTGGAATAAGAAGATAGATAGTTTCCTAAGAGAAAGGGAATTTTTAAAGTTCACAATTAAGCATGGAGTATATGTAAGAAAAATCAAGAGTGAAATACTTATATTGTGTCTCTATGTTGATGACTTGTTAATAATAGATAGCTGCAAGAAAGAGATTGAAGACTTCAAAGGTGATCTTAGCAAAGAGTCTGAAATGTCTGATTTGGGAAACATTGCATACTTCCGTGGTATCGAACTCTACAAGAATATTAGAGGTTTGATGATGCATAAAAGAAGATATGCAAATAAAATATTCAAAATATTTTAGATGGAAGACTGCAATGCGACTTCGACGCCTGCTGAATCAAGACTGCAACTGTGGAAAAACTCAGATGAAGATGATGTCGACCCAACACAGTACAAAAGACTTTTTGGGT
The DNA here is from genome assembly GCF_024323335.1 of Lathyrus oleraceus. Taxonomy (NCBI): domain Eukaryota; kingdom Viridiplantae; phylum Streptophyta; class Magnoliopsida; order Fabales; family Fabaceae; genus Lathyrus; species Lathyrus oleraceus. The sequence goes on along the minus strand of NC_066585.1, from coordinate 248,659,093 downwards.
CATTAAGATACATTTGTCACACAAGGTCATTAAGATTATCATGAATATTGACAGCATGTCTACTATCAATCTGGCGAAGAATCTGATAGCACATGGAAGAAGTAAACACGCCAAAATAAGGTTCCATTATCTTAGAGAGCAAGTAGCAAATGAGAAGCTGAAATTGGAACACTGCAGAAATGAGAATCAGAATGCAGACATCATGAAAAAAGGTGTGTAAGTCAAAGTGTTCAAAAGACTAAGAACAATGATGAATATAGATAACTTAGACACAATGAATTAGGTAGTTTGTTAAGAATAAAATTCTTTGTGTCAAAGCACCATTTCGACAGAGTCTGATGTTGTTGAAATGCTCTACGTATAAATAAGTTGTTGAAATTTCGAAGAAGTGTGTCTTCAACAGAATTTAAGACTTAACTTTATTTTTTGTTTTTAGATGAGTTAGGTTAGTTGGAGATTGCTTAGTATGCAAGAAATCTCAGCCTATAAATAGAGAGGTACCCTATATTTTTAAAAGAAGTAGTTGCATACAGAAAAGATTGAATAAACTTCAGTTTTAAGGCAAAGAGAAACTCTACAGAAATATTCTCCTTCTTTCCTTTTTCTCTCAAACCCTAATTTCTCTTTTCTTCCCCAATTCATTTTATTTCTTTTCTTCTCAAATTTTTGTGCAGCAGAATCATCTTGCAGCCAAAGTGTGGTTGATTCACTCGAGCGAAGAGTGAAGAACAAGAGGCGGAATCAATCGGTAGAATTGATTCTTGTTCATCAAGATCGATTCAAAATTCTCCAAATTTTAGATGAAATTCCAATATCAAGAATTCGTCAAAATTCCAACAATATATTAGTTAAGTAGAGTTTAATATAGTTATTCTCACTAAATAATTAAGTTAAAGTGTATATTTAATATATAATTTGTTATAATGAATTTCTTTTAAGTATAAAATATGTTTATGCCTATTTTTAATTTGCGTAAAATATATTTTATTGTGGGGTATTATATGATATACTTTTCTATTTATTTGAAGCTTAATATTTAAAGTATTCAATGATATTATTGTAAAAATATTTTTTATGATAATTTTTAATTATATAAAATATTTAAAAATAAAAATGTGAATTATAATATTATTTAGATTTGATGGACTATTGTATTAAAGTTACACAATGATGATAATTGAATATGCTTTTGTTATGGGTTAGTCAAAGTCCCAAAAACGTCAGGGTCCATTCCACCCCAAAGGACCCAACATGTAAAAGCTTTTAAATCAGATATTCAATGTATATTTTATGATCTCCACTTTATATTATAATCATCTTGAATTTTGAACTGATTTGACAGTTATAGTGTTAACTCTGCAGATCCACCCATGCACTGTCGTATCGGGGATCAACACCACCGATTCAGGATTCCTCATCATCAATGTACAGCTAATTATGATTCCATAACGGAAAAGTGGCACCATCTGTGGAAATCGACTCGTATTTCTCGCGAAATTCTAAAGTATATCATCTTCAATCCAAAATCATATCTTTATCGAAAGCATTGGAGATGGAAATAGTAACTCCATTCCCCATGCAAAGAGATCTAACAAATCTTCTAATTCACTCATACACCAATTATCATCTATCCATGAGATCTGCATTGCACCAACATCCAATGTAGATCTGCCATCAGAGTGCCTTTCCCTAACGGCAATTATTGTCGAACAGCGAAGCGGGGATCTATTGATGATAGGATTTCTAAATCGTGAAAAGATCAATGGAACTCTGAACCTCATCCCTCCGTTAATCTTGGCTATCACTGTTGTTGATCGTACTCCGATAGGATTCCTCATAGATGATGAAAACTCTTACAACATCCTCTACACTGACACTTTATAGCAATTAGGTCTTTAACAACCAGATCTGAATTCGTATCAAGGTGGAGATCTGTTAACCTTTAATAATTTTGTAACTCATCATTCCAGGACGATAGATTGGACACTTCCTTTGGGATAAGGAGTGCGTGAGAGAAAGGTAACCCTCAGGTTCCTTGTAATTTTGCGTAGAAGTGCATTCAAAGGTATCCTAGGGAGATCCTTCTTGGTAAAACTAGATGTGATAGAATTCCCAGTCCACTTGGAGGTAACATATCATGATATGGAAGGGAAGTCGATCGTTGTCATGGCCGACCTTGAAGAAGAAAAGTGGATCAAAGAAATAATTCTTAAGGGCATCCTTGCATCATTGGCGGGGGAAAAATAAGGTTCCATGAATGTTAATATGTTTGACCTGGACACACGCTGAGACAAAGTTAGGCTTGTTCCATACATTCAGTTCGAGGCTATCTAGCTTGACATTAATTGTGCCCGATTAGTGAATATAGGATTTGGGATTCCCTTTGAAGTAAGTTCTATACTAATCAAATGCCTCCAAGAAAACACATACCTTTTCACTATTTCTCTGCACAAAATGCCCGTCATCGATCCCACAATGGTCTTCAATAAATTAAACATTAAACCTGATGCACGTTACGTATTCCAACGACGAAGAAGAAAGCCCTATGAGAAATCCAAGGCCACCACAAGAATGTTGAAAGGTATATTGGATGAAAGATTCATTTCTTATCTGAAGTATACAAAATGGTTGTCTAACATCTTTTTGGTGAAGAAAGCCTCGAGAAAATGGGGGATGTGTGTCAACTACACTAATCTTAATAGAGCATGCCCAAAAGACTCTTACTTACTCCCAAACAATGACAAACTTATAGATGATTCAGTCGAGTACATGTTACTTTAATTCATGGACACTTACCCTAGATATAATTAGATACCCATCTTTGGACCCGACCAGATGAAGAAACATTCATGACTTAGAAATCCAATTACCAATACAACGTCGTGCATTTGGTTGAAGAATGTGGTGCGACATATTAGAGGATGATGAAAAAGATCTTTCAGGAATAGATAGGACAAACGCTAGAAGTGATGGATGACATGATCATAAGTCCAGTCAAGAGGAAATACACACTCAACACCTCTAATGGGTATTCATAATGGTCCAGAAGTATATCATCTGACTCAATCTAGAGAAGTACACCTTTAGGGTAAAAGTTAGCAAGTTCTTGGGCTTCTACCTAGCTGAGCAGGGAATCAAAGCAAACCATGACAAGTGTGAATTAGTGGACTTAATGAGCACTCTAACCTCAAAGAAAGAGGTCCAAAAGATGAAGTATTTATTAGTCTTTTTGAACAGGTTCATTTTAAAATTTGCCCAACACACATTGCCTTTTTTACAGGCTGTTGAGGAAAGAGGAGAAGTTTGAATGGAATCCTGACTATGAAGATTCATTTGACTCATTGAAGAAAACTTTGTCCACATTGTCGGTACTCACTCGATCGCTCAAGGGAGAAACGTTGTACCTGTACCTAGAAGTTGTGGTGGAGGCAATGAGCATCATCTTGATTAGAGAGACCGACTTTAACCCGAGATGTACCTCATATCAAAAGCCCTAGATGGAAAAGAAACGTGATACCAGAAGATTGAGAAAGTAACCCGTGTGTTGGTGAAAATGTCATGCAAGCTTATAAGGTACCTCCTCACATATTCCATAACTATTCGAACGGACTTACCCCTGAAATCGGTGTTTTATTGACCGGATATGGCTGAGCGTTTGACAAAATGGGACATCAAATTGTTGAAGTTTGAAGTGTCTTTCAAAGCAAGGAAAGCATTACAAACTCGGCTATGATTTTACTTCCTGGTTGAAATGACTCTCGACCCTCTATAGCTATATCGCACCAGGGTAGTATTCACAGATGGATTGTCTAACAGCTGGGGAAGCGAGGCTGGTTTAATTCTAGAAAATAATTATGGACTCGTAGTACAAGTTTCCTTGATTCGAGCTCTCAACCACCAACAACCAAGCCGAGTACAAAGTTGTGATTACAGGAATGACTCTAGCTAAAGGTATGGGGTAGATCATGTCAAGCTACATACATACTCCCAAGTGGTCATCTCTCAGATGAGATGGGGTGCCTTAAGCTAGTTGCCGAGAAGTTGGCTAGATTCAACGAATTTTAAATCCCTTATGTTCTTCGGGAAGAAAATACATATGCCGATGTACTCTTCCGATTAGACACTACGAGGAACCCCGAGATGGATCACTCTTTTGTCTAGGAAACTAGGAAAGCCCCAATCATTATGCCTCTTTGGATTACAGTATCAACTATAGACAATGTTCCCCCACCTACCTGGATGTTCTAAATTTGAGAGTATATTGAGCTAAGGAGTCTTCTGTCAAACCCATCTGAACTTACCCTAGTAAAGAGAAAGGCTGGTGAATATATTGTGGTTTAGCTAATTTTGTATAAAATATGCTTATATACACCCTTATTAAAATGCCTAGGGAATGAAGAAGTCACTTACACAGTTTTAGACATAGATGATGGATCATATAGCATCTCAGGGTCAGGGCATTGGCTTAAAAGATTCTAAGAGCACGATATTGTTAGTCCTCCATGGTTCGAGATACCAAATATTACGTGAAAAAATGTGACCAATATCAGCGACATGGGGTTATATTCAACACTATATTCGTAGAGTTACATGTTTTGACATCACTATGGTCGTTCATGAAGTGGGGATTCGAGTTTTGGGAAGCTTAAATACTTGATTGTAGTTGTAAATTATTTTACCAAATGGATCGAGGCAGAAGCACTGACAAACATCATGACACCAAATGTCCTGAAGTTCTTCAAAAAAAATATATTGGATAGGTTCGGGGTCTCCTAAGTCATTATCACAAATAATGGAACACATCTTATAGATAAAAATTTGAAAATCCTATTTGAGGAATTAAAAATTAAATAATACTTCGCCTCGGTTGAGCACCCTAGACAAATAGACAGGTAGAAACGGCCAATCGGGTGCTACTTAGAGGCCTAAAGAGAAGACTAGAGGAGGCCAAGGGAAACTGGGTTGAAAAACTACTACATGTCTTATGGGTTTATTGTACAAATCCTCAGTCGACTACTGGGGAAACTCCTTTCCAACTTACATATGGCATTGAAGTTGTCATTCCAAGGGAAATTGAATAATTGAGTTGGAGGACAAATAACTCGTACCGACCAAAGAATATAACCATAACAGTCAAGGAAGAGGTTGACCTTTTATAAGAGAAAAGAATGATATCCACTTTCATCAAACGCCATTGTCAAGCAGATCATGACCTCCAAATACAATCGACGAGTTTGATCAAGATAATTTCAAGCAGTTGACTTGGTACTGCAGACAATTGACAGTGAATGGAAGAATGCCCTGGGTGGAAAGCTTGCGCCAAATTGGAAAGGACCATACCGGGTGCATACCAGCACTAGGAAAAAGGCTTATATCTTGGAATCTCTTGGGAGAAGAACAAATACCATGAACTTGGAACATCGTCAAGTTAAAAGGGTTATGTATCTACTTGTTCCATTCTTTTTCGTGTAACAGATTGAGATATTGATAAATGCAATTACTATGTTGTTATCGTTGTTGTCGCATTATTTTTTATCCATCTTTTTTTAGGATACAAGAACATGGAAAGACTAACCGCATTTCTGCGCAACTCGTGCACCCCTGTCATACGGTGAACTGACTTTATGTGTTTTTGCTTTAGAAAGCAAATGTCGCGGATAGCAAGAGTCGCCACCGACTTTTCTTTTATCCAATAAAGAAAGGTGGAAAAGAACAGGAAAGACCTCAATAGATTTTGGGTTCGGGAGATACATTATACAAAGGGAAGGTATTAGCACCCTTTGTATCCATGGTTATCCATGGGCTCTTAATTGCTGGATCACTTATATTTTTGTCTGAAAAGTGTTGGTGAATTGTTTAAAAATGTTTCGAAAAGAGAGTTTAACTTTGTAATGATTCTCGTATGAATGTATACAAAGTATTTATCTCGTTTGATTTTGAAAAACAGTTTAGAAAAATATAACTTGGTAATGATTCTAGTATGAATGTATACCAAGTGGTGATTTTCTAGGACTTGCAAAGTGTGAGGGGTGGAAAATGTTTTAGGTTATGATCCAGTAATTGAGAGTTATACCTTCCCAAGGTCGTTATGGGCATTTCCTATCCTTATGAGGGTAAAACTGTCCTTACTATTGAGAAGTAAGTAGTTTTATCCTTTGGATGTAAAAGGGTCATTGTAGGGTCATCGTTAGGTCATTGAAGGCAACAGTTGTAAGGATACCTTAGCATTCGAAGGGACGATCATCATTTAACCGTAGGCTACACCGAAGGGTCATCGAGGGACAAAATCGTATTTTCGAAGGCAACATCCGAGGGACCATGATTTATTTTATGATGATTTAACCGAAGGGTCTTTGCTAAGTGTATCCCTACATTCGCGGGACACGACCGTTATACCGTAATACCGTAGGGAAGCAAAGAGAGGTCCAAGATCACATATTTAAAGGCCGTATTTTACAATCAATTAGGCAATTAGGATGAATCTCCACATTAGAATAAATACATTAAAATCAGCTAAGTAATTGAGGGTGGATCTCCACATTAAAATTAATACATTAAAATTAATTAGGTAATTTAGGGTGAAACTCCACAAAGGGCATCCCACAAATAAAGTGGAATACCTATCTAGCTAGCTTTCCCGGCGATGTGTGAACCTTTGCAAAACTCAGCAAACATGTCAGAATACCAAATCAGGGTGCAATCGAGAATTACACCACAAAAGAAACCAGAACAGCAGTAGGGTCAGATAAACAATGCATGGCTATGATAAAAACATGACAGGTGGGCAAAAGTCAGAACAGAAAAGTCGGCTGCTGTCGCGTTCGCTCCTGCTTCGCCTAGCGAAGTCTTAGCGAACACTCGTTGCATGCTCGCTTAGCGATGTGCTAGCGAGCGGCTGCGGATTCCGGTTTTAATAACGATATAATGGCAGCAAGCTTCACACCTTATAGCATTCATTACAGAGATTATGTGGTTAGACATTCAGATGTTCATGCATACTTAAATTCATATGTAAAACTTAAGATAGTTTCATAAATTCAATCATGATACCATGTGCAAATTAAGAACATAAGGTAGTAATAGCAATGTCAACCTGTTTGTAATCGAATTGTAACCTTGAATTGGCCGATCGGATCGAATTGAGCGGAAGTGACCTTGCTGCCGCCAGCTTTTCCTTCAGGGTTTCCTTTAGGGTTACTCGGAATTCTCAGGGTTAGCCTCCAGGGTTTTCCGTCTGTGAGCGCTAGGGTTTGCTTGCTAGGGTCCTCCTTTCGTCCTTTTTCGTCCTCCCTTTTTCTGACTGGAGTTGTGGTATTTATAATGCCTTTTTTTCATGACCTAATGGGCTCAGAGTGAAGCCCAGAATTTTCTGTTATCTGCCAGCTTCGCTAGGCGAGCGTGTAGCGAACGTTCGCTAGGCGAGCGTGCAGCGAACGTTCGCTAGGCGAAGGATTTGCTCGCCTAGCGAGCAGGCCAGTTTGGGCCATTTTCTGGATTGGGCCACTCGTGAGCTGGGCCTTTGTTCCTTTAAGATCAGTGTCATAAAAATGAGTCGGGGTGCCCTGAAAAATGTCTTGAAATATTAATGGGCAAATTTTGGGGTATGACAACCCCCTTTGGAACTAGCCACTCGAAGGGGGTAAGCAGTAGATCCCAGAGACGTCCACCTCGATCTGATTCATAACTAGATAGAGTGGATATGGATCCTACCCTTGGTCGGGGATGATCCTCTATGACATGGAGCAGCCATCTGACCGCAATTGCATAGTTATTACCAAATCTCATTGATCCATAATAAGGGAATATACGTCATGACACAAACGACACACATAATAGTGAAAGCTAAACACAACAAGTACAAACTATAACAACATCATTAAATTTACATAGAGAACAAATTATAATGAATCAGTTCTATAGACAAATTTAAATGAGTCATGAAAGGCTCGAAGATCAGGAACAAGCAACTCTAGTTGACCCATAACATTCTTGAAATCAGCTTCAGCTAGACTATTATTCGAAAGAGCCAAAAACTATCTATCTAAACCAGACAATTCCTCTTGTAAATCCTATAACCCCCTATAATGACTGGTTTTCTCTTTCTCAAGCTCCTTCATGAAGATCTGTCCACTTGAAGGCGGAGCTTCCAACATAAGCTTTACTTCCCATGAACCTTTCTTCCCCTCTTCATGCAAGCCTTGGAGTTTAGCCACATGGACGACCAAGTTTGCATAAGACCTATGCAAGTTCACCACCTACAAGAAATGAGACATTTGGTCTTGGCGGTGGCGCAACCCAAAAGACTCCCTTTCAAAGTTATAAACTTTTGACTCGGTGATTTCCTAACTAGCCTTTGAAGACTCAACCTCTTGAGAAGAAGTGTCGGGGACCATTAGCTCCTCATGAGCGTCCACAAATAGAGTCATGAGGGAAATCGCTCGCAATAGTTGAAAGGTCTACTCAGCCAACAAGCCAGATTTTCTTGTTTTGGAAAGTTTACGCAGTTGGGCATAGTCTTCAACAGACACACAATCCTTTATCTCTGCCATGGTCCGAAGTGTTCGACCGACTAGCACAGGGGCAAGCGAAGGAGGAGGATTCCCTATGCTTTCTGGAAGATGGATAATAGGTGTAGACTCAAGATGCTTTGACCTTTTAGAAAAACTTCCCATGGCAATCATCTTACCTCTATCCTTCTTAGTTGTGGCTAGAGAAAGTCTATCATGGTACTTCTTGCTTCTGTGTTCAGGGGGTTGTTGGGTATGTAGGTGAGTTCCCTTCGTATAAGAAGAACTCCCAACCGCTCGTGCAGACACAAATAGGTCAATCAAAGTCGTGGAGTTTTCTCTCTTGTCCCTCATGATCCTATATGAAAGTAAAGGAATATCAACAATAAAACACAACACAAATCAACAAACAGTCAAATAAAATAGGGAAAAACACAAACCAAAGAGTTATTCCTTTCATCAACTAACATAACACTTGCAATATCCTAAAAGCATATTTCATCAGTGGAAAATGAAAGCAAGGTTGTCTTTGTACACTTTTCAGCATCACTAAGGCATTTGTACGAGACAAAATAGAAGCTAGCTTTCTCCATAAAGTGATTCGGTGACCATAACCCCCTACCTCAGATGGTGCACCTGGGTGACTCTGAAGAGGGAGAAAGAATGACATAGAATTATGCATGAGCAACACGAGAGATAAGGTATCCAAGAAATATTGAAGTTTAAAACTCTTCCAACTCTCTGTGTAAAATCGAAAGACCTTGTGGTTAGCTTGACAAAGGGAAACCAAGTCATTACCAGGTTCATTCTTTGAAGGGGGATTGAGAGAAAAAAGATGGAAGAAAAGGTTTGTTGAGGATGACTCCACAAGTCATTGGTATTCATACCAATACTAGAGCACCCTCACGAAAGCCCAAGCAATCGGATGGAGTTGTGAGGGGGAAATGCAAAACTGATCCAGTACCCCTTTTTCAAAGGCAACCAAAGGAAGTTGAACAGCAAACTTCTGGAAGATACATTCATAGAAGAGGATATATCATCCATTGAATTTATTGCATATCCTTTTATCAATAGGAATGGTAGAGATGGATCAATTCGAAGATGATCCAACTTCGAAGGTAGATTCCCTCACAACAACTTCTTAAGTAAAATGGGAAATCATCCCTAGATACGTAGGGTCCACCCAAAAGAGTAATCACTTGTATTTGTCGCTACTATCAACTCTTCGAGTTGAATAAATTTTGCATTTGCATCACAAAATAAACTAGCTTAGTTAGCAGCAGCAGAGTCCAGACTAAAAGGTTTTGTCTCGAAATACTGAATGGAGTAACTCATCTCTCGTGCCCTTATCACAAACCAAACAAGAACCAACTTATATTATGCACGAGCCAAAAAAGAGACATGGGTAGCAATATTTCTCATTAGTGAAACACTGTCATCACCAGAAGAATCCAACCTTGACCCAGAGTCACCGTCAGTTACATCTAGGACAAGGATGGGAAAATTCTGAACATAGAAAAGTTCTATAAATTCAGGGTTCTCCACTCCCTCAAAAAACAAAGACTCTTTGCTGGTGAACTCAAGAACATCGTTTGTAGGCGCATCTCTTGGGTTGTTAACCATAACAACACGCGAAGAAAAACAATTATGTGCCTTTGAAAGGGAGGAATTAAAGAAGCATTAGGTAAGTTCAAAGCATCGAAATGAGAGAACTGAAGAGCATGCTCAGGAAGGAAGATGGAACATTGAATAACAGATAAAGTAAAAGGAGACACTTGAAGAAAAAATATGCCTTTTATAGAGAAGTTAATCGTGAACCAACAACATAGATTAAAAGGTGAAGAAGATCTAAAGGCAATAAAGAAATCATCCCATCAAGGGCAATGAAAAATCAAAAACACTTGAGCTCCCTAAGTAGGAGAATCGAGCCCTAACCTATGCCTTTAGGGCCTCATGCTCAAAAGGAATGGTGAAACGTTTCTATGATGGGAAAGCATTTAATGCTAGTATTTTCCATTATCTTTGTAAACGATCCAAGGAGTTTCCACTTCTACCCAAGAGTGAATATCATTCATGGAGGTCGGCCACGACTTCTAATATTTTGCATGCTAGTACCGCCCGACGAGCCTTGGGGGAAACTGTTTTGGGCCGGACAAATGCCCAAAAAGATCAGGGCCTTATCTACCTAAAATACCCAACATATAAAATCTTTTACGCCGGATACTCAAGGTATATTTATCGATCTTCACTTTTTAGTACACTCGTCTTGAATTCTGAACTAACTTGGACATTAGAGTGTTAACCTTTCAGATCCACCCTTTCACCGTCATATCGAAGATCAGCACCACCAATTTAAGATTCCTCTTCATCAATATACACCTAATTCTGGTTCCAAAATAAAACAACTTCGAATACAAAATATTTAAGTATATTTATTTTTATCTGGTGAAAGGTTGTCGTTCAAAAGTCATTCGAGGAGACATGTATAATAAATATTTCAATAATATGTATATTTATCATCATTGATAGTGATGTTTCTTAATAATTATATAAGTAGACATGCATAAACTTATCATTTAAACCAAACTTATTTTATAAGCTTGAGCAAATATATGACATTGATTGACTTAGAGACATCTTAGTCAATATTGATTGTTGGAAGAAATTGCGTGTATTACTCGTTTGTTGTATAAAGTAGCTATTTATTAGAAGTCAAAACAAAGTGATCTTAGTCGATCCTTTGACAATGCCCCTAGAAAGAAACTAATTTGAGACTCATCGAGGGAAAATGGACTTAAGCCAATTAAAACTAACCAATGATGGAAACTCAATCTTTATGACTGCAGATCTGAGAAAAAGATTCATATAAGTAATAACAAGTCACTTGTCAATTTTCCTAACACAAAAGTTTATTTGATTAATTTTTGTTTTTGTCCATTTTATACTGTGTACTTGAGTAAGTGTTAGTCACTGCATGATTGAGAGGGTAAGATAGAAATATTTTGATAAATTTTGCATCCCTTATGAGTGGATTATAATTTGCAGTATACACTAGATGAAATCACCTATATGAGTGTCAAGTGAAGCACCTTGCATGAGATCTTGGAAAAATCTCTAGAGCACTCATAAAAATAATTAGGCACGCACACGACCTATTAGTGCACCATAATGTTAACAACAAGAACAATAGGGACGCAATTTGAGTGGTACCCTCTAATATACGTCAACTCTGTTTGATTCATATAGCTTCCTACACCAATTTCATTATGTGTTAAGTACTATCATTATAGTATTGGTTCATATAGTTTGCTACATGAGTTTTATGCATCACATTCATGATGTTAATTCAGAAAACTCTTTTATTCTTCTTTTCAACTTTGAAATATATGGGATATTCTTGTAAATTTTGATTATTTTCTAAAAAATTTAAATAATTTTATCTTAATTTTTTAGGTGACAAATATAAAAAATATTTTAAAAAATAATAATAATTATTATTATTATATATTTATTTTATTTATGATTTATAACAATTTGACTAGATCAAATAATTATATTTCATTAGTTATTAATTAGTTTAACTTGACTTAGTCAAATTCTCTATATTTTCTCTCTCTCTCGTGTGAATATATATATATATATATATATATATATATATATATATATATATATATAAAGGGATTAAATATACGATTCCCTGTAAAAAAAAATTATTCTCCCATTGTAATGTCTAGATTCTGTGTGTTTGGTCCATATTTCACTATTTCAACTCAGAATCTTTTTTAAATCTTATGTGGTTGTCCACGTGACTTTTTATTTATCTATTTATTTTTAATTCCATGTGGCATTTTTATTTTTTTATTTTTTTTATTTTATTTAAAAAATATTTTTAAATTTTTAAAATTTTTTAATACGAGGGGATAAATCAAAAGTCGTTCATATTATAGGGAATAAATTTTTTTTTTGTTTGGATAGTAAAACATTGAAAAAAAATTCTAATTTTTGCTACCAATGGTATTCAAACTCAGTACCTAAGCTTCTTAGGTGAGATTCTTAATCACTGGCCTAATGTTCCTTTTGTTTATAATATTTACATGTTAAATATATATTACAAACTAGCAAGAAACATGATCCCAACATTTAAATTGCCACAACACTGTCATTCCTAGTAAGGAACACGATCCCAACATTTTATCATAAAAATCTATTTTTTAGGTCTTTCTCTTTCCACAAATTAGGATACATAATAACAAGCGATGAGTTAAATAACGCTCTAAGAATCCTTAAACTCGTATCACCCAAAAGAAGTGTCAATGATATTGAAAATCGTCGAAGTTATCTTAGGCTAGTTGAAGACATTTTAGACAACATTACAATAAATTCTATTTGTGATAATTTAGTTATTTTAAAGACTATTACTCAAACCACTATTGAATCCTATGTTCTAGATATGGAATAAGGATTAGGAATTGATGTGTGTGTTTTGTCGCATTCTTTGAGTTCGTGTGGGTACAAACGTGACCTTTATGGAGGTATTCAATATCACTATTTGGCAATAACAATTGGGTTCTTTGATAATGTTTATGTTGGAAGCTCTTTGATATGTTTGTATGGTAGATGTGGTTTGTTAAGGGATACATATTGTGTTTGATGAAATGCCTGAGAGAAATGTAGTTTCGTGGACGTCAATCATTGTTGGGTTTGCGCAAGAATGATGTGTTGATATGTGTTTGGAACTCTTCCATCAGATGAGAGATTCAGAATTGAAACCTAATTATTTTACTCACACTAATCTGCTTAGTGCTTGTATGAGTAGTGGAGCACTTGGTCATGGGAGAGGTGTCCATTGTCAAATAATTCAAATGGGGTTTCTTTGTTATCTTCATTTGATAATGCTCTCATTGCTGTGTATTTCAAATGTGGGGCAATTAATAATGTGTTGTACATATTTGAAGCATGGTGAATAAGGATGTTGTGACATGGAATTCTATGATTATTGGGTATGCACACCATAGGCTTGCACAAGAGGCAATTTGTCTCTTTGAAGAAATGATCAAGCAAGGTGTTAATCCAAATGTTGTAACTTTCCTTTGAATCTTATCCTAGTGCCGACACGGAGGTCTTATTAAAGAAGGTCAAGTTTACTTTACTTACATGGTTGATCATGGTTTGCAACTAGAACTAGATCATTATTCTTGTGTTATAGACCTTCTTGGTCGATCTGGTTTGCTTCTCGAGGCTTTTGATTTCACAAAAAGAATATTTTGATTTATCCCCCTCATAATAAAAAATAATTTTTAAAAAGAGATTAAAAAATGCCACGTAGAATTTAAAAATAAATAAATAAAAAAAAGATTATAGATTGAAATAGTCAATTAGAGGTCAAATACGCTGAATCTAGACATTACAATTTATAAGAGGAGAATCCAAAAAAAAATTACAAGATGATAAACTTAATCTCGCTAAAATTGCATGGGTATCATATATATATATATATATATATATATATATATATATATATATATATATATATATATATATATATATATATATATATATATATATATATATATATATATATATATATATATATATATATATATATATATATATATATATATATATATATATATATATATATATATATATAACAACTCTCATATTTCTATATCTAGGAGAAAAAGATAATTTAACGTGAAAAAATATTTGACTTTAAGTTTTTTTTATTCTAGGTCTTTTCTGATTATATCTTCCAACCATTTTATAAATTATTTTTTGGTGGTTTGATATCTCAAATTCATATTAAAAATTTAGGAAGGGCATATTGAATTTGGTGAGATTTATGCCTATGAGTTAGATAAATTCTTAAGGACAATATTCATATAAGTTTCAGATTTATTTAACGATTTAATATTTTGCATGATTAACCTTTGTGATTCCCTCGAGTTTCTTTCAGATTCTAATTTCTCAAACAAAAATAAGAGAATTAAAAGTCAAAGATGTATTTAAAATTTTATTATCATGTAATCCTAGTGTTTATTTTTTCATAACCAATAAATTGAAAAGAGTACAAATGGTAGTACTCTCTAATCCAATGAGATGGAATGAGATGAATCTAACAATAATATAATACTTGTATCTAGTCAGCTTAGTTCTAAATAAAACCAGTCTCAACATTGAAGTCCCTACTCTCTATTTCAAACTCAAAAGCTGGCCAAAGCTTCTTTGTTCCTTGCATGGAGAATACAAGTAATATACGATATTCCAAACTTGGTCTAATAATCTTGATGATATTCTTCACTTTTGTGACAAATCTTGATGCTAGAAGACTTGAAGGTGGTGGAAGACATCATATAGATAGCCAACGTCTGTTGCATGAGTTAATGTCTGATAGAATAAAGCAAAGACGTAGTTCTCGAAGTGCTCTTGAAGAAAAAGCCTTACCTACAGGTGAAGATAGGCTTTCTCCAGCTGGACCAAACCATACACATAATAATCAGGTCCATCGTTGATTTTCTAGTCCAACCTTATTGTATCCATACCTCGTTTTTTGTTGGGTTTGAGGTCATGTTTTGTAATAAAAACCCTCAGTAAAACCATGTGTTCTTCACGAGGATATGTTGATTAGTTGTGTATGTTTTTTTCATTACAGTTTTGCTGTATGTTTTTTTCACAAGTAATGAGATATTATGTCTTTTTTTTTCTTTCCAAATAACGAAGGTTATGTGATAAATTAAGTCACATCTTTCTTTTTAGATCAAGAGTGACTTATTTTAAAAGAATACTATAGACAATTAATATGCATGATTTACTTTTAATAAAAATATGGGTTGACATTGATGTAACCCAACTTAATCTCTAAATCACAAGAAGCTAGCATCAATATTAAATCTCTAAAATAGAAAATGACATTATTTCATGATATATATGTGGGGCATGCCTATCTAATTAAGTAATCCCTCCGTCCTTAATTATAAATTATTTTCCTTAATTATAAATTATTTTGTAAAAAGAGTTATTTTAAACTATAAGTTACATTATAATTTCAATAAAAATTAATAACTTTTTCTAATATACTTTTATTATTTATTGCTCTCAATTTTAATTTTTTTATATAATTAATAAATAATTATATATATATATATATATATATATATATATATATATATATATATATATATATATATATTATTCATTTTAATTTGTATCAAATACTCAAAACGTCTTATAATTTTAGATCAATAGTATACAATTTATTTTTCATGTACCTTTTATAATTTTATGTTTCGAGTCAGCAACATCATTGACATATTTAAGGAGAAGTATCTGGTTTGGGTTCCTTCTTCCCTCATTCTATTAAATATTTTGTTAGTATATTATTGAATTTTAAAAATATATAATTATAATTAAAAAAGAAAAGAAAAGAAAATATTTATTTTAGATTTTAATATTTTTTAAATTAGATGTATGTTTGAAAGAAATGATAGTGAATTTTATAAAATTATTAATGATGGTGAATTTTTATTAAAACTCTAAATGTGGAAGTTTTATCAAAATTGTGATGTTTTAGTAGTGAATTTGTGATTTTTTTTCAATCTCACCATTTTATACAACTTAACGATTAGGGGGTATAAAACACACTTGAGTTTATAAGAACTAGAGTAGTTATTATTAAATTATTTATTTTTTAAATTTAAAAGAAAATGTGGCATAAAATTGAATGTAAAAATATTTAATTATTTTTTAAAATAAATTGTGCATATGAAAAATGCATCAACATATTAAATAAAATTTCAATTATATTGACTCAAACAAATATCATAATAAATTATGTAATTATAAAAATATATTTAGTATAAACAATATCAAGTGATTATTACATTGCTGTGTGAGGATTATAATGAAGCTCCGTGAGTTTGAAACTAATTACCTAAAAAAAATATTATTTTTTAAAATATATATTTAGTATAAACATCATGTATTATAAAAAAATATTGTATTTATGTGTACAAAACTTTAAACTATACTATTTTAAAAATGATGAAGTAGGGTATAGAATTGTCAAAATAAAACCAGAGCAAGAACACAGAAATAACTTTATTTTTCTATTCTTTGATGGGGGTATCAAAGTGGTGGATCGAAATTAAAATAAAAACTCTGATTATATAAGATGGTAGAATGACCAGGTATCCATTAAGTTAGTTAGACTTTGGAAGTGACATTAGAGTAGCTAGCATGGGGACACGAAATTTTTTGAGTGACTTTTAGGCAACCCAAAGGACAAAGGTAGGTATCTCAATCTTCATCTCCATGGTTCAACTCAAGCATATAATTATGCACCTTAATTAAAAAGATAACTTCAACAATTTAAGCTACTGTTGCTACCAAGAACTCACTTTTTTTATAAAAGAGAAAAGAAAAGAAAAAAAGCCAAATTGCATTGAAGAAATTAAAGCACTGTAAAAACAGATTAACCATACTAACATGATAAACATTAGGTACAAAACTCAACTTCCATCTGCTACTCCAAATTTGAGATGATAAAGTCACAATTCAACAATTGAGCACCTCAATCAATTCAACAAAGATGAGAACTAAAAAAACTCCAAATACACCCGTCCACCGGACAGAAATTCCATCCCACCAATTACCAAAAAAAACTAAACTAGCATTCAAATAATCAATATAATTAAATTTGGTAATCTCATTTAGAACACCAAATTGTTAAAGAGTTAGGTCTAAATTATTAATAACATAAAAGAAAATTTAATTAAGAGACATGTGTTCAAGACACTATGTATGATTGGAACTGAACGAACAATTAAGATTTGAAGAAGAAGAGAAAAAGAGAAAATATTATTGTGTAAAAATTGAAGTGTTTATCATGAAGTTGTGAAAACTATAAAGATATGCCTATACATAGAAACTAAGGCTCAAACTCAAAACATACAAAATTATATTTTGCTTCAACATGATAGTTATGTGTTGTATTCGACTCTGTCGAATACAGCTGACTCATACTACTTCGATTAACTACTTTGACATAGTCGAATACTAGCTTTCATACAAAATATCGAATTACAAACTTCTAACACGCCTCTTAATTCATATTTTTGAGACTTTTATTCCTGGTGCTTCTCTTCAACTCATCGAACCTGACTTTGTTCAGGGGTTTTATGAGTATATCAGCTAGTTGTCATTTTGTCTTGCAATGTTCAAGTTCAAGCTTTTATTTTTTAACTTGATCCCTTAGAAAATTATACCTCTTATTTATGTGTTTACTTCGACCATGACACACAGGATGATTCGCTAGGTTGATAGCTTACTTGTTGTCGACAAACATCTTCATTTTCTTAGGCTCCATTATCTTGAGCTCTTCAACCAACATCTTTATCCATGTTGCTTGACATGTTGCATATGATGTTTCCACGTACTCAACTTCATAAGATGACAAAGTCACAATGCTTTGCTTCCTTGAACTCCATGAGATTGGGGCACCTTCAATCATGAATATGTAGCCTGCATTACTTTTTACTCGTCTTGATCTCCACTGAAATTTAAATCAGTGTAACCATATCCCTCTGCAGTTGTGTTGATATTCTTTTGCCTCAGCATCAGCACACCATGAAGAATTGTACCTTTGATGTATCCCAACCCCCTCTTGACTTCTGTTAGATGGCATTCTTAAGGCTTCTCCATGAATTTGCTAAACAATCTGACACTTTGACAAATATATGACCTGGTATTACAAAGATACCTCAAGGATCCAATGATTTGTTTGTATAGTGTTACACTTACAAACTCATCATTTGTTTTATTTCACAACTTTGCTCCAGTCTCCAATGGTGTAACAAATGCATTATAGTTGCTCATCTTGAACATCTTCAATATATCTTAGTCATACTTCGTCTGGTGAAGAAACATTCCTTCATTTGTGTCTTTAAATTCCATCCCTAAAAAATATGATAAGTTTCCTAGGTCGGACATTTCAAACTCCTTCATTAGCTTCAACTTGAGACCTTTGATTCCTACCTCGTATAAGCATGTAATTAGAAATCATCCATATACAATCATATGATGACTCGACTAAGCCTTCTTGCACTGTTGACATACATTCCATGTTTTGATACACATTTTGAGAAACATGCTTCAATCAGAAAATATTTATTCTTTTATTCCAAGCTCTTGGGGCTTGCTTCAAACCATAGAGAGAACCTTCCTCAATTTATATACCTTCGACTCCCACCCTTTGATTTTGAATCCTAGTGGTTGACTGACATAGACTTCTTCTTTCAAAGGTCCATTCAAAAATGATGACTTTACATTTAGTTGGTGTATCTTCCATCCTTTTTATGTTATCGTCGACACAACAATTCTGATGGCTTCCAGCCTTGCAATAGGTGCATAAACTTCGTCAAAATAAATACTAGGTTTTTGCAGAAAACCTCTCGCCCATCAGTCTTACCTTGGGCTTAGAAATCTCACCCTTCGACCTTAACTTCAACTTGTAAACCCACCTCAAATCAATTAGCATCTTGATTGCTTTTTCGACAAATTCTTAGGTCTTGTTCTTCTCTATTTCCCTGAGTTCTTCTTGCATGGCTACTAACTAGTTTGAATCATTCATAGCTTAATCTAAATCAATTGGTTCTAATTCAACCATCATCATTACTTCTACTAAGTCACCATCTACATTGACTGATTGATCTAGAAATCAGTCATATCCAACTAGCTTTGTCGACTCAGTTCTTGCTTTAGTCGATCTCCTAACATTCTGCCCAAGTGGTCCTTTGATTATATTGGTTATGAGTTTGGTTTGTTGGTATTCATCAAGCACAATTGTGTCTATTTCTTGCTCCTGTCGGACTGACCCTTAACTCTAATTCCAACATTTGCTTTCATCAATTAGAACATCTCGTATGATCACAAGTTTATCATCATTTGGTGAATACAATTTGTATGCAGCATTCGAATTATAACCTATGAGGACCATAGACTGACTTCGATCATCTAGATTCTTCCTCAATTCTTCAGGTACATTCCTGAAGCATATTGATCCAAAGACTCTAAGATGACTAACATTTGGCTTTTATCCTATCCAAACATCATAAGGTGTCTTCTCGACTATCTCCTTCACTTTGACATCTGTTTAGAATGTATATTATTGTCGAAGTTGCTTCAGCCTAGAATCTCTTTAGCACTTCTTTAGCTTTCAACATGCTCCTAGTCATGTTCAATATACTTCTGTTCCTCCTCTCAGTTATGCCATTATGTTGAGGTGTATAAGGTTCAATAATCTCATGCTTTATATCTTCCTCAGTGTAAAATCTTGCAAATTCTCTAGAGGTGTATTCACCACCACCATCAATTCTCAGTTTCTTTAACTTGCATCCACTTTATTTCTCAACATGCAATTAAAATTTCTTAAACTGTATAAATATCTCACTCTTCCTTTCAATAAGGTAAATCCACATATATCTAGTGAATTTATCTATGAAGGTTAGAAAATGGTTGTTACCTCCATTCGACCTTACTTCAAAAGGTCCACACACGTCAGAGTGAACAAGTTCTAGCTTTTCTCTCAACTTCAAAAATAAGTTATGTTTGAATGCCTTCCTAGCCTTCTTTGCTTTTCAACATTCCTCACATGCTTGACTTGGTCTTTTCACTTGAGGTAAGCCATACACCATATTTTTCTGGTTGGGTATATCTAGACCTATTAAGTTAAGGTGTTCATATGTGTGATGCCATAACTAGTTCTTATCTTTGATAGTAGTCAAAGTAAGGATTGATGATCAACCATATTGATTTCCACCTTGAAGGTTTTATTATCTGCAAATGGTGCCTTCAGGGCCATTCTTCCTTTACAATTATACACCTTTATCAAATTTTCTTCCAATATGCCAGTAGTGTTAGATCTGCGACCATCCTTTCTACCACAACTATGCTTCCTCTTCCTTTTGATGTAACATGTCTGCCATCTACAAAATTGATCACTTTCTTGACGGATTCATCCAACTTGGTAAACCAGGTCTTATTTACAGCCATATGGTTGATGCATCCTGAATCCAGATACCACATGTTGGTTTGGTCATTATTCGACTAAGTATTTTCCATGAGTAACATATCATTAGAGTCGCTTTCTCCGGCATGTGCATATTGCACTTCGTCATCATCTTTTGCTCTAGGTTCCTTTTTTCTTTGACAACCTCTAGCATGATGACCAAATCTTTGACAATTGTAGCATTGTACCTCCTTCATGTCAACTTTCTTCCCATAAGACTTGTTGTCCACTACTTTCTTGATTGAATCAGAGTGATTCTTTGAATTCTTGCTTGACTTCTCATCATTAGCAAGTTTCTTTCTCTACTTCGCCTTTTCTTTCCCAAATTTCTTGATGAACCTTGCTTGCATTGCCTGCTCAGCCACTTTCTCCCTCTCTAAGTTCCTCTGCTTCAGTCTCATCTCATGAGCCTCTAATGAAGCTTGAAGTTATTCCACCTTCATTTCTTGGACTCTTCAATGTACACGACAATTTAATCAAAGTTTATTGTCAGAGATCTCAATACTTTCTCAATCTTCTGTAGATTAATGATTGATTCACCATTCGCCTTTATCTGGTTTGTTATAGATAGCACACGCGTAAAGAATTCTGAAACTTAATCATCTTCTTTCAATTGAGTCATTTCAAACTGCATTCTCAGTGTATGCAACTTCACCCTCTTCAACTTTTCATCTCCATTGTACAAGTTCTTTAACTTGTCCCACGTTCCTTTTGTTGTTTCTTATTCAATGATCTTCTCAAACATGTTAGGATCCACACATTGATGGATCAAGAATAGATCTTTTCCATCTTTCTTTCTTCGTTCCTTGTACGCAGCTTGCTGAACATCATTCACATTCTCTTCCAATGCAGGTACTCCATTGTTCACGATTCTAGCCTGATGACTTCTTGGCAAGTGTACTGATAATGTCACAATAATAAAATGATTGAATCCACATGGACTGCTATTTAACAAGTCAATATTGTGCAATGTATAGAAAATAGTAAATTGGGGGGAGGATCATGTTTTAAATGCGAAAATAAAATAAAGTGTTCAGACAATAATGTGAAAGCGGCCAGGTTGTGTATAGAATCCCTTATTTCTCTATTGTTGATGTTGATGCATTATATGAATGATATCGTCCCTAAAATCCCACGAGAAATTAACAAAACCGATATACCCAATCCCTTGGTGTATAGCTCACTAATTTATACTCGGAGTTTAATATCCCCGGTCCACCAAGATAAGTAAGATTAGGCAATGCAATAGAATGTTAATTCCTAAGCCACTACTGGGAGTTTCATATCCCTATTCCACCAGCGTGAGCACAACAATTGCCCTAGGTCCAACATATAGACTAATGATAAGTTTTCCCTATGTTCCCAAAATTATATTAAAAGAGTAAATCACATAAAAAGCATTAAGAACAAGGTGCAATTGAATAGAATTATAGACCATATTATTTATGCAATATCAAATCAAACATATATCCCAATAATATTAAAATAGGTTCATTAAACACAACCTAACCTGAGGAGAATTAGATACTCATAGTGAAAATTACAATACAAAAATCAAATAATAAAGTTGCCTAAGAAACCCCTTGAAGAATTAACCTCCAATGGCTTTAAATGCTCTCCCAATATGACTTCTAGTGCTACAAACCCTTATTTTCCCGTGTAAAATTCAGAACCCTTGAAAAAAACAATTTCCCCCTTTTAAAGCCTTCAGAATATATTAGGACGTGACATAAAACCCCTCCAAAAAAGGTCATTTCACACGTGATAACTTGCATCACACGCGCGATGCAACCTTTACTTTCATATCGCGCACTCGATGTTGCACGTGATTACTCTAGTGGTTGCACACTTTTGCTCCCTTTTCACCTAATTTTCACGAAGTCCCTATTTCTTCACACTTAGTCATTTTTTCCTCTTTCTTTGGCCTTTGTTCTTCATTTTTTCTTCACTTTAACTTATTTTGATATGTTTCTTTGACCAATAACATGCAATGACAGAGTGTCATCACAATCCTAAACTTGAATCGTTGCTTGTCCTCAAGGAACTTGCATGAACTTCCAATTCCAAACAGAAAATAAGTTGCACAATAACAATTGAACATCACCATATAAAATTTTCTTTACCTGACCATCATTTAAGTTTCCAACTTCCATCTGAAAAATTCAGAAAAACATCCTCAAACTTGGACAAGTACTCAACCTGTCTCTCATCTCACCTTGACTCACTCAATTGATAAGGTAGTCTCTTAATCAACATGCAAAGTATTGTATACTGAGTTTGATCATGTTTTAATATCATTCGTCAAAGAAATCAAAGCACATATATTTGAGGGTTTTTTGGTTGTATCTTGGCTTATGTCCGGGTAGGATATTTTTGGGAAAGTAAGTTTAAACTTTTGGAGTTAGATACCTAGCTCTGCTTCTATTATCATACCCATTTGTTCCTTTTTTGTGGTACTAGAGATACTACTATTGTGGTCCTTATTATGCATTTTACATTCTTTTAATCCTCTTTTTAAAGAAGTTCCTTTTCCCACTTCTTATTTTCTCAAAATTTTGAATTTTTGACCATTTTTCTCTAGTACCGCATCCCCAAACTTAAAACTTTGTTCACTTCCAAGAGCAACCCCAAACTTTATATTTTTCATACCACTTAAGAACTACAATTCTACCTAACTCCAAAGAGAAGGTGGAAATATAAGATCTTTCAATTCATACAGCCAATAATTAAGGCTAAGTCACTGAAAGAAAGACTAAGCTCAAAGTGGTTAACAATGGATGTACCTATTACTAGATGGTGGTTAAAAAAGCTCAAAGTTAAAAGTAAACAATTGCCTCAGCGTGTGTCAATCAAACCAGATAAATTTAATCGGAAATAGTTCAAACCTGATAAAATAATAATGCATGGATACACTCAATAAATAGGAATAGTAAACAATGGAATTGATTTGGCTCAAACCTTACTAATTGAGGTATCTGAAGGTTGAGTACAAGTCCCTCGGTTCCTTTTTCATCCTTTGCCTTCAATATGTAAGTTGCTTTCCTGATGATCGAGTTTCCTTTTTGGTTCATTTGTTCAATGTTATGGTCACAAACTTTGTAAATCTAAAAGAAACAACAATCATATGGTTTCTCCTTATTGCTTGCTCTTAATCTTGATTAGTGAAGTAATTATCCATCTTTTTAGCAGTTGTAAAACGTGCTCTTAAACTCTGAGCAGGCATATGGTCTTCTTGTTAGTCGTAGAACTCTTGGAATATAGGATTGAATCTCGGAGGTTCAATATACAAAGTGGATGAAACTTCTGTTAACCACCTAGTAACGCCTAATGCACGAGCTTATATTCTTCTTTGAAACTCTGAAGCTTGTTGACCTTTCATTTTCTCTGGTTTGTTATGCACTTGTGGTTGGTAGAATCCTTCGTCATTTCTTGTTGGGTTATCTTCTGGATCATGATGAGCAGCATCTACGGGATGCATACGTTACAGCTGAAGGTAGAGAAAAACAAGAAAGGGGGGTTTGAATTATTTTCATTGACAATAAAAACTTTTAGCAATGCCACTCACACAAAGATAATAGCAAACAACACATAATTTTATCCCGGTTCACTTGAAAATCAAAGTTACTACAGTCCAATCGGCCAAGGTGATTTCGTCTTCAATACGGACTTAATCCAATAATTTATAAATATTACAACAATCATCTAAGAGTTCAACAATCTCTTAGCCCTCTCAAGTCTACATACTTCATAAGTCACTTGAGGATTTACAACAAGTATTTAGAATTACAAGAATGTGTTTGATGCTTCTAGATAAGCAAGATGAACACGATTAAGAACGAATAATCAATGATCACACTAAGAGCAACAACTCGTGTGTGATAACTGAATTATAAAATGACAAGAATTTAGTATATGATTTCAAAATGTATGTGCAGAATTCTTGTGTAAAGCTTTGTATGTTGGTATGATGATAGTTGGGCCTTTTTATAGTGTTTGGAGATGATATTGTTGGAAAGAGTATTGATGATGATATCTTTGCCAATAATGGGACTTCATGACATTAATTTCCTTGTCCTTTCCATAGCAGTCTTAGAGTATATTCAATATTTCCTATATACAGATTCATACCATACTTGGAATATTTCTTTGTTAAGTTTTCTGATTTTGATTGATCTGTTGAGCGTGAATCAGAGTAAGCGGAAATCAAAGTCTTTTCGTAGATCTTATATTCTTCAGATAGTTGCTAGTTGGATCTTCTTCAGATGGTTCTTTGGCTGATCTTCAGATAGAGCGTCTTCAGAGTCTATGGATATTCATTCAGCAGAGTCTTTGGATTCTTCATAGTCTTCATATTTTGTATGTGATATTGTTGGATATGCTTATGTTGAGCGTCATATATGATTTATTTGATTCCGAGTCAGCTATACTGGACTTTGTGTGAAGTCAGATATTGTTATATCAGATTCAATTTTCCTTAGAGTCTTGCATACTTAGAAAATTTATTAGGGTACCAAATTGTTCCGTTCTTTATTATCATCAAAACTTAGAGATAAATTGCAGAGCCAAAATCTTGTTCTAACAATCTCCCCCTTTTTGATGATGATAAAAACTTCAGACAATTGATGAAATAATGATACTTCACACGATGGAGAGGAAAATAAATTAGAGTCAGATACAGAATTACTTCCCTTGGGATTAGTAGGCTCCCCATAAATATGATATTTAGAGAGTTTAGAGTTTCTTACCAGAGCCTCTTATGTTGCTTAGCCTGTTTCTCAGATATTAATTTGATACATCCTGTAAGAAAACTTAGACTGCGCAATTTATTTAAAGTATTAGAATGTAAGCAGCGCATTGTGAGAGTTAGATATTTATTTCATCAGAAGGTTGTTTATTTATTTCTCCCCCTTTTTGTCAGACTCAAAAAGAACATAAAAAGAGAAAAACATATAGTGCAAAACAAGGTTCATTAGATAATATGACAGAAGTACAGATAAGAAAGCCTTAGAGGAAAGAACACTTAGAGAAAAAAACAAAACAGAAAGCTTAGGGTGCCTAAGGGTTTGGAGGATGAGGCATCCTCTAAAGTAGCTAGGTGAGAAGGTTCCGGATGCTGGAGTTGACTGAATCTTGCTTGTCGAGTCTGGCTCTCACAAGTTGTTGTTCCTTCTGAAGTTCTTCCAGAGTATGGAGCACCAATGGAGCAATGTCAGATGTCGATGACTCACCTCGATTCAAAGCAACTTCAGTAGACTTTGCAGCTTCCTCTACATCAATGCATGCTACTTCTTCAGTGTCAGCTTTAGCTTTTGCTTCAACTTTTGCAGCGGTAGCTTTTTCCTCAGCTTCCTTTCTGGCTTGCTCTTCAGCTTCTAGCCTAGCCTTTTCTTCAGATCCATTACCAACTATTCCAGATCCTCTTATTCTTCCTTTATGATTCCCTCCAAAGCCTACGAAGTCAACATCTTTAAGTTCCAGGCTTTGGAACATATGTTTTCTTACCGTCATGTGTCGCGAGCATCCAGAGTCCAAGTGCCATGATTGGTGTTTTAACTCTGGTGCATAAGATATTTGCAACATATACTATTTTATCTTTTGGTACCCAGAATCTTTTGGGTCCTTTATGATTAGTTCTCCCAGAGTTTCTTGAAACTTTGGGTTTTCTAGCACTATTAAATTTTTGTGTTTGTGCATGTGTGTAATGATAAGAAAAAGGAGATTTAGGTTTGTCTTCTGCAGAAGGTATTAAGTCATCTTCATTATAGTCATATCCAATTCCTCTTTTCTTATTATGACTAACGCCATAAATTATAGAAGCCATTTTGCTTCTTTCAAACCCATTGTTCAGAAATTTCTGGAAAGCTTTTTCATATTTATATATGATGGTGTCAGAAGTTGGTGGAGTTTTGGAAAGAGTTTCTTCAAGTTTTAAACATTTTTTGGTTGAAAATTCATTTTCTTTTTCAAGGATACAATTGTTTTCTTTAAGTTCAGCAACTTCTTTCTCAAGCTTATCACACTCATTTCTTCATGAACCCTTTTAGGATCTTGAATTTCTATCGAAGCTTCTGATAAGAGCTTAGAGATTCTGATACACAGGCTTCCAGATTAGAACGAGAAAAGTTAGAAAATACCTCCTCGTAGTCATATTCCTTTTCGGATGAGCTTCTAGATGTGGTAGCCATGAATGCAACATTTGCCTGTTCCTCTTCAGAGTCAGATTTTGAAGCGTCAGATTCAAGGTCATCCCGGGTTCCCATGAGTCCCTTCTTAGTTTTGAAGGAGTTTTTCTTGAATCCTTCTCTTCTGGAACTGTCTTTCTTGATCTTTGGACATTCATTTCTGTAGTGTCTAAGTTCTTTACATTCATAGCATCTTACCTCTTTGCTTGGCCTGCCTCTGGAAGTTGACTCTAAACAATCTCCCTTCTGTCTGGGTCTTTAGAAGTTGTTATTCTTTTTCTCTAAAGTTGTTTTATTCTTCTGGATAATGAAGATAACTCTTCTTCATAATCAAAGTCTTCCTTTTCAGAGTCATCGTCGTCGTCTTCTTCAGCTTGAAAGACTTTGTTCCTTTCTAGATTTCTTCTTTCTAATCTAGACTTCAGAGCCACTGATTTGCTTTTCTTTTTAGGTTCATCTTCCTTTAGCTCTATCTCATGACTTCTGAGAGAGCTGATGAGTTCTTCAAGGCTTATGTTGTTCAGATCCTTGGATAACTTTAAAGCAATAACCATAGGCCTCCACTTCTTTGGAAGACTTCTGATTATCTTTTTGACATGATCTACAGTTGTGTAACCTTTGTCTAGAACCTTGAGTCCTGAAACTAAAGTTTGGAATCTTGAGAAGATTACCTCAACAACTTCGTTATCTTCCATTCTGAAGGCTTCGTATTTTTGGATTAAGGTCGGCGCCTTAGTCTCTTTGACTTGATTATTGCCTTCGTGAGTCATTTTTAAGGAATTAAAGATTTCTTTATCTGTTTCCCTGTTGGTGACCTTTTCGTACTCATTGTAGAATATTGCATTCAACAGAATAGTTCTGGCTCTGTGGTGATTCTTGAAGTCACGCTTCTGATCGTTACTCATTTTGCTTCTTGCAATGACAATACCAAAAGTAGATATGGGTGGTTCATAACCATTTGCAACAATGTCCCATAGGTCAACATCATATCCTAGGAAAAAGCTTTCAATTTTGTCCTTCCAATAATCAAATTTCTCTCTATCGAACATTGGAGGTTTAGTGTTGTAGCTATCTCTTTCATTGGTGTTAGCCATGATGTTTTTCTCACACTGGATCTCTCTACATTGTTAAGTGTTTAATTCAAAAATCAATAACAAATCCGAAGCTCTGATACCAATTGAAGGTAGAGAAAAACAAGAAAGGGGGTTTGAATTGTTTTCACTGACAATAAAAACTTTTAGCAATGTCACTCACACAAAGATAATAACAAACAACACAGAAGTTTATCCTGGTTCACTTGAAAACCAAAGCTACTCCACTTCACCCGGTCAAGGTCATTTTGCCTTCAATAAGGACTTAATCAAATAATCTAGAAAGATTACAACAATCATCTAAGAGTTCAACAATCTCTTAGCCCTCTCAAGTCTACAGATTTCACAAGTCACTTGAGGATTTACAATAACTATTGAGAATTACAAGAATATGTTTGAAGCTTCTAGATAAGCAAGATAAACACGATTAAGAACGAATAATGATCACACTAAGAGCAACAATTCGTGTGTGATAACTGAATTATAAAATGACAAGAATTTAGTATATGATTTAAAAATGTATGTGCAAAATTCTTGTGTGAGAGCTTCGTATGTCAGTATGATGATAGTTAGGCCTTTTTATAGTGCTTGGAGATTATACCATTAGAGAGAGTATTGATGATGATATCTTTGCCAATAATGGGACTTCATGACATTAATTTCTTTGTCCTTTTCATAGCAGTCTTGGAGTATATTCAATATTGTCCATATATAGATTCATACCATACTTGGAATACTTCTTTGTTAAGTTTTCTGATTTTGATTGATCTATTGAGTGTGAATCAGAGGGACCGGAAATCAGAGTCTTTTCGTAGATCTTGTATTCTTCAGATAATTGCTAGTTGAATCTTCTTCAAATGGTTCTTTGGCTGATCTTCAGATAGAGCATCTTCAGAGTCTATGGATATACATTCATCAGAGTCTTTGGATTCTTCATAGTGTTCAGATTTTGTATGTGATATTTTTGGATATGCTTGTGTTCAGTGTCAGATATGATTTATTTAATTCTGAGTCAGTTGTACTGGACTTTGTGTGAAGTAAGATATTGTTATATCATATTTAATTTTCCTTAGAGTCCCGCATACTTAGAAAATTTATTAGGGTACCAAATTGTTTCACTCTTTGTTATCATCAAAACTTAGAGATAAATTACAGAACCAAAATCTTGTTCTAACAACAGCCTCCTTATAGGTGAAATGTTGAGAGGTGATTTTGGACTTATCATCTCGTCTTCGGGGTAAACAGGCAAGCCGACTCTCCTGCACAGTTCATTAATAATACAAAAATTCCCACAAGCTTGTTGTGCAGCGTTAGCCATGTATTTGATATTTTCATAAATTAGACGCCCCAAATTAATAGGTCCCCCCCTTAAAAGAGCTAAATGCCATAAACATCGCTTCACAATAAATTGTGATTGGTTAAACACGACTTCAAAGGACTGCACAAAAATGAGGCCCGAGCTCTCAGAATTTGGTGGTATTCAGCAGTTTTGAGTCGCAACACTAAGCTAGGCTCACCACCCATTTTACCTCTGGCCTACAAAAAGCCTCAATCATCTCTTGGGCCATTCCCTCGTTTATCACCTTGTGCTCATTTTTATAGCTTCTTAGAGTATACACAAAAGTAGGTTGAAGATTAAAAAGAAAGTTAATAGCACTAGGAGAATAATCAACATACTTACCTTGTACATAAGAAGTGTAGGTGCCCACCTCACTAAATGTCGTGTTTGCATAAAATTCTAAGCTTGTGTTTTTATTTGCTTATCTAATCAAATTATTGAAACTTATCCAATGCCTTTGTTGCAACATTTCCACCACCTCTCCAAATCCTTGTAAATCTTCGCATGTGGATGCTCTCTCCCTCACAATATGGTAATCAACCAACTTGAGGTACTTTTCCGTATTAGCCTTGGAAAGAAATTTGAGATTAGGGAAGGTTTGAGCATTAGGAGCGGGGAAAGCTCTTGAAGATTAACCTCTTGTTATTCTTCATATTTTTGAATCCATTTGTACCTACAACAACACAAAAAATAACATTGCACAAAGAAAAAGAGTTACATAGAAAGTATGCTTAGATGAGTTTTTGTGAAGAAGAATGAGAAGAAAAAGAGTTGTGAGGAAAAAGATTTCAAAAATCTCTATTTATAGGCCACATATTTATTTCCATCGTGCATTATAAATCCATCATACGCGCGATGGTAACGTCTCTCAGCAACGTCTATATCACGCGTATTATGCTTCCATCGCGTGTGTGATAATAACGGAATTCAGATTCTCTCTAACGTCTTTATCACGCGCATTATGAAAATATCACATACACAACGGATCCATATTACGCGCGTGATATCCTGTGTGATTATTTCAAGAGCTTTAGTATTTTCTTCCTTTTTTCTTCTTCATTTGTTTGCTTTTCTTCTTTTCTTTCACCTGCTTTCTCTTATAGCAACACAACACACAAATTGCACATGATTAAAAATCAAAATTAAACTTAAAAATATAAAGACTTACTAATGGGTTGCCTCACACCCAATTCTTCTTTTTCTTCACTAGCTCCACATTTAATACCTAAGGCACGTCAGGCGCAATGGGTACCCTCACACCGGTCAATCCACCTTCATTATCTCCTTTATTAACTTTGCTACTTTTTTCTTCAAACTGGTAGCATGTCTCCAGATCCTCTACATACGGTGTCCATTTATACACCTTAAAAACAACTTTTTTCTTGTTGAACTTCAAGCTAAGTTCACCAGTTTCCACATTTATTAAAGCATTCCCAGTTGCCAAGAATGGGCGTCCGAGAATAACTGTACAAAATGTGTCTCCCTACAGGAAAAATTAAATCATCGACATGTACTAAAACGTCCTGTAAGATACCAAATGGATGAGTAACAAATAAATCAGCCAAAGTGAGAGTCATATTACTCGGTATGATCTCTTCCAAGTTCAATTCCTTTACTTTATTCAGTGGAACTACATTAATACTTGATCCTAAATCACCTAAAGTGCGTGGTATCTTTACTCCACCAATGGTACAGGGGATGGTGAACTTACTTGGATCCTTTAGTTTTGGTGGCAATGTTGGAGGCACTGTCGTATCATCTTTCTTCGTTATGTTTACGTGTTCTTTGACCAACTTTTGCTTTGTACCCTTTAGCAATGTCTTCATAAATTCAGCAAAGTTAGGCATTAGTTCTAAAACTTCATGAAATGAAATACTGACCTGAAGTGTAGTAAACATCTCTTTAAACCTTGCGAACAACCCTGCCTCATCTTCCTGTAATGGTTTCTTCTTAATTATAGGATAAGGCAGTTTGATATAATCAGCTAGTTCCAGATTGGGATCAATAAGAATCTGCTTCTTAGTCCTTCTCCAATGGAAATTTTTATCTATGAGTTATTCAATGGTGACTCCTCTCTCAGTTTGGTCACCCTAATTTTTACTCTCCTCTCTTTCAGTCCCCACTTCTTCCTTTTCCATCAAATCCTCTTCCACTATTTCATATTTACCCTTGTTGGTGATCACCTTAAAACCCATTCCTACAGCCTTGCGAGACTCATTTTTTGGATTATCTATGGTATTACATGTAAATCCTCCACTCGAACCAGGTAAGGCATCTATTTGTCTAGATAGCTGACCAATCTGCATCACCAATTTTTTTATAAACGCATCATGATTCTTACTCATTGTTTCATGATGCTTACTTACATGAGCAAAGCTAATATGAGTAGCTTAGATAAAGTTTTACAGGGTATCTTCCAGTTGAGAAGGTTTCCTTTGGATGTGAGCTTGTTGACTTTGATGAATCCCTTGATTTTCACTTGAATTCTGGTTATTGCTCTGTCATACCCCAAAATTTGCCCGTTAACATTAC
Organism: Lathyrus oleraceus; assembly: GCF_024323335.1. Classification (NCBI taxonomy): domain Eukaryota; kingdom Viridiplantae; phylum Streptophyta; class Magnoliopsida; order Fabales; family Fabaceae; genus Lathyrus; species Lathyrus oleraceus. The sequence continues at coordinate 248,627,378 of NC_066585.1, read as the reverse complement.
AAGGCATTTTTTAAGGCACCCCAACTTATTTTGCAAGGCATTAATCTCAAAAGAACAAAGGCCCAGCACACAGATGGCCAAATCCAGAAAATGGCCCAAACTGGCTTGCTCGCTAGGCGAGCAAATCCTTCGCCTAGCGAACCCCTCGCTATACCGCTCGCCTAGCGAAGCTTGCGGATATCAGAAAATTTTGGGCTTCATTCTGAGCCCATTAGGTCACCACAATCACTATAAATACCGACACTTCAGTCACGAAAATGAACAGAGGAGGACGGACAGAAACCCTGGCATAGAAACCCTGGAGACTAACTCAGAGAATTCCGAGTAAAGAAACCCTGAAGGCCGCTCATCCGCACCGAAGTTACCTCCGCCCAACTCCATCCGATACCAAGAGTGGTCAGTCCCTTCAACATCGCAGCTCAGTTGCAAACAGGTTTGCGCATCACTACTGTTTTATGCTTTTAATCGGTAATCTCTACATACATAAGGCATCATGCTTAAATTTTCGGATATGTAATTTGATTTCACATGTGAATTTAAGTATGCCTGAATATCCTGATGTTTGTCCATGCTATTCCTGTAATTAAATGCCATAAAGTTCAGGGTTCCGGAGATCATGCTGCTATCAAACTCAAAACCCGTAGCCGCTCGCTAGCACATCGCTAAGCGAGCCTGTAGCGAGCACTCGTTAAGCCTTCGCTAGGCGAAGCAGGAGCGAACGGGACAGTGGCTGTTTTGTTTCTTTTCTGTTCTGCCTTATGTTTATCTAATCCAGATTTATTATAATTCTGCATTATTTGGCCTGACCTTATGACTGGTGTGTTTATTTTATGGTGCAATTTTCAATTGTACTTTATCTCGATGTTCTAACCCGTGTGCTAAATTGTGTAAAGGCTTACATATTCCCGAAGAAACGGCCGGCTAGGTATTCCACTTTATTTGTGGGATACCCTTATGGAGATGGATTCTGAATTACTTAATTTTAATGTGGAGATTCATCCTAATTGCCTAATTAATTTTAATGTGGAAATTCATCTTAAATACTTAATTGCAAAATATTGCCTTTGAATATGTGATCTTGGACCTCTCTTTGTTGCCTTACGGTATTACGGTCATGTCCCGCGAATGTGGAGATACCCTTAGCCAAGACCCTTCGATTAAATCATCATGTCCCTCTAAAATAAATCATAGCCCCTCGGATGTTGCCTTCGAATATATGATTTTGTCCCTCGATGACCCTTCGGTGTAGCCTACGGTTAAATGATGATAGTCCCTTCGAATGCTAAGGTATCCTTACAACCGTTGCTTTCAATGACCAATCGATGACCCTACGATGACCCTTTTACATCCAAAGGATAAAACTACTTATTTCTCAATAATAAGGACGGTTTTACCCTCACAAGGATAGGAAATGCCCATCAAGACCTTGGGTAGGTATAACTCTTAATTGCTTACTCACACTTCACAAATACTAGAAAATCACCACTTGGTATACATTCATACTAGAATCATTACTGAGTTATATTTTTCTAAACCATTTTCAAAACTAAACGAGATAACCACTTTGTATACATTCATACGAGAATCATTACAAAGTTAAATTCTCTTTTTCAAAACGTTTTCTAAACAATTCACGAACACCTTTTCAGACAAGAAAAATAATATAAGTGATCAAGCAATTAAGAGCCCATGGATAACCATGGATACAAGGGGTGCTAACACCTTCCCTTTGTATAATGTACCTCCCGAACCCAAAATCTAAATTAAGGTCTTTCCTGTTCTTTTCCACCTTTCCTTATTGGATAAAAGAAAAGTCGGTGGCGACTCTTGCTAACCGCGACATTTGCTTTCCAAAGCAAAAACACACAAAGTCAGTTCACCGTATGACAGAACTGGCGACTCTGCTGGGGACTTAAAAAGAGAGGTTACCTTAAAAAACAAGATCACTTATTCAAATTATTGCTTGGGTATTTTATGCTTGAGTGAAAGATCCTACACCCGGATCTAGTGTACCTTAGGTAAGTAGCAAAAGATCATCGCGACTATCCGGCGTATACTGGAATGGTCAAAATGATGGCTACGGTTAATGTGACACTTTGGACGTCCTGATGTTCCTCATGTTTACTTGAGGAAAAATTTGGCTTCCGCGTGGTGTCATCAAAGCATTAACCAAACCTTTAGAACCCTAATTGACTCATCCTAGCCATTAGAAAGTAGTGAGATAACTGACTTCGGTTCCGACTGGGGTTGGTTGAGACTCGATACTACACTCTTTGAGATTGGACTTTAGGGAAGCTTCGGTTAACCACTTGGTGTTGCACTGAGGTGGACTTAAAGGAAGGTCAATGATTTGAGATCCTTCTAGAACCCGGTTACTATTCTAGGACAGGTTGAACCAACCAAACTTCAGTGGGGAGGGTATTTACCTATGGAACTCATGCAGGCCTTAAAACCTAAGAATGATTGTTGTGTGACTTGTTTGTGCTTGTTACTTATTTAACATCATAACATCATAACATCATGGCATTGTACTAACCATTTCAAGGACTTAGGGATTTAACGTTGCTCTATTTTGTAAGGCTATGACTCCTAGGAAGACCATCCGGATCAATCTTGTAGCGATCTCTCCTCAACTCAAAGATTTAGTGTCAGAACTTCCTGATCAGACTCAGTTCATCAAGAGACATGGTTCTCTCCTCAATTTGGTTACCACTGGTTTCAAAGAAGATATGATGAGGGTTCTATTCCAGTTCTTCGATCCTAAACATCATTACTTCACATTCCCAGATTATCAGTTGGTACCCATATTAGAAGAATTCTCCAGGCTTCTTTGGATACCTATCCTTGATCAAACACCTTTCAGTGGTTTAGAAAAGATTCCGAAGTCTGAAGAAGTTGTCGCGGCTTTACACATGACAAAGTCCGATATTGAAACCAATTGGGTAACAAGAAGTGGAGTTAAGGGCTTACTTGCCAAGTTTCTGATAAATAAGGCCTGAGAATTCTTAAAGGTTATGAATGTCCATGCTTTCGAAGACGTTCTAGCATTACTAATCTATGGGTTGGTGTTATTTCCTAATCCAGACCAATTCGTAGATATGAATGCTATTAAGATATTTCTCACTCATAACCCTGTGCCTACCTTGCTTGGAGACATTCTGCATTCCCTTCACACTCGTACTATGAAAAGGCAAGGGACTCTCATGTGCTGCATACCTTTATTGTCTAGGTGGTTTATTTCGCACCTTCCTCAATCAGTCTTGAAGAATGAGCAAAATCTGAAATGGTCTCAAAGGATAATGTCGCTCTCCCCTTCAGACATCCGTTGGTGTCCTCATCTCAAAGAAAATGTTATCATCATTGACCGTTGTGGAGAATTCCCTAACGTACCACTCCTGGGGATAAGAGGAGGTATTACTTATAACCCAGTTTTAGCCCTACGCCAGTTGGGGTATGCGCGAAGAGAGGGTCCACATGAAAGAATTATTCAAGGCACTGTGTTTGACTATGACACCGATTCCCAAGGTCTCCGTCAGAGATTTGTACGAGCCTGGGGCATGGTGAAAAGAAGCACTTTAGGACAGAAAAACTCTATTCCTATGGAACCTTATCTCAGATGGGTACGCGCCAGAGCTCGTGAACTTGTCATGCCATACCTTGCAGTCGGGCCGCTGATTGTGGAACCAGAAGTTGAAGGAGGTACTCCTCAGATCATTCCTTATCCAGATATGCCTACTGATGTGGAAGAATTAAAGAGATCCTGGATCCAGTTGAGAGAGGAAAGGGATACTTTTGAGATTCAGTTCGTTGCAGAAAGGAAAAAAGTATTAGAGCTCACCAGCCAGCTTAATGAGGAACGAAGACTCAATACATATCTTCGCCCAAAAAGAAGCCGTCCCTGAGAGACTTGAGCTTTCATTGTATTTTTATTATTTCCCTTTTGTAATGAACATTGATTAAGGAAATTATTAATAAAAGTTTCCCTCTTTTTGGTGGTTTACGCAAAGTTAAATTCCAAAAGTCCTTGAAAACATTTCATACATTGCATAGCATGACATAACATTGCATAACAGGTATTCTAAAGGATCTATGTTCTCACGGTCTTCCTATTGCAAACAGAAAAATGGCTCTCGAACAAACTGTCAAAGATCTCCAGGCTCAGAATGCTCAATTCCAGGAGATGATGCTGAGCTTATCCAAGGGGCAAGAGGAACTGAAGGCTCTCTTGCTCGAGAAGAAGAAAGACCAGAAACCTGTGAGTTACATTAACCCGGGAAGAAGGCGTAAAGGACAGGCTGCAGGAATCAAGATTAGACTTCCGAAGGATCAAGAGGAGGAGACAGAAAATGATTCGGAAGATGAGAATGCTGATCCCCTCAACCAGGAGGACGACGATGAAGATTATGAAGATGAACAGTACTCTCCAAAAGAGGATAAGTACAAGTTGCTGGAAGAACGTATGCTAGCTATGGAGGGTCAGAAGGCGCCCGGTCTGGATTTCGAAAGCTTGGGACTGGTCTCTGATGTGGTCATTCCTCGCAAATTCAAGATCCCCACTTTCACTAAGTACGATGGTGCGTCTTGTCCTCAGATGCATCTGAGAGCTTATGTGAGAAAGATTCAGCCGTATACCACTGATAGGAAGCTATGGATCCATTTCTTCCAAGAGAGTCTATCTGGCACACAGTTGGAGTGGTATTATCAGCTCGAGAGCTCTAACATCCGCACCTGGACTAACTTAGTGATGGCTTTCTACAAGCACTACCAGTACAATTCTGAATTGGCGCCTACTCGGCTGCAGTTGCAGAATATGACTATGGGATCTAAAGAAAGCTTCAAAGAATATGCTCAAAAATGGAGAGATTTGGCTGGCAGAGTCAAACCCCCTATGACTGATCGAGAATTGGTGGACATGTTCATGGGTACACTGACTGGTCCATTCTACAGCCATCTACTGGGAAGTTCTTCATCAGGTTTCACTGACCTTATATTGATAGGTGAACGTGTTGAAAGTGGTATTCGAAGTGGAAAGATACAGGCAGCTACCTCCGCAAGCACCAGAAAGACCCATCAGGGAAAGAATGAATCAAATGTTGTGTACGGCGAAAGGAGTCATAACAAGAAAAGCCGTGACCATACCATCGGAGCAGTTACAATTGCAGCCCCGCCAGCTCAAAACTTCCAGCACAGACAAGACAGGTCAAGGAGGCAGTTTACCAAGATCAATATGACTTTAGCACAGGCACTGCAGGGTATGCTAAAAGCAAATTTGATTACCCTCAGAGGCCCTCCTGCGAATGTCAACACTACTTCTCCTCGGTATAATCCCAATGCCAGGTGTGCATATCACTCCGATAGCCCCGGGCATGATACAAACGATTGTTGGTTGTTGAAGAATAAAATTCAGGATATGATTGACGCTGGAGAAATTGAATTTGATCCTCCAGAGACTCCTAATGTCATCACTGCTCCTATGCCTAACCATGACAAGACTGTTAATTCTGTGAATGACAATTCTCACATTGTTAATGTGGCGGACTTAACATCTCCTCTCCTGATCATCAAGAAGAATTTATTGCAAGCTGGTTTATTTCCAGGTTGTGCTGAAAATTGCGATCTTTGTGTATTTCGACCCAACGGGTGCTTGAAGTTGAGGAACGGTATTCAACGGCTGATGGATGATCGTACAATTCTCTTCGAAAAGATTCCTAAGGTGGAAAACCCTGTGGAAGAAATATCTGTGATTGCCAGGTCCAGAGGTCCAGTGAAGATTACCGCTACTAGAGTACCTGTGAAGATTACTACTGAGCCCAAGGTAGCTCCCCTAATCATTACTGCACCTGGGCCAGTACCGTATTCCTCAAGCAAAGCCATTCCGTGGAATTATGGAGGTGATATTTACATCCATGGCGTGAAGCAAGTTGGTAATTCTGCTAATCCTAATGACATTGTTGGGACTAGTAAAGTTACTCGAAGTGGAAGGATCTTCTCTCCAGAAATCTCGCCTCCCGCCCCTGAAACCCGAGGAAAGGAACCAGTTAACCCTTCTCAGTCAGGGACACCCGTCGAAGTTACTACCGAAGATGTTGCCAAACAAGAAATGGAAGAAATGCTGAAAATCATCCGCAAGAGTGATTTTGATGTGGTAGAACAGCTGGGGCATACTCCGTCTAAGATCTCGATGTTATCCTTGTTATTATCTTCTGAATCTCATGCCAAAGCGTTGATAAAATTCTTGAAGACCGCTCATGTACCTCAGGAGACATCCGTCGATCAGTTCGAAAACTATGTTGCTCACCTAGCTGTTGACAATGGCCTAGGCTTTTCTGATGCTGACCTGACGCCAGCAGGAAAGAATCACAATAAAGCTCTGCATATCTCCATTGAGTGTAAGGGGATCACTTTGTCTCATGTGTTGATCGATAATGGCTCTTCTTTGAATGTACTACCGAAAGCTGTGCTCGATAAACTTGACTGTAAAAGCATTGAACTGAAGCCAAGTGACATTGTGGTGCGTGCTTACGATGGTGCGAAGAGTGTTGTCCATGGTGAAGTGGTTCTCCCTATCAAGATAGGACCTCAAGTCTTCAACACTATCTTTCATGTAATGAACATTCGTCCTGCCTATTCCTGCTTGCTGGGACGCCCTTGGATTCATGGGGCAAGTGTTGTAGCTTCATCTCTCCATCAAAAGCTGAGGTATCCAATAGAGGGTAAGATTGTCACTGTGTGTGGAGAAGAAGAATATATTGTCAGTAGTGTGCAGGCCTTCAGATACGTCGAGATGGATGGTGAATTCTTTGAGACTCTTTCTCAGTCATTTGAAGTAGTTCCTCCGACCAGCCCTGTCCTTAAGCCAACTCCCCTTGTGCCCAAGGTTATTCGTGCTCCTCCTGCCATGATTTCTCTGAAAGATGCTCAAGCCGTGGTTGAAAACGGTGGTCGTACTGGTTGGGGTCAACTGATCAACGTACCATACAAGTCTGACAAGTCTGGTCTGGGATTTAACTCTGAAAGGGTGGTCAAAGATCAGATTAATACTGTAGTAGATGCTGATAGCGATTGCGACCTGGATAGCTGGATTTTCCCAATAATTGGTGACGGGCTCAATAATTGGAAGGCTGAAGACACTATCCCGATTTCCTTTAGTCAGGAGTAATTGTTATTGTCTGTTTTATTGTTGCAAATTTTTTTAGTTTTACAATTGAACTTCTTAAAGCATTGTGTCTATGCCCGAGGCACAATAGCTAATTTGTTAAGGGTTTTGTCATTTTCATAAGCATATTCACATTCAATAAATCAATGGACTTTTTGCACTCAAATATTGCGCTCTTTATCTTTCCTGTCATCTTCCGAAAAAGCTATGTTTTCTTACACACACTCACGTAACGAATTGCAGATCCATACCCACTCTGGATCCTGTTGATAATAGTTCTACTACTGTTCATTATGACTTTGAAAATCCGATCTACCAAGCCGAGGATGGAAGTGAGGAAGATTGTGAAGTACCTGGAGAACTTGCCAGACTGTTACTGCAAGAAGAGAAGACTATACAGCCGCATGAAGAGTCAATCGAAATTGTAAACCTGGGTACTGAAGTGGACAAGAAAGAAGTCAAAATAGGAGCAGGCTTGGAAAACAGTATTAAAGAAAGATTGATTCAGATGTTACATGACTATGTAGAGATTTTTGCTTGGTCTTATGAAGACATGCCAGGATTGGATACTGATATAGTAGTGCATCGTTTGCCAACGAAGGAAGATTGTCGCCCTGTTAAGCAAAAGGTTCGCCGTATGCGTCCTGAAATGTCTGAGAAAATCAAAGCCGAGGTTATGAAACAATTTGATGCAGGTTTTCTGGCTGTTACTTCTTATCCTCAATGGGTTGCTAATATGGTATCGGTACCGAAGAAGGATGGTAAGGTGCGAATGTGCGTCGATTACAGAGATTTGAATAAAGCGAGTCCCAAAGATGACTTTCCACTCCCGCACATTGATGTTCTGGTAGACAATACCGCTCAACACAAAGTATTCTCCTTCATGGATGGATTCTCGGGTTATAACCAGATTAAGATGGCACCTGAAGACATGGAGAAAACTACGTTTGTGACGCAATGGGGCACTTTCTGTTACAAAGTAATGCCATTCGGTTTAAAGAACGCCGGGGCAACATACCAGCGTGCTATGGTAGTTTTGTTCCATGATATGATTCATCATGAAATAGAAGTATACGTGGATGACATGATAGCCAGATCTCATACTGAAGAAGAACATCTCGATCATTTGTACAAATTGTTTGAGAGGTTGAAGAAATACAAGCTGAGATTGAACCCGAACAAATGCACCTTTGGAGTAAGATCCGGTAAAATCTTAGGATTTATTGTCAGTGGTAAAGGAATTGAGGTTGACCCGACTAAGGTGAGAGCTATCCAAGAAATGCCAGTGCCCCGTACAGATAAAGAAGTCAGAGGTTTCTTGGGACGTCTGAATTACATCGCCCGGTTTATCTCCCATTTAACTGCTACCTGCAAACCCATCTTCAAACTACTGAGGAAGAATCAAGAGATGATATGGAATGATGAATGTCAAGAAGCTTTTGACAAAATCAAGAAGTATCTCCAGGAACCTCCGATCCTGATGCCACCAGTTGAAGGAAGACCTCTAATCATGTACTTGACCGTGTTAGAAAATTCAATGGGGTGTGTGTTGGGGCAACATGACGAGTCTGGTCGAAAAGAGCATGCCATATACTACCTTAGCAAAAAGTTTACCGACTGTGAAACAAGATACTCACTGCTCGAGAGAACTTGTTGTGCTTTGGCCTGGGCTGCTCGCCGACTAAGACAGTATATGTTGAATCATACCACTTTGTTGATTTCTAAGATGGATCCCATCAAATACATATTTGAGAGACCTGCCCTCTCCGGAAGAATAGCGAGATGGCAGATGATTTTAACAGAGTATGATATCCAGTATACTACCCAGAAAGCAATCAAAGGAAGTGTGCTAGCTGATCATTTGGCTCATCAAGCAGTGGATGATTACCAATCTATGAATTTTGAGTTCCCAGATGAGGATGTCATGCTTGTTACTGATTACGAAAAACCTGGACCAGATGAAGGACCCGAACTAGGATCCCGATGGGCTATGGTTTTTGATGGATCTGCTAATGCGTTGGGTAATGGTGTTGGTGTTGTAATTATTTCTCCCAAGGGTTGCCATACGCCTTTCACTGCTAGACTATGTTTCGATTGTACCAACAATATGGCCGAGTATGAAGCATGTATTTTGGGACTCAGAGCTGCTATAGACCTGAGAATCAAGTTTTTGAGTGTGTACGGAGACTCAGCATTAGTAATCAGTCAAATCAAAGGAGAATGGGACACTAAACATCCGAATCTCATCCCTTATCGAGAGCGGGTGTTGACATTAATCCCATACTTTGAAAAGATTACATTCGAACATATTCCACGAGAAGAGAATCAGTTGGCAGACGCCTTGGCCACCATGTCATCTATGTTCAGAGTCAAATGGGACAATGAAGCTCCCAGGATCACCATTGAACGACTAGATGAACCAGCATATTGTTATGAACTTAACGCTGATGAAGTAGAAGAGAAACCTTGGTTCCACGAAGTAAAAAGATATTTAGAAGCTCGGGAATACCCTGAAGGGGCGTCCATCAATGACAGAAAATTCCTGAGGAAGTTCTCCGCTAAATTCTTTTTGATTAATGGAATATTATACAAACGTAATCATGATTCGACTTTGCTTCGTTGTGTGGATAAAAAGGAAGCAGAAAAGATTATGGAAGACATGCATGACGGTATTTTTGGGACTCACTCTAGTGGACATACAATGGCCAAGAAGATTCTGAGATCAGGGTATTATTGGTCTACCATGGAAGCCGATTGCCACCATCACTCCAGAACTTGTCACAAGTGCCAGATCTATGCGGATAAAGTACATGTGCCTCCTGCTCCTTTAAACGTGTTGACAGCCCCTTGGCCCTTTGCAATGTGGGGCATTGATATGATTGGGGAGATTAAACCTACTGCTTCTAACAGACATCGCTTCATTCTTGTTGCGATTGATTACTTTACAAAGTGGGTAGAGGCAGCCTCATTTGCTTCTGTCACCAAGAATGTGGTGGCACGATTCATCAAGAGTAATCTCATTTGTCGATATGGCATCCCTGAAAGAGTTATCACTGACAATGGCACCAATTTGAACAACAAAATGATTACTGAACTCTGCACGCAGTTCAAGATAAAACACCATAACTCTTCTCCGTACCGGCCAAAGATGAACGGCGCCGTGGAGGCTGCTAATAAGAATATCAAGAAGATCATACAAAAGATGACAGTAACGTACAAAGACTGGCATGAGATGTTACCATTTGCTCTTCATGGTTATCGCACTTCAATACACACTTCGACAGGGGCAACTCCTTTCTCTTTAGTCTACGGAATGGAAGCCGTCCTACCGGTAGAGGTTCAGATTCCCTCTCTAAGAATCATGAAAGAGACAGGTTTAGACGAGGATGAATGGATTCAGACTCGACTCGATCAGATAAATTTGATTGATGAAAAGAGACTGGCGGCTGTTTGTCATGGGCAGATATATCAGAAGCGCATGACCCAGGCATTCAACAAAAAGGTCAAGAGACTGGTGTATCAAATCGGCGAATTGGTGATAAAGCGTATCATTCTACCACAAGGTGATCCCAGGGGCAAATGGACTCCCACATACGAAGGGCCATTTGTAGTTAAGAAGATATTCTCTGGTGGAGCCATGATACTTGCTACGATGGACGGCGAAGACTTCCCGCATCCCGTGAACGCAGACATAGTCAAAAAATACTACGCATAAAAGAGACCCGCTAGGTCGACGTACCTAGGCAAAAGTAAGGGCATCCTGGAGAACCAAAAGGGTTCGGGCAAAAATTAGGGATAAACATATAAAAATGTACACCCGGCAAGTCGAAAACCTGAAAAGGCAGCTTGGGCAAAAAAGGGTATCCCGGTGGACTGAAAACTTGAAAAGGCGGTCCAGGCAAAAATTAGGGATTAAAAGCGTATGACTATGTCCCGTTCTCAGACAGCTTTATCCAAGTTCAAGGGACTGAACAAGCCAATCAATTCTATCCGACAGCAGGAGATGAGACGCTTGAAGACATAACGACAGTAGTAGAATTAAAATCAACAGGGCTTTTCCTTCATAGCTTTTTTTATGTTCTCGACAATTTCCTCTTACTAGGATTTCTGTCTCCATGTACACAAATTGTCTGTTTATAGGCCCTCTTTCAAAATCAATATAATTTTATTTCTAAAAAGATGCTTTTGTTTTACTTTTTCTGTTTTGTTTGCATAAACATCCATTGATTTAATTTGAATTGATATGTGCATTTGAATATGATCGATGTGTACCAAAAATGCATGCATAAAATAGAAATAGCAATCACTACGAGACTTCAGGATCGAGGAGAAGGTCTAACCATGCTTTCCAATGAATCCGTTGCTAATTCTATTCCCCAGCAAAGCCAGTTATTCCCCAGAAGCAATTGGCATTACTAGACAAATTGGTCATCTCTTCCACCCCCAGCCAGGCTTCTGTTAAATATTTCTACCATCAGACAGAAATCAAGTATCCCTAGATGAGAAGGGGTCATCAATACAAGTATCTCCAACCAGAAGATGGGGATTTATTTTCCCCAGGGGGTCGCAAAAAAAAAAAACTTTTCAGACGCATGATTCATTCATTACATCATTTCACAACATACGCATGCATACATTGTTCGCATTAATTTTCATAAGCATAAAACATCTCATGCATCATGACATGGCATGAAACTAACTTTGTTTTTCAGGTTAATTATCCTCCTGATACAGTCAAAACAAAGGTCCATCCAGACGGACATCTTTATCAATTACATTCAAGATTCAACTACATCTCGCAGATACAATCCATGTGAGCATTCACTCTGGCAAGCGCTCTGATATCCGCCCAATGGTGGCATCATTAAGCCCATCCGAGATGTTCATTGCAAATACAACATACAAATACTATCAGATATAGCCTAGCGTACGGTTCATTCTGATTCAGCTCAACATATGACTCCTTCAACTCAGATACGATCTAACGTACGATCCATTCTGACCTTCAACTACTCCAATACGGTCTAACGTACGACCCACTTGGATCTTCAAATCCTCAGATACTGCCTAGCGTACGGTACATTCCGAGGTGTAGTCTAGCGTACGACTACTTTTTTTTTCCTTTTCTTTCTTCAGATACAGCCTAACATACGGCTCATTCTGCAACTCCAATACGGTCTAGCGTACGACCCATTTGGACCTTCAAATCCTCAGATACTGCCTAGCGTACGGTACATTCCGGGGTGTAGTCTAGTGTACGACTACTTTCTTCTTCAGATACAGCCTAACGTACGGCTCATTCTGCAACTCCAATACGGTCTAACGTACGACCCATTTGGATCTTCAACTCAGATACGATCTAACGTACGATCCATTCTGACTCTCAGCAGCTCCAATACGGTCTAACGTACGACTCATTTGGATCTTCAAATCCTCAGATACTTCCTAGCGTACGGTACATTCCGAGGTGTAGTCTAGCGTACGACTACTTACTTTCTTCAGATACAGCCTAACGTACGGCTCATTCTACAACTCCAATACGGTCTAACGTACGACCCATTTGGATCTTCAACTCAGATACGATCTAGCGTATGATCCATTCTGATTCTACCTTCGTCAGATACATCCTAACGTACGGCTCATTCTGCAACTCCAATACGGTCTAACGTACGACCCATTTGGATCTTCAACTCAGATACGATCTAGCGTATGATCCATTATGATTCTACCTTCGTCAGATACCGCCTAACGCACGGTTCATTCTGCAACTCAGAGACAATCTAGTGTACGATCCATTCTGATCTGTCATCCCCGGCGAAGTCACCCGCCTAAGGGGTAACTCACTTTGCTATTCAGATACGATTTAGCATATGGTCCATTCTGATCCTTTATCCCCAGCAGTGTATGACCCGTTCTGGTCTTTCATCATCAAACTTCATGGATGGCATCTTTAAGCCCATCTCCATCAGGAATAACCTCTGATTAACAAGTGCAAATTTTTGGGGCATTCTAATGTTCAATAATCTTCCACCTCCAGACCACGAATGGCGTACATACCATTCTAACTCTCTCGGTTCAAGAATATTGAACAGGGGCAGCTGTCATACCCCAAAATTTGCCCGTTAACATTACAAGGCATTTTTTAAGGCACCCCAACTTATTTTGCAAGGCATTAATCTCAAAAGAACAAAGGCCCAGCACACAGATGGCCAAATCCAGAAAATGGCCCAAACTGGCTTGCTCGCTAGGCGAGCAAATCCTTCGCCTAGCGAACCCCTCGCTATACCGCTCGCCTAGCGAAGCTTGCGGATATCAGAAAATTTTGGGCTTCATTCTGAGCCCATTAGGTCACCACAATCACTATAAATACCGACACTTCAGTCACGAAAATGAACAGAGGAGGACGGACAGAAACCCTGGCATAGAAACCCTGGAGACTAACTCAGAGAATTCCGAGTAAAGAAACCCTGAAGGCCGCTCATCCGCACCGAAGTTACCTCCGCCCAACTCCATCCGATACCAAGAGTGGTCAGTCCCTTCAACATCGCAGCTCAGTTGCAAACAGGTTTGCGCATCACTACTGTTTTATGCTTTTAATCGGTAATCTCTACATACACAAGGCATCATGCTTAAATTTTCGGATATGTAATTTGATTTCACATGTGAATTTAAGTATGCCTGAATATCCTGATGTTTGTCCATGCTATTCCTGTAATTAAATGCCATAAAGTTCAGGGTTCCGGAGATCATGCTGCTATCAAACTCAAAACCCGTAGCCGCTCGCTAGCACATCGCTAAGCGAGCCTGTAGCGAGCACTCGTTAAGCCTTCGCTAGGCGAAGCAGGAGCGAACGGGACAGTGGCTGTTTTGTTTCTTTTCTGTTCTGCCTTATGTTTATCTAATCCAGATTTATTATAATTCTGCATTATTTGGCCTGACCTTATGACTGGTGTGTTTATTTTATGGTGCAATTTTCAATTGTACTTTATCTCGATGTTCTAACCCGTGTGCTAAATTGTGTAAAGGCTTACATATTCCCGAAGAAACGGCCGGCTAGGTATTCCACTTTATTTGTGGGATACCCTTATGGAGATGGATTCTGAATTACTTAATTTTAATGTGGAGATTCATCCTAATTGCCTAATTAATTTTAATGTGGAAATTCATCTTAAATACTTAATTGCAAAATATTGCCTTTGAATATGTGATCTTGGACCTCTCTTTGTTGCCTTACGGTATTACGGTCATGTCCCGCGAATGTGGAGATACCCTTAGCCAAGACCCTTCGATTAAATCATCATGTCCCTCTAAAATAAATCATAGCCCCTCGGATGTTGCCTTCGAATATATGATTTTGTCCCTCGATGACCCTTCGGTGTAGCCTACGGTTAAATGATGATAGTCCCTTCGAATGCTAAGGTATCCTTACAACCGTTGCTTTCAATGACCAATCGATGACCCTACGATGACCCTTTTACATCCAAAGGATAAAACTACTTATTTCTCAACAATAAGGACGGTTTTACCCTCACAAGGATAGGAAATGCCCATCAAGACCTTGGGTAGGTATAACTCTTAATTGCTTACTCACACTTCACAAATACTAGAAAATCACCACTTGGTATACATTCATACTAGAATCATTACTGAGTTATATTTTTCTAAACCATTTTCAAAACTAAACGAGATAACCACTTTGTATACATTCGTACGAGAATCATTACAAAGTTAAATTCTCTTTTTCAAAACGTTTTCTAAACAATTCACGAACACCTTTTCAGACAAGAAAAATAATATAAGTGATCAAGCAATTAAGAGCCCATGGATAACCATGGATACAAGGGGTGCTAACACCTTCCCTTTGTATAATGTACCTCCCGAACCCAAAATCTAATTAAGGTCTTTCCTGTTCTTTTCCACCTTTCCTTATTGGATAAAAGAAAAGTCGGTGGTGACTCTTGCTAACCGCGACATTTGCTTTCCAAAGCAAAAACACACAAAGTCAGTTCACCGTATGACATGCTCCATCTGAAATTTGGATGATCTTTCCAACTGGGATTGTAGGCGTTGGAATAAGGGTTATTTTCTGGAAATTAGAAAATTGAGCCTCTTCACTTTATCCTTCCAAAGAGAATCTTCCATTTTCATGTCCCTCACCATATAAGTCACACCTAAGTGATTTCACTTGACTCACGTTAGCCTTATCCAAGCTGCCTTCAACTAGTTTTTTGTTTAATAATTCAATTTGGGCTAAAAGTGCAGTATGAGTATCAACAACTAACATACCTTTAGGTGTGCCTATAGTTTCAATTTTTGCGGTCATGTCACTCTTTAAATGATATTCATTCAAGCATATTTTCTTAATCAAGTCTTTAATTTGTGGCTCAGGCATTGTTCTGATTGTGCCTCTCGCGAAAGCATCTAGCAACATGCGTATCTGAATCTTGAGGTCTTAGATGAAATTTTGCATTTGCTCCATGTTATTCATATTATGATTCGGGCATATGCGTAGTAAAGGTTTAAACATTTCCCACAAGTCATATAGCGATTCAGTTTCCTGCTGCTCAAAATTTTAAACTTCTTCTCTTCGTTCATTAAACTGAGTGGTGGTGAAGAATCTCTCTAAGAATTTATCTTCCAGCTCTTTCCATGTCTGAATAGTTTCATTTGGAAGGCAAAACAACCAATCCTTGGCTATTCCAATTAGCGAGAATCCAAACAACCTTAAATTGACTTAGTCTTCCATGATGTCAGTTGGTCTGTACATCGAAGTTGTTTCGTAGAAGCGAGCAAGATGCTCCCATGGATCTTTAATTGCATTTCTGTCAAATGGATTGTCTCTTAAACCTGAAAGTACAATTTTTATATATCAAAGTTACCTGGATTTTCCGGTACAAACCCTCTAAAAACCTATCATTCGTCGGTCCTTTTGCAATAGTCCCCCATAGTGGGTGGTGGTACGACTACCATGGTGATTTCTTCTTCAGAGTTTGAAGAAATCAGTTGGTTATTTTCTACTAAGATCCTTTCAGATAGAGTTGCGTCTCTAACTGCTTTATTGATAGTACGTGTAGTTCTTTCAATTTCTGGATAAAACAGTGTCAATGTCGATCTTGAGTTCTGCATACACAAACAAGAAATACCTTAGTAGTACGGTAATTAATGAGAAAATAAAAACAAAACTCAAAAACTAAATAGCAAACGTTGCACAAGTGCTGCATTGTTGAAATTATCAATAGTCAATGCCAACAACGCCAAAAACTTGATGATTTCTCGACATATGTACCGATAATGTCGCAGTAATAAAATGATCGAATCCATATAGACATCTTGAAATCCGAAGATGACACTTGTTTCCGCAACTCGTTTCTCGTAGTTCTCCCCTTTGAAAACCGATAGATAAGTTTGAAATTACATTGGTGTTGTGTTTCCGTTTGTCATTAAAGATTCTCTCTGAATCGCAACCGGACTCGTTGATACCAATTTGTTGGAACTAATGGAACAATTTGGATTTCAAGAAGAAGAAAAAGAAGGGAAAAAAGAAAATATTATTTAGTAAAAAATTGAAGTGTTTACAATGAAGTTGTAATTTGAAAACTACAAAGGTATGGCTATATGTAGGTGATCAGTGCATTTTGATGCACATTCTTCTATATTTATACTTATGCATTTTCATGTTTTAGTTTGGTTATTTTTCCCTTTTAATGTGTTTTTATAATTTATCTTATTTTTACACTTTTTTGTTTTTCGCAGTTTATTTTCAGCATTAGTAGTCTGCACGAATAAATTCATAACTGGAGCTAGGAGTATCAAATCGAGGCGTGCTACCAGTCGTTGAAAAGATAAGAGAAAGAGCTACAACTTTTATGTTGAATCCAAAAGCTGATTCGGAGCGAAGAAGTCTCAATTAATTCGTTGAAGTTTCGTACTTTAGGAAATATTTTCTTTTGGGCCATTTGTTGGGCCGAATTTAGGTTTTCCGTCCCAGTTTGAATTATAAGTGAAACCCTTATTTTGTTTAAAAGGGGGCAGCCGTAGGACTGGAGGAAATACACATTATTGACGATAACTTTTGGCTTTTGTACGATCATGAAGAGGAACTAATCTCCTAGAGTCAATCTGCTGTAACCGAATTTCCAAGGCTTTGAGGTTTTTATTCTATCAATTTAATTTCGTTCTCTTTCAATTATATTCTATGAAATTTCATTTGCTTAATCTGTATTTTATGGAATGGTTTTGATTAAATTTGTATGATTGCATTCCTAACTATTAATCGTTGTTTTCGTCGCTTTGCCGTTAAATTGCGTTTGTAAATCGTGTTTGCTTAATTCACGATTGTATTTATCCGTTTGCTTAATTCGGAATATAGGAATATAAATCTATCATATATCTATTTCACTTGTCAATCGAATTTGAATCGAATAGAGATTGAAGCCGCTTAGGGAATTGGTAGGTAAAAACCAATGATTAGCCGGAAACCGAAAACAGTAGATTGACTTATTTTATAATCGCTTATTTTAATCATTTTTTTGCTTTGTTTTATAAATAGACCACTAAAACATAAACCCCCCTTAAATAGATTTCATTAGGTTAAGAATAATACAAGAATCCTTGTGATACGATACTCGAGGTGTCACTTCCCGTTTACTATATTTTATTACTCGTTTTTGACCCGTGTGCGACAGCGGATCAAATTGGCGCCGTTGCCGGGGATTCTTATTTCTTTTAATCGTTTTTAGAGTCATAGGTTTAATGTCTAAGCGTATAGGTCCTAGTTTCCTCGCAGTTTCGTCCAACTCGCGTTTTAGGATAAAAAAATCTGTTTTTTTTAAGAAAATTATTTCAAATTATTCCGATTATTTGTCGATTAACTAGGAAAAAATCAAGGATCAAAAACCTTTATTTAGGGACTAAATAGTGGAAGTCATCCTAAAAATTCGAAATTCCTTATTTTTCTATTTTTTATGATATTTTTTTTCTATTTTGATAGTTTTAGAAAATTCCGAAAAAAATCTCAAATATTTTAATTGACGTCATTAGATTAATTTCGGTGTTAGTGTATTTTTCTAAATTTATTTTAATCGTTTTCCTTCATTGTGTTTGTTTTTGACTATGGTTGACCAAAGAACTTTAAGGCAGTTAGCTGTCCCTGATGTGAATTATAATGGCATGTGTATTGAATATCCTGAAGCTGACTGATAACACTAAAATTTACAGTATTTTCGACTCTGATTTCACATGAATTCTAGTTGTTTTATTATCATTTTGTTGTGTTATTGCTATGTTTTCCTTTGTTTTCAGGTTTTTACTTTAATCGGAGCCCCGATCGAGAAAAGGAGCGAAAAAGAGCCAAAAACCCTAAAATTCAGCATTTTGTACTTGTGGCCTACCCCATGGCTGGCGCCATAGACCCTGCCATGACGTGTCCAAGCTCAACTTCCCTCAACTGCCACGTTCTCCACTACTTCCACTAAGGCGCCTCATTTTGTGCTTGTGGCAGGTGCCATAGCTTTGTGGCGGGCGCCACAAGAGGAAAGTTTTTCCCTCCCATTTTCAAGTTGAAGGGCATCCTTGTCATTTCCATCTTTTTACTTGCTTATAAATAGAAACTCGAAATCACTTTTACAATCATCCAAACTTAGAGCAGAGGCAAACTCAGAGCAACTTTGTTTCACTTAGGCATATATTCAGTATTATAAAGTGGTAATCGCTTTGCATTGGAGTGTTACCACAATTGTGTAATCGAGTCTGTGATAGAGTCTGTAATCGAGTTTGGAGCACTTTGGAAGGAAGTTAATCCTGCCGCCATTTTCATTTCCGCTTTGCAATTTATTCGACCCTCCGATTGGAGCAGGTTTTTATTACTCGCTTTAAATTATTTATTTCCTCGCACTCGCTTTACCTTTATTTATTTCCCACACTCGCTTTACTTTATTTATTTCTCGCACTCGCTTTACTTTTGTTTATTTCCCGCACTCGCTTTACTTTATTTATTTTCCCACACTCGCTTTACTTTATTTATTTCTCACACTCGCTTTAAATTATTTATTTCCTCGCACTCGCTTTACTTTCATTTATTTCTCGCACTCGCTTTACTTTCATTTATTTTCCGCACTCGCACTACTTTTATTTATTTTAATGCACTTTTACTTTACCATGTCTAACTAAATTTATAAGGTTAGAATGTAAGGATGATAATTGAACCGATAATCCGTATAATTGTTCGTAGAAACACTTAAGGGCTACTTTAACTTTCAACTTAAGTTTTCCCGCACTTCAATTCCGTTGGGTAAGATCGAAAGCCGTCCAACATCTTTTTAAACTTAATTGTTTTTAACTATTTCAAAAACAGCGAAAGCGCTTTGTTTAGTTCATTAGGAGCTTTTAACATTAAAAAGAAAGGAGATTTTAAAACTATTTTCGGACGCGTTTATAAGTTTAGAGTCTGGTTCGTGAGAACCTCTTTTGGTTAAGGAATCCAGGTTATAATACTTTTCAACTTAGTCAAGAGACTATATTTCTTAAAAATAGGTTTACTACTCTAACGCAATGCGCGCCTTTTTATAAGTGACAATAAGAGGGTTTGATTAGGGAGTACAACTCGGTTCTGAATACGCGAAAGCGACAGTTCCCGTTAAATTAGTTCTTTTCAAAGTAGGAAACACTGACCATAAGTAGCTCTATTAGCAAGTACTTGGATTATTAATTGATTATGTGAATTACATTCGATCCTGTCTTTATTAATTAATTTTTACTTTAATACATTACTTTTTATTGCACACTCTAAAAAACATCTATTTTCGATTGCCTTTGATAAACAACATAACAATAGATAACGATAGATTGACACTTGGTCTCTGTGGATTCGACAATCTTTTATATTACTCTGACGCGTTCGTATACTTGCGAAACACCGCATCAAGTTTTTGGCACCGTTGCCGAGGACCAATTTCGTCAAATTTTATTTTCCTGTTGTTATATCGTTTAAACTTAGGCTATTTCCCGCCGGTCAATGCGAAGAACTCGCAGCACCGGAAGTTTAAGCTTAGTATACCCTATGGCGGAACCTGAACGTTACGCTCGCGCACGTTTATTCTTTCATAGAATTAAGAGAGCTATGGCCGAAGATCAAAATCAAAGACCTCTTAAAGATTTCGCTCAACCATCTAATGAAGAACCTAGTTCTAGTATAGTAAACCCAACCATCCCAGCTAATAATTTTGAACTTAAACCATCCCTGTTGCAACTAGTGCAACAAAGACAATTCGCAGGTCTCGCTACTGAGAACCCAAACCAACATTTAAAAATATTTCTTCAATTAGCAGACACTTTTAAAACCAATGGAGCTTCTCCTGAGGCAATACGTTTAAGATTATTTCCTTTTTCCCTCAGAGATAAAGCCCTATCATGGTTAGATTCCCTTCCACCCAATTCCATTACGACTTGGGATAACCTTAGAAGAGTTTTTCTTGCTAGATATTTTCCCCCGAGTAAGACCGCCGTTCTTCGAAACCATATAACTAGATTTACCCAAAACCAAGGAGAACCGTTGTTCGAAGCTTGGGAGAGATATAAAGAGTTGTTACGAGCATGCCTACATCATGGTTTAGAAAATTGGTTAATCATTCAAACCTTCTATAATGGACTTCATTACAACACAAAGATGACCATCGACGCTTCCGCAGGCGGTGCTCTGATGAACAAACCTTATCCTAAAGCTAGTGCCCTCATCGAAGATATGGCTCAAAACCATCAATCATGGGGAGTCGAACGAGTGACAGTTGAGAAGAAGGAAGCCCAAGGAGGAGTGCATGAACTAAGCTCTATAGACATGATGCAAGCTAAAATGGACGCATTATCCCTTAAGGTCGAGCATATGTGCATAAACCCGAATACTGTAGTCGCAGTTTCGTCGGATTGTGAGATATGTGGAACCAAAGGACACCAATCTGCAGAATGCAGTCTATTAAACGAAACCCACTCTGAGCAAGTGAACTACACCCAAGGGAACCCATACTCGAATACCTATAACCCTGGATGGAGGAATCACCCGAACTTCTCCTATAAAAACAATAACCCTATTCAAAATAATGCACCCCCGAGACCTAGTTATCAAGCCCCAAGATCAAATCAACCTATGCAACCTGTACCACCAAAGCCGAGCCTTGAAAAAATTATGGAAAATTTTATCACCGCTCAAACCCAACAAAACAAGGAGTTCATGAACCAAAACATTCATGTTAACGAATTGATTACCCAGTTAGGAACCAAGGTTGACCAAATAGCTACTCATACCAAGATGCTTGAAACCCATATCTCTCAGGTAGCTTTAAACCAAGCCCCTCAGACTACACCTGGAGGATAATTCCCTGGACAACCTCAACAAAATCCGAGAGGACAAGCCAATGCCATTACCCTACGAAGTGGGAACGCTTATGATGAGCCACCAAACCCTAGATTGAGTGAACTCAAAACTTCTAAGGAATGTACCAAACTCGCGGACGAAGTAAAGGAACTAGAGGAATTTGAAAACCAGGAAAGTCGAGAAAAAGGAGAAGAACCTAAAGATAAAACTTATGTACCACCCCCGCCATATAAACCACCTATACCATATCCCCAAAGACTCAAACAAACCCATATCAATAAACAGTATCAAAAATTTATTAAAGTTATAGAAAAACTTCATGTAGAAATCCCTTTCACAGAAGCCATCACCCAAATACCTTCTTATGCAAAGTTTCTCAAGGACATCCTTACTAACAAACGCAGACTTGACAATCCGAAGCCTTTGAAATGTAATGCTATTTCCGAGGACAAATTAGCAAAGAAAGATAAAGATCCTGGAAATTTCTCCATTCCTTGCCTTTTGGGTAATCATGACATCGAAAAAGCTTTTCTAGACTTAGGAGCTAGTGTGAGCCTAATGCCTTTAGCAGTTTGTGAGAGGTTAAACTTAGGAGAATTACAACCCACTAAGATGTCACTTCAGTTAGCCGATAGATCTGTTAAATATCCGATAGGCATTTTAGAAGATGTTCCTGTTAGGATAGGTCAGTTATTTATCCCTACTGATTTTGTTGTCATGGATATCAAAGAGGACAATGATATACCAATCCTTCTAGGTAGACCATTCTTATCGACTGCAGGAGCCATAATAGATGTCAAGAAAGGAAAGTTGACATTTGAGGTAGGTGACGAGAAAATAGAATTTATACTTTCGAAATTTCTTATGGAACCTGTGATGGGAGACTCGTGTTATGCCTTAGATATCATTGATGAATGTGTTAGAGAACTAGAACAAAAAGAAATTATAAAAACAATTAAGTTACCATCAACTCTCATAAGGGAAGATGATGACTTTAAGAAACCCTACATCGATGATAACCTTTACGAATGTTTATCCCTTACCCCAGATCCTATGCCATGCCCTAAGAAACCAACCTTAGAACTTAAGGAACTGCCTACGAACCTGAGATATGAGTTCCTCGATGAAAAGATGAACCGTCCAGTTATAGTTAGTGCTACCTTGAGCCAAGAGGAGACGAACCAACTTTTAGACGTTTTACGGAGATATCCCTCAGCCTTAGGATATAATATTTCTGACCTGAAAGGTATAAGCCCATCCGTATGCATGCATCAGATTTCGTTAGAAGAAGATTCAAAACCCTCTAGGGAACATCAAAGGAGAATAAACCCTATAATGAGTGATGTTGTTAAAAAAGGAAGTTCTTAAGTTACTTGAGGCAGGTATAATCTACCAGATCTCGGATAGTAAGTGGGTGAGCCCTGTGCATGTAATACCTAAAAAGGGAGGCATCACAGTCGTGCAAAACGATAAAGGCGAACATGTAGCCAAACGTTTAGAAGGAGGATGGCGGATGTGTATAGATTATAGAAAATTAAATAAAGCAACTAGGAAGGACCATTTCCCTTTACCATTTATAGACCAAATGTTGGAGCGTCTAGCCCGACACTCTTACTTCTGCTATCTAGATGGATACTCTGGATTCTTCCAAATACCTATCCACCCCGAAGATCAAGAAAAAACTACCTTTACATGCTCTTATGGAACTTTTGCCTACAGACGAATATCGTTCGGCCTCTGTAATGCCCCAGCTACTTTCCAACGCTGCATGATGTCAATCTTTGCTGATTACCTTGATGGTATCATGGAAGTGTTTATGAACGATTTCTCGGTTTGTGGATTTGATTTCCACAATTGTCTTGCTAACCTTGAGAAAATCCTGGAGAGATGTGTGGAGATGAACCTCGTGCTGAATTGGGAAAAGTGTCATTTCATGGTGACCGAAGGAATAGTTTTAGGACATATAGTTTCCGAAAAAGGTATAGAGGTAGATAAAGCTAAAATAGAAGTTATAGAAAACCTAAAACCACCAAAAACCATCAGAGAAGTATGAAGCTTTCTTGGACACGCTGGATTCTACCAGCGTTTTATTAAGGACTTCTCCAAAATAACCAAACTTTTAACCGGACTTTTAATGAAAGATGTTGAATTCATTTTCGATGAAAAATGTGATGACGCATTTAATCTTTTAAAGCAAGCATTAATCTCAGCACCTATCATGAAACCGCCTGATTGGTCGGAACCGTTTGAGATAATGTGCGATGCTAGTGATTATGCAGTTTGAGCCGTTCTAGGACAAAGAAAAGATAAAAAAAATTACATGCCATTTATTATGCCAGTAGAACCCTAGATGCTGCCCAACTTAACTACGCAATAACTGAAAAAGAATTACTCGCTGTAGTTTTCGCTATAGACAAATTTAGATCTTATCTAGTAGGAGCAAAAATTATAGTTTACACCGATCATGCTGCCATTCGTTACCTATTAAGTAAAAAAGATGTCAAGCCCAGGTTACTCCGATGGAATCTGTTACTACAAGAGTTTGATTTAGACATAAGAGATAAAAAAAGGCACTGAAAATGTAGTAGCCGATCACCTTTCTAGGCTAGAACATCTAAAACTTGAACTAGTACCCCTTAATCTTGACTACCACCGCAAGAAGAAATTCTTCCATGATGTGAGAAACTTCTATTGGGACGAACCACTCCTTTTCAAAAGGGGTAAAGATGGCATTTTTCGCCGTTGCGTTCCAGAAGAAGAGGTAAATAGTATTATCGAGCATTGTCATTCTGCACCTTATGGTGGACATGCGAGCACCTCTAAGACATACGCCAAGATTCTTCAAGTTGGCCTATTCTGGACTACCATGTGGCGAGATGTCTATGCTTGCATTGTCAAATGTGATAGATGTCAACGCACTGGAAACATTTCAAGGCGTGATGAAATGCCTCTAAGAAACATTCAGGAAGTAGAACTCTTTGACGTATGGGGTATAGATTTCATGGGACCTTTTCCACCATCCTTAGGAAACAAGTATATCTCAGTAGCCGTAGACTATGTGTCTAAGTGGATTGAAGCTATAGCTGCACCCACAAACGACACTAGGGTAGTAATCAAACTATTTTAAAACTATATATTCCCTAGATTTGGAACACCACGTTTAGTCATAAGCGATGGAGGATCACACTTTATATCGAGAATATTTGACAAACTTTTAAGAAAATATGGAGTTAGGCATAGAGTAGCAACACCATACCACCCACAAACTAGTGGCCAAGTAGAAGTATCTAATAGGGAGATAAAACAAATCCTAGAGAAAACTGTTTCTATTTCTATGAGAGACTGGTCTCAGAAGCTTCAAGAAGCATTATGGGCCTATAGAACCGCTTTCAAAACCCCTATAGGAACTACTCCTTACCAACTAGTTTATGGAAAATCATGTCACTTACCATTCAAATTAGAGCATAAGGCCTATTGGGCCATTAAAACTTTGAATTTAGACTACCTAGCCGCTAGAGAAAAGCATACCCTAGACATTCATAAACTAGAAGAACTTAGGCAATCTGCCTACGAGAATGCAAAAATATATAAAGAGAGGACAAAAGCCTATCATGACAAAAGAATAGTAAAGAAAAATTTCAATATAGGCGATCTTGTTCTCCTTTTTAACTCTAGGTTACGACTCTTCCCTGGAAAGCTACGTTCAAGATGGACTGGTCCTTTCGAAGTATCCAAGATTCTGAGATCCGGAGTCGTAGAAATCAAGAACGATACCTGTAGTCCATTCATTGTAAATGGACAAAGACTGAAGCTCTACGAAGGACGAAACATTCCAGCATACTACTCGAGCCACACCCTGATTGATCCACCAATTCCTACTACTACAGGTGTATAAATTCTAATCGTCAAGCTATTGACGTTAAACAAGCGCTGCGTGGGAGGCAACCCATGGTTTTTCTTTCATTTTACTTTTTCGCATTTATTTAATTTAATTTTTATTTTATTTTATCATATTTTGCATTGAGACTAAAATTTGAATGGTTTGTATTTTCAGGATCACTTTCTTAACTTTTACAGGATGCAGGATTTCGATGACATGCACGTGGCCTATAGAGATAATGCTCAGAGAGAGCGCTACATTGCTCTGTATCAGCGTCCTATGGCACCCACACGTTATCCTGATCAGCACTGTATGGAGGCAATGGGTATCGAGTCGAGTATCTGATTCCTTAGCCACCAGCTTCACTGGGACGAGTTTGCTGATGACTTGAGTAACACCTACAGGAACCTGACCTTGGAGTTCCTGAGTTCATTCGACTATGACCCATACTCTGAACCAGATGGGTATGCTGCTTTCAGGCTTTTCGGAGTTGAGTACTCCTTCATCCAGAAAGAGTTCGGCGACTTATTGGGTTTCCAGACCACTCCTGATGCTATCCCGGAGACACATATGAGATATTTCCTGGGTAAGGAGGTTGAGAAGTTTTGGAGTGATATCTCAGGTGGCGGAAGCCAGGATCCATCTATGCAGCTGTCTCATGTCATACATAACCCCACCTTCAGATACTTTCAGATGATATTAGCACATTCCTCCTTGGGAAGGCCAGATGCAGAGACACTACTGAGTGAAAAGGAGATCTTCCTATTATTTTGTGCATCCTAGTCTCGCCCAGTAGCATGTGGGAACTTTTTATTATACAGTCTTAGCGGTATCTCCAGATCTACCGAAGGAGTCATCCATGTGGGCAGAATCATCACGCAGATTGTTGTCGCTTTAGGTCTGTCTCGCAAGCTGTCACATCTCCGGATCTACTGTAGGTACACTACCATGGACATCGACTTCTGTTTGACCAGAGGATTGATGAGGAGAGCCTCTTTCCACCCATGTCAGTTCCGACCATTAGTCGACAGCGAAGCTATCCATTACTTCACACTGCCAGATCCTATGATGACCAGTGTGCATGATCCAGCGAATTGGAGTTATACTCTGGAGGGCCAGGGAGAGACCGTTGAGGAACCAAGATCACCACCTATTGCCGAATACACACCTACACCATCATCTCCCAGAATCACTGTTTTCTCTAATAATCTTTCATTGCAGACACCCGACATCCGCACTCAGATTGTTGAGTGTCGTAGAGAGATCGCAGCGCTTAGACAGGAGGTGGCTGACCTCACTTTACAGATGGGAGTGTTTGATCTCACCCATGCTACTGAAGCCGACTGTCTATATCAGGAGATCGCAGAGCTCAAGCTGGAGGTAGTCATGCTCCGTGGAGCCTCTCAAGAAGATGACATCCCCACTATATGATCTCACTATTTCATCTTATTTCATCTCTTTTTTATATTTCTCATATTTACATAACTCATCTTATATTATCGCATTTGGAATATTATATAAACTACATCTATACATTAGTATTTCTATTTTTATCTATATATGTTTTATGTTTGTTTTATTTGCATTTTAATTTTTCAGTTATTTATTTATTTATTAGTCTAATATTTAATTTTTGTTTCAGTTTCATTTTTATTTTTGTTTTTACCTTTATAAAATTATGCAAGTCAAAGATACTAAAAAAATCACAAGACAAATGCTATCCGGACCCCTCAAAGCCAAAAGACAAGAGAAGCCCAAGCCAAAGGACCAAAATCCGGCCCAGCTAGATTTTGCCTTGTGGCGCCCGCCATAGACTCTGTGGCGCCCGCCACAGCGTCTGTAAAAGGTCGGGCCAGAACCCCTTTCTTCACCATTTTTGCAACTTACAACCTTCCAAACCCATTTTTTCACCTTGGAAAAACATCCTTGAACCCACAAAAAGCTCATACTTTTCTAACCACCACACCGTACAAATCATCTTTCCGAATTCCATTTTCATTTTCATCCGTCGGATTTCGTAAAAATCCAACCTTTTCACAAACCACTTCATCTTCTTCATCACTTTTCAAGAGCTTTCAAATGGAGTTTAACGGATTCATTCTTCGAGGAGGGAAACCGGGGGATAGACAAAGAAAAATTATTGAACGGTTGCAAAATCGGGAAATCCTCCCGACAAGGTATGTTGACGAAAACTATCTCTACACTTTAGGTATCTATCATAGCATATTTCATTTATTAGATAATTTATGTTTGCATAATTTCTTTTCCAATAAAGAACCTACCTATGAGCGGTTGACAATTGAATTTTTGAGTTCCTTAATTTATATTGTCAACCCTAACACTGCTAGCACAATTGGTACTATCAAATTTAGAATGTTTGCTGTTGAATACCAATTCAGTACCGACGAACTAGCCAGCTTGTTAGGAATCCCTCATGGGGACGGTGCTATTTGTGAGGCCCCTTTGGATTCCGAATGGTCTGTTGAGGTATTTTCCTTCTGGGAGCATTTATCAAACACTTCCATAAACTCTTTTGAAGGAGTTCTTGCCTCAACTATCCATAACCCGACCATCAGAGTTTTTATATATCTGTTGGCATGCACTATTTTTGGCTGGGAGAATCCAAATAAGGTTAATGCTAGAGAGCTTCTATTTTTACAAGGTAGCCTCACAAATAAACGTATTAATTCGGTCCCGTTCATGCTTGCTCATATGACTTTAACTTTGAATAAAGCGGGACCGATTTCTTTTGGTGGATTGATTACATCTATTGCTCGGGCGCTTAACCTGAACGATGAGATGGCTACCCTAGACCCCTTGCCTCCTCGCACAATTAACCTAAAATTTCTGAGAGACATGAAATTGTGCCGCTCGAGGAGAGAAGGAGGCTATATGCTTATGGTTCATGGTGTAGCCATCCTGTCTGTTGTTTTACCGTGCACTAGATGTACAAATGTACGAGATGAACGGAATTAGACCTACGCTTTAGATGCTCCACCTGTTTTAGGTCCTCTTCCTCCTAACATTCCTGATGAGGCGGGACATGACACTGATGATGAATATGATCGGCGAGAGAGATCTCCTGTACCCCGTGTGTCTCCCCATCATCCTTCACCACCACACACCGCACCATCTTCTTCTTCTGCAGGTACCACTCCTGGCTTCTATATTACAGAGGAGATGTGGAGTGAACACATGGCTAGAGAGCAAAGGCGTGACGACCTACTCTCTACCATTCAGCAACAAATGGCGGATAACATGCGCTTCATGCAAGAGTCGCAGCGGAGGACAGACAGGTCCTATGACACTGTTCTACAGTCCCTGCAAACGATCACAGAAACACAAGCCCGTCAGCAACACCACCATCGTCAGCATATTGCTCTCATAGAAAACACTCAGGGTACCATTTTAGGTCACCTTCGAGAGGTGAGGACCGCTCAGGATGCCCTGCAGGGGAGGATGGATCAGAGAGTCTGTCGTCGTACCCGTATTTTCGACTCTGATTTATAATGGCATTCTAGTTGATTTACCGTATTTTCGACTCTGATTTCACATGCATTCTAGTTGTTTTATTATCATTTTGTTGTGTTATTTCTATGTTTTCCTTTGTTTTCAGGTTTTTACTTTAATCGGAGCCCCGGTCGAGAAAAGGAGCGAAAAAGAGCCAAAAACCCTAAAATTCAGCATTTTGTACTTGTGGCCTACCCCATGGCTAGCGCCATAGATCCTGCCATGACGTGTCCAAGCTCAACTTCCCTCAACTTCCACGTTCTCCACTACTTCCACTAAGGGGCCTCACTTTGTGCTTGTGGCGGGCGTCATGGCCTAGTGGCGGGCGCCACAAGAGGAAAGTTTTTCCCTCCCATTTTCAAGTTGAAGGGCATCCTTGTCATTTCCATCTTTTTACTTGCTTATAAATAGAAACTCGAAATCACTTTTACAATCATCCAAACTTAGAGCAGAGGCAAACTCAGAGCAACTTTGTTTCACTTAGGCATATATTCAGTATTATAAAGTGGTAATCGCTTCGCATTGGAGTGTTACCACAATTGTGTAATCGAGTCTGTGATAGAGTCTGTAATCGAGTTTGGAGCACTTTGGAAGGAAGTTAATCCTGCCACCATTTTCATTTCCGCTTTGCAATTTATTCGACCCTCCGATTGGAGCAGGTTTTTATTACTCGCTTTAAATTATTTATTTCCTCGCACTCGCTTTACCTTTATTTATTTCCCGCACTCGCTTTACTTTATTTATTTCCCGCACTCGCTTTACTTTTGTTTATTTCCCGCACTCGCTTTACTTTATTTATTTTCCCGCACTCGCTTTACTTTATTTATTTCTCGCACTCGCTTTAAATTATTTATTTTCTCGCACTCGCTTTACTTTCATTTATTTCTCGCACTCGCTTTACTTTCATTTATTTTCCGCACTCGCACTACTTTTATTTATTTTAATACACTTTTACTTTACCATGTCTAACTAAATTTATAAGGTTAGAATGTAAGGATCATAATTGAACCGATAATCCGTACAATTGTTCGTAGAAACACTTAAGGGCTACTTTAACTTTCAACTTAAGTTTTCCCGCACTTCAATTTCGTTGGGTAAGATCGAAAGCCGTCCAACGTCTTTTTAAACTTAATTGTTTTTAACTATTTCAAAAACAGCGAAAGCGCTTTGTTTAGTTCATTAGGAGCTTTTAACATTAAGAAGAAAGGAGATTTTAAAACTATTTTCGGACGTGTTTATAAGTTTAGAGTCTGGTTCGTGAGAACCTCTTTTGGTTAAGGAATCCAGGTTATAATACTTTTCAACTTAGTCAAGATACTATATTTCTTAAAAATAGGCTTACTACTCTAACGCAATGCGCGCCTTTTTATAAGTGACAATAAGAGGGTTTGATTAGGGAGTACAACTCGGTTCTGAATACGCGAAAGCGACAGTTCCCGTTAAATTAGTTTTTTTCAAAGTAGGAAACACTGCCCATAAGTAGCTCTATTAGCAAGTACTTGGATTATTAATTGATTATGTGAATTACATTCGATCCTGTCTTTATTAATTAATCTTTACTTTAATACTTTACTTTTCATTGCACACTCTAAAAAGCATCTATTTTCGATTGCCTTTGATAAACACCATAACAATAGATAACGATAGATTGACGCTTGGTCTCTGTGGATTCGACAATCTTTTATATTACTCTGACGATTTCGTATAGTTGCGAAACACCGCATCACTGACACTCCTTTTGAACTAAAATTTGGTTTGATACACTTGTTGCCAAAGTTTAATGGTCTTGCAGGTGAGAATCCACATAAACATCTCAAAGAATTCCAGGTTGTGTGCTCTACATCATTGAGGCCTGAAGGAATAACTGAAGACCATATCAAACTTCGAGCTTTTCCTTTTTCATTGCAGGGTGCAACAAAGGATTTGATATATTATCTTGAGCCAAATTCGATCACAAGCTGGAATGCTCTAAAAAGAGTGTTCTTAGAGAGATACTTCCCTGCCTCCAGAGCAGCCTCGATCAGAAAAGAGATTTGTGGTATTAGACAAGATAATGAGTCACTTGCTGAGTATTGGGAGAGATTCAAGCACTTGGTATCTAGCTGCCCTCAACACTAGATCACTGAGCAACTCCTCATCCAATACTTTTATGAGGGGTTGTTACCAATGGACAGGAACATTCTTGATGTTGCTAGTGGTGGAGCATTAGTCGATAAAACTCCAGCTGCTGCCAAAGCCCTTATTGAAAATATGTCTCTTAATTCTCAACAGTTCACCACTAGAGATAATTATGTGCAAAGCAAAGGCGTGAGTCAAATTCAAGTTTCTTCCAACAAAGCTTTACAGACCAGAATTGACGAACTCACTGCCTTAGTCAAACAGCTGGCAGTAGCAAAACCTCAAACAACAACTTTGTGTGGCATTTGTACTTCTCCTGAGCACCCGACCAATACTTGTCCTATTTTGAGAGACGAGTCCATTACTGAGCTGCCACAAGCTTATGCAGCCAACCTTTACAATCAAAACAGGTACAACAACACTCCTGACCTGTCCAACAACAAATACCATCCCAATTAGAGGAACCATCCCAACCTTCAATATGGAAATCCACAATCCAGCCAACAACAGAACTCACCTCAAGTGGCTGCTCCTGCACCTTCCGGACCATCCTTAGAGGATCTTGTTAAGCAAATGGCCGTGAACAACCTCCAGTTCCAACAAAGGACCGATGCCAACATTCATACCTTGAACACACAAATGGGACAGCTTGCTACTCAAATAAATAACATGCAAGCTCAAGGTTCGAACCAACTTCTAGCCCAGACAGTTGTCAATCCGAATGGTCCTAATGCTAATGTGAGCGCAATTTCTTTGAGATCCGGAAAAGTTACAGAACCAGCCCCAGAAAAAAATAAAAACATTGTTAGTGTAACACTTGAAAATAAACCTGAACCTTCTATAGTTGTTGATGTTGAAAAAAAGTATGTATCACCAATCCCTTTCCCACAAGGAGTATTGAAAAATAAGAAGATTGATGAGGAAGAGCATTCTGTTTTTCAAATAGAGTTGGTTTCTGAAGTTGTTGATGAAGCTTATTCTGATTTGTTTTCAGTTGATTTTCCAACTTTATCTGATTTTGATGATATTTACTCATGTGATGATTGTACTAACATTAACCTTTGTGCTGTTTGTGCTGAGATTGATGTTGCCTTACAGGGTGACAGTGTAAATGAAGTTATTTATGTAGCTGAAGCTCTTGACATTCCGGCTGCCCCAAACATACCATCCATTGAGCAACCACATTGTTTAGAGCCTAAACCATTTCTTGAGGATTTATATTATTCATCAAAGCTTCAACTTAAGCAGAAACATAAGAAGGGAATTAGATGGACCTTGGCTGACACTCGTGATATTAGCCCATCCATATGTATGTATAAGATCTCACTTAAAGATGAAACAAAAGTAGTGAGGCAACCCCGTAATCCTTTAATTCTTGATGTTATGAAAAAGGATATCACTTTCACGCGCCCATTCAACACTTTTACTTATCAAAGATTCTTCTTTGATCCTAGAATACAAGGCGAATACACTAATCAAAATTTCAAGGTCAATGGACACTACCCAAAGCTACTACATGAGAACCCGACTTTGGAAGAAGAGACTGCAGAAGAACTCTCTTTGGGAAAGGTTGCTTATGCAATCACTTATCCGCCTTGACTCCTCGGGTGTGTTCTTTCCTTTCTCCCACTCTTATTTTATATTTATGGTATTTCATTGAGGACAATGTATGTTTTAAGTGTGGGGGAGGGAACCATTTATTTCTTTTGTTTTATTTATTTTGTTTTTCAGTTTTTCTCTGTTTTTGGTTTTTAGTTGCTAAATTAAAAAAAAATGCATCTTCTTGAAAGTTTTAGGCTATAGACTGACTAATTTGAGATTAGTTTGCGGAGACTTGGGAAAAATTCACAAGATCGGTATCGTCTTAACACCGTAAGTCTCCTGCATATGGAAATTGATTTGAATTCTTATTATGTTTTAGCCTTAAATTCTCATTCTCTGACAACTCTCGAGTAGTTTATTTCAGCAGTCAGCACCATCTCACACACACTCTACGCAGGGAAGCCGATGAATATAAGTGAGTATTCCGAAAAAGAAAAAAAAAGAAAAAGAAAAAAAAAAGAAAAAGAAAAGCGAATGCACCTTCTAAGTTTGGTGACCCTTACCCGGTCACTTAACCCAACAAATGTAGAACCTTAAAAAAATTGAAAATAAGACTCGTTGTCAGTTGGTTCAACGGTTTATGGTGTTGGACTTGGTAGGGCAGATTAGGGTCTGATCCCCCGCAACTACAACTGAGTAAGCAAAGGGTTATGCCACGTAAGTACTAGAATCCCGTGCAAAAAGGATCAGAGTCACTAACCGGTCGCCTTGCTATGGGTGTGTGGAGATAACGGGCTTAATGTGATTGCGCCTGAATGAAAAAGAGCAAAAACAAGGATGAGTAAGTTAGGCTTTAACATAATAACATGATTCGAGTTGATTTGTGTATTCAGGAGGTTTATGACTGCACAATTATGGATTAATGTTCCTACGATATCCTTAGTGTGCAAGATTAGTACCTATCGATGCAAACTTAACCGAAGAAGACTTGTAGCCTAGGATGAGTAACTAATGATGTGTTTGTGTTTTCTTTGTTTTATTTTAAAATTTTGCTCGGAGTGCAAAAGTTCAAGTGTGGGGGAATTTGATCAGTGCATTTTGATGCACATTCTTCTATATTTATACTTATGCATTTCCATGTTTTAGTTTGGTTATTTTTCCCTTTTAATGTGTTTTTATAATTTATCTTATTTTTACACTTATTTGTTTTTCGCAGTTTATTTTCAGCATTAGCAGTCTGCACGAATAAATTCATAACTTGAGCTAGGAGTATCGGATTGAGGCGTGCAGTCGTTGAAAAGCTAAGAGAAAGAGCTACAACTTTTATGTTGAATCCAAAAGCTGATTAGGAGCGAAGAAGTCTCAATTAATTCGTTGGAGTTTCGTACTTTAGGAAATATTTTCTTTTGAGCCATTTGTTGGGCCGAATTTAGGTTTTCCGTCCTAATTTGAATTATAAGTGAAACCCTTATTTTGTTTAAAAGGGGGCAGCCGTAGGACTGGAGGAAATACACATTATTGACGATAACTTTTTGGCTTTTGTATGATCATGAAGAGGAACTAATCTCCTAGAGTCAATCTGCTGTAACCGAATTTCCAAGGCTTTGAGGTTTTTATTCTATCAATTTAATTTCGTTCTCTTTCGATTCTATTCTATGGAATTTCATTTGCTTAATCTGTATTTTGTGGAATTGTTTTGATTAAATTCGTATGATTGCATTCCTAACTATTAATCACCGTTTTCGCCGCTTTGCCGTTAAATTGCGTTTGTAAATCGTGTTTGCTTAATTCACGATTGTATTTATCCGTTTGCTTAATTCGGAATATAGGAATATAAATCTGTCATATATCTATTGCGCTTGTCAATCGAATTTGAATCGAATAGAGATCGAAGCCGCTTAGGGAATTGATAGGTAAAAACCAATGATTAGCCGGAAACCAAAAACAGTAGATTGACTTATTTTATAATCGCTTATTTTAATCATTTTTTTTTGCTTTGTTTTCTAAATAGACCACTAAAACATAAACCCCCTTAAATAGATTTCATTAGGTTAAGAATAATACAAGAATCCTTGTGATACGATACTCGAGTTGTCGCTTCCCGTTTACTATATTTTATTACTCATTTTTGACCCGTGTGCGACAGCGGATCAATAGGCAACCAAGGCCCAAGCCCAAAACATACAATTTTTTTTGATCCGACACAAAAACTATGTGTTGTATTCGATTCTTTCGAATACAACTGATTCTTTCGAATACAACTGAATCCTACTACTTTGACACTGTTGAATACTACCTTTCCTACAAAACATTAAATTACAACTTGTAACACATACATGACTGTCTTTGAGGGTGTACAAGATGACCTACAACACAGAGTCTCACAGTTTTTCGGGATTAAAATATGAGAAAAAAGGCCTTCAAACACATAATTCACAATTAATTTATGATTAAATAGAAGCCTACTAAAAAAATTCACAACTCAACTAAATCTAACTTTAACTTTCTTACATAACGTCTCTCAAAAGTTTAAGGTCAGTTTTATATATATATATATATATATATATATATATATATATATATATATATATATATATATATATATATATATATTGTTGGTGTAAGTCTTAGAGGTCAATACTTTTGGTACTTATATCGAATTATTTATTAATAATAAAATGTTTTATTTATTTATTATGTTTGTTTAATAAAGTCCCTAGAATAGTTAGTCCGTTTAATGTATCAAGCGTGACTTAATCATGAGATCCCATTAAACATAAAGACACTATTCTTAAAGTATCCGTAGTCGAGTTTTGTTGTGAAATGGGATAACATTAAAGCATTAAGATTATTATGTATATAGACTAATGATCACATCTTATGGATCATGAATAAAGAGTTATCAAGTCTTAAACATAAGTATGAATATTATGAGTAATATTTATACTAGATTGACCCGCTATGAGAATATTACATAGAATGTTATGCAAAGTGTCATAACTTATTCTCATGGTGATAGTGTTGTATACCACCCTTCGACCTGAAACCACTATGGATCCTAGATGTAGAGTCAAGTATTTTATTGTTGATCAAACATTATCCGTAACTGGATGACTATAAAGACAGTTGATGGGTACTCCACGAAGCATGCTGAGGGACATGAGTGACATAGATGAAATTTGCCCATCCTACATAATAGGATAAATGTCTAAGGGTCCAATATTGAACTAGACAAGGATGACACGGTTTATATCTTGTGTTCAATATAAACATAAGGGAAAAAAAGGATAATTGTACACACAAGTATTACCACAAAAGGGATTTGTCAGATCACATGACATTTTTGTGTCTTGGGTAGCAGTGATGTGTTGCTAGATACCGCTCACTGTTTATTATGTTAAATACGTGATTTAATGTAATTGTCAATGCCGCGAAAACCTACAGGGTCACACACACAAGGACATATTGATGAGAGATCGAGTAAATAAGGAACACCATAAGGTACGGTGCACTTAAGTGAATACAAAATATGGTAAGGTATCACGTGCTTAAATGATTTTCGATATACTATAAG
This sequence comes from Lathyrus oleraceus, assembly GCF_024323335.1. Lineage (NCBI taxonomy): Eukaryota > Viridiplantae > Streptophyta > Magnoliopsida > Fabales > Fabaceae > Lathyrus > Lathyrus oleraceus. The sequence continues at coordinate 248,591,233 of NC_066585.1, read as the reverse complement.
ATATGAACCACATACACTTAAGTGGACTTTTTAGCTTGCAGCCCACACAAGTGGTTCTATAAATAGAACCATTGTGCAGAAGCATTTCACTTTATGAAATTTAGTTTCTCTCTCTCTCTTTCTCACTCAAAGCCTTCATTCATAACAGCAAGCATATCACTGAGACTGAAAGAATCCGTTCGTGTGGACTGAGTAGAGGCGTTGTCACCGTTCAACGCTCGTGGTCACTCCTAAGATTTGCATCAAAGGTTTCAATCGCCAAAAGAGGTAACAGTTCTATCACTGATTATGTTCATTCATAAGGATCACTAAAGAAATTTTTTTAATTTCCATTACATTTTGGATTGTAATTTTCCTTCTTTTATATATATATATATATATATATATATATATATATATATATATATATATATATATATATATATATATATATATATATATATATATATATATATATATATATATATATATATATATATATATATATATATATATATATATATATATATATATATATATATATATATTAAAAAACCCAAAAATTATTTAAAGTCTAACTCACTATAAATGTCCTAAAAACATTTTAAAAATAATACAAAATAAAATAAAAACATATATCAATTTTACTTCTAATTATGAAACACAAAGGAGATCCTAAGCCACTTTCAAACAGCAAACCACACATCTGCAAATAAAAGTCACTTGGAAAAAATGTAAAACTGATTCTTCAAACCCACACTCTCCGGCACAAAGAAAAGACCTTGCCCAATTTTGGCTAATCTATTATGGAACAACAATCAAAGTATGGCTAATAAAAAATTCTTGTAGGTCTCCCTTCCCTAATGTAGTAGTAGTACGATATCTCCCAAATGGAGAACTTACTTAATTTAATCACGATTATACTTCAGTTTTCAAATTTATGGCTAGGTTCACTTTCCAAAAATCTATTTAGTAAATATTGGTTCTTTTTCACAAACCAATTTCAGCTTATTTATGATACTATTTAAAATAGGTTTACAACATGGAATAGTTTAAAATGTATGCACTATTTTCAAAGCTAGTTTGTAGCTCTAGTCGATCTTTTATATTCTGAATCTAGCTTTTAACCGGCCCAAATATTTTCGAGATTCTCTTCTAATCTTTAATGTTGACCCTACTAATAATAGAAATGTCGAAAAATAATTAAAAAAACAAAAAATAATTTAATTGTAAATAATTTTAAAAATTATAATAAAAAATATTATAAAAATAAATTTCAACAGTAATACATGTTTAGAAAATGACTATTCTCTTTGTTCTTACAAATCAATTTTTTATAAAAGTTTTAAATAAAATTTTAATTTGAATAATTATTCTTAAAATTGATAGTTTAGCATTTTATTAAAAAAAATTGAATACCAAAATTTTAAAAAATTATTTAGTTTTAAAGTTATTTCAAATAGATTTTGATAAAAACCTTTTTTAAAATATGATTTTTTTAAAATTATGATTTCTATTATCCTTTAATCTTCAATAATATATATTTATGTAATAAAATATTAAATTAATATTTTAATTAAAAAACAAATATAAAAATATGTAATATTTTAAAAAATAATTTAATAAAATCTGTTTTCTTAAATATAAATATAAATATATTACTTTTTTCACATCTATAAATAAATAAAAAATGGTGTAGTGATTTAAAGTTTATATTTTTTTATTTTGATTTAGACCAAATCATATTTAATTTATTTAGTAATCACTCATACATATGTAAAACTTCTCACCATTTCTAAATGAGTTTGTTCTACAATTAGACAATCATAAAATCCTCAAACAACCTTATACAATTAGACGTTGTCATTTTTTTGTATTTTTAGTAATGACAAATTATATAAATATATTTTATGTTTTATAAATTTTAAATTTTTTATTTAATTATGAAATTTAAATTATATATATATATATATATATATATATATATATATATATGTTTTTTTTAATATAGTAATTTTATAGTTTGAAGCAAATCCATCTATTTATTGTTTTAACTGGTGAACTGATCTTATTATACTATTTCCACTAAATCAGCAACTCATCACAGTTTTAACGAAATCTCAAAATAGCATTTATTGAATTAAGTTTCTAGAGACCGGAATTCATCCAAATATTTATTGAATTAAGATATTTAAATAACAAATTTAAAAACTAGAAATTCTGTTAAATATTTAGAATTTTGATTTTGATTGTCCAAACATTACATTATCTTAAAATCCAGGCTTTGACCCAGGCTTTTAAAAGCCCAAAAAAGACCCACCTACGACAAAAAGGCAATTAAAAGGCACTGACAGTCTCCAAGCGCCAAACTGGCGCGTCTACAAACCTTCCGAGCAGTGATCGGCATATAAAAAACTACGAATCGGAGAGTACTCAACACGCTCCACTCCACCGCCTGCGACAACTTTTCAAATTCTCACAAACGAAACTCCCCGCCATTAAAGTCCATAACCTTTTCCTTTCCGCGTGACACTCACGCAGCTAGCGATTTCCCATCCAAGTGGTGTGTGTTAAACACGCTCCCTTGTTTCGAGTGAGTCCACTTCCCGAATATTCGGCGATATAATGCTTCACAGGCACGATTCTTAGGTGCACCCCCAAACGCGTAACATGGTCCACGGTCTCTCACGAACCCACCGTTGTCGTACACCTGTGTAGATTCAATAAAACGACGATCGTTTTGAGAAGGAGAGAGAAAGTCGACAAGTTCTAGAGAGAGAAAGTGAGAGAGTGCTAGATCTGATCGGAGCCAAGGTAAACCAGCTTCGAAACCCTACTGAATCGTTCTCTCTCGATGCGTTTTTTATTAGTCTGATTCTTCGTTTATCTCTTGGTTCCGATAAGGTTACGAGTGAACCCTAGAAGTTTTGAGGATTGATTTGGCGGTGGAAAAAGCCCAAAAAATTTAGGGTTTTGATTTTCGTTTCTTCTGATATTGTATTTTACAAGATTGTTCGATTTGAAGGTGCGTAAAACCCTAGGATTTTGGGGACTTTTTTTGGATTGGTTTTGGAATTAGGGTTTTGGATGTATGGCTTCGGGGCCTACGGATGGAGCTAAAGAGAGGCAGAGATACATCGAAGGTAAGGTTTACAGAAGAAGAGTTTTCAGAGGTACCAAGAAAAACCCTAACGTAAGGGACACCGTAGCTTCCGCCACCACAACTACTAGAGATGACAACGCCCCCACTACTACAGTCACCAATGACACCAGTGATAACAAGAATATCAATAATGATGAAGCCAAGAGTAATAATGTTTTGGCTCAGCCACTGGTTCCTCAATTGGCGGTGTTGGAGGATGGGGATTTAACTCACACCGAAGGGAGTTCAAGATTGGAGGATGGAAATACTGCTCAGCCACCAGAGAGTTTAAGATTAGAGGATGGAAATTCACCCCAACAGCAATTGGAGGACCAGAATTTGGTTGGGCAACAAGTGATTTCAAGTACAGGGGATGGGAATTCACCTCAGCGGGAATTGGAGGAGCAGAATTCAGCTCAGCCACAAGCAAGTTTGAGAACAGGGGATGGGAATTCACCCCAGCAGTTATTTGAGGATGGAAATACAGCTCAGGCACATGAGAATTCAAGATTAGAGGATGGAAATTCACCCCAACAGCCATTGGAGGACCAGAATTTGATTGGGCAACACGTGAGTTCAAGAACAGAGGATGAAAATTCACCTCAGCAGCAATTAAAGGAGCAGAATTCGGCTCAGCCACAAGCAAGTTTGAGAACAGGGGATGGGAATTCACCCCAGCAGCTATTTGAGGACCATAGTTTGGCTCAGCCACAAGCGAGTTCGAGAACAGGGGATGGGAATTCACCCCAGCTGCAATTTGAGGGTGAGAATTTGGCCCAGGCACATGTGAGTTCAAGAGCAGGGGATAGGAATTCACCTCGGCCTCAAAGCTCAACACATAAGGATGTGAATTCTCCTCAGCCTCAGGAAAATTCAAGATCAGATGATGGGAACACGTCTCAGCTAGAAGTGAGTTCAACACATAAGGATGTGAATTCTCCTCAGCCTCAGGAAAATTCAAGACCAGATGATGGCAACACATCTCAGCTAGAAGTGAGTTCAAGATTGGAGGACGGGAGTTTGCCTCACCCGGAATTAATTTCAAAGTTGGAAGACAGGGCTTCTCTGCAGCTAGATAATTCAATACTGGAAGATGAAAATTTGTCTCAGCCACAAGTGAATTTGAGATTGGAGGAAGGGAGTTCACCTCAACCACTAGTCAATTCCACATTAGAGGATCAGAATCTGGCTCAGCCGCCTTCCCCGCCAGTTTCTGACCACTTGCCCAGCCATCAGCAGCCCGAGCCTTCTAACCTCAATATTCGGCGGGAGGATGATACATCATCGAGCCCCATCCATAGGCACAGCGCGATTTCTGATGACTTGCACAGCCATCAGCAGGCTGAACCTTCTAACCCCAATGTTCAGCAGGAGGAGGATGGACCTTCTAGCCCTATTTATGGGCATGACCCAGTTCCTAGCACTGGGTACCGACATTCCGAGAATGTGACTGTGGAGCCGAGTCAAGAGGACCGATTCAAGATCAATCTGGCCTTGAAGTCAAAGCAGGAGAAACAAGAGATACGCTGGAAGCTTGAAAGTGAGCTTGGTGTAGTGAGAAATTTGGTCAAGAGGATTGAAGTGAAACAGGGGCATGTTGGTGCTTATGGCAATTCAAATGTTGGTGCTTATGGCAATTCAAATGTAGGTGCTTATGGCAATTCAAATGTAGGTGCTTATGGCAATTCAAATGTGGTGTTGGGTGGTGGGATCTCTAATGGAGGTGGTGCAAAGCGTGCTCACTCAGAGGTAGCCTCTGCTGGTGTTTCGCGACAACCTACCAGGCCTTTGCACCAGTTAAGTTTTCCAATGTTCCATAATAGTCAAGGGGTCAGTGAAAATGTTGAGAAGGAAAAGAGAATGCCTAAAGCAAACCAGTTTTATCGTAACTCAGAGTTCCTGCTTGCAAAAGATAAATTCCCTCCTGCAGAGAGCAACAAGAAGTCAAAATTGAATTGGAAGAAGCAAGGTGGTGGAGAAATGGGTCCCGGGCTTCGAATGGGATCCAAGTTTTTCAAGAGCTGTAGTTCACTGCTTGAAAAATTGATGAAACACAAGCATGGGTGGGTGTTTAATTCTCCTGTTGATGTTGAGGGTCTTGGTTTGCATGACTATTTTACGATCATCACTCATCCAATGGACTTGGGAACTGTGAAGACAAGGCTGAACAAGAATTGGTACAAATCACCGAAGGAATTTGCAGAGGATGTGAGACTCACTTTTGATAATGCTATGACATATAATCCAGAGGGACAGGATGTTCATGTAATGGCAGAGCATTTATCAAAGGTTTTCGAGGACAGGTGGGCTATAATAGAGTCAGATTACAATCGTGAGATGAGATTTGGCATGGAGTATGGTGCACCTTCACCTTTGCCTAGAAGGGCTCCTACATTTACTCCACCGCCTCTAGATATGCGACGAATTTTGGACAGATCCGAATCTTTGGCACGAACTCCAAGATCTATGAACAATACTCCATCAAGTAGAACCCCAGCTCTAAAAAAGCCAAAGGCAAAAGATCCCAATAAAAGAGACATGACATTTGATGAAAAGCAAAAACTAAGCACAAACCTTCAGGGTTTACCTCCGGAGAAGCTTGATGCTATTGTACTCATCATTAAGAGGAGAAATTTAGCCTTGAATCAACATGATGATGAAATTGAAGTGGACATTGATAGCGTGGATGCTGAGACTCTTTGGGAGCTTGATAGATTTGTGACCAACTATAAGAAAAGTTTGAGCAAAAACAAGAGGAGGGCCGAAGTTGCTCGAGCTAGAGCAGAAGCTTTGCAGAATTCCATCCAGAGGGTAAGGAATTGGATTTTAACTAATAATATTTGGTAATGCATATACTTTAGGAAGCAATTTTTGCTAAACATGTTATCGCTTACTTTCTGTAGAGCCAGCCACCAGCTACGATAGAGATTTCTAGAGAACCACAAGCAGGTAACTTTTAATCAGTCATGGTATTTCAGACTATTATATGATTTTTTATTTTCTAATTGAAATATCTCATTTTTCTGTTTCTGTGCAGATGAAAGAAATGTTCCCCCATCCTTGCCTGTGCAAGGGGGAAGTCAAGCAGATAATAGAAGTAGATCAAGTAGTTCAAGCAGCTCAAGCAGTGATTCCGGGTCTTCTTCAAGTGGTATTTTGATTAACATCTCAACTGTTAATTTCACATTCTTGCTTTTGGTAATTGTTGTTATCAGATGTTCCTTCTTCCTCATTTGTATGTGCTGTTGCAGATTCTGATAGTGACAGTTCCTCAGCCTCGGGATCTGATGCAGGGTCACAAGGAACATGATATAATGCTAGGTAGAGTTACATTTTTGCTCTGTGACTGCTTATTGTTTATTAATACCTTCTGCTCCCGCTTCTATTCTGCTTTTTCGTTCGGAAGAAGAGCGATGTAGGTAGCTTCTGAACAGACTGTTTTCTTTCTTTGAAAAAAACTGAATAGTTTGATGCTCGATAACAACTAATGCTGTTTGCCATGGAGTGTGTCAAATGCATTTCTTATGTTTTTGACCTGTAAATTGGAACAAATTCAAGCTGAATGACTTGTGCATGTATTTCATATTGAAAATTTAATGATAAAGCGTTAATAGTTATAGGCATGTTTTTATGCTTGGAAATTATCATTAAATTTCTCAAACTAGTAATTTAGGCTTAATTTCTTCTTTTTTCCTAACCTTTATAATGCATGGCTTTATATGAAATATGGTATTCTAGTGAGTTGAGGGGAAACAAATTTTGGTGAGCCCAATTCACCGGCTTTTAGTGAGCCCAATTCACCGGCTTTTGGTGAATGTTTGTCTTTCTACTTGTGCCCTTTGAATACTACAATTGAGTTTGAATACTACAATTGAGGTGCTCTTCTATTATGTTTTTCTATTAGCAATTTCTTTGTCTGACAAAGTAGATGTGAAATTTGCTGGCGTCTGTCCCATGTCACATTGGGTCATTTACTCAAGTTCATAATGATATTATCATATTTGCTGAGTTGGAGTTTTAAGTGTTATATTAATAAACAGTTTATAGGCACTATTAAAATGTAAAGATAACTCTACAAACTTATTTTTTTTTAGTTTCTTGCCTTGTAATACTTGGTTCCTGGAAGCTATTTATTAATTCCAGGATAGAGTATAATGTAAAATTAGCTTTATCTTATGAACTTTTCTCAGCATTAACAATTACTTTTTCGTATGCATTGTAAATTATATATAGCATTATGTTTGAAATTGAAGAAAGCTTACTGTATGAAGTGATTAATCATAAACAGTGCTAATTTGTGTATATTTGATATTGCAGATGTTAGATGTTTAGATTAGATAATGATGGCGACAGTTGCCTAGTGTTGGTGTTTGAAGGTTGGAGATTAACAGTTGGATTATAGTGGAAGGGCGTGGGAAATCCTACTGATGTAGTATGGGAGTTTTTGTTCCCACATTTCTTGTATAATAATGTTTGGTAGGATGTGATGATATGGTTAATTAGGTAGGGTAGTTAGTGTTCCGTAGCATGTGTACATTGCTAACTACTGCTGCGCATTGAGTTTTCCTTGATGACATTTTTGTTGTTTGTGCTGGCAGATTCATGAATTTTTGGTGTTATACAAAAATAATACTTGTCATGTAATTTTCTACATCTTCAAAATACCATTCCATGTACTAGCTTACAACTGTGAAATTTTTATTCAAGGGAGAATTCAATCTGTGGTAGTACAAGAAAGGCAATTTTTGGTCATTTGACTTCTTTTGTTACTACTTATTTTCTGTTTTTTCTCATTGTCTTCTCCGCCTCAAAGTTTTTTAACTAGATTCAATTATGAAATGGACAAGAGGCATCAACGGTGGCAGGGAAGTACGAGTAACGACCATCAAAGAGAAATATTAGTTTTAGAGTAAATTATCACATTGATCTTTGTCTCTAATTTTGTTAATATTTCAAACTAGTTCATATCTGAGTAGCGTCAGTTTTCTTGTGGTTGATAACTCAATTATTATTATTTTTATAAACAAAGGTTGTATTAAAGCAAGTACGAGGGGGTGTTTAAGCCAAATATAAAAGAAAGAGAGAACAACTCAACACATTACAGACGAAATACACTTAGTTAAATAGACTTAGCTAAAGAAGATATTTCCACTGCTCCTTTATAGCAGCCCTTGAAAAGAATATCGTTTCTGGCTAACCAAATGCAATACCAATCATATTAGCTTTGAAAGCCAAAATATGATCAGATAACGCCTCACAAGAGGGTAACCTGCACAAATCAAGCCAGACAAAAATATGGTTCCAAATAGTTAAAGGCACAGAGCATGAAATGAAGAAATGGGAGTGAGTTTCATCTGGCCACAAGCAAAGAGGGCATACAAGATTGAGGGCATGAAATGAAGAAATGGGAGTGACTTTCACCTGGCCGCAAGCAAAGCGGGCATACAAGATTGTGCGCTCCAGACAATACACCACGTTTCGCTAGATCATCTCTGGTTTGCAGTCTGTGTCAAAATAATCTCCACGCAAACACTAGTATATTTGTGGGCACGTTTTTGGATCCAAAGTAATTGAAAGCCTTGAGCTAGACTGCATCGCAACAGGATTTTGAAACAAAGTCTGATAAAAGAGTAACATACACTGATTTACCGAGAAACCAAAGTTATCACGCCACCATATAAATGAATCCGTTGATTCAGGACTCAGACTCAAGTGAATGATAATGGATTCTAACTCCTCCCAAAATGTGTTACTCTCCTTGATATCGCTAGAGCCAACCAAGCTATTAAGACTCCAAAAGCATTTCCCATTTATCTAATGCCCGACATTTGCAACCTTGATTCTGGACCCCTATAAAGAATCAAATAGAATCAGATATAACTGGTTCAGGAGCGAAGAGTCCAACCACTTATGCCTCTAGAAAGCAATACATGAACCATTTTCCAATTTGCAAGAAACGTTGTCACCAAACCAGTTTTGCTTGACTCCCCCATGCTCCCATTTCCAATCTAAGGTCCCTTCACCGCATATAATATTTTGATTCGTTAACAGACCAAGACGAATAAAGCAAAAGGCCTTTTGTATGACCGTATTTGAACGCCAACAACCTACCCCAATTAGAATCAGAATTTGAAAGAATGTTATAAGCCTATTTAGCCAACAATGAAATATTGAACTATTCACAATGTTTGACCCCTAATCCTCCTTCGAGTTTTGGTTTGCAAATGGTGGACCAGGCATTCCTGTTTATTCTTTTCTTGTTCTCTTCACCTTAACACAGAAATGCCATCTGAATCTTAATCAAATCTTGAATAACTGCCTTAGGAGCTTTATAGAAGGAAAAATAGAAAAATAGAAGGAGGGGATTGGATTGAGAACAGAGTTAATAAAGGTTACCCGACCATCCGGAGACAACCTTTTACCTTTCCATGATGAAAGTTTGTTATGCAATTTCGCCAAAACTAGCTCCTAAGAGGAGCGCCTTCTGGGGTTCACACTTACTTGAATTCCAAGGAAGGTAAAATGAAAGGTATTGATTCCGCAAGCAAGGAAGGCTGAAGTTATTTGCAGACAATCATTATCTACATTAAAGCAAATAATTTTGCTCTTGTGATAGTTGACACGCAGACCTGAAGCGATTTCAAATCCTCTAAGAACCAATGCAATTGCCCAGAGGTTGTCACAAACAACTTTGCGCAGTAAAATGACATAGTCAGCGAATTGTAGTAAGTTGAACTAAAGATCCTCCAAGAGCTTAAAAGAATGAAAACCGTCAAACGCACAAGCATTATGCATTAGACCAACAAGCCCCTACACAACAATTGTAACACCCCAAATTCGATAAAATTATTTAATTGAATTACTTGAATTTATTTTATTTAATTATTGGATGTTTGTGTGATTTAAAATAAATTATTTGACTATGTGTTGTTGGGGTGTGGTAGGAATAGTAGGGTGTGGTGAGAAGGTATAGTAAATTAGAAAATAATTATAATAATTGGAATTTTAATTATTATTATTGATAAAATAAAAAATGGGAGAAACTATGAGTTTTGGCCAACTATGAGATTTGAGGAGAGTTTGTGGTAAAAGGAGAGAAGTTAGAGTTAAATTGGACAAAAATAATAATTAAGCAAAAGTAAAGAGGTTACTATATATTTTAAAAGTTGGGAGATAAGTTAGGTTTTTGGGAGAATTTGTCGGTACATGAAATTTGAAAAAAGAGGCAAACGGAAAGAAAAAGCTTTTGGAATGGAGAAGAGAAAAAACTAGGGTTTTAAAGAGGGAAGCCATAGAAGTCACTTAATTCATCATCATTTGCTAGAAATCTAAGGTAAGAGTGGACAAAGGGCTTTCAATTAGGTGTATTGCATGATGAGGTAGTGATGAGGAGTCATTAACCTCATTAGGGTTCGTAGGTTTTTCTTCTTATGAATGATTTATAATGTATTTTTGAAAATTGTTGATGGATCTTGTGTTTATATGTGTTGCTATGATGAATCCACGTATGAACTATCATGAATATATGTGCATGGGTTTTCTCCTTAGATTAAGATGTGAAAGTTTGAGTGTTATTCATGATTTGATGAAATTTCATATTAAATTTGATGAGGAGATTGCCATGGATTATGAGGAAATAAGTGACGTGTATGGTATTGATTATGATCACATGCTTCATTGTTAATTCATGTTTTTGGGTCTATTAAAATTGGATGAATAGATTAGAATGATGAAGGTAAGTTAGGGGGTGAAGAGGATACTGAATGTACGTTAAAATTGGGTTTCTGGGAAATTTTCACTAAGACCAATCGATTGGTCCTAGAGGATATCGATTGGTTCCCTCATAGTTTTGGAAAAAACACGTTGGCAGTTGATGCCTTCTCGGCAAGTATACCGATATTGTCAAAGTAATAATTAAGATCGAATCCATATGGTCTGCTTTTGAACAAGATTTTTTTTGTGCAATATGTATAAAATAGTAAAAGATGGGTTTTCGAGTTTGCAATGCGAAAAGTAAATAAGTTTTTAAACAGAATTATGAAAGCAGTTAGGTTGTGTATTAAATCCCCTATTTGTCTATTGTTGATACTTGATGCCTTATATGAATAATTTCATCACTATACTCCCACAATGAATTAATAAAACCGCTATAACCGATCCCTCGTGAAATAACTCACTAACCACTACTGGAGTTTCCTATCCCTAGTCCACAAACGTAAACAGGATTAGGCGATGCACATAACTTTAATTCCCTAGGTCACTACCCGGGGTATCCTATTCCTATTCAACTAGCGTAAGTACAATAATTACCCTAGGTCCAACAAATAATAGACTAATGATCAGTATTCCCTATGTGCCCAAAATCAGATTAAAAGAGTATCTCACATGAAAAGAATTAAGAGCAATAAGCAATTGAATAAGAATATAGATCAAAAGGTTCATATAAAGTCAAATCAACATATTATCCAACAATATTGAAATAAGTTCATCATAACACTGAAGGAGAATAACGATCCAAAACGCAGCAGAAATTAAAAATTTCTCCTTTAGTGATCCTTACGAATGAGCATGATCAGTGATAGAATCATTACCTCTTATGGCGATTGAAACCTTTGATGCAGATCTAGGGAGTGATCATGAACGTTGAATGGTGACAACACCTCTACTCAGTCCACACGAACAAATTCCTTCAATCTCAGTGATAGCTACTACGAATGAAGGCTTTGAGTGTGAGAGAGAGAGAAACAAAATTTCATCTAGTTCAATGCTTCTGCACAAGGGTTCTATTTATAGAACCACTTGTGTGAGTTTCAAGCTAAAAGGCCTACTTAAGTGTATGTGGCCCATATCTTATGATATACCAAAATCACTTAAGCGCGTGGTACGTCACCATATTTCGTATTCTACTTAAGTGCACTGTACCTTACTATGTTCTACAATTCACTTAAGTGCACCGTACCTTACGGTGTTCCTTATTTACTCTATCTCTCATCAATCCGTCCTTTTGTGTGTAACCCTGTAGGTTTTCGCGACATTGGTAATTATATTAAATCACGTATTTAACATGATAAATAGTGAGAAGTATCTAGCAACACATCACTGCTACCCAAGACACGAAAATGTCACGTGATCTGACAAATCCTTTTGTGATAATACTTATGTTTACAATTACCCTTTTACCCTTATATTGAACATAAGGCATATATTGTGTCATCCTTGTCTAGTTCATATTGGGCCCTTAGACATTCATCATGTTACGCAGGATGGGAAAATTCCATCTAGGTCACTCATGTCCCTCAGGATGCTTCATTGAGTACTCATCAACTGTCTTTATGGTCATCCAGTTACGGACAATGTTTGATCAACAATAAAGCACTCGACTCTACATCTAGGATCCATATTGGTTTCAGGTCGAAGGGTGATATACACCACTATCACCATGAGAATAACTTATGACAATTTGCATAACATTCTATATAGTATTCTCATAGCGGGTCAATCCAGTATAAATATTACTCATAATATTCATACATATGCTTAAGACTTGATAACTCCTTATCCATGATCCATAAGATGTGATCATCCGTATATATACATAATAGTCTTAACGCTTTAATGTTATCCCACTTCACAACAAAGCTCGACTACGGATACTTTAAGAATAGTGTCCTTATGTTTAATGGGATCTCATGATTAAGTCACACTTGATACATTAAACGGACTAGCTATTCTAGGGACTTTATTAAACAAACATAATAAAGAAAAAGCCTTTTATTATTAATAAATAATTCGATACAAGTACCAAAAGTATTGGCCTCTACGGCTTACACCAACAATCTCCCACTAGCACTAGATCCAATCAGGCATACCCCTAAGGCCCATAGATCTAGTATGACCATCATGCTTCTACTGCGCAAGAGGCTTTGTCAGTGGGTCAACAATATTGTCAAGTGTAGGTACTCTGCATATTTTCACATATCCTCTATCCATTATCTCTCGAATGAGGTGATAACGCTTAAGTATGTGTTTGGATCGTTGGTGAGATCTAGGCTCCTTAACTTGTGCGATAGCACCATTGTTATCACAATAGAGATCAATGGAATCCATAATGCTAAGAACTATGCCAAGTTCACTAATGAACTTTTTGATCCAAACAACTTCCTTTGTTGCACTTGAAGCAATAATATACTCGACCTCAGTTGTAGAATCAACAACTGTATCTTGCTTTGAACTTTTCCAGCTCACAACGCCATCGTTTAAGCAAAACACGTAACCATATTGTGATCTAAAGTCATCCTTATATGTCTGGAAGCTAGCATTGGTGTATCCAATTACAACAAGCTCTTCCTGACCTCCATATATCAAGAATGAGTCTTTAGTCCTTCTCAAATACTTAAGGATATTCTTGACAACTATCCAATGAGCATCACTGGGATCAGATTGGTACCTACTCATTGCACTTAAAGCATACGAGACATCTGGTCAAGTACATAACATGGCATACATGATAGATCCTATTGCAGATGCATATGGAATCTTATTCATGCAATCCTTTTCTTCCTTAGTTGAAGGGGATTGTGTTTTTGATAGACACAAGCCATGTTGCATAGTGTCATACCCCAAAATTTGCCCGTTGGTATTACAGAGCATTTCTCAAGACCCTCCGACTTATTCTGCAAGGCACCGACATCAAGTGAACAAAAGCCCAGCTTACAACAGGCCCAACCCAAAAGGGGCCCAAAATAGCTTGCTCGCTAGGCGAGCAATCCCTTCGCCTAGCGAATGCTTCGTCATGACACTCGCCCAGCGAAGCGTCAGATCCAGAAAAAAGGCCCAGACCTAGTTTGCTCGCTAGGCGAGCAATTCCTTCGCCTAGCGAAGCTTGCGAAATCTGAAATTTTGGACCTCATTTTAAGCCCATTAGGTCACCACTACCTCTACTATAAATACCTGCTCCTCTGCTACGAAAAAGGACACACACAGACGGACGAAGACGGACTGGAACACGCATCCAGAGGGAGAAACACAGAAACCCTGCTGATCCAAAGAATTCAGAAAGGCGGAAACCCTAAAGGCCGTCTACTCGCTCCGAAGCTACCGCCGTCCAACTCAATCCGGCTCGCCAATTCAAGGTTACAACTCGATTTGCAAACAGGTGATATCGTTTTGTATTTTCACTTGGCATATGGTACCACTTCATGTTCTTAATTTGTGGATTATAATTGAATTCATAAACATTTCGAAGTCTGGCATGAGAATTTAAATGTGTTTGCCTATTGTGAAACTGAACCATATAATTGTATGTTGGATGCCATAAGCCATGCCGCAGGTTGATGTCATAATGCTTTCAAATTTCAAACCCGTGGCCGCTCGCTAGCTCATCGCTAGGCGAGCCCGCAGCGAGCATTCGCTGAGCCTTCGCTAGGCGAAGCAGAGGCGACCGGGCCAGAGGCTGTTTTGCCTTTTTATGGCCCGGTTTATGTTTACCTAATGATGATTCTGCATTATTTGGCTTAAATTCCTGGCTGCTATATTTATCTCATGATGCAATTTCCAATTGTATTTTATGCTTTAATCCGTGTGTTAATTTGTGTTGAAGCTAGCATACTTCTGAAGAAATAGCCGGTTAGGTACTCTGCTTTTGCATGGGAAGCCTTCATGGAGAGGGATTCTGATTTTTTTTCACTTTAATGTGAAGATTCATATTGATTGCCTAATTAATTTTACTATATTAACTTTTAATGTAATGTGGACTTTAATGCATCGATTTAATGCGGTGTCACCATAATTACCTAATGGACTTAAAACATGGACTTTAAATAAATGATATCGGACCTCTCTTTATTACCCCACGATTACATAATACGGTCATGTCCCGCGAACGTGGGGATACCTTTAGCAAAGACCCTTCGGTAAAATCATCATAGTCCCTCGGATGCTGCCTTCAAAAATACGGTTTTGTCCCTCGATGACCCTTCGGTGTAGCCTACGGTTAAATGATGATAGTCCCTTCGAATGCTAAGGTATCCTCACAACTGTTGCCTTCAATGACCAACCGATGACCCTACGATGACCCTCCTACATCCCCAGGATAAAGCTACTTACTTCTCAATAGTAAGGACAGTTTTACCCTCATAAGGATAGGAAATGCCCGGAAAGACCTCGGACAGGTATAACCTTAATTGCTCATTCATAACAAAAAATGCTTTTCACACCCCACACTTTTCAAACGTCTTCTTTTGGAAAATCACCACTTAGCATACATCCGTACTAGGATCATTGCCAAGTTATATTTTTCTAAGCTACTTTCAAAAAAAAAAAAAAACTAAATGAGATAACCACTTTGTATACATTCATGCAAGAATCATTACAAAGTTAAATTCTCATTTTCAAAACATTTTTCACACAGTTCTCAACCACCTTTTTCAAACTAGAAAACATAAATGATTGAGCAATTAAGAGCCCATGGATAACCATGGATACAAAGGGTGCCTAACACCTTCCCTTTGTATAAAGTACCTCCCGAACCTAAGAATTTAAAATTAAGGTCTTTCCTGTTCTTTTCCACCTTTCCTTAAAGGATAAAAGAAAAGTCGGTGGCGACTCTTGCTAACCGCGACATTGCGATTACAAATCCAATAAAAGTCAGTTCACCGTATGACAGAACTGGCGACTCTGCTGGGGACTACAAAGAGAGGTCCATCTTAAAAAAAAAATCATTTATGTTTGAATTGTTCCTTCGTTTAAGGGATTGTTTGAGTGAAAGATCCTACACCCGAATCTAGTGTACCTTAGGTAAGTAGCAATAGATCATCGCGACTATCCGGCGTATACTGGAATGGTTAAAATGATAGCTACGGTTAATGTGGCACTTTGGTCGTCCTGATGTTCCTCATGTTCACTTGAGGAAAAATTTGGCTTCCGCGTGGTGTCATCAAAGCATTAACCAGACCTTTAGAACCCTAATTGACTCATCCTAGCCTTTAGAAAGTAGTGAGATAACTGGCTTCGGTTCCGACTGAGGTTGGTTGATACTCGATACTACACTCTTTGAGATTGGACTTTAGGGAAGCTTCGGTCAACCACTTGGTGTTGCACTGAAGTGGACTTAAGGAAAGGTCGATGATTTGAGATCCTTCTAGAACCCGGTTACTATTCTAGGACAGGTTGAACCAACCAAACTTCAGTGGGGAGGGTATTTACCTATGGAACTCATGCAAGCCTTAAAACCTAGGATTGATTGTTGTGTGACATGTCTTTGCTTGCATAACATCATAACATCATAACATCATAACATCATGGCATTATACTAACCATTTCAAGGACTTAGGAATTTAGCTTTGCTCTATTAAACAGGTTATGGCTTCCAGGAAGACTATCCGGATCAATCTTGTAACGATCTCTCCTCAACTCAAGGATTTGGTGTTAGAACTTCCCGATCATGCTCAGTTCAACAAGAAACATGGTCATCTTCTCAACTTAGTTACCACTGGTTTCAAAGAAGATATGATGAGAGTCCTATTCCAGTTCTTCGATCCTAAGCATCATTGCTTCACTTTCCCAGATTATCAGTTGGTGCCCACATTAGAAGAATTTTCCCAGCTGCTCGGGATACCTATCCTGGATCAAATACCTTTCAGTGGTTTAGAAAAGATGCCAAAGTCTGAAGAAGTTGCCACAGCTTTACACATGACAAAGTCCGACATTGAAGCTAATTGGGTAACAAGAAGTGGAATGAAAGGTTTACTTGCTAAATTTCTGATAAGTAAGGCCCGAGAATTCCTAAAAGTTATGAATGTCCATGCTTTTGAAGATGTTCTAGCATTGCTAATCTATGGTTTGGTGTTGTTCCCTAATCCGGACCAATTCATAGACATGAATGCTATCAAGATATTCCTCACTCATAACCCTGTACCTACCTTGCTGGGAGACATTTTGCATTCCCTCCACACTCGTACTATGAAGAAGCAAGGGACTCTCATGTGCTGCGTACCTTTGTTGTCTAGGTGGTTTATTTCGCACCTTCCTCAATCAGTTTTAAAGAATGATCAAAATCTGAAATGGTCTCAAAGGATAATGGCACTCTCCCATTCAGACATCCGTTGGTGTTCTAACCTCAGAGAAAATGTTATCATCATCGACCGTTGTGGAGAATTCCCTAATGTACCCCTCATGGGGATAAGAGGAGGTATTACTTATAATCCTGCCTTAGCCCTACGTCAGTTTGGGTATGCCCGAAGAGATGGTCCACATGAAATGACTATTCAAGGTACAGTGTTCGACTATGACAATGACCCTCAAAATCTCCGTCAAGAGTTTGGACGAGCTTGGGGCATGGTGAAAAGAAGCAATTTAGGCAAGAAAAATTCTATTCCTATGGAGCCTTATCTCAGATGGGTCCGCGCCAGAGCTCGTGAACTTGTCATGCCATATCTTGCAGTCGGACCAGTGATTGTTGAATCGGAGGTCGAAGGAGGTACTTCCCAGATCATTTCTTACCCAGATATGCCTACTGATGCTGAGGAATTGAAAAGATCCTGGACCCAGTTGAGAGAGGAGAGAGATACTTTCGAAGCTCAGTTCAATGCAGAAAGGAAGAAAGTGTTAGAGCTCACCAGTCAGCTTAATGAGGAACGAAGACTCAATGCATATCTTCGCCCGAAAAGAAGTCGCCCCTGGGAGACTTGAGCTTTGTATTTTTACTATTATTCCTTTTGTAATGAACATTGATCAAAAAAAAAAGTAGCAATAAAACATTTCCCTCTTGTTGGGGATTTATGCAGAGTTAAATTCCAAAAGTCCTTGAAAACATTTCATACATTGCATCGCATAACATAACATTGCATAACAGGTGCTCTAAAGGACCATATTCTCACGGTCTGCCTCTTAAACAGAAAAATGGATCTCGAACAGACTGTCAAAGATCTCCAGACTCAGAATGCTCAATTCAAGGAGATGATGCTGAGCTTAGCCAAGGGACAGGAGGACCTGAAGGCTCTTTTGGCCGAAAAGAAGAAGGACAAGAAAGCTGTGAGCTTCATTAACCCGGGCAGAAGGCGTAAAGGACAGGCTACAGGAATCAAATTTGGAATCCCGAATGGTCCAGAAGAGGGGGCGGAAGATGATTCAGAGGAGGAGAATGTTGATCTCCCTAACCCTGAGGATGATGATGAGGAGTATGAAAGTGAACAGTACTCTCCAAGAGATGATAAGTACAAACTGCTGGAAGAGCGCATGCTAGCCATGGAGGGTCAGAAGACACCTGGTCTGGATTTCGAAAGTTTGGGTCTGGTCTCTGATGTGACCATTCCTCGCAAATTCAAAATCCCCACTTTCAATAAGTACGATGGTGCATCCTGTCCTCAGATGCATCTAAGGGCTTATGTGAGAAAGATCCAGCCGCATACCACTGATAAGAAACTGTGGATCCATTTCTTCCAAGAGAGTCTATCTGGCACTCAGTTGGAATGGTATTATCAGCTCGAGAGCTCTGACATCCGCACCTGGACTGATTTAGCAACGGCTTTCTACAAGCAGTACCAGTACAATTCTGAATTAGCACCTACTCGGCTACAGTTGCAGAACATGGCTATGGGATCTAAAGAAAGCTTCAAAGAGTATGCTCAGAAATGGAGAGATTTGGCTGGCAGAGTCAAACCCCCTATGACTGACCGAGAATTAGTAGACCTGTTCATGGGTACCCTGACTGGCCCATTCTACAGCCATCTACTGGGGAGTTCTTCATCGGGTTTTACTGAACTTATACTGACAGGTGAACGGGTGGAGAGCGGCATTCGAAGTGGAAAATTACAGGCAGCTACTTCTACAAGCAGTAAAAGGTCCTACCAGGGGAAGAATGAATCGAATGCTGTGTATGGTCAGAAGAATCATAACAAGAAAATCGGTGACCATGCCATTGGAGCAGTGACGATTGCAGCCCCGCCAGCTCAAAACTGCCAGCAAAGACAAGACAGACCAAGAAGGCAGTTTACCAAGCTCAATATGACTTTAGCACAAGCATTGCAAAGTATGCTAAAGGTAAACCTGATCACTCTCAGAGGTCCTCCTGCAAATGCCAACACTGCTTCGCCTCGTTATAATCCCAATGCCAGGTGTGCATATCACTCCGATAGCCCCGGGCATGATACAAACGATTGTTGGCTGTTGAAGAATAAGATTCAGGACATGATCGATGCTGGGGAAATCGAGTTCGAGCCTCCGGAGACTCCTAATGTCATCAATGCACCTATGCCTAATCATGACAAGGCTGTTAATGCTCTCAATGACGATTCTCTCATCACTACTGTAGCGGACTTAACATCTCCTCTCCCGGTCATAAAGCGGAATTTATCGCAAGCTGGTTTATTTCCAGGTTGTACTGAAGATTGCAATCTCTGCACACTTTGGCCCGAGGACTGCTTGAAATTGAAAAATGGCATTCAACGGCTGATGGACGACCGTACAATTCTCTTTGAAAGGGTTTCTAAGGCGGAAAACCCTATTGAAGAAATATCTATGATTGCAAGGTCCAAAGTTCCGGTTAAGATTACCGCTCCCAGGGTACCTGTGAAGATCATTGCTGAGCCCAAGGTAGCTCCCCTGATCATTACTGCACCTGGTCCAATACCGTACTCCTCAAGCAAGGCCATTCCGTGGAATTATGGAGGTGAGGTTTACATCCATGGCGTAAAGCAAGTTGGTGATTCTGCTAATCCTAATGACATCGTTGGGACTAGTAAAATTACTCGAAGCGGAAGGATCTTCTCTCCAGAGATCTCACCCCCAGCTCCTGAGACTCGAGGAAAGGAACCAGTCAATCCTTCTCAGTCAGAGACACCGGTCGAAGATACTACTGAAGACGTTGCCAAACGAGAAATGGAAGAAGTGTTGAAAATCATTCGCAAGAGTGACTTTGATGTTGTAGAGCAGTTGGGGCATACCCCATCTAAGATCTCAATGTTGTCATTGCTGTTATCTTCTGAATCTCATGCCAATGCGTTGATAAAATTCTTGAAGACTGCTCATGTGCCTCAGGAAACATCTGTCGATCAGTTCGAACATTATGTGGCTCACTTGGCTGTTGACAATGGCCTAGGATTTTCCGACGCTGATCTGACACCAGCGGGAAAGAACCATAATAAGGCCCTGCATATCTCCATTGAGTGTAAAGGCATCACCCTGTCTCATGTGCTGATCGATAATGGCTCTTCTTTGAATGTGTTACCGAAAGCCGTGCTCGAGAAACTTGACTGCAAGAGCGTTGAACTGAAGCCTAGTGATAGTGTGGTGTGGGCTTACGATGGTGCAAAGAGTGTTGTCCACGGTGAAGTTGTTCTCCCTATCAAGATAGGACCTCAAGTTTTCAACACTACCTTTTATGTAATGAACATTCGTCCTGCCTACTCCTGCCTACTGGGGCGCCCTTGGATTCATGAGGCAGGTGCTGTGGCTTCGTCGCTCCATCAAAAGCTGAGGTATCCAATAGAGGGTAAAATCGTCACCGTGTGTGGGGAAGAGGAATACATTGTCAGTAGTGTGCATACCTTCAGATACGTTGAGATGGATGGTGAATTCTTCGAGACTCCAACTCAGTCATTTGAAGTGGTTTCTCCGCCCGATCCTGTCCTTAAGCCAACTCCCTGTGTGCCCAAGGTTACTCGTGCTCCTCCTGTTATGATTTCTCTGAAAGATGCTCAAGCTGTGGTTGAAGATGGTGGCTGTACTGGCTGGGGTCAACTGATCAACGTACCGTACAAGTCTGACAAAGCTGGTCTGGGATTCAACTATGAGAAGACGGTCAAAGATCAAATCAATGTTGTAGAAGATGCTGACAGTGATTGCGACCTGGATAGTTGGATCTACCCAACAATTGGCGACGGACTCAATAATTGGAAGGCTGAAGACACTATCCCGATCTCCTTTAGTCAGGAGTAATTGTTATTGTCTATTTAGTATTGCCAATTCTAATTGAACTTCTTAAAGCATTGTGTCTATACCCGGGGCACAATAGCTAATTTGTTAAGGGTTTTGTCATTTCATAAGCATATTTTCATATTCAATAAATCAATGGACCTTTTCGCATTCAAATATTGCGCTCTTTATTTTTCATGTCGTCTTTCAAACGAGCTATGTTTTCTTACACACACTCACGTAACAAATTGCAGATCCGTACTCACTCTGGATCCTATTGATAATAATTCCGCTACTGTTCATTATGACTTTGAAAATCCGATCTACCAAGCCGAAGATGGAAGTGAGGAAGATTGTGAAGTCCCTGGAGAGCTTGCCAGATTGGTACTGCAAGAAGAAAGGACTATACAGCCGCATGAAGAGTCCCTCGAAATTGTAAATCTGGGTACTGAGGTAGACAGAAAAGAAGTCAAAATAGGAGCAGGATTGGAAAGCAGTGTCAAGGAAAGATTGGTTCGGATGTTACATGACTATGTAGAGGTTTTCGCTTGGTCTTATGAAGACATGCCCGGGTTGGATACTGATATAGTAGTGCATCGGCTGCCTACGAAGGAAGACTGTCGTCCTGTCAAGCAAAAGGTTCGCCGCATGCGTCCCGAAATGTCTGAGAAAATCAAAGCCGAGGTTATGAAGCAATTCAATGCCGGTTTCCTAGCCGTTACTTCTTATCCTCAATGGGTTGCTAACGTGGTACCAGTGCCAAAGAAAGATGGTAAGGTGCGAATGTGCGTAGATTACAGAGATTTGAATAAAGCGAGTCCCAAAGATGACTTTCCGCTCCCGCACATTGATGTTCTGGTAGATAACACCGCTCAACACAAAGTATTCTCATTCATGGATGGATTCTCGGGTTATAATCAGATTAAGATGGCACCTGAGGACATGGAGAAAACTACGTTTGTGACGCAATGGGGCACTTTCTGTTACAGAGTAATGCCGTTCGGTCTAAAGAACGCCGGGGCAACGTACCAGCGTGCTATGGTGGTTTTGTTCCATGATATGATTCATCATGAGATAGAAGTATATGTGGATGACATGATAGCTAGATCTCATACTGAAGAAGAACATCTCGATCACTTATACAAACTGTTCGAGAGGTTGAAGAAGTACAAGTTGAGATTGAATCCGAACAAATGTACCTTTGGAGTAAGATCCGGTAAACTTCTGGGCTTTATTGTCAGTGGTAAAGGAATTGAGGTTGACCCGGCTAAAGTGAGAGCTATTCAAGAAATGCCAGTTCCCCGTACGGAGAAAGAAGTCAGAGGTTTCTTGGGACGCTTGAACTACATTGCTCGATTTATCTCCCACTTGACCGCTACTTGCAAACCCATCTTCAGGCTACTGAGGAAAAATTAAGAGATGATATGGAATGAGGAATGTCAAGAAGCTTTTGACAAAATCAAGAACTATCTACAGGAACCTCCGATTCTGATACCACCAGTTGAAGGAAGACCTCTCATCATGTATTTGACCGTGTTAGAAAATTCAATGGGGTGCGTATTGGGGCAGCATGACGAGTCTGGTCGAAAAGAGCATGCCATATACTACCTGAGCAAAAAGTTTACCGACTGTGAAACAAGATACTCACTGCTCGAGAGAACTTGCTGTGCTTTGGCCTGGGCTGCTCGCCGACTAAGACAGTATATGTTGAATCATACCACTTTGTTGATTTCTAGGATGGATCCCATCAAATACATGTTCGAGAAGCCTGCCCTCTCCGGAAGAATAGCGAGATGGCAGATGATCTTAACAGAGTACGATATCCAGTACACTACCCAGAAAGCAATCAAAGGAAGCGTGCTAGCTGATCATTTGGCTCATCAAGCGGTGGACGATTACCAATCTATGAATTTTGAGTTCCCAGATGAGGATGTCATGCTTGTTACTGATAATGGAAAACCTAAACCAGATGAAGGACCCGAATGGGGATCCCGATGGACTATGGTCTTTGATGGATCTTCTAACGCATTGGGCCATGGTGTTGGGGTCGTACTCATTTCTCCCGAGGGTTACCATACGCCTTTCACGGCTAGACTATGTTTTCATTGTACCAATAATATGGCTGAGTATGAAGCGTGTATTTTTGGACTCAAGGCTGCTATAGATTGGCGAATCAAGTTTTTGAGTGTGTACGGAGATTCGGCCTTGGTAATCAGTCAGATCAAAGGAGAATGGGATACTAAACATCCAAATCTCATCCCTTATCGAAAGCAGGTGATGACATTAATCCCATACTTTGAAGAGATTACATTCGAACATATCCCACGAGAAGAGAATCAGTTGGCAGACGCATTAGCTACCATGTCATCTATGTTCAGAGTCAGATGGGACGGTGAAGCTCCCATGATTACCATTGGACGGTTAGATGAACCAGCATACTGTTATGGACTTAACACTGAGAAGGTACAGGAGGAACCTTGGTTCCACGACGTAAGAAGATATTTAGAAGCTCAGGAATACCCTGAAGGGGCATCCATCAAGGACAGAAAATTCCTGAGGAAGTTCTCCGCTAAATTCTTTCTGAGTAATGGAGTATTATACAAACGCAATCATGATTCAACTTTGCTTCGCTGTGTGGATAAAAAGGAAGCAGAAAGGATTATGGAGGACATGCATGACGGTATTTTTGGGACTCATTCTAATGGACATACAATGGCCAAGAAGATTCTGAGATCAGGTTATTATTGGTCTACCATGGAAGCTGATTGCCACCATCACTCCAAAACCTGTCACAAGTGTCAGATCTATGCAGACAAAGTACATGTGCCTCCTGCTCCATTGAACGTGTTGACAGCTCCTTGGCCCTTTGCAATGTGGGGCATCGATATGATTGGAGAGATTAAACCTACGGCTTCTAATGGACATCGTTTCATTCTCGTCGCTATTGATTACTTCACAAAGTGGGTAGAGGCAGCCTCCTTCGCTTCTGTCACCAAGAATGTGGTGGCACGGTTCATCAAGAATAGTCTTATTTGTCGGTATGGCATCCCTGAAAGAATTATCACTGACAATGGTACTAATTTGAATAACAAGATGATTACTGAACTCTGCACGCAGTTCAAAATAAAGCATCATAATTCTTCTCCGTACCGGCCAAAGATGAATGGCGCCGTGGAGGCTGCTAATAAGAACATCAAGAAGATCATACAAAAGATGACAGTAACGTACAAAGACTGGCATGAGATGTTACCATTTGCTCTCCATGGTTATCGCACTTCAGTACGCACCTCGACAGGGGCAACTCCTTTCTCTTTAGTCTACGGAGCGGAAGCTGTTTTACCAGTGGAAGTCCAGATTCCTTCTCTAAGAATCATGAAAGAGGCGGGCTTAGACGAAGATGAATGGATTCAGACTCGACTTGATCAAATAAACTTGATTGACGAGAAGAGACTTGCGGCTGTTTGTCACGGGCAGATATATCAGAAGCGCATGACCCGGGCATTTAACAAAAGAGTCAAGAGACAGGTGTATCAAGTAGGCGACTTGGTGATCAAACGTATCATTCTACCACAAGGTGACCCCAGAGGCAAGTGGACTCCCACATACGAAGGGCCATTTGTGGTTAAGAAAGTATTCTCTGGTGGAGCCATGATACTTGCTACAATGGATGGCGAAGACTTCCCGCATCCTGTAAACGCGGACATAGTTAAAAAATACTACGCATAAAAGAGACCCGCTAGGTCGACGTACCTAGGCAAAAGTAAGGGCATCCCGGCGAACCAAAAGGGTTCGGGCAAAAATTAGGGATAAATATATAAAGACGTATACCCGGCAAGTCGAAAACCTGAGAAGGCGGCTTGGGCAAAAAGGGGTATCCCGGTGGACTGAAAACCTGAAAAGGCGGTCCAGGCAAGATTAGGGATTAAAGCGTATGACTATGTCCCGTTCTCTGTCAGCTTCAACCAAGTTCCAGGGACTGAACAAGCCAAGCACTTCTATCCGACAGCAGGAGATGAGATGCTTGAAGACATAATGACAGTAGTGGAATCAAAATCAATAGGACTTATTCTGCATAGCTTTCTTTTTGTTGTCTTGACAACTTCCTCTTACTAGGATTTCTGTCTCCTTGTACACAAATTGCCTGTTTATAGGCCCTCTTTCAAAATCAATACAATTTCATTGCCAAAAAGATGCTTTTGTTTTTACCTTTTCTGTTTTGTTTGCGTAAACGTCCATTGATTTAACTTGAATTGACTTATGCACTTGAATATGACCCATGTTTACAAAAATGCGTGCCTAAAATAGCAATAGCAATTACTACACGACTTCAGGATCGAGGAGAAGGTCTAATCGCGCTTCCCCAAGGAGTCCGTTACTAATTCGATGCCCCGGCAACGCCAATTATTCCCCAGAAGAGGTCGGCACCGCCCTACCGAAAGGTCATCCCTTCTATCCCCAGCCAGGCCCCGTGGGACAGAACTCAAATCCCCAGCTAAGGAAAAGCCATCAATACCAATGTCTCCGACCAGCAGACTGAGATCTATCTCCCCGGTGAAGTCGCCAGCCAGGCTCTGTTGAATATCTCTACCCTCAGACAGAAATCAGAACCCCCAGCCGAGAAAGGGTCCCCAACACGAATGTCTCCAATCAGTAGATGGGGATTTATTTTCCCCAGTAGAGTCCCCGAGCAGAACTTCTCATACACATAACTCATTCATTACATCATTTCACAGCATACGCATGCATACAACACTCGCATTTATTTTCGAAAGCATAAAACATCTCATGCATCATGACAGGGCATAAAGCTAACCTTTCTTTGCAGGTTAATTATCCTCCTGATATAGTCAAAGTGAAAGGCTCATTCAGGCAGACGCCTTTATCAATCACAGACAAGATTCAGATACATATTCCAGACGCAATTCATGGGAGCATTCATTCTGACAACACTTCGATATCCTCCTAGCGATGGCATCTTTAAGCCCATCCCAGACATTTATTGCAAGCACCACGTATACAGATACAGCCTAACATACGGTTCATTCTGATTCAGCCCAACATAGGACTCTTTCAACTCAGATACGATCTAACGTACGATCCAGTCTGATCTTCAACAACTCAAGTATGGTTTAATGTACGACCAAGTTAAACCTCCATCTTTTCAGGTGCTACCTTCGGACAGGTACATTCCTGAATGATAGTCTAGTATACGACTATTCCCTTTCTCAGGTGCTACCTTCGGACAGGTACATTCCTGAATGATAGTCTAGTATACGACTATTCCCTTTCTCAGGTGCTACCTTCGGACAGGTACATTCCTGAATGATAGTCTAGTATACGACTATTCCCTTTCTCAGGTGCTACCTTCGGACAGGTACATTCCTGAATGATAGTCTAGTATACGACTATTCCCTTTCTCAGGTGCTACCTTCGGACAGGTACATTCCTGAATGATAGTCTAGTATACGACTATTCCCTTTCTCAGGTGCTACCTTCGGACAGGTACATTCCTGAATGATAGTCTAGTATACGACTATTCCCTTTCTCAGGTGCTACCTTCGGACAGGTACATTCCTGAATGATAGTCTAGTATACGACTATTCCCTTTCTCAGGTGCTACCTTCGGACAGGTACATTCCTGAATGATAGTCTAGTATACGACTATTCCCTTTCTCAGGTGCTACCTTCGGACAGGTACATTCCTGAATGATAGTCTAGTATACGACTATTCCCTTTCTCAGGTGCTACCTTCGGACAGGTACATTCCTGAATGATAGTCTAGTATACGACTATTCCCTTTCTCAGGTGCTACCTTCAGACAGGTACATTCCTGAATGATAGTCTGGTATACGACTATTCCCTTTCTCAGGTGCTACCTTCGGACAGGTACATTCCTGAATGGTAGTCGAGTATACGGCTACTCCCTTTCTCAGGTGCTACCTTCGGACAGGTACATTCCTGAATGGTAGTCTGGTATACGACTACTCCCTTTTCAGCAGCTTCAGCCTAACGTACGGCTCATTCTGCAACTCAGATACGATCTAGCGTACGATCCATTCTGATCTTTCATCCCCAGCAAAGTCATCTGCCTAATGAATAACTCACTCTGGTATTCAGACACGGTCTAACGTATGATCCATTCTGATCCCTTACCCCCAGCAGTATAGCATACTCTGACTCCCCAACGAAGTCAACAGCATAATGGAGGGTTCACTATACGGTCTGGTGTATGACCCGGTGTGACGCCCATGTCTCCAGATATCGTCTAACGTACGACACAATCTGGAAATCTCCTCAGCAAGTTTCTTGGATGGCATCTTTAAGCCCATCTCCGTCAAGACAAATGAACAAGCGCAAATTTTTGGGGCATTCTAGTGTTCAATAATCTTCCACCTCCAGACCACGAACGACACCTACCATTCTACTCTCTCGGTTCAAGAATATTGAACAGGGGCAGCTGTCATACCCCAAAATTTGCCCGTTGGTATTACAGAGCATTTCTCAAGACCCTCCGACTTATTCTGCAAGGCACCGACATCAAGTGAACAAAAGCCCAGCTTACAACAGGCCCAACCCAAAAGGGGCCCAAAATAGCTTGCTCGCTAGGCGAGCAATCCCTTCGCCTAGCGAATGCTTCGTCATGACACTCGCCCAGCGAAGCGTCAGATCCAGAAAAAAGGCCCAGACCTAGTTTGCTCGCTAGGCGAGCAATTCCTTCGCCTAGCGAAGCTTGCGAAATCTGAAATTTTGGACCTCATTTTAAGCCCATTAGGTCACCACTACCTCTACTATAAATACCTGCTCCTCTGCTACGAAAAAGGACACACACAGACGGACGAAGACGGACTGGAACACGCATCCAGAGGGAGAAACACAGAAACCCTGCTGATCCAAAGAATTCAGAAAGGCGGAAACCCTAAAGGCCGTCTACTCGCTCCGAAGCTACCGCCGTCCAACTCAATCCGGCTCGCCAATTCAAGGTTACAACTCGATTTGCAAACAGGTGATATCGTTTTGTATTTTCACTTGGCATATGGTACCACTTCATGTTCTTAATTTGTGGATTATAATTGAATTCATAAACATTTCGAAGTCTGGCATGAGAATTTAAATGTGTTTGCCTATTGTGAAACTGAACCATATAATTGTATGTTGGATGCCATAAGCCATGCCGCAGGTTGATGTCATAATGCTTTCAAATTTCAAACCCGTGGCCGCTCGCTAGCTCATCGCTAGGCGAGCCCGCAGCGAGCATTCGCTGAGCCTTCGCTAGGCGAAGCAGAGGCGACCGGGCCAGAGGCTGTTTTGCCTTTTATGGCCCGGTTTATGTTTACCTAATGATGATTCTGCATTATTTGGCTTAAATTCCTGGCTGCTATATTTATCTCATGATGCAATTTCCAATTGTATTTTATGCTTTAATCCGTGTGTTAATTTGTGTTGAAGCTAGCATACTTCTGAAGAAATAGCCGGTTAGGTACTCTGCTTTTGCATGGGAAGCCTTCATGGAGAGGGATTCTGATTTTTTTTCACTTTAATGTGAAGATTCATATTGATTGCCTAATTAATTTTACTATATTAACTTTTAATGTAATGTGGACTTTAATGCATCGATTTAATGCGGTGTCACCATAATTACCTAATGGACTTAAAACATGGACTTTAAATAAATGATATCGGACCTCTCTTTATTACCCCACGATTACATAATACGGTCATGTCCCGCGAACGTGGGGATACCTTTAGCAAAGACCCTTCGGTAAAATCATCATAGTCCCTCGGATGCTGCCTTCAAAAATACGGTTTTGTCCCTCGATGACCCTTCGGTGTAGCCTACGGTTAAATGATGATAGTCCCTTCGAATGCTAAGGTATCCTCACAACTGTTGCCTTCAATGACCAACCGATGACCCTACGATGACCCTCCTACATCCCCAGGATAAAGCTACTTACTTCTCAATAGTAAGGACAGTTTTACCCTCATAAGGATAGGAAATGCCCGGAAAGACCTCGGACAGGTATAACCTTAATTGCTCATTCATAACAAAAAATGCTTTTCACACCCCACACTTTTCAAACGTCTTCTTTTGGAAAATCACCACTTAGCATACATCCGTACTAGGATCATTGCCAAGTTATATTTTTCTAAGCTACTTTCAAAAAAAAAAAAAAACTAAATGAGATAACCACTTTGTATACATTCATGCAAGAATCATTACAAAGTTAAATTCTCATTTTCAAAACATTTTTCACACAGTTCTCAACCACCTTTTTCAAACTAGAAAACATAAATGATTGAGCAATTAAGAGCCCATGGATAACCATGGATACAAAGGGTGCCTAACACCTTCCCTTTGTATAAAGTACCTCCCGAACCTAAGAATTTAAAATTAAGGTCTTTCCTGTTCTTTTCCACCTTTCCTTAAAGGATAAAAGAAAAGTCGGTGGCGACTCTTGCTAACCGCGACATTGCGATTACAAATCCAATAAAAGTCAGTTCACCGTATGACACATAGGTATGAATCCTTTCTTGGAATCATGCATATTAAAGCGTCTCAACACTTTGTTTATGTATGCACTCTGACTTAGGCCAAAGAATTTTTGTGATCTATCTCTATAGATCCCGATCCCTAATATATAGGTTCCTTCACCTAGGTCCTTCATAAAAAATCATTTCCTCAACCAAGACTTTACTTGTTGCAGGATATAGACATCATTTCCAATGAGTAATATGTCATCTACATATAATACCAGGAAGACGATCATGCTCCCACTAACCTTCTTGTAGACACAAGGCTCATCTTTATTCTTGATGAATCCATATTGTTTTACTGTTTCATCAAAACGAAGATTCCAGCTTTTGGAAGCTTGCTTCAATCCATAGATTGATCTTTGTAACTTACATATCTTTTGGGCTTCTTCTGGTATGTCAAATCCTTCAGCCTGTGTCATGTACATATCCTCAAGAAGATTCCAATTAAGGAAAGCAGTTTTGACATCCATCTGCCATATTTCATAATCATGATATGCAACGATAGCAAGTAAAATCCGAACAGATTTAAGCATTGCAACTGGTGAAAAGGTTTCATCATAGTCAATCCCATGAATTTGTTTATATCCTTTTGCAACCAGTCTTGCCTTATAGGTATGTACTTTACCATCCATGTCAGTCTTCTTTTTGAAGACCCACTTGCATCCTATAGGGTTAACTCCTACAAGAGTCTTTACCAAGGTCCAAACCTGGTTTGTGTACATGGAATCCATTTCAGATTTCATGGCTTCTAGCCACTTCTCAGACTCGGGACCAGTTATGACCTCTTGATAGGTCACACGCTCATCTTGATCTATGAGTAATACATCACCTTGATCAGTTATGAGATATCCATATCTCTCAGGTAGGTGATGTATCCTGCTTGACCTACGCTGGTCTTGTTCTACTTGAGCAGGTTGTTCTTCCACAGCTTCTTGTGTTTCTTGCTCTAATTCCTCCATAGGTGTATCAATGCTTTGTGATTCTTGAATTTCTTCAAGCTCTACTTTCCTCCCACTGATTCCATTGGAAATAAAATCCTTTTCTAGTAAAACTCCAGTTCAAGCGGCAAACACTTTGCCCTCAGAAGGATTGTAGAAGTAATACTCTCTGGTTTCTTTAGGATACCCCATAAATAAGCATTTGTCAGATTTGGACTCACGCTTAGTTGAAATTTTTCGTTTCACATAAACTTCACAACCCCAAATCTTCATGTAAGACATATGTGGTTTATTACCACTCCATATCTCATATGGTGTCTTCTCAACCTTTTTGGATGGAACACGGTTAAGTGTGTAAGCTGCTGCCAATAGTGCATGTCCCCAAAAGGAGTTTGGAAGATCAGAGTGACTCATCATGGATCTAACCATGTCTAACAAGGTTCGATTTCTTCTCTCAAATACACCGTTCCATTGGGGTGTTCCAGGAGGAGTAAGTTGGGATAGAATCCCACACTCTTTCAGATGGTCATCAAACTCTAGGCTTAAATATTCACCACCTCGATCTGATAGAAGAGTTTTAATATTCTTACCTGTTTGGTTTTGTACTTCATTCTTGAATTCCTTGAACTTTTCAAAGGACTTTGATTTGTGTTTCGTTAAATACACATAACCATATCTACTGAAATCATCAGTAAATGTGATGAAGTACTGAAAACCTCCTCTGGCTGGTATATTCAACGGTCCACATACATAAGTATGTATGAGGATCGAAAGATCATTAGCTCTTTCACCTTATCCTGTGAATGGAGACTTTGTCATCTTTCCAATTAAACAAGATTTGCACCTCTCATATGATTCATAATCAAAAGAGTCAAAGAGTCCATCTTTATGGAGTTTGGAAATTCGTTTCTCATTTATGTGGCCTAATCGACAATGGCAAAGGTAAGTTGGATTTAACTCATTAGGTTTCATCCTTTTAGTATTAATGTTATAAATAGGCATTTCAAGATCAAGGACATATAGTCCATTATTCTTTTGTGCAGTAGCATAGAATATATCATTCAAATAAAGAAGCAACATTTGTTCTTTATTATAAATGAAAAACCAAACTTGTCTAAACAAGAAACGGAAATAATATTCCTGCTAATTGCAGATACATAATAATAGTTTTCTAAATGAATTGTTAAACCACTAGGTAAAGTCAATACATAAGTTCCTACGGCTAAAGCAGCAACCTTTGCTCCATTGTCAACTCGTAGGTCAACTTCACCTTTTTCCAAATCTCTACTCCTTTTTAGTCCCTGCACATTAGTACAAATGTGAGAACCGTATCCAGTATCTAATACCCATGATGCAGAAGTAGATAAATTATTTTCAATAACAAAAATACCTGAAGTTGAAGTCTCTATTCCATTCTTCTTATCTTCCAGGTACTTTGGGCAGTTTCTCTTCCAATGTCCGGTCTTACCGCAATAGAAGCAGGTGCCTTCCTTAGCTATGCCTCTACTAGGCTTCAAAGCAGGAGTAGTAGGTTTGGGTTTGGCAACTTCCTTGCGTTTCCCTTTACCACCCTGCTTGGTGGGTCTTTTGTTCTGTCTCTTTCCATTTCCGATCATCAGAATGGACTTCCCTTTTGACTTCTGATTCTGCTTAGCAGTTCTTAACATGCATAACAGTTCAAGAAGACTTTTATCCATATCATTCATGTTGAAATTAAGGACAAATTGACTGAAGCTATCTGGCAGCGATTGCAAGATCAAATCAGTCGCAAGTTTATTTCCGAGGGGAAAACCCAACCTCTCAAGGTTCTCCACATACCCAATCATCTTGAGCACATGGGGACCTACAGGGGCTCCCTCAGCTAACTTGCCTTGAAAAGGTGCTTTTGAAACTTCAAACCTTTCATGCCTTGCCTGCTCTTGATAGAGCATCTTAAGGTGTTCGATCATATCGAATGCTGCCATGTTCTCATGTTGTTTTTGCAACTCAGAGTTCATGGTAGCTAGCATGAGGCAACGGTTTCATTGGCATTATCAACATGCTTCTTATAAGCATCTCTTTATGCATTAGGTGCAGAACTAGGAGGTTCCTCTTCAGGAACAAGTTTCTCCAAGACATACAATTTTCTATCATGCTTGAGGATAATCCTTAGATTTCGGTGCCAATCCAGAAAATTTGTCCGAGACAATTTTTCCTTATCAAGGATTGATCGTAAAATATTGTTAGAGGTGTTTGTTGTCATGGTAATCTACATGAAAAATATGAAAATATAAGTATCACTAAAATAACATATTTAATTAGGCCTTTAATTAAATATGTGTGATACGGTGAACTGACTTTGTGTTTTTGCTTTGAAAAGCAATGTTGTGGATAGCAAGAGTCGCCACCGACTTTTCTTTTATCCAATAAGGAAAGGCGGAAAAGAACAGGAAAGACCTTGATTAGATTTTGAGTTCGGGAGGTACATTATACAAAGGGAAGGTGTTAGCACCCTTTGTATCCATGGTTATCCATGGGCTCTTAATTGCTTAACTCACTTATGTTTTCCTTGTTTGAGAAAGTGTTTGAGAAATGTGGTGTGTTTAGAAAATATTTTGAAAGGAGAGTTTAACTTTGTAATGATTCTTGTACGAATGTATACAAAGTGTTTATCTCGTTTGATTTTGAAAGATGTTTAGAAAAATATAACTCGGCGATGATTCTGGTGCGAATGTATACCAAGTGGTGATTTTCTAAAAGATGTTTTGAAAAGTGTGAGGTGTGAAAAGTATTTTAAGCTGTGAGCAAGCATTTAAGATTTATACCTAACCAAGGTCTTTATAGGTATTTCCTATTCTTAGGAGGGTAAAACTGTCCTTACTATTGAGAAGTAAGTAGTCTTATTCTTTGGATGTAAAGGGACATCGTGGGGTCGTCGATTGGTCATTGAAGGCAACATTTGTAAGGATACCTTAGCATTCGAAGGGACGATCATCATTTAATCGCAGGCTACAACGAAGGGTCATCGAGGGACAAAGTCATATATTCGAAGGCAACATTCGAGGGACTATGATTTATCTTGTAGGGACATTGACCTTTTGATCGAAGGGACCTTTTGATATATGAAAATTTAATTAATAAACTAGATTAAATTATATCCTAGTTTTAAATAACTAATATAATATATTAATTAGAAAATTAATTAATGAGTTTTATTTTAATAATAGAAAAATAGTGGTGAATTAATTATAGTGGAAAGGGAGTAAACATAGTAAAAACAGTGATGGGGGAGCTACCAACGAGCCATGTTGGTCCATTCGTTATTTATTCGCCTTCATTAAACTATATATTAATTCTACATGGATTTTTTCCTTTTGACACAACACCACCATGCATGTTACAGCTTTCTCTCTTACGGCAAGCTACTTCATTTTTTCTCATGCTGTTTCTTTCATGTGAATATAACAAACCTGTAACTTCATCTTATATCAAACCACACACATAAAATAAGATCATATGTAATCATCATGCAATAATAAAAATAGCCATGTACAAATCAAGAAGCTTATATTATTTTACTCATGTATTAGTTCTCTTTACTGCAAGTGATAATGATAAAACAAACTTTACACATACATGTTAAAGACAACCAAGGATTTATATTATCACCATTATATCATCATCATCATTATTATGTAATAACAACATGTGAAATAAACATAATCATGCTAGAAACAACACTCATATAATAATAATTAAATGGCAGATATAATTCTTTAATCATGCAAACAGAATTTCTCCAACATGCTATGACATATCAAGAACAGATGCATACTTGAATAAAGCAATATCAACATCCACCAAACCATGAATACATCATCTCAATATATATATATATATATATATATATATATATATATATATATATATATATATATATATATATTAAACCAATATTATTCATGCATGAATTAAGGAGTATTGCAAGGTAATCATGCTGGATGCAAATTCCATGATGAACACATACTGGGGATTTGATTCTTCTAGCTTGCTCACTCTATGTGTGTTGTTCTTATTCAGGCAATGAGTGCTTTATGGTTGTTTCTCTTTTCCCTGCCCGTGAATCTTCTTGCTTCTGCCTTGCCTTGTGTATTTTCTTCTCCTGTATCTCTCCTCTTTTTCCTCTCTCCTCTCTCGCTGCAGCCATATGAAGTATTT
The DNA here is from genome assembly GCF_024323335.1 of Lathyrus oleraceus. Taxonomy (NCBI): domain Eukaryota; kingdom Viridiplantae; phylum Streptophyta; class Magnoliopsida; order Fabales; family Fabaceae; genus Lathyrus; species Lathyrus oleraceus. The sequence goes on along the minus strand of NC_066585.1, from coordinate 248,556,535 downwards.
ATAATGGTGTGGATTAGGGTTTAAACTTGCTAAATATTTGGATCCCTTCCTATAATTTAGGAGAGTTAACTATAATGGTGTGGATTATGGTTTAACCTTGCTAAATATTTGGATCCCTTCCTATAATTTAGGAGAGTTAGCTATAATGGTGTGTATTAGGGTTTAACCTTGCTATAATTATTATAAATAAATATTTATTAAATACAAATATTATTATAAATAATGAATAATTTAAATGACTTTTAACAAATAAAAATTAATTTAAATTTTAGTTACATAATTGAATTAAAATTTAAACCTATTTCTATTTTTACTTTCATCATTTAAAAAAAATCAAAATTATTCTTACTTATATCAACCAAAATTATTTTATAATTTATGGGCTTTTAAAAAAATGTTACTCTTATAAAGAAATTTTATTAAGTAAAAAACGTGAATTACTAAATAAATACTATTTATAAATAATGAATAAATGGAACATGAGTCACTAAATTATAAAAAATAGTTATTATAATTTAATAAGCTTTAACAAATAAAATTAATTTAAAATTTTAATTATACAATTAAAATTCAAATCTATTTTTATTTATCATTAAATTAAAACTATTTTATTTATATATATAAAATTTATTTATATCATACAGATAACCAAAATCATTATTATTTTTTATATCTGTATCACATAATAAATAAATTAAAATTTATAATTTATATGAGAATGTATGTTAATGAATGAATGCAAATGTGAAATGAATGCCATGCATGAATCAATTTATCATAAAAATTAACAGACAAATTTTGGGGTATGATAGTTGCCCCTGTTCAATATTCTTAAACCGAGAGAATTAGAATGGTATGTACGCCATTCGTGATCTGGAGGTGGAAGATTATTGAACACTTAGAATGCCCCAAAAATTTGCACTTGTTAATTAAAAGATAGTCTTGATGGAGATGGGCTTAAAGATATCATCTAAAAAGTTTGATGATGAGAGCTTCAGAGTGCGTCGTACATTAGACCATATCTGAAGACATGGGTGTCACACTGGATCGTACGCTAGACCGTATAATGAGTCACCCATTAGGTGATATTAGGGTGAGCTGAACCTGATGAGATAAGGATCCGAATGGGTCATACGCTAGACCTTATCTGAGTAGCAGAGTGAGCCGTCCGTTAGGCTGTATCTGGAGAAATAAAGATCAGAATGGATCGTACGCTAAATCGTATCTGAGTAGTAGAATGAGCCGTCTGTTAGGCTGTATCTGGCGATAAAAAGTAGTCGTACGCTAGACTACATTTCAGAATGTACCGTACGCTAGGTAGTATATGATGAGAAGAGCCAGACTGGGTCGTACACTAGACCGTATCTGAGTTGCAGAATGAGCCGTCCATTAGGCTGTATCTGAGGATAAAAGATCAAAATGGATCATACGCTAGATCGTATATGAGTAGCAGAATGAGCCGTCCATTAGGCTGTATCTGATGATAAAAGGGGTAGTCATACAATAGACTACATTTCAGAATGTACCGTACGCTAGGTAGTATTTGAGGGGATGAATATCCAAATGGGTCGTACGCTAGACCGTATTGGAACAGATGAAGGAACCATACGTTAGGCTGAATCAGAATGAGCCGTACGTTAGGCTATATCTGATAATATCTATATATGTTGTATTTGCAATAAATGTCTGAGATGGGCTTAAATATGCCATCATTAGGAAGATATCAGAATGCTTGTCAGAATGAATATTCATATGGATTATATCTGAAAGATGTATCTGAATCTTGAATGTAATCGATAAAGATATCCGTCTGAATGAATCTTTATTTTGACTGTATCAGGAGGATAATTAATCTGGAAAAAAAGAGTTAGCCTCATGCCATGTCATGATGCATGAGATGTTTTATGCTCTTGAAAATAAATGCGAACATTGCATGCATGTATATGCTGTGAAATGATGCATGAATGAATTATGCGTCTGAAATTTTTTGCCATGGGAAAATAAATCCCGATATTCTGGTTGGAGATATTTGTATTGATGACCCTTTCTTAGTTGGGGATATTTGATTTTTGTCTGATGGTAGAAATATTCAACAGAACCTGACTGGGGATAAAAGAGATGACCAGTTTGTCTAGTAGTGCCAATTTCTTCTGGGAATAACTGGTTTTGCTGGGGAATAGGATTTGCAACCGGATTTGTTAGAACGCATGGTTAAACCTTATCCTTGATCCTAAAGTCTTTTAGTAATTGCTATTTCTATTTTATGCATGTATTTTCGGTAAACATCAATCATATTCAAATGCATATATTAATTCGAATTAAATCAATGGACGTTTATGCAAACAAAACGGAGAAAGTAAAACAAAAGTATCTTTTTGGAAATAAAATTGTATTGATTTTGAAAGAGGGCCTATAAACAAGCAATTTTAATACAAGGAGACAGAAATCCTAGTAAGAGGAAATTGTCAAGAAAGCAAAGAAAAAAACAGCTATGAAAAAAAAGTCCTATTGATTTTAATTCTACTACTGCTATTATGTCTTCAAGCATCTCATCCCTTGCTGTCGGATAGAAGTGATTGGCTTGTTCAGTCTCTTTGACTTTGGTGAAGCTGACCGAGAACGGGACATAGTCATACGCTTTAATCCCTAATTTTTGCCTGGACCGCCTTTTCAGGTTTTCAGTCCACCAGGATACCCTTTTTTGCCCAAGCCGCCTTTTCAGGTTTTCGACTTGCCGGGTGTACATTTTTGTATGTTTATCCCTAATTTTTGCCCGAACCCTTTTGGTTCGCCGGGATGCCCTTACTTTTGCCTAGATATGTCGACCTAGCGGGTCTCTTTTATGCGTAGTATTTTTTAACTATGTCCGCGTTCACGGGATGCGGGAAATCTTCGCCATTCATTGTAGCAAGCATCATGGCTCCACCAGAGAATACCTTCTTAACTACAAATGGCCCTTCGTATGTGGGAGTCCATTTGCCTCTATGTGAAGGAGAATTGCGATCCAAAGCGCAGCGGAAATTAAAATTTTCTCCTTTAGAGATCCTTACGAATGGTCATGATCAGTGATAGAATATTTACCTCTTGTGATGATTGAAACCTTTGGTGCAGATCTCTTGTGACGATCAAAACCTTTGATGTAGATCCACGGAGCGATCACGAACGTTGAACGATGACCACGTCTCTACTCAGTCCACACGAACGGATTCCTTCAATCTCAATGCTAGCTGGTACGAATGAAGGCTTTGAGTGAGAGAGAGAGAGAAAACGAAAATAATGCAACCGCAATGAATGCTTCTGCACAAGGGTTCTATTTATAGAACCGCTTGTGTGGGCTTCAAGCTAAAAGGCCCACTTAAGTGTATTTTGGCCCATATCTTATAATATGCCCAAAATCACTTAAGCCCATGGCACCTTACCATATTTCGTATTCTACTCAAGTACACCGTACCTTACGATGTTCTATAATTTACTTAAGGGCACCGTACCTTACGGTATTCCTTAGTTACTCTATCTCTCATCAATCCGTCCTTTGTGTGTGACCCTGTAGGTTTTCGCGGCATTGACAATTATATTAAATCATGTATTTAACATAATAAACAGTGAGCGGTATCTAGCAACACATCACTGCTACTCAAGACACGAAAATGTCAAGTGATCTGACAATTCCTTCTGTGATAATACTTATGTGTATAATTACCCTTTTGCCCTTATGTCTATATTGAACACAAGGCATATACCGTGTCATCCTTGTCCAGTTCAATATTGGGCCCATAGACATTTATCCTGGTATGCAGGATGGGCAAATTCCATCTAGGTCACTCATGTCCCTCAGCATGCTTCGTGGAGTACCCATCAACTGTCTTTATGGTTATCCAGTTACGGACAACGTTTGATCACCATGAAAATAACTTATGACACTTTGCATAACTTTCTATATAGTATTCTCATAGCGGGTCAATCCGGTATAAATATTACTCCTAATATTCATACCTATGTTTAAGACTTGATAACTCTTTATCCATGATGCATGAGATGTGATCATCAGTCTACAAACATAATAGTCTTAATGCTTTAATGTTATCCCACTTCACACTAAAGCTCGACTAAGGATACTTTAAGAATAGTGTCCTTATGTTTAATGTGATCTCATGATTAAGTCATACTTGATACATTAAACAGACTAGCTATTCTAGGGACTTTATTAAATAAACGTAATAAAGAAAAAGCCTTTTATTATTAATAAATAATTCGATACAAGTACCAAAAGTATTGGCCTCTAGGGCTTACACCAACACTATGATCACCTTGTGGTAGAATGATACGCTTTATCACCAAGTCGCCAATTTGATACACCTGTCTCTTGACTCTTTTATTAAATGCCTGGGTCATGCGCTTCTGATATATCTGCCTATGACAAACAGCCGCAAGTCTCTTTTCATCAATCAAATTTATCTGATCGAGTCGAGTCTGAATCCATTCATCTTCATCTAAGCCTGCATCTTTCATAATTCTTAGAGAGGGAATCTGAACTTCCACTGGTAAAACGGCTTCCATTCCGTAGACTAAAGAGAAAGGAGTTGCCCCTGTCGAAGTGCGTACTGAAGTGCGATAACCATGAAGAGAAAATGGTAACATCTCATGCCAGTCTTTGTATGTTACTGTCATCTTTTGTATAATCTTCTTAATATTCTTATTAGCAGCTTCTACGGCGCCATTCATCTTTGGCCGGTACGGAGAAGAGTTATGGTGTTTTATTTTGAACTGCGTGCAGAGTTCAGTAATCATCTTATTGTTCAAATTAGTACCATTATCAGTGATAACTCTTTCAGGGATGCTATACCGATAAATAAGACTATTCTTGATGAACCGTGCCACCACATTCTTGGTGACAGAAGCAAATGAGGCTGCCTCTACCCACTTCATAAAGTAATCAATAGCAACAAGAATGAAATGATGTCCATTAGAAGCAGTAGGTTTAATCTCTCCAATCATATCAATGCCCCACATTGCAAAGGGCCAAGGGGCTGTCAACACGTTCAATGGAGCAGGAGGTACATGTACTTTGTCCGCATAAATCTGGCACTTGTGACAAGTTCTGGAGTGATGGTGGCAATCAACTTCCATGGTAGACCAATAATACCCTGATCTCAGAATCTTCTTGGCCATCGTATGTCCACTAGAATGAGTCCCAAAAATACCGTCATGCATGTCTTCCATAATCTTTTCTGCTTCCTTTTTATCCACACAGCGAAGCAAAGTCGAATCATGATTACGCTTGTATAATACTCCATTACTTAAAAAGAATTTAACGGAAAACTTCCTCAGAATTTAACGGAAAACTTCCTCAGAATTTTTCTGTCATTGATGGATGCCCCTTCAGGGTATTCCTGAGTTTCTAAATATCTTTTTACTTCGTGGAACCAAGGTTTCTCTTCTACTTCATCAACATTAAGTTCATAACAATATGTTGGTTCATCTAATCGTTCAATGGTGATCATGGGAGCTTCATTGTCCCATCTGACTCTGAACATAGATGACATGGTAGCCAATGCGTCTGCCAACTGATTCTCTTCTCGTGGAATATGTTCGAATGTAATCTCTTCAAAGTATGGGATTAATGTCAACACCCGCTCTCGATAAAGGATAAGATTCGGATGTTTAGTGTCCCATTCTCCTTTTATCTGACTGATTACTAAGGATGAGTCTCCATACACACTCAAAAACTTGATTCTCAGGTCTATAGCAGCTCTGAGTCCCAAAATACATGCTTCATACTCAACCATATTATTAGTACAATCAAAACATAGTCTAGCAGTGAAAGGCGTATGGCAACCCTTGGGAGAAATAATTACAACACCAACACCATTGCCCAATGCATTAGAAGATCCATCAAAAACCATAGTCCATCGGGATCCCAGTTCGGGTCCTTCATCCGGTCCAGGTTCTTCATAATCAGTAACAAGCATAACATCCTCATCAGGGAACTCAAAATTCATAGATTGGTAATCATCAACTGCTTGATGAGCCAAATGATCAGCTAACACGCTTCCTTTGATTGCTTTCTGGGTAGTATACTGGATATCATACTCTGTTAAAATCATCTGCCATCTTGCTATTCTTCTGGAGAGAGCAGGTTTCTCAAATATATATTTGATAGGATCCATCTTAGAAATCAATAAAGTGGTATGATTCAACATATACTGTCTTAGTCGGCGAGCAGCCCAAGCCAAAGCACAACAAGTTTTCTCAAGCAGTGAGTATCTTGTTTCAGAGTCGGTAAACTTTTTGCTAAGGTAGTATATTGCATGCTCTTTTCGACCAGACTCGTCATGTTGCCCCAGCACACACCCCATTGAATTTTCTAACACGGTCAAATACATGATTAGAGGTCTTCCTTCAACTGGTGGCATCAGAATTGGAGGTTCTTGGAGATACTTCTTGATTTTGTCAAAAGCTTCTTGACATACATCATTCCATATTATCTCTTGATTTTTCCTCAGTAATTTGAAGATGGGTTTGCAAGTAGCAGTCAAATGGGAGATAAATCGGGCAATGTAATTCAAGCGTCCCAAGAAACCTCTGACTTCTTTATCTGTACGGGGAACTGGCATTTCTTGAATAGCTTTCACCTTAGCCGGGTCAACCTCAATTCCTTTACCACTGACAATAAAGCCCAAGAGTTTACCGGATCTTACTCCAAAGGTGCATTTGTTCGGGTTCAATCTCAACTTGTATTTCTTCAACCTCTCAAACAGTTTGTATAAATGATCGAGATGTTCTTCTTCAGTATGAGATCTGGCTATCATGTCATCCACATATACCTCTATTTCATGATGGATCATATCATGGAACAAAACCACCATAGCACGCTGGTATGTTGCCCCTGCATTCTTTAAACCGAATGGCATTACTTTGTAACAGAAAGTGCCCCATTGCGTCACAAACGTAGTTTTCTCCATGTCTTCAGGTGCCATCTTAATCTGGTTATAACCTGAGAATCCATCCATGAATGAGAATACCTTGTGTTGAGCGGTGTTATCTACCAGAACATCAATGTGCGGAAGTGGAAAGTCATCTTTGGGACTTGCTTTATTCAAATCTCTGTAATCTACACACATTCGCACCTTACCATCCTTCTTTGGCACTGGTACCACATTAGCAACCCATTGAGGATAAGAAGTAACAGCTAGAAAACCTGCATTAAATTGTTTCATAACCTCGGCTTTGATTTTCTCAGACATTTCAGGACGCATGCGACGAACCTTTTGCTTAACAGGATGACAATCTTCCTTCATCGGCAAACGATGTACTACTATATCAGTATCCAGTCCTGACATGTCTTCATAAGACCAAGCAAAAATCTCTACATAGTCATGTAACATCTGAATCAATCTTTCTTTGACACTGTTTTCCAAGCCTGCTCCTATTTTGACTTCTTTCTTGTCTACTTCAGTACCCAGATTTACAATTTCAATTGATTCCTCATGCGGCTGTATAGTCTTTTCTTCTTGCAGTAACAGTCTGGAAAGCTCTCCAGGCACTTCACAATCTTCCTCACTTCCATCCTCGGCTTGGTAGATCGGATTTTTAAAGCCATAATTAACAGTAGCAGAATTATTATCAACAGGATCCAGAGTGGATATGGATCTGCAATTTGTTACGTGAGTGTGTGTAAGAAAACATAGCTTATTTGAAAGATGACAGGAAAGATAAAGAGCGCAATATTTGAATGCAAAAAGTCCATTGATTTATTGAATGTCAATATGCTTATGAAAATGACAAAACCCTTAACAAATTAGCTATTCTGCCCCGGGCATAGACACAATGCTTTAAGAAGTTCAATTGTTCATAATAAAAATTACAAAATTTGAAACACTAAAATAAGCAATAACAATTACTCCTGACTAAAGGAAATCGGGATAGTGTCTTCAGCCTTCCAATTATTGAGTCCGTCACCAATTGTTGGGAAAATCCAGCCATCCAAGTCGCAATCGCTATTAGCATCTTCTACAACATTAATCTGATCTTTGACTATCTTTTCAGAGCTAAACCCCATGCCAAATTTATCAGACTTGTACGGTACATCGATCAGTTGACCCCAGCCAGTACGACCACCATCTTCAACCACGGCTTGAGCATCTTTCAGAGAAATCATAGCAGGAGGAGCACGAATAACCTTGGGCACACGGGAAGTTGGCTTAAGGACAGGACTGGTCGGAGGAACTAGTTCAAATGACTGAGAAGGAGTCTCAAAGAATTCACCATCCATCTCGACGTATCTGAAGGTATGCACACTACTGACAATATACTCTTCTTCTCCATACACAATGACAATCTTGCCCTCTATTGGATACCTCGGCTTTTGATGGAGAGACGAAGCTACAACACTTGCCCCATGGATCCAAGGGCGTCCCAGCAAGCAGGAATAGGCAGGACGAATGTTCATTACGTAACAGGTAGTGTTGAAGACTTGAGGTCCTATCTTGATAGGGAGAACCACTTCACCATGGACAACACTCTTCGCACCATCGTAAGCACGCACCACAACGTCACTAGGTTTCAGTTCAATGCTTTTACAGTCAAGCTTATCGAGCACAACTTTCGGTAGCACATTCAAAGAAGAGCCATTGTCGATCAACACATGAGACAAGGTGATCCCCTTACACTCAATGGAGATATGCAGATGTCATACGGTGAACTGACTTGGGGTGTTTTGCTTTTTATCGCAATGTCGCGGATAGCAAGAGTCGCCACCGACTTTTCTTTTATCCAATAAGGAAAGGAGGAAAAGAACAGGAAAGACCTCAATAGATTTTGGGTTCGGGAGGTACATTATACAAAGGGAAGGTATTAGCACCCTTTGTATCCATGGTTATCCATGGGCTCTTAATTGCTGGATCACTTATATTTTTGTCTGAAAAGTGTCGGTGAATTGCTTAAAAAAATGTTTGAAAGAGAGTTTAACTTTGTAATGATTCTCGTATGAATGTATACAAAGTATTTATCTCATTTGATTTTGAAAATGGTTTAGAAAAATATAACTCGGTAATGATTCTAGTATGAATGTATACCAAGTGGTGATTTTCTAGGATTTGTAAAGTGTAGAGTGTGAGGGGTGGAAAATGTTTTAGGTTATGATCCAGTAATTGAGAGTTATACCTTCCTGAGGTCGTTATGAACGTTTCCTATCCTTATGAGGGTAAAACTGTCCTTACTATTGAGAAGTAAGTAATTTTAGCCTTTTGGATGTAAAAGGGTCATCGATAGGTCATTGAAGGCAACAGTTGTAAGGATACCTTAGCATTTGCAGGGACGATCATCATTTAACCGTAGGCTACACCGAAGGGTCATCGAGGGACAAAATCGTATTTTCGAAGGCAACATCCGAGGGACTATGATTTATTTTATGATGATTTAATCGAAGGGCCATTGCTAAGTGTATCCCCACATTCGCGGGACATGACCGTAACACCGTAATATCGTAAGGCACAAGAGAGGTCCAAGATCACTTATTTAAAGGTCATATTTTAAAGTCAATTAAGTAATTAAGTCCATACTAAAATCAATACATTAAAATTAATACATTAAAATTAATACATTAAAATTAATACATTAAAATTAACACATTAAAATTAATTAGGCCACTTAGGGTGAGTCTCCACAAGGGTTTCCCACAAATAAAGTGGAAGACCTAAACGACGATCTTTTTCTGGGACATATGAACCTTTGCAAAATTCAACAAACGGGTTAGCATACCAAAATCCGGGTGCAATCGAGGATTACACCGCAAAAGAAAACACAGCAGCATGAATGTCAGGCAAAACAGTGCATAATTAACATAGAATAGATCAGATACGCATAGGACATAACAAACAAAATATTAGCGACTGTCCCGTTCGCCTCTGCCTCGCCTAGCGAGGGCCTAGCGAATACTCGCTACATGCTCGCTTAGCGATGTGCTAGCGAGCGGCTGCGGGTTTTGAATTTCAGAACAGTATGACTTCAACCTGCGGCATGGCTTATGGCATCCAACACATAATTATATGGTTCAGCATTCACAATATTCAGGCACACTTAAATTCACATGCAAAACCTCAAATATGTTTATGAATTCAATTATAATATCACATGCAAGTTAAGAACATAAAGCGGTATCACATGCAAATTAAGAAAATAAAGCGATAATAGTAATGCAAACCTGTTTGCAATCGAATTGCAACCTTGAATTGGCGAGCCGGATTGAGTTGGGCGGTGGTAGCTTCGGAGCGGAGGAGCGGCCTTCAGGGTTTCTAAAGTAGCCTCCAGGGTTTTTGTGCCAGGGTTTTCGTCTGTCTCCCTCGGTTTTTCGTCCTCCTTTTCATTACTGAAGTGCTGGTATTTATAATGCCCTTTTTCATGACCTAATGGGCTCAGAACGAAGCCCGAAATTTTTTGTTGTCTGTCAGCCTCGCTAGGCGAGCTGGTAGCGAACGTTTGCTTCGCTAGGCGAGCGTGTAGCGAACGTTCGCTAGGCGAGCGTGTAGCGAACGTAACGTTCGCTAGGCGAGCGTGTAGCGAACAGGCCAGTTTGGGCCATTTTCTGGATTGGGCCATTCGTGAGCTGGGCCTTTGTCCCTTTAAGATCAGTGCCATAAAATGAGTCGGAATGCCCCTGAAAAATGTCTTGAACTATTGATGGGCAAATTTTGGGGTATGACAGCTGCCCCTGTTCAATATTCTTGAACCGAGTGAGTAGAATGGTATGTGCCGTTCGTGGTCTGGAGGTGAAAGATTATTGAACACTAGAATGCCCCGAAAATTTGCACTTGTCAATTAGGAGCTAGTCTTGATGGAGATGGGCTTAGAGATGCCATCCAGGAAGTTTGATGACGAGCTTCCGATTGCGTCGTACGTTAGACGATGTCTGAAGACATGGATGTCATACCGGGTCATACGCTAGACCGTATAGTGAATCATCCATCATGCTGTTGACTTCGCTGGGGAGTCAGAGTATGCTATATACTGCTGGGGATAAGGGATCAGAATGGATCACACGCTAGATCATATCTGAGTACCAGAGTGAGCTGTTCGTTAGGCGGATGACTTTGATGGGGATGAAAGATCAGAATGGATCGTACGCTAGATCGTCTCTGAGTTGCAGAATGAGCCGTCCATTAGGCTGAATCTGCTGAAAAGGGAGTAGTCGTACACTAGACTACCATTCAGAAATGTACCTGTCCGAAGATAGCATCTGAGTAAGGGAGTAGCCGTATACTAGACTACCATTCAGAAATGTACCTGTCCGAAGGTAGCATCTGAGTAAGGGAGTAGCCGTATAGTAGACTACCATTCAGAAATGTACCTGTCCGAAGGTAGCATCTGAGTAAGGGAGTAGCCGTATAGTAGACTACCATTCAGAAATGTACCTGTCCGAAGGTAGCATCTGAGTAAGGGAGTAGCCGTATAGTAGACTACCATTCAGAAATGTACCTGTCCGAAGGTAGCATCTGAGTAAGGGAAGTAGCCGTATACCAGACTACCATTCAGGAATGTACCTGTCCGAAGGTAGCACCTGAGCAAGGGGAGTAGCCGTATACCAGACTACCATTCAGGAATGTACCTGTCCGAAGGTAGCACCTGAGCAAGGGGAGTAGCCGTATACCAGACTACCATTCAGGAATGTACCTGTCCGAAGGTAGCACCTGAGCAAGGGGAGTAGCCGTATACCAGACTACCATTCAGGAATGTACCTGTCCGAAGGTAGCACCTGAGCAAGGGGAGTAGCCGTATACCAGACTACCATTCAGGAATGTACCTGTCCGAAGGTAGCACCTGAGCAAGGGGAGTAGCCGTATACCAGACTACCATTCAGGAATGTACCTGTCCGAAGGTAGCACCTGAGCAAGGGGAGTAGCCGTATACCAGACTACCATTCAGGAATGTACCTGTCCGAAGGTAGCACCTGAGCAAGGGGAGTAGCCGTATACCAGACTACTATTCAGGAATTTACCTGTCCGAAGGTAGCACCTGAGCAAGGGGAGTAGCCGTATACCAGACTACCATTCAGGAATGTACCCGTCCGAAGGTAGCACCTGAGCAAGGGGAGTAGCCGTATACCAGACTACCATTCAGGAATGTACCTGTCCGAAGGTAGCACCTGAGCAAGGGGAGTAGCCGTATACCAGACTACCATTCAGGAATGTACCTGTCCGAAGGTAGCACCTGAGCAAGAGGAGTAGCCGTATACCAGACTACCATTCAGGAATGTACCTGTCCGAAGGTAGCACCTGAGCAAGGGGAGTAGCCGTATACCAGACTACCATTCAGGAATGTACCTGTCCGAAGGTAGCACCTGAGCAAGGGGAGTAGCCGTATACCAGACTACCATTCAGGAATGTACCTGTCCGAAGGTAGCACCTGAGCAAGGGGAGTAGCCGTATACCAGACTACCATTCAGAAATGTACCTGTCCGAAGGTAGCATCTGAGTAAGGGAGTAGCCGTATACTAGACTACACCTCGGAATGTACCATATGCCAGGCAGTATCTGAGGGATATAGTTGAATCTTGAATGTAATTGATAAAGATGTCCGTCTGAATGGACCTTTGTGTTGGTTGTATCAAGAGGATAATTAACCTGAAAAATAAAGTTAGCTTCATGCCATGTCATGATGCATGAGATGCAAATGTTGTATGCATGCATGTGCTGTGAAGTGATGTAATGAGTGAATTATGCGTCTGGAATGAATGCGAGCTTTGTATGCATGTATATGTTATGAAATGATGTAATGTATATGATGCGGAATGAAAATTGTATGTAGGTATGTGATGTGAAATGATGTAATGAATGCACTATGCGTCTGAAACGTTCTTCCAGGGGACTCTACTGGGGGAATAAATCTCGGTCTTCTGGTCGGTGATATTTGTATTGATGACCCTTTCTTAGCTGGGGGATACTTGATTTCGGTCTGACGATGGAACCACTCAACAGAGTCTGGCTGGGGATGGAAGAGATGATCAATCTGTCTGATGATATCGACTTCTTCTGGGGAATAGCTGGCTTTGCCCGGGGAATCGAATTAGCAACAGATTCATTGGGAAGCATGGTTAGACCTTCTCCTTGGTCCTGAAGTCTCGTAGTAATTGCTATTTCCATTTTAGGCATGTATTTTTGATAAACATAGATCATATTCAAATGCATATATCAATTCACATTAAATCAATGGACGTTTACGCAAACAAAACAGAGAAAGTAAGACAAAAGCAACTTTTTGGGAATGAAATTGTATTGATTTTGAAAGAGGGCCCATGAGCAGGCAAATCGTGTACAAGGAGACAGAAATCCTAGTAAGAGGAAATTGCCGAGAAAACAAAGAAAAAGCTATGCAGGAAAAGTCCTGTTGATTTTAAATCCACTACCGTCATTATGTCTTCAAGCATCTCATCTCCTGCTGTCGGATAGAAGTGATTGGCTTGTTCAGTCCCTTGAACTTGGTTGAAGCAGACAGAGAATGAGGCATAGTCATACGCTTTAATCCCTAATTTTTGCCTGGACCGCCTTTTCAGGTTTTCAGTCCACCGGGATACCCTTTTTTGCTCAAGCCGCCTTTTCAGGTTTTCGACTTGCCGGGTGTACGTCTTTATATGTTTATCCCTAATTTTTGCCCGAACCCTTTTGGTTCGCCGGGATGCCCTTACTTTTGCCTAGGTACGTCGACCTAACGGGTCTCTTTTACGCGTAGTATTTTTTAACTATGTCAGCGTTCACAGGATGCGGGAACTCTTCGCCATCCATTGTAGCAAGTATCATGGCTCCACCAGAGAATACCTACAAATGGCCCTTCGTATGTGGGAGTCTATTTGCCCCTGGGATCACCTTGTGGTAGAATGATACGCTTGATAACTAAGTTGTCGATTCGGTACACTCGTCTCTTGACCTTTTTGTTGAATGCCTGGGTCATGCGCTTCTGATATATCTGCCCATGACATACAGCCGCAAGTCTCTTTTCATCAATCATATTTATCGGATAGAGTCGAGTTTGAATCCACTCATCCTCATCTAAGCCTGCATCTTTCACAATTCTTAGAGAGGGAATCTGAACTTCCACTGGTAAAACGGCTTCCATTCCATAGACTAAAGAGAAAGGGGTTGCCCCTGTCGAAGTGCGGTAACCATGAAGAGCAAGAGGTAACATCTCATGCCAGTCTTTGTATGTTATGTCATTTTTTGTATGATCTTCTTGACATTCTTATTAGCAGTCTCCACGGTGCCGTTCGTCTTTGGCCGGTACGGAGAAGAGTCATGGTGCTTTATTTTGAACTGCGTGTAGAGTTCAGTAATCATCTTGTTGTTCAGATTAGTACCATTGTCAGTGATAACTCTTTCAGGAGACAACAGGTTTCTCAAATAGATATTTGATAGAATCCATCTTAGAAGTCAATAAAGTGGTATGATTCAACATAGACTGTCTTAGTCGGCGAGCAGCCCAAGCCAAAGCGCAGCAAGCTTTCTCGAGCTGTGAGTATCTTGTTTCACAGTCGGTACCTTTTGCTAAGGCAGTGTATGACATGCTCTTTTCGACCAGACTCGTCATGTTGCCCTAGCACACCCTATTGAATTTTCTAACACGGTCAAATACATAGTTAGAGGTCTTCCTTCAACTGGTGGTATCAGAATTAAAGGTTCTTGGAGATGCTTCTTGATTTTGTCTCAGTAATTTGAAGATGGATTTGCAAGTAGCGGTCAAATGTGGAATGAATCGGGCAATGTAATTCAAGTGTCCCAAGAAACCTCTGACTTCTTTCTTGTCTATTTCAGTACCCAGATTTACAATTTCAATTGATTCCTCATGCGGCTGTGTGGTCTTTTCTTCTTGTAGTACCAGTCTGGCAAGTTCTCCAGGGACTTCACAATCTTCCTCACTTCCATCCTCGGCTTGGTAGATCGGATTTTCAAAGTCATAATGAACAGTAGCAGAGTCATTACCAACAGGATCCATAGTGGATATGGATCGGCAAATTGTTACGTGAGTGTGTGCAAGAAAACATAGCTTGTTTGAAAAATGACAGGAAAGATAAAGAGCGCAATATTTGAATGCAAAAAGTCCATTGATCTATTGAATATGAATATGCTTATGAAAATGACAAAACCCTTGAAAAATTAGCTATTGTGCCCCGGGCATAGACACAATGCCTTAAAATGCTAAAACAACAATAACAATTACTCCTGACTAAAGGAAATCGGGATAGTGTCTTCAGCCTTCCAACTATCGAGTCTGTCACCAATTGTTGGGGAAATCCAGCTATCCAAGTCACAATCGTTATCAGTATCTTCCATAGCATTGACAGTCTCATCTTGATTAGGCAGAGGAGCAGTGATGACATTAGGAGTCTCAGGCGGATCAAATTCAAATTCTCCGGCGTCGATCATATCCTGAATTTTGTTCTTCAACGACCAACAATCGTTTGTATCATGCCCGGGGCTATCGGAGTGATAGGCACACCTGGCATTGGGATTATAACGAGGAGAAGTAGTGTTGGGTTTTGCAGGAGGATCTCTGAGGGTAATTAAATTTGCTTTTAGCATACCCTGCAGTGCCTGTGCTAAAGTCATATTGATCTTCGTAAACTGCCTTCTTCCCGGGTTAGTGTGCCTCACAGATTTCTTGTCTTTTTTCTTCTCGAGCAAGAGAGCCTTCAGTTCCTTCTGCCCCCTGGATAAGTTCAAGATTATCTTCTGGAGTTGAGCATTCTGAGCCTGGAGGTCTTTGACAATTTGTTCGAGGTCCATTTTTCTGTTTGGAGGAAAACCGTGAGAACATTGATCCCTTTAGAGTATCTGTTATGCTATGTTATGCTATGCAATGCATGAAATGTTTTCAAGGCCTTTTGGAATTTAACTTTGCATAAACTACCAAAAAGAGAAACTTTTTTTTTGTTTTTTTTTTGTTTTGTTTTTTTTTTCATACAAAACAGAGCAAAGTTAAATCCCTAAGTTCTTGAAATGGTTAGTACAATGTTATGATGTCATGATGTTATGATGTTATGAGGTTAAATAAATAACAAGCACAAGCAAGTCACACAACCATCATTCCTAGGTTTTAAGGCTTGCATGAGTTCCATAGGTAAGTACCCTCCCCACTGAAGTTTGGTTGGTTCAACCTGTCCTAGAATAGTAACCGGGTTCTAGAAGGATCTCAAATCATCGACCTTTCTTTAAGTCCACTTCAGTGCAACACCAAGTGGTTGACCGAAGCTTCCCTAAAGTCCAATCTCAAAGAGTGTAGTATCGAGTCTCAACCAACCCCAGTCGGAACCGAAGTCAGTTATCTCACTACTTTCTAATGGCTAGGATGAGTCAATTAGGGTTCTAAAGGTCTGGTTAATGCTTTGATGACACCACGCAGATGCCAAATTTTTCCTCAAGTAAACATGAGGAACATCAGGACATCCAAAGTGTCACATTAACCGTAGCCATCATTTTAACCATTCCAGTATACGCCAGATAGTCGCGATGATCTATTGCTACTTACCTAAGGTGCACTAGATCCGGGTGTAGGATCTTTCACTCAAAAACACCCAAGCAATCCCTTGAAAGTAGATCAGACAGTTTTAAATAAGTGATCTTGTTTTTTTTTTAAGGTAACCTCTCTTTATCAAGTATCCCCAGCAAAGTCGCCAGTTCTGTCATACGGTGAACTGACTTGGGGTGTTTTGCTTTTTATCGCAATGTCGCGGATAGCAAGAGTCGCCACCGACTTTTCTTTTATCCAATAAGGAAAGGAGGAAAAGAACAGGAAAGACCTCAATAGATTTTGGGTTCGGGAGGTACATTATACAAAGGGAAGGTATTAGCACCCTTTGTATCCATGGTTATCCATGGGCTCTTAATTGCTGGATCACTTATATTTTTGTCTGAAAAGTGTCGGTGAATTGCTTAAAAAAATATTTGAAAGAGAGTTTAACTTTGTAATGATTCTCGTATGAATGTATACAAAGTATTTATCTCATTTGATTTTGAAAATGGTTTAGAAAAATATAACTCGGTAATGATTCTAGTATGAATGTATACCAAGTGGTGATTTTCTAGGATTTGTAAAGTGTAGAGTGTGAGAGGTGGAAAATGTTTTAGGTTATGATCCAGTAATTGAGAGTTATACCTTCCTGAGGTCGTTATGAAAGTTTCCTATCCTTATGAGGGTAAAATTGTCCTTACTATTGAGAAGTAAGTAATTTTAGCCTTTTGGATGTAAAAGGGTCATCGTAGGGTCATCGATAGGTCATTGAAGGCAACAGTTGTAAGGATACCTTAGCATTTGCAGGGACGATCATCATTTAACCGTAGGCTACACCGAAGGGTCATCGAGGGACAAAATCGTATTTTCGAAGGCAACATCCGAGGGACTATGATTTATTTTATGATGATTTAATCGAAGGGCCATTGCTAAGTGTATCCCCACATTCGCGGGACATGACCGTAACACCGTAATATCGTAAGGCACAAGAGAGGTCCAAGATCACTTATTTAAAGGTCATATTTTAAAGTCAATTAAGTAATTAAGTCCATACTAAAATCAATACATTAAAATTAATACATTAAAATTAATACATTAAAATTAACACATTAAAATTAATTAGGCCACTTAGGGTGAGTCTCCACAAGGGTATCCCACAAATAAAGTGGAAGACCTAAACGACGATCTTTTTCTGGGACATATGAACCTTTGCAAAATTCAACAAACGGGTTAGCATACCAAAATCCGGGTGCAATCGAGGATTACACCGCAAAAGAAAACACAGCAGCATGAATGTCAGGCAAAACAGTGCATAATTAACATAGAATAGATCAGATACGCATAGGACATAACAAACAAAATATTAGCGACTGTCCCGTTCGCCTCTGCCTCGCCTAGCGAGGGCCTAGCGAATACTCGCTACATGCTCGCTTAGCGATGTGCTAGCGAGCGGCTGCGGGTTTTGAATTTTAGAACAGTATGACTTCAACCTGCGGCATGGCTTATGGCATCCAACACATAATTATATGGTTCAACATTCACAATATTCAGGCACACTTAAATTCACATGCAAAACCTCAAATATGTTTATGAATTCAATTATAATATCACATGCAAGTTAAGAACATAAAGCGGTATCACATGCAAATTAAGAAAATAAAGCGATAATAGTAATGCAAACCTGTTTGCAATCGAATTGCAACCTTGAATTGGCGAGCCGGATTGAGTTGGGCGGTGGTAGCTTCGGAGCGGAGGAGCGGCCTTCAGGGTTTCTAAAGTAGCCTCCAGGGTTTTTGTGCCAGGGTTTTCGTCTGTCTCCCTCGGTTTTTCGTCCTCCTTTTCATTACTGAAGTGCTGGTATTTATAATGCCCTTTTTCATGACCTAATGGGCTCAGAACGAAGCCCAAAATTTTTTGTTGTCTTTCAGCCTCGCTAGGCGAGCTGGTAGCGAACGTTTGCTTCGCTAGGAGAGCGTGTAGCGAACGTTCGCTAGGCGAGCGTGTAGCGAACGTAACGTTCGCTAGGCGAGCGTGTAGCGAACAGGCCAGTTTGGGCCATTTTCTGGATTGGGCCATTCGTGAGCTGGGCCTTTGTCCCTTTAAGATCAGTGCCATAAAATGAGTCGGAATGCCCCTGAAAAATGTCTTGAACTATTGATGGGCAAATTTTGGGGTATGACAGCAGAGCTTTATTGTGATTCTTTCCTGCTGGTGTCAGGTCAGCATCAGAAAAGCCTATGCCATTATCAACATCCAAGTTAGCAACATAATTTTCTAACTGATCGACAGATGTCTCCTGAGGTACATGAGCGGTCTTCAAGAATTTTATCAACGCATTGGCATGAGATTCAGAAGATAACAACAAGGATAACATCGAAATTTTAGACGGAGTATGCCCCAGCTGTTCTACCACATCAAAATCACTCTTACGGATGATTTTCAACATTTCTTCCATTTCCTGCTTGGCAACATCTTCGGTAGTAACTTCGACTGGTGTCTTTGACTGAGAAGGATTGATTACTGGTCCCTTTCCTCGGGTCTTTGACTGAGAAGAATTATCATCTTGCTTTATGCCGTGGATGTAAACATCACCTCCATAATTCCATGGAATGACTTTGCTTGAGGAATACGGTACTGGGCCAGGTGCAGTAATAATTAGGGGAGCTACCTTGGGCTCAGCAGTAATCTTCACAGGCACTCTAGTAGCGGTAATCTTCACTGGAACTTTGGACCTAGCAATCACAAATATTTCTTCAATAGGGTTTTCCACCTTAGGAATCTTTTCAAAGAGAATTGTACGATCATCCATCAGCCGTTGAATACCATTCCTCAATTTCTAGCAATCATTGGGTCGGAGTATACAGAGATCGCAATTTTCAGCACAACCTGGAAATAAACCAGCTTGCAATAAATTCTTCTTGATGATCAGGAGAGGAGATGCTAAGTCAGCTACATTAGTAATGTGAGAATTGTCATCCACAACATTAACAATCTTGTCATGATTAGGCATAGGAGCAGTGATGACATTAGGAGTCTCCGGAGGATCAAATTCAATTTCTCCAGCGTCGATCATATCCTGAATCTTATTCTTCAACAACCAACAATCGTTTGTATCATGCCCGGGGCTATCAGAGTGATATGCACACCTGGCATTGGGATTATAACGAGGAGAAGTAGTGTTGGGATTTGCAGGAGGATCTCTGAGGGTAATTAAATTTGCTTTTAGCATACCCTGCAGTGCTTGTGCTAAAGTCATTTTGATCTTGGTAAACTGCCTTCTTGGCCTGTCTTGTCTGTGTTGGAAGTTTTGAGATGGCGGTGCTGCAATCGTAACTGCTCCAACAGTATGGTCACGATTTTTCTTGTTATGACCCCTTTGACCGTACACAGCATTCAATTCATTCTTCCCCTGATAGGACTTTTTGGTGCTTGTAGAGGTAGCCGCCTGTATCTTTCCACTTCGAATGTCACTTTCAACACGTTCACCCGTCAATATAAGTTCAGTGAAACCCGATGAGGAACTTCCCAATAGATGGCTGTAGAATGGGCCAGTCAGTGTACCCATGAACATGTCCACTAATTCTCGATCAGTCATAGGGGGTTTGTTTCTGCCAGCCAAGTCTCTCCATTTTTGAGCATATTCTTTGAAGCTTTCTTTAGAGCCCATAGTCATATTCTGCAGCTGTAGCCGAGTAGGCGCTAATTCAGAATTATACTGGTAGTGCTTGTAGAAAGCTGTCGCTAAATCAGTCCAGGTGCGGATGTTAGAGCTCTCGAGCTGATAATACCACTCTAACTGTGTGCCAGACAGACTCTCTTGGAAGAAATGGATCCATAGCTTCCTATCAGTGGTATACGGCTGGATCTTTCTCACATAAGCTCTCAGATGCATTTGAGGACAAGACGCACCATCATACTTAGTGAAAGCGGGGACCTTGAATTTGCGAGGAATGACCACATCAGAGACCAGACTTAAGCTTTCGAAATCCAGACCGGGCGCCTTCTGACCCTCCATAGCTAGCATACGTTCTTCCAACAACTTATACTTATCATCTTTCGGAGAGTACTATTCATTTTCATAATTTTCATAGTCGTCCTCATGGTTGAAGGGATCAGCACTCTCATCTTCCGAATCATTTTCTGTCTCATCTTCTTTATCCTTCGGAATTCCAATCTTGACTCCTGGAGCCTGTCCTTTAAGCCTTCTTCCCGGGTTAATGTAACTCACAAATTTCTTGTCTTTCTTCTTCTCGAGCAATAGAGTCTTCAGTTCCTCCTGCCCCTTGGATAAGTTCAAGATCATCTCCTGGAATTGAGCATTCTGAGCCTGGAGATCCTTGACAGTTTGTTCGAGGGCCATTTTTCTGTTTGAGAGGAAGATCGTGAGAACATTGATCCTTTAGAGTACCTGTTATGCAATGTTATGTTATGCTATGCAATGTATGAAATATTTTCAAGGACTTTTGGAATTTAACTTTGCGTAAACCACCAAAAAGGGGAACTTTTATTAATAATATCTTTAATCAATGTTCATTACAAGAAAAAATGAAAGCTCAAGTCTCCCAGGGACGGCTTCTTTTTGGGCGGAGATATGCATTGAGACTTCGTTCCTCATTAAGCTGGCTGGTGAGCTCTAATACTTTCTTCCTTTCAGCACAGAACTGAGCTTCAAAAGTATCCCTTTCCTCTCTCAACTATATCCAAGATTTCTTCAATTCTTCAACATTGGTAGGCATATCTGGATAAGGAATGATCTGAGGGGTACCTCCTTCAACTTTTGGTTCAACAATCAGAGGTCCGATTGCAAGATATGGCATGATAAGCTCACGAGCTCTGGCGCGTACCCATCTGAGATAAGGTTCCATAGGAATAGAGTTTTTCTGTCCTAAAGTACTTCTTTTCACCATGCCCCAAGCTCGTACAAACCTTTGACGGAGACCTTGAGAATCGTTGTCATAGTCAAACACAGTGCCTTGGATAATTATTTCATGTGGACCATCTCTTCGAGCATAACCAAACTGACGTAGGGCTAAAGCAGGATTATAAGTAATACCTCCTCTTATCCCCAGGAGTGGTACGTTAGAGAATTCTCCACAACGGTCAATGATGATAACATTTTCTTTGGGTTGGGGACACCAATGGATGTCTGAATGGGAGAGCGACATTATCCTTTGTGACCATTTCAAATTTTGCTCATTCTTCAAGACTGATTGAGGAAGGTGCGAAATAAACCACCTAGATAATAAAGGTACGCAACACATGAGAGTCCCTTGCCTTTTCATAGTGCGAGTGTGAAGGGAACGCAAAATGTCTCCAAGCAAGGTGGGCACAGGGTTATGAGTGAGAAATATCTTAACAACATTCATGTCTATGAATTGATCCGGATTAGGAAATAGCACCAAACCATAGATTAGTAATGCTAGAACATCTTCGAAAGCGTGGACACTCATAGCTTTTAGGAATTCTCGGGCCTTATTTATCAGAAATTTGGCAAGTAAACCCTTAACTTCACTTCTTGTTACCCAATTAGTTTCAATGTCGGACTTTGTTATATGTAAAGCCGCGGCAACCTCTTCAGACCTCAGAATCTTTTCTAAACCACTGAAAGGTGTTTGATCAAGGATATGTATCCCAAGCAACTTGGAAAATTCTTCTAATGTGGGTACCAACTGATAATCTGGGAAGGTGAAGCAATGATGTTTAGGATTGAAGAACTGGAATATAACTCTCATCATATCTTCCGTGAAACCGGTGGTAACTAAATTGAGGAGATAACCATGTTTCTTGATGAACTGAGCATGATCGGGAAGTTCTGACACTAAATCCTTGAGTTGAGGAGAGGTCGCTACAAAATTGATCCGGATGGTCTTCCTAGAAGCCATAGCCCTACAAAATAGAGCAAAATTAAATCCCTAAGTCCTCGAAATGGTTAGTACAATGCCATGATGTCATGATGTTATGATGTTATGATGTCAAGTAAGTAACAAGCACAAACAAGTCACACCACAATCATTCCTAGGCTTTAAGGCTTGCATGAGTTCCATAGGTAAGTACCCTCCCCACTGAAGTTTGATTGGTTCAACCTGTCCTAGAATAGTAATCGGGTTCTAGAAGGATCTCAAATCATTGACCTTTCCTTAAGTCCATTTCAGTGCAACACCAAGCGGTTGACCAAAATTTCCCTAAAGTCCAATCTCAAAGAGTGTAGTATCGAGTATCAACCAACCCCAGTCGGAACCGAAGTCAGTTATCTCACTACTTTCTAATGGCTAGGATGAGTCAATTAGGGTTCTAAAGGTCTGGTTAATGCTTTGATGACACCACGCAGACGCCAAATTTTTCCTCAAGTAAACATGAGGAACATCAGGACATCCAAAGTGTTACATTAACCGTAGCCATCATTTTAACCATTCCAGTATACGCCGGACAGTCGCGATGATCTCTTGCTACTTACCTAAGGTACACTAGATCCGGGTGTAGGATCTTTCACTCAAGCATAGAATACCCAAAAAATCCCTTAAAAGTAAATCAGACAAAGAAACAATTCGAAAACATAAGTGATCTTATCTTTAAGGTAACCTCTCTTTTTAAGATTCCCCAGCAGAGTCGCCAGTTCTGTGATACGGTGAACTGACTTTGTGTTTTTACTTTGAAAAGCAATGTTGCGGATAGCAAGAGTCGCCACCGACTTTTCTTTTATCTAATAAGGAAAGGCGGAAAAGAACAGGAAAGACCTTTATTAGATTTTGAGTTCGGGAGGTACATTATACAAAGGGAAGGTGTTAGCACCCTTTGTATCCATGGTTATCCATGGGCTCTTAATTGCTTAACTCACTTATGTTTTCCTTGTTTGAGGAAGTCTTTGAGAAATGTGGTGTGTTTAGAAAATATTTTGAAAGGATAGTTTAACTTTGTAATGATTCTTGTACGAATGTATACAAAGTGTTTATCTCGTTTGATTTTGAAAGATGTTTAGAAAAATATAACTCGGCGATGATTCTGGTGCGAATGTATACCAAGTGGTGATTTTCTAAAAGATGTTTTGAAAAGTGTGAGGTGTGAAAAGTATTTTAAGCTGTGAGCAAGCATTTAAGATTTATACCTAACCAAGGTCTTTATAGGTATTTCCTATCCTTAGGAGGGTAAAACTGTCCTTACTATTGAGAAGTAAGTAGTCTTATCCTTTGGATGTAAAGGGACATCGTGGGGTCGTTAATTGGTCATTGAAGGCAACATTTGTAAGGATACCTTAGCATTCGAAGGGACGATCATCATTTAATCGCAGGCTACAACGAAGGGTCATCGAGGGACAAAGTCATATATTCGAAGGCAACGTTCGAGGGACAAGGTCATATATTCGAAGGCAACGTTCGAGGGACTATGATTTATCTTGTAGGGACATTGACCTTTTGATCGAAGGGACCTTTTGATATATGAAAATTTAATTAATAAACTAGATTAAATAATATCCTAGTTTTAAATAACTAATATAATATATTAATTTGAAAATTAATTAATGAGTTTTATTTTAGTAATAGAAAAATAGTGGTGAATTAATTATAGTGGAAAGGGAGTAAACATAGTAAAAACACTGAAAAGCTAAAAAATATTATATTCGTTCAACGAGCCATGTTGGTCAATTCGTTATTTATTCGCCTTCATTAAAATATATATTAATTCTACATGGATTTTTCCCTTTTGACACAACACCACGATGCATGTTACAGCTTTCTCTCTTACGGCAAGCTACTTTGTTTTTTCTCATGCTGTTTCTTTCATGTGAATATAACAAACCTGTAACTTCATCTTATATCAAACCACACACATAAAATAAGATCATATGTAATCATCATGCAATAATAAAAATAGCCATGCACAAATCAAGAAGCTTATATTATTTTACTCATGTATTAGTTCTCTTTACTGCAAGTGATAATGATAAAACAAACTTTACACATACATGTTAAAGACAACCAAGGATTTATATTATCACCATTATATCATCATCATCATTATTATGTAATAACAGCATGTGAAATAAACATAATCATGCTAGAAACAACACTCATATAATAATAATTAAATGGCAGATATAATTCTTTAATCATGCAAACAAAATTTCTCCAACATGCTATGACATATCAAGAACAAATGCATACTTGAATAAAGCAATATCAACATCCACCAAACCATGAATACATCATCTCAATATATATATTAAACCAATATTATTCATGCATGAATTAAGGAGTATTGCAAGGTAATCATGTTGGATGCAAATTCCATGATGAACACTTACTGGGGATTTGATTCTTCTAGCTTGCTCACTGTATGTGTGTTGTTCTTATTCAGGCTATGAGTGCTTTATGGTTGTTTCTCTTTTCCCTGACCGTGAATCTTCTTGCTTCTGCCTTGCCTTGTGTATCTTCTTCTCCCGTATCTCTCCTCTTTTTCCTCTCTCCTCTCTCGCTGCAGCCATATGAAGTATTTATAATGGTGTGGATTAGGGTTTAACCTTGCTAAATATTTGGATCCCTTCCTATAATTTAGGAGAGTTAGCTATAATGGTGTGGATTAGGGTTTAACCTTGCTAAATATTTGGATCCCTTCCTATAATTTAGGAGAGTTAGCTATAATGGTGTGGATTAGGGTTTAACCTTGCTATCTATTATTATAAATAAATATTTATTAAATACAAATATTATTATAAATAATGAATAATTTAAATGACTTTTAACAAATAAAAATTAATTTAAATTTTAGTTACATAATTGAATTAAAATTTAAACCTATTTCTATTTTTTACTTTCATCATTTAAAAAAAATCAAAATTATTCTTACTTATATCAACCAAAATTATTTTATAATTTATGGGCTTTTAAAAAATGTTACTCTTATAAATAAATTTTATTAAGTAAAAAACGTGAATTACTAAATAAATACTATTTATAAATAATGAATAAATGGAACATGAGTCACTAAATTATAAAAAATAGTTATTATAATTTAATGAGCTTTAACAAATAAAATTAATTTAAAATTTTAATTATACAATTAAAATTCAAATCTATTTTTATTTATCATTAAATTAAAACTATTTTATTTATATATATATAATTTATTTATATCATACAGATAATCAAAATCATTATTATTTTTTATATCTGTATCACATAATAAATAAATTAAAATTTATAATTTATATGAGAATGTATGCTAATGAATGAATGCAAATGTGAAACGAATGCCATGCATGAATTAATTTATCATAAAAATTAACAGGCAAATTTTGGGGTATAACAATATGCTTCCACTATTTTACTCAAAACAAATGACCCTCATCATTTGATTTGAAAAATCCCGTTGGAAGATTTTTTAGTGGGTCGAGATCCACATTTCACTTTGTTTTAAGTCCGCGTAGGCGGATTACATAAAATTAGGTTATTTAGGTAGGAACTCCTTCCAATTGTATCTAATACAACTCTCGAATATTTTAGTTAGATGAATAACTCTTTATTCCAATCCATCACATGGATCATTTCCAACTCCTACTTCTAAACGTATATAATCTTATTATAATTTGTTTAGTTAATTTTGACCCATTATTTTAGTAATTGGACATTACAATTATCCCATCACACCTTACTAATATAGAACATGCACCTCACGTAGGCGAAACCTACATTATTCGATACTAGTCTTGATGAGTGCTAAAACTTGGAAAGTATAAACTTAATATTTAATTTGAGGGAATTTGCAATTATTCTGATCTCACCGGCTTATTTATCATATAAATCGTCTCTCACATGCATCAACATACATTCACAAAAATGAAACAGTTATGGCCCCTAGCGCAATTGTTCTCCCAAGCCAATGAGAGAACCTAAGTTAACCTAATAACGATCTAAGCGTCTCCAAGCAAGATCTTCAAGGTTGTCCTCCTTTTATATTGTATTCTTCTCTTTCTTCATAACATTACATTACATAAAAGTAATTCGTTTTACATACGAGAGAGTGAGATGAGAAAAGAAGTTACATTAAGAGATTAAAAGAGAGACACGACACACATGTCATATTTTTAAAATCCCAAACACAAAATAAAGGAAAACTAAGGCCATAACCGATCATCATAAGACAATAATTATAAACACATTATTATTATTATTATTATTATTAATTTAAATTTTGTTAATTAAATAAACCAAATTAAATTTCGGCGACTGATCACACTATGCAGAGTTAGCCCGGGGTTCCGTTGCCCGGTCAGTAAAATTTTAATGAACAATTCATTTGAAATTGACGTCGATTTTCGCATCAACACTTGATACTTTAAAGCACAAATCTTGCGCAGTTACAACCCTAATCGCATAAAATTTTGACAGCACAATCCTTGTACCGTCATGAACCCTAATGCAGCAACTTCATACCGTCAAACACCCCTCGATTGTTAATTCAGTATGATTGATCAACACGTCATTGCTTCACCATATTTTCGTCGGATTCCAAAGAAAATGACCATTGATCGCTCAAAGGAAAACAACCATTAAGTGTTTGAATGAACAAAACAGAAACAATATATCATATATACCGTATTTTGCATCAGAATTACTTATATATATAACTTGATCGATATCAACTGTGTAACATATGGACGATCGATGTGTCGCTGCTTCACGATACTAACGTCGGATTCCAAAGCATAGTCAACATCACTCATCCAAATCGTACACACATAATGCCAAATTTAATTACTCATTTATTATTTAATTCATTCTATATTTTAATCGTATTAACATAAAAAATACAGAAAATAAACAACTATTAGATGCATGGTTTCGTAAGTGGCTCTGATACCACTGAAGGAGAATAGCGATCCAAAACGCAACGGAAATTAAAAATTTCTCCTTTAGTGATCCTTACGAATGGGCATGATCAGTGATAGAATCGTTACCTCTTGTGGCGATTGAAACCTTTGATGCAGATCTAAGGAGTGATCACGAACGTTGAATGGTGACAACGCCTTCCTTCAATCTCAGTGCTAGCTGCTATGAATGAAGTCTTTGAGTATATGTGTATGCGTGTGTGTGTGTATGTGTGTGTGTGTGTGTGTGTAAGAGAGAGAGAGAGAGAGAGAGAGAGAGAGAGAGAGAGAGAGAGAGAGAGAGAAACAAAATTTCATCTAGTTCAATGCTTCTACACAAGGGTTCTATTTATAGAACCACTTGTGTGGGCTGCAAGCTAAAATGCCCACTTAAGTATATGTGGCCCATATCTTATGATATACCAAAATCACTTAAGCGCGTGATACGTTACCATATTTCGTATTCTACTTAAGTGCACTGTACCTTATGATGTTCTACAATTCACTTAAGTGCATTGTACCTTACGGTGTTCCTTATTTACTCTATCTCTCATCAATCCGTCTTTTTGTGTGTGACCTTGTAGGTTTTCGCGACATTGGTAATTATATTAAATCACGTATTTAGCATAATAAACAGTGAGCGGTATCTGACAACACATCACTGCTACCCAAGACACGAAAATGTCATGTGATCTGACAAATCCTTTTGTGATAATACATATGTGTACAATTACTCTTTTGCCCTTATGTCTATATTGAACACAAGTCATAGACCGTGTCATCCTTGTCCAGTTCAATATTAGGCCCTTAGACATTCATCCTGTTATGCAGGATGGGAAAATTCCATCTAGGTCACCCATGTCCCTCAACATGCTTCGTTGAGTACCCATCAACTGTCTTTATGGTCATCTAGTTACGAATAATGTTTGATCATCAATAAAGCACTCGACTGTACATCTAGGGTCCATAGTGGTTTCAGGTCGAAGGGTGATATACACCACTATCACCATAAGAATAACTTATGACACTTTGCATAATATTCTATATAGTATTCTCATAGAGGGTCAATCCAGTATAAATATTACTCCTAATATTCATACCTATATTTAATACTTGATAACTCCTTATCCATGATCCATGAGATGTGATCATCAATCTATATACATAATAGTGTTAATGCTTTAATGTTATCCCACTTCACAACAAAGCTCGACTACAGATACTTTAAGAATAGTGTCCTTATGTTTAATGGGATCTCATGATTAAGTCACACTTGATATATAAAATGGACTAGCTATTCTAGGGACTTTATTCAACAAACATAATAAAGAAAAAACCTTTTATTATTAATAAATAATTTGATACAAGTACCAAAAGTATTGACCTCTAAGGCTTACACCAACAAACACAACCTAACCTAAAGGAGTTTAGCTACTCATAATTCTGATTACAATACCAAAAAAAATATATGAGAATAACATGTGATTCCCTTGAAGTAATGGCCTCCAATAGCTTCCAATGCCCTCAAAATCACCCTTGATGTTGTAAAAACCGTATTTGCAATGCCAATTTTCGTAACCCTTGCAAAAGTGAAAATTTTCCCATTAAAAAGAGATCAGAGTGGATCAGACGTGTCAGAAAAAAGCCCAGAAAAAGGGTCATCGTGCGCATGATGATTTACCTCACGCGCATGATGCAGCTAGTTCAGGTTTATCGCGTACGTGATGATGCACATGATTATTCCAGTAGCTGCACACTTTTGCTCCCTTTTTCACCTGATTTTTCACTGTCTAATTTCTTCACACTTAGTTATTTTTTTCTCATTCTTTGGTCTTTCTTCTTCATTTTAACTCATCTTCCACTTGTTTCGATCCGATTCTTCGACTAAATTCATGCAATGAAGAACTGCCATCATAACTCCAAACTTGAATCATTGCTTTTCCTCAAATAACTCGCATGCAACTGCATATTTCAACAAAAACAAGTCGCACAATAACAATTTAACATCACTAAATAATTTTTTTTCTTTACCTGGCCATCGTTCTAGCTTCCAACTTCCATCCAAAAAATTCAGAAAACGTCCTCAAACATTGATGAGTACTCATCTCTCAATCAGCATGCAAAATCGTTTATGCTTAGCTTGATCATGTTCTAATAGAATTCATCAAATAAATCAAAACACACACATTTTAGGACTTTTTAGGTTGTAACTTGACTTATGTTCAGGTGAGATTTTTTTGGGAAAATAGGTTTAAACCTTTGGAGTTAGGTGTCTACTTATCCTTCTATCATCATACCCTTTTGTTTCTTCTTGACGGTACTAGATATTTTTCGACTGTGGTCATTATTATACTTAACACTATTTTACTTTTCTCTTTTTTTTAAGAAATGTCTTTTTCATCTCTTATTTTCTCATAACTTTTGAAATTTTGACCAATTTTCTCTAGTACCCCAACCCCAAACTTAAAACTTTGCTCACTCACAAGAGCAATCCCAAACTTAATCTTTTTCATTCACTTTAAGAACTACTATTCTACCTAACTCCAAAAAGAGGGTGGAAAGATAAGATCTTTCAAGTCATACGGCTAAAAATTAAGGCTAAGTCACCAAAAGAAAGGATAATATCAAAAGTGTTATCAATGGATATACCTATTACTACATGGTGGTTTGAAAAGGATCAAAGTTATAAACAAACAACTGTCTTAGTGTGTATTAATTAATCAAGACAAATTTAATCGGAAATAGTTCACACCAGATAAGACAATAATGCATGGATACACTTAATAAATAATAGTGAACAATGAAATATTTGGCTCAAACCTTACTAGTTGAGGTATCTGAAGGTTGAGTACAAGTCCTTTGATTCTTTTCTCATCCTTTGGCTTCAAGTTGTAAGTTGTTATTCTGATGATCAAGTTCCTTTTGGATCGTTGATTAATTGCTAAAGTTATAATCTTGTAAATCTGGAGAGAAAAAAACACAACTACAAACTTGTTCATTAAAGAGAACATATCTAGTCATGAAATGGGTATGCTTGAGTAGCTAATTCCTCTCTTGGAAGGTCTCGAATAATCTAATGTAAATTCTGAAAAACAAAACAAAACAGATTATAACCGATGGGTTGCCTCCCATCCAGCGCTTATTTTCCTTCATTAGCTTGACACCCCATGCCTAAGGCATATAAAGTGCAAGGGATACCCTCATGCCGGTCAATTCACTTGTTGTCCTTCCTTTATCGACCATACTACCTTTTCCTCCATATGGTAGCATGTATCCAAGTCTTCCATATACGATGTCCATTCACACACATTAAAAATCACTATCTCTTTGTTGAACTTCAAGATAAGTTCACCTATATCCACATCTATCTTTGCCTTCACGATTGCCAAGAATGGGCATCCAAGAATAACCGACCCTCCTGAATCTCCTTTTGTATCAAGCACCATAAAATCTACAGGTAACACTAACCCATCGACATGTACTAATATGTCTCGTAAGATACGAAGTGGTTGAGTAACAGATGAATTAGTTAAAGTGAGAATCATGTTACTCGGTGTGATCTCGCCCTCTTTCAATTCTTTCACCTTATTTAGTGGAATGGAATTTATACTTGACCCTAAATCACATAAAGCATGTGGGATCTTTACTCCACAAATATTACAATAAATAGTAAACTTACCTGGGTCTTTTATCTTTGGTGGCAATGCTTGAGGCACTGCCATATCATCCTTTTTAGTCATGTTTACCTATTCCTTGACCACTTTCTCTTTCGTCCCCTTTAATAATGCCTTCATAAATTTGTCAACTTTAGGCATTAGTTCTAAAATCTCCTGAAACAAAATACTTACTTGAAGTGTAGTCAGCATCTCTTTAAACTTTGCAAACATTCTTGCCTCATCTTCATGAAGTGGTTTCTTCTTGATTATGGGATACAATGGTTTAATGTAGTCAGGTAGCTCTGGATTTGGATCATTAAGGATTTTCTTCTTGGTCCTCCTCCAAGGGGAGTTTTTATCTACCAGTTGCTCAATGGTGACTCTTATTTCCTCTTTCTCACCCTAATTTCCACTCTCTTCTTTTTCAATCACATCCTCTTCAACTATTTCATCTTCACCCTATTTGGTGATCACCTCAAAATCTGTTTCCACAACCTTGCGTGATTCATTCTTAGGATTATCTACGGTGTTACATGTAAATCCTCCATTTGAGCTAGGTAAAGCAGTTGTTTGTCTGGATAATTGATCAATTTGCATCTCCAAATTTTTGATCGACGCATCATGGTTTCTACTCATTGTTTCATGGTTCTTATTCACCTGATTAAAGCTATTATGCGTGACTTTAATGAAATTTTGAAAAGTATCTTCCAGTTGTGAAGGTTTCCTTTGCATTGGAGCTTGTTGGACTTGTTACATACCTTGATTAACACTTGAATTTTGGTTGTTTCCCCAACAAAAATTTGGGTGATGCTTCCATCCCGGATTGTAGGTGTTGGAATAAGGGTGGTTCTTATGAAAATTAGAAAATTGGACTTCTTCACTTGACCCTTCCAAAGAAAACCTTTTGTTTGCATGTTCTCCTCCACAAAAATCACACCTAAGTGCTTGTACCCGACTCATGTTAGATTTTCCTAAGTTGGTTTCAACTAACGTTTTATTTAACAATTCAATTTGAGCTAAAAGTACAGTATGGGTATCAACAACTAACATACCTTTGGGCGTGCCCACAGTTTCAATTGCTACTGACCCTTCACTTTTTGTACGATACTCATTCAAGAACATATTCTCAATAAGGTCTTTCACTTGTGGTTCAGTCACTGATCGGATCATGCCTCCCGCGAAAGCATCCAACGACATGTGTGTCTGACTCTTGAGACCTTTAGTGAAATGTTGCATTTGCTCCATATTATTAATATTGTGATTCAGGCATCCGCGTAACAAAAGTTTGAACTTTTCCCAAGAGTCATACATCGACTCAGTTTTCTGTTGCTCGGAATTTATAACCTCTGCTCTTCGCTCGGCAAACTGAGTAGTGGTAAAGATTCTTTCAAGGAATCAGTCCTCCAATTCCTTCAATGTTCGGATTGTTCCATTTGGAAGGCATAGTAACCAGTCTTTAGCCATTCCAATTAGTGAGAAACCAAACAACCTAACTTAACCTGGTCCTGAGTGACATTTGTTGGTTTGCACATCGAAGTTATTTCGTAGAAGCATTCTAGATGCTCCCACAGGTCTCTAAACGTGTTCCCATTGAACTAATTGTCTCTTAAACTTGAAAGTACAAAATTCTTAACATAAAAGTTAGCAAGGTCTGTCAGTACAAACCCCCTCGAAACATTTCCTTCATCGGTTCTTTTATAGTAATCCCCCATAGCTTGGGGTGGTATAACTTCCTTGGTGATATCCTCTTCA
Source organism: Lathyrus oleraceus (assembly GCF_024323335.1). NCBI lineage: Eukaryota > Viridiplantae > Streptophyta > Magnoliopsida > Fabales > Fabaceae > Lathyrus > Lathyrus oleraceus. The sequence continues at coordinate 248,523,772 of NC_066585.1, read as the reverse complement.
GAGTCAAAAGAAATTAGTGGTTGATCTTGTACTGGGATCTCGACACCAAGAGTTGCTTCTCTAACTGCTTTTCTGAGAGCACATGCAGTTCTTTCAATTTCCGGAGCCAACAGTACTAATGTCGATCCTGAGTTGTGCATACACAAATAGAAAGTACCTTAATAAAAATATGATAAACAAGAAAATAAAAGCACTAAAAATGAAAAACTTAAAATAAAACGTTGGACTAGTGCCGCCCTATTGAAAATCAACAGTCCATGGCAACGACGCCAAAAACTTGATGACTTCTAGACAAGTGTATCGATAATGTCGAAGTAATAATTAGGATCGAATCCACGGGGACTGCTTTTGAACAAGACAATTTTTGTGCAATGTGTATAAAATATTAAATGAGGGGGGGGGGTCGAGTTTGCAATGTGAAAAGTAAATAAGTTTTTAAACAAAATTACGAAAGCGGTTAGGTTGTATATTGAATCCCCTATTTCTATATTGTTGATGCTTGATGACTTATATGAATAATCTCATCACTATAATTCCACGACAAATTAATAAAATCGCTAGAACCAATCCCCCGCAAAATAACTCACTCATCACTTCTCGGAGCTTCCTAACCCTAGTCCACCAGTGTAAGCAGAATTAGGTGATGCACAAAACATTAATTCCCCAGGCCACTACTCGGGGTCTCCTATTCCTATTCAACCAACGTAATTATAACAATTTCCTTGGGTCTAACACAAAAACTAATGGTCAGTATCTCCTATGTTTCTAAAATCAGATTAAAAGAGTATCTCACATGAAAAGCATTAAGAACAATAAGCAATTGAATAAGATTATAGATCAAAAGGTTCATACAAAGTCAAATCAACATATTACCCAACAATATTAAAATAAGTTCATCATAACACAACCTAACCTAAAGGAGTTTATCTACTCATAATTCATATTACAATACCAAAAAAAAAAGATGAGAATAACATGTAAATTCCCTTGAAGTAATGGCCTCCAATAGCTTCCAATTCCCTCGAAGCCATCTTTGATGTTGTAAAAATCGTACTTGCACTGCCAATTTTTGTGACCCTTGCAAAAGTGCATATTTCCCCTTAAAAAGAGCACATAATGGATCATACGCGTCCGAAAAAAGCTCAGAAAATGGACCATCACGTGCATTATGATCTGCATCGTGCGCGTGATGCATCTAGTACAGGTTCATTGCATGCATGATGTTGCGTGTGATTATTCCAATAGTTAAACGCTTTTGCTCCCTTTTTCACCTGATTTTTCACTAAGTCCAGTTTCTTCAGACTTAGTTATTTTTTCCTTATTCTTTGGTCTTTCTTCTTCATTTTAACTCATCTTCCGCTTGCTTAGATCCGATTCTTCAAATAAATTCATATAATGATGGATGTCATCAGCAGTGAGTTGAGACAATCGATTGTTCCCCTAGAGCAATCGATCGACTCTTGTTTTGGACAGTTGACCCCTTCGTCGATTTTGGCCATAACTTCTATTCCGTAAGTCCAAATGAGACGCTGTTCAAAACATTGGAAAGCTAACCTGCAGAGCTACCTCATGATGGTTCTTGGTGAATTATTTGATTTATAATCCTTTGATTACTGTATCAATGTTTATGGTGACTTGTATGATCGATTAGCTAACTATTGTGTTTACCAAATTATGTATTATTGTTTTGGTGAATTAACATGAATAAATGCCTTTGAATTTGCATTTGTTGTGTTGCTGATATTTTATGGTTGTTGTATTTATTGATGTCGTTGCATTGATTAATTGTTGTGTATGATGAATGATGTGGTGCATAAATGGTGATACGCTCATGGTGATTCTTTTGGTGAACTTTATGGTGATAATTGTAAGACCCCAATTTTGACCCTAAGATCCCTCATGCTATCTGTAAGACCCCAATTTTTGCCCTAAGATCCCTCATGGCATCATGTCATATCATAACATTGCCTCAAGGATCTTTGTGCACCTTTGCTTGCCTCCTAGTGGGTGGGTCATCTTGTGAGTGTGGTTCTTGATCACCAAGCATGTATTGCATTTGTATATCATTGCTTTTCATTTGTTTACTAACCAAAAGTACAAAAATATTGTCATCTAACCATGTTACTTGCAGCTGAAGCAATCATCAGTCAATCAATCAAGCAAGCCATTGGGCAATGGATGGTGGCCATTCTTGAAGAATTTGGGCACCATGATCATCCATGAGAGATTCATATGAGTTGTGATATCATTTGGTATCAAGATCTCAAGAGAAAGAGGCTTGAAATTCATCAGAACATGGCTCAGTCAACCAAAACCCTAGCAAAGTCAACTGTGGTCAACTGTGTATTTAATCAGGAATTTGAAGGTGTAAGATGGTTGGAAAGGTATCATTCATGTCCATATAAGCCTCATTTGGCATTTCAAACATCCGCAGTGAAGGATTTGAGGTCAGACAAAAAGTTTCCCAAAATGGAAATGACCTGTAATTTTCACCTGCCAAAAATGGAAAGTTATTCTCCTCAAAATTACACCATGAATCAAGCTTCAAATCAAAATTTGTCCAACATGAAAGTTGAAGATCTTGTTCTTGCCTTTCCAAAAAGTCCAAGAACACTCATTTCTCATTTATGGTTGGCAAGTTATGATCAAATCATTTTCAAGAATTTTGGAATTTCAAAGTGGCATATCTTTCAAACCATTAGGCCAAATTGGTTGATTCTTTTTTGAGCAAACCACATTTGATGTGTACTATCCAAATCCATCATCACAATTCATCAGAAACCTTCACATAAAAAGGTCATTTTTGAAGTGAACCATTTAATTTTTGGTGGGAAGAAAAGTCAAATTTCAAAATACATGGAATTTTCACATGAAACCAATGCAATTCACTTCCAAATGTGATTTATGACTTGCTTCAAGTGGAAAATTACTGTTACATTGCATGGAAGTGCATGACGGCAAATTGGCCAATTTCCATAACAAGCTCCATTTGCTAATCACATCCAATTATGCTAAACATGATTAAGGCATGGATTTAGAGAGGGTATAAAAGCCTAATCCTAACAGAATTTCAGGATGAACAATCATTTTTTCAGATCAAAATCCAAAATCTCACAAATTCTCTCAATTTCTCACAATTTGCACACACACTTTTTTCACTCATTCATCAAATTTCTTCACTCTTTGTGCTGTATCTTGCTTCGATCTTCATCTGCAGGTGATTTAGAAGATCTGTTTGAAGCAAGAACTGGAAGAACTGTGCAAATTCGCAGCTGTTGAAGATCTTGAGCTTCCATGGCAGTTGAAAAATCCACCATTCTCGTGCATTGTTGAGCTGAGCATTCATCACTATCCACCTCCTACAACATCCAAGACCATCTGTTTCACTCGATTGGGACCTGAAACGCACGGATTTCACACTGCGATCATCAAGAGGTAAATTTTCGAAGTCTCCAATTCTTGAAATCAACATATGGATTCGATAGATCGTTCATCATAGAGTAATCTGAAAGTTGAATCGCGCGATTTCATCCATTAATCATCAAGAAATCTGAATTTTAAGTTTGTATGTCAAAACTATTTTTGATCGTGTCTTTCTGTATGTTGAGTGCTGGATAATTTCACTGTTAGATTCATGATCCTTGTTGAATGCCGGTTCCAACCATATATGGTTTGTTGATTTTCATGGAGATTTGGTCATGTTGATGTTTTCTGTGCAAGAACGCGAAGAACACGACGTTGTGTTCTGATTTTCCTTCCCATTCGCGTGCTAGATCCGTTTTCGCCTGGCCTGTGTTTGAATTCCTGTTTCCCGCTGGAACTGGCGAATCACGTGACGCCAAGCCGTTTAATGAAACGGCGCGTTTCGCCCTGGTTCGCTGGAATTACACAAATGCCACTCAGCGCTCATTAATTCATTTTAAACATCAAATAATTATTTCATTTCTTAACCAAACTTCTAAAAATCCTAATTAATTCATGGTTTATCCAATTTGAGTGAGGATTTTTGTGTTGATCTCCAAATTTTCTCTAGTTTTTTTAGGTATGATAATCAATGTTGTGCCTGGCTGATTTTAAATTTTGCCTAGAAACTTTGGACATGTGTGCTTTGTGTATAGGTTTTACCATTTTGATCATAAAATAATGATGCCTTATTGGAAATGCATGAAATTTTATAGGCATGATCTTGACTCTTTCCTGGTGATTTTGATGTATAGTTTGCTATTTTTGAGTTCCTGGTTAGAAAGATATGATGTGATCTTTTTGAGTGTGACAATGTGTGTCACACTATGTTATGCCATGTTCATGAATTTTGTTTGCATGCTTATTGAATGCCATTTGCTCTGGATTTTTGCATGTGATTACATCTGTATGTCTAGTTTGACCATGATTTTGTTTAGGATTTGTTGATGCATTTCCTATTTGATTGGTATTTTTGTTTGCTGTTTACCATTTTGTGAACTTTTCTTGAGTAGTCAACTTACATAGCTTGTGAAATTCTCATACCTTATCATATGAAGCTGAAATTTCATGGATTGATTCTTAACATGTTTAATTCCATTTTGGCTTTGGAGTGACTCATTTATCTTATGTCATTTCTGTTTTACACTTGATTGAAGTTGATGCTCAATTTGATACCATGTATGAGCTTGTTTCTATATGCTTTGATTTGTTGATTTTCATTGACTTGGTTCCCACTATCCAAATGCTATGAAATTTGATATGATGCTCATTGAATGTGTTCTGTTTGAGCAGGAATTTGTGTGGAATTTATTGAGCTGTTTTGATATTGGTTTGATTGTGATCATTCTGTTTGCTCCATTGTGATTCCAAAATGCATAGTTTGACATGGTATGTGTATAAAATGCAATTGGTGAATGTTTTGGATATGGGACCAACTGGAATTTGTTCTTATTTGTTAAATCTTGATTTTGATCAATTTTCACTTGTTGTTTTAAATTTTTTACCTCCTTTTGACCCTAGGCTTGTCCTAGTGGTCTTACTTCTCACATTTGAGTTGTTTTTTCAGGTTAAAGAAGCAAATGCTTGAAGGAATTTAATTCAAATTGATTGATGTTGATTTATTTGATTGTGATGAACTAACTTGTTTCATTTTGTAGGATGCTAACTCATTTCATTTGAGTTTGTGCTTTGCACACATGATTGATTGTGTTGTCTGTTGGTTCATAATTTGTCTGTTTTGACTTTGTGACTTGGATACTGATTATATTTGATTGATTTCAGGTACCATAGTCGCTTTAGTTCCTTGAGAACTTGTATTGCTTTGCTTTGCTTAAGCATTGAGGTAGACTCTCTTGTCTCCATGTAGTCTGGAAGACTTGGCTTGTTATTTAGCCAGGCAACTGTCTGAAGTCCTCCTTAAGAGGCAATGTTTGTGATTGTTTATTTTTGTCCCCAAGCAGGTGAAGACCTCATGTGAGGCAATTGGTAGACAAAAGAGATATGTAGCCTATCTCCTACTATTCTGTGAGTCACTCACATTGCTCACACTACTTGTGTTTGACGCATGTTGAGTAAAACCCAAGATCATCGAGTCTATACTTTAGGGAGAGAGTTCCATCTTTCTGAACTCCCCCACCTTCTTATATTCAATGCTCTTCCTGACCAGGGATAAGAGTGATGAGGCACACCCCTCATATCCTTTCATCTGCTTCACCTTGGCTCTCAATGTCAAGGTTAAGAGCACCATTGACCCTATTCCAGTTGACTTTTAAGTCTAACCCTTTGATTGAGCCTAATTGTTTGGTTATAGTGGGTGCTAAATGACTTTGTCTGATTGATTGCTTGTTGCATTTGTACATGCTTGCTTGCCTTTGTGCACTTATCATCATTAATTTGTTCATTATGGCATGATCATCATTGCATACCTTTTGTGATCCATGTTTGGTTTACCCATTGAGGACAATTGTAAGACCATGTCTTTGGCCATTGTTCCTAGGATTTGGAAGGGACAGAGTGTAAGACCATTTCACTTGGTCACTCATGTCCATTGCTTAATGCATTGTTTGTTTGTTGTATGTGAGGATGCAAGTGCAAGACCATGTTGTTGGCTCTTGTATTCCTATGATCATCCTTTGGAGGTTGGTATAAGTCCAGATAGATTGGCATCTGACATCCAAGTTTTGTTCTATTTTAGGAGATTGGTGTAAATCCATTTATTGGTATCCGATATCCAATTTTGTTTGTGAGATTGGAGTAAGACGATTTATTGGCTTCCGGTATCATTGTTTTGTTTTAGGAGATTGGTGTAAATCCATTTATTGGTATCCGACATCCGCTTTTGTTTGTGAGATTGGTATAAGACCATTGATGGCATCCGGTATCACCTTGCTTTATTTTTTACTTGCATTGTGGCTCATTCCTAAGGACACACTTGAATCATCTTCTATATGATTTCAAGAGGTGAACCCTTCTAAGAAGTTTTACGTTCCATCATCCATACCCTCATTGTCCTAAACCTTTTCACACTTTGCTTTCAAAAACTTTGACTTGTTGTGCAAACATCTTCATGTCTTTTCAAATTAGAAACCTGGACCATAAGTCCTTGACTTTTCAAACTCCATTTCATAACACTTCTTTGAATCAATCCTAATCATACCTTGACCATATTTTGTGAATAATCATAATCAATTAACTTCACCCATTCAAATGTTTTGGCTTTGTCCATTGTTAATATGTTTTCATACATTAGCCGTAGGTTTCAATTACCATAGTGGTTGATGTAATTCTTACCTTATCCTTAGTGAGTTGATTGTAAGTCTTCCATACTTATTATAGGGTTAACCCCTCACTAGTATGTTGAAGCCGTCCTTGCATGGTGGATTGTTGATTCGGGTTGAGTTTTCTCCCATTGGTAATGAAAAGCCTTAGTGCTTGTGTTTTAAAATTGAACCCACTGATAATTTGGAAATCTTTTAGCCGAACTACGGCGTTTTGATCCTTACCTTTGATGGAAGGTACGTAGGCAACGGGTTCATCCGTTCAAACACAAAAATAACTAACTTGTACATTCTTTTCTCATCTTCCCATTCATGTTTGCACAATATGTCAAAACAAATAAACATTTTCTTATACAACAAGTGTGAAAAGGGCTCCCTAGGAGTACCTAGGACGTGATGGGTGCCTAACACCTTCCCATTGCGTAATTTACCCCTTATCCAAATTCTCTGATTTTTTCATTAGTTTTCTACGTGTAAAACTTCTTAGGTTTTTGTTCGCTTTTTAACCAGTCCTTAGGATAAATAAAAGTGCGGTGGCGACTCGATTCATTGTATGCATTGCTTATGGTTTAATCAATAAATCATATAGCGACGAATACACCGCTACAGAAAAGTGGCGACTCTGCTGGGGAGAGACTACGTTAGACCTTCCCTGGTGGTATTGCCTACTTTTCACCCTTGTTGTATGATATTTGTTTATGTGTTATTTGACATATTTTTGTACAATTTTGGATAACTGTATTGATTGTAATGTTTGAATTGCTTGATATACAATTGTTGTTTGCTTTGGTGATCTCTGTGAGATGAGTTCTATACCCGAACTCGAGTGTGTAACACCCTTCTAAAATACCCCAATTATTAATTAAAACAACAAAATATGAATCAGAGTAGATATGCAATTTCAGGGTGTCACACTTGACACTTCACACCATTCACCAAAATAACTTGTCATGCTCATTTATTAATCAAAATAAAACATTGCACAATTCGCAGCGGATAGAAATCTAACAACATGCAAACCATGTAACACATTTCATGTAAAATTGTTCAACAACCAAAAATGAAAACAAAGTAAAACATCCCGTCCCGATGTTACATATACCAGAGCATGACCCACTAAGGAACTACACTAGACTCCAAGCACTAGCTTCTACTCAATCACTGCTCGTTACCTGAAACATAGTTGTAAGGGTGAGTTCCTCAATCGATATAATAAGAATTATAAAATATCATGTAATGCTAAGTAAATTAACACACTCATCACCCTAATCATATCACACATTCAGCAACGGCAACATCAACTCATAATCATACTCAACACAAACACAAAACACACGTATAATATTGGAATACATCCATTCATATTACACGCCATACATACATTATGAAATGAGACTCCATGCATGCGGTACCGACTATTCGTGAACACATAGTTCAACCTCACCGATCAAACCCAGATACGGCTACCAAGCTCACTAGTCCCACTCATTTGAGACCTAGTGACTCCCTCACTAATTCCTCACCATGGGAATTAGCTACCACCATAAAGGCTATGCTATGCACGCTAAATCACCTAGCATGCAAACATCAACAACAATCCACAATGGACATATGCTCACACTCTAAGCCATAAACAGTCCATCCACAATTGCATACATAATAGATATATTCACAGCATTATGCATACCATCATACATCATCAGCATATTTATCACAGAATCATATCATGTCATGCCAAATAATAAATCACAGTATTAGCACACTCTACTAATACCTATACTGCTCAAAACAACGGGAAATGATCCCTACTATATCATACATCAGCTAAATTACATCACTCAGCTGAAACGACCAAAACTGCACAACAACAGCTCAGAAAATCAAACTTCTGCCCATACATGTATGTACACATAATTCCATTCCAAAACGTACACAATATTTAAATATCAATTTTTCACTTTTCAAACAGTGTTAACCGGTTAACGCCCTGGGTTAACCTGTTAACGCAAGACAGAATGCAATTCTAACAGTATTTCAACAGTGTTAACCGGTTAACGCCCTGGGTTAACCGGTTAACGCAAGACAAAAATTAATTTTTTTAATTATCATAACAGTGTTAACCGGTTAACGCCCTGGGTTAACCGGTTAACGCAAGACAGAAAGCTGTTCCTGCGCTAACAACGAACAGAATGCAGAATTACCCGCATTTTTCGCCGTTGGAGGACTTCCGGACCTCCGATTTTGATTCCGTAAAAAGCTACACGTCCAGAAAATTACGACTCATCTAAATATAGATTCATTCACAGTTTTAACGTAATTTATTCATCACAATTCAAGGGTATTTATCAAAACCTAATAATTCCAATTCAAGCCAATTAAGGATTTCAACCTAAAACATGTTCCTACCCATTGACCCAATCATACTAACCCATAATAATAAGGATTTCCCCCCTTACCTGAGTTAATCCGGCAAATCCTTTAACTTCAAGCTTTTCCCTTCTTCAACCCTTTTTCTCTTGCTCTTCCTTTTTGCCCTTTTTCCACTTTTTAGTCGCTTCTCTGTTTTCACGTGTAAAAACCTTTTTACTAAATGAGACTCTTTACTGATTCCAAAAATCGTTCCAATTCCAACTTTAATATTCCAATAATAATAATCCAATAATATTCCAATTATTTAATTAAATTAATAAATATACTAATAATAATATATATGAATGGTTTATCTTTTATTTTGAAAAATAATACCCTCTCATTCATATTATCATCATAATATACTATTAAACTTAAATTAAATAATTATCATATTTTATCGGGGTGTTACAACTCTCCCCCACTAAAAGAGTTTTCGTCCTCGAAAACATACCTCAAGCGAATAACTCTGGATAAGACTCCTTCATCTGACTCTCAAGTTCCCAAGTCACATTGCCACCTGCTGGTCCTCCCCAAGCTACCTTTACCAAAGCAATCTCTTTACCCCGCAACTGCTTCAACTCTCGATCCTCGATCCTCATAGGTGATGTTTCAACAGTCAGGTTATCTCTCACCTGTACATCATCTACTTGGACCACATGCGACGGATCAGGAATGTACCTCCTCAACTGAGACACATGAAAAACGTCATGCAAATTCGCAAGTGATGGCGGTAAAGCGATACGATAGGCTACCTCCCCTATCCTCTCCAAAATCTGATAAGGACCAATAAATCGAGGTGTCAACTTCTTCGACTTCAAAGCTCGACCAACCCCAGTTATCGGAGTAACACGAAGAAACACATGATCTCCCTCTTGAAACTCAAGTGACTTCCTCCTCTTGTCGTGATAACTCTTCTGACGACTCTGAGCAATCCTCATCTTCTCCTGAATCATCTTAATCTTTTCCGTAGTTTGTTGAACAATCTCCGGTCCAACCACAACACTCTCACCGGATATACCAACATAAAGGTGTCCGACATCTCCTACCATACAAAGCTTCAAACGGTGCCATACCAATGCTCGAATGAAAACTATTGTTGTAGGTAAACTCAATCAAAGGTAAATAACAATCCCAAGCACCTCCCTTTTCCAAAACACAAGCCCTCAAAAGATCCTCCAGTGACTGAATCGTCCTCTCAGTCTGACCATCAGTCTGCGGATGATATGCAGAACTCAATCTCAGCTTAGTTCCCAAAGTCCTCTGCAAACCTTCCCAGAACTTCGATGTAAATCTAGGATCTCTGTCCGAAACAATACTCGACGGAATACCATGCAAACTTACAATTTTCTCAATATACAACTCAGCTAATCTCTCTAACGGATAATCCATTCTGATCGGAATGAAATGAGCCGATTTTGTCAATCTGTCAACAATCACCCAAATAGCTTCAAAATTCTTAATTGTCCTCGGTAAACCAGAAACAAAATCCATACTGATACTATCCCACTTCCACTCTGGAATAGCCAACGGTTGCATTAGCCCAGACGGCTTCTGATGCTCAATCTTTGACTTCTGACAAGTCAAACAAGAATAAACAAAACTCGCAATTTCTCTTTTCATTCCCGGCCACCAAAATAACTTTTTCAAATCATGATACATCTTCGTAGCCCCAGGATGAATACTCAGGCCACTACGATGTCCTTCCTTAAGAATACTCTTCTTAAGTTCGGTAACATCCGGAATACACACCCGATTACCAAATTTCAAAACACCATTCTCATCAACTCTGAATTCACCACCTTGACCTTGATTCACTAGAGTCAACTTATCAACCAAAAGCACATCGGATTTCTGACCCTCTCTAATCTCATCCAGAATACCACTCGTTAACTTCAACATTCCCAATTTAACACTATTGTGAGTACTCTCACACACCAAACTCAAGTCTCTAAACTGCTCAATTAAATCCAATTCCTTAACCATTAACATAGACATATGCAATGATTTCCGACTCAATGCATCAACCACTACGTTTGCTTTACCCGGATGGTAATTCAAACCAAAGTCATAATCCTTCAGAAACTCTAACCATCTCCTCTGTCTCATATTCAGCTCTTTCTGATCAAACAAATACTTTAAACTTTTATGGTCACTGAAAACCTCAAATCTTGACCCGTACAAGTAATGCCTCCATAACTTCAGAACAAATACCACAGCTGCCAACTCTAAATCGTGTGTCGGATAGTTCCTCTCATGAACCTTCAGTTGTCTCGAAGCATAAGCTACAACCTGCTTATTCTGCATCAAAACACCACCCAAACCCAACAATGAAGCATCACAGTAAACCTCAAATGGTTCCGACGAACTTGGTAATATCAGAATAGGAGCATTAGTTAACCTTCTCTTTAACTCTTGGAAACCTTCTTGTAGGTGTTTAATTGGCTGCATTGTATGGTAAAACACTAATGTCTTGACTGATGTCATGACATGTATATGTAACTACATTATAGTTACTGCAGGACTAGCTAACACAGGATTATTGAATGCTGTGACATTCATACCTGTCAACAGATACTAAGGAACAGAAGCTCTGTTAGAACTTAGTATTCATTTGCAGTCTGGTTATCAAGGAAGAACCAGACCTGGCATAAGGCCTACTGACTGAATGTCAAACTGGATGTTGTGACATTCATCATTAACAGCAGCTGGTGAAGATTAGGCAGAGTGGTGTTCTGCTATACTTCAGCATATTAGTTAGTTTGTTCTTCAGGAGAATTACATAACTAACTTAAGGCCAATTGTGTAAATGTTAAGTTGGACACTTTGACATTTACTAATGTAAGCTGGTACTGTAGTATGGTCATATTGATCATGTACAGGTCAGCAGATTTGTACAGTCTGTTTTCTGGGAAAACAGACTCAGCATATGGACCTTGATGTCAAGCTGAATGTCGTGACATTCATTCCTGACAGCATATGCTAGATTGTAGGTTGTTCAGTTTTCTGTTACAGCTTTCTCAGGCTATTCTTTAGGAAGTCAACAGCTTAGAGAAAATCCAGGAAATCAACAACCAAGCTACATTCAATGAACCTAACAAATAGCCTATTTGTTAGCAACCTAAATATTGAATTTGTGGGAACTTATGTGACCTAAAATTCAGGAAAATACAGGTGCAAAAGCCCAGGTGCTGCAATATAAAAAGGAAGGCATTCCTCCATTCAGTTTCAGGGATTTTGAGGCGTGAAGATTTAGTGTGTCCATCTTACTTCACTGCTGTATTTTTGTAAGTCTAGAATTAGACGTATCTTGTAAGCCAAGTCATTATCAAATAGATGATTGCTTTGGCATAGGGTGTTCATTGAGTTGTAAGTGTTGTGTCACTCGAAGCTTTTAAGCGTGAGTGCCGTGTATCTTGGTTTAAGCTGTGAAGCATAACCAAGAGTTGTTTTTGAAGTGTGACTTCAAAGTGTTTTTAATATCACTGAGGTGATTGAGGGGGAGTGAGTAGGAACTCTGATCTTAGGTTAAGATTGAAATTGCATTGGGTAGGGATTAAGTGATAAGTTGTAAACGGGTGAGTTTAGCTTTGAATTGATACTACTAATAGTGGATTTCCTCCCTGGCTTGGTAGCCCCCAGATGTAGGTCATGTTGGACTGAACTGGGTGAACAATTACTTGTGTTATTTACTGCACTTACAATTAAGTTCTGCATAATCCCTGTCTGTGCAGAATTGGATGTCATAACAACCAGTGTGACATCCAAAGTCTGATAACTAGAATTTCAATTGGCATCAGAGCAGGCACCCTGCCTGTGAAGTTCTGGGTGAGATCTAGGGAAGTTACTTTCTAGTACCATGGACAAGGATTTAGGACACTCAAACAGACCACCCATGTTGGATGGATCTAATTATGATGACTGGAAGCCTCGCATGATAGCCTTCCTAAGGTCTCTAGACAGCAAAGTCTGGAGAGCTGTCAACAAGGGATGGGAACATCCAACGAGGACTGATGAAGATGGAGTCAGTGTGCAGATTCCTGAAGAAGATTGGGACAAGGAACAAGAGGCATTAGCTCTTGGAAATTCCAAAGCCTTGAATGCACTGTTCAATGGAATCACTAAGAACATCTTCAGGCTGGTGCACCATTGTGAACTAGCTAAGGAAGTTTGGGATACCCTCAAGGTAACTCATGAAGGTACTTCCAAGGTGAAGATGTCAAAACTTCAGATGTTGACAACTAAGTTTGAAAATCTGAGGATGAAAGAGGATGAGACTATTCATGACTTCCACATGAATATTCTTGAAATTGCAAATACCTCTGGTGGACTAGGTGAGAAAATGACTGAAGAGAAACTTGTAAGAAAGATTCTCAGGTCCTTGCCTAAGAGGTTTGCTATGAAGGTCACTGCCATAGAGGAGGCTCAGGACATCAGCAATGTGAAGGTAGATGAGCTCATTGGTTCTCTCCAAACCTTTGAAATGGGCTTAGGTGAGTATGCTGAGAAGAAGAAAAGCATAGCCTTTGTATCTAATGCTGAAGAGGAGGCAGAAGAAGGATATACTAGAGGTGATGAAAGTATATCAGAAGCCTTAGCCATGCTTGGAAGGCAATTCAACAAGTTCATGAAGAAGATTGATCAAAGAGGTAGACCCAATGTCAAGAACATCCCGTCTGACATTAAGAAAAGATCAACTTCTGAAGAAAAGTTCAACCATGGGAAGGGAATCCAGTGTCATGGTTGTGAAGGGTATGGACACGTCAGAGCTGAATGTCCTACTTACCTCAAATTGCAAAATAAGGGGCTAGCTATCACATGGTCTGAGGGAGATTCTGAAAGTGAATCTGAAGGAGAATCTGCCAAACATGTCACTGCACTAACTAGTGTGTGTGTCTCTGAAGATGACACAAGTGCAGATGAGCTGACCTTTGATGAACTTGCTGCAGCATATAAGAAGCTGTGCACCACCAGTGCAGAAGTGCGTGCACAAGGTGAAAAGCAGAAGAAACTCATCAAGGAACTGGAAGATGAGAGACAGAAACAACTGTCTGCCATAGAAGGGCTAAATGATGAGATAGCCCTGCTGACCTCCAAGCTGAACCAGATGACCAAATCCATCAGAATGATGAATAAGGGAACTGACACCTTGGAAGAAATTCTAAAAGTGGGACAGCAGTCTGGAACCAAATCTGGGCTAGGATTTGGAAAAAGAGCTGAACACAGACGCCCAAAGGCTAAAGTTCAGAAGTTCAAGCAGATGTCAAAGCCGATGTCTCAACATCGAGGAGCTAGGATGAATGATCATCAGAAGAAAATATTCCAGAATTGGAGGTGTCACCACTGTGGCAGGCTTGGACATATAAAAGCCTTCTGCTACTGGATTCATGGCTTCCCTAACAGAGCCTCACCTGTCAGACCTAAGCATAACACACGCAAGCGATGTGTTCCCATTAAGAAGCAACAATGGTATGCTAGGATAGCACACACTGCCCTAAGGGCTACTTCAAGAGAAGACTGGTACTTTGACAGTGGATGCTCAAGACATATGACTGGTTTGGAAAATCTACTGGTAGACATTCAACCTCACACCACCAGCTATGTGACTTTTGGTGATGGTGCCAAAGGAAAAATCAGAGGTGTGGGCAAACTGGACTGTTTTGGAGTGCCAAAACTGAACAATGTGCTGTTAGTAAGAGGACTAACTGCAAACCTCATCAGCATAAGTCAGCTGTGTGATCAAGGTTTTCATGTTCAGTTTACTAAGGAGCAGTGCATTGTGACAAATGGTGACAATCAGGAAGTTATGAGAGGAACCAGGTCCAAAGACAACTGCTACCTGTGGGAACCTGATCTCTCTAACTTTTCCACAACATGCTCCTCAGCCAAGGAAGAACAGGAGGTGAAGCTATGGCATAGAAGACTCGGCCATCTCCACTTACGGGGAATGAAGAAGATCATATCCAAGGAAGCAGTCAGAGGAATGCCAAAGCTTCTGATTGATGAAGGAAGAGTCTGTGGAGAATGCCAAGTGGGCAAGCAAACCAAGATGTCACACCCAAAGCTGGGACATTCCACAACCTCCAGAGTTCTGGAACTGCTGCACATGGACCTAATGGGACCTATGCAGGTTGAAAGTCTTGGCGGGAAGAAGTATGCCTACGTGGTGGTTGATGACCATTCCAGATACACGTGGATAAACTTCATCAGAGAGAAGTCATATACATTTGATGTCTTCAAGGATCTGTGCATAAGACTTCAAAGGGAAAAGGACAGTTGTGTGGTCCGGATTAGAAGTGATCATGGCACTGAATTCAAGAATTCCAAGTTTGATGAGTTCTGCTCATCTGAAGGAATAAGCCATGAGTTCTCCTCCCCTATAACTCCTCAGCAGAATGGAATAGTTGAAAGAAAAAATAGAACTATTCAAGAATCTGCCAGAGCAATGATTCATGCACAGAAGCTCCCTATGCACTTTTGGGCTGAAGCAATGAATACAGCGTGCTATGTTCACAACAGAGTCACCTTGAGAAAAGGAACCTCCTCCACTCTGTATGAAATATGGAAGGGTAGAAAGCCCACTGTGAAGTACTTTCATATTTTTGGAAGTAAATGCTACATTCTCACAGATCGTGAACAGAGAAGGAAGCTAGATCCCAAAAGTGATGAAGGCGTATTTCTGGGATACTCCACTAACAGCAGAGCCTATAGAGTGTTCAACTACAGGACCAATGTCCTGATGGAATCCATAAATGTCATTGTGGATGATAAAGAGGAAGGAACCGATGTCATGGAGGATGTTGAAACATTCCTTGATAGTCCAACTGACAGTCCAGTCAAGCCTGAAGAAGTACAGGAACCTCCTCCTGAATGTGAAGTAGAAGCACCCACCAAAGTGCCATCTATCAGAATTCAGAAAGACCACCCTAAGGATCTTATCATAGGGGATCCCACCAGTGGTGTAACTACCAGGTCAAGAGGAATAAACTCAAATTCCTGCTTTGTTTCCAAGGTTGAACCAAAGAATGTGAAAGAAGCCCTGACTGATGAATACTGGATCATTGCCATGCAAGAGGAACTCGAGCAGTTCACAAGGCATGAAGTATGGGAGCTGGTTCCAAGACCTGAAGGGTCCAACATCATTGGTACCAAGTGGATCTACAAAAACAAATCTGATGGGAAAGGAGTAATTACTAGAAATAAAGCAAGACTAGTAGCTCAAGGATACACTCAAGTTGAAGGAGTAGACTTTGATGAGACATTTGCTCCTGTGGCTAGACTTGAGTCCATCAGATTGCTGTTGGGGGTAGCATGCATCCTGAAGTTTAAGCTATTTCAAATGGATGTGAAGAGTGCATTCTTGAATGGCTACCTGAATGAAGAAGTCTATGTGGAACAACCCAAAGGGTTTTGTGATCCTAACCAACCTGAGCATGTATACAAGCTGAAGAAAGCCTTGTATGGGTTGAAGCAAGCACCCAGAGCTTGGTATGAAAGGTTAACCGAATTTCTGACCACAAATGGGTACAGAAAGGGTGGCATAGATAAAACCTTGTTTGTGAAGGATGAAGAAGGCAAAATCATGATAGCTCAAATCTATGTGGATGATATAGTCTTTGGTGGAATGTCAGAACAAATGGTTAAAAAATTTGTTCACCAGATGCAATCTGAGTTTGAAATGAGTCTAGTGGGAGAACTGACCTATTTCCTTGGAATGCAAGTAAACCAAATGGAGGACTCTATGTTTCTCTCCCAAAGCAAGTATGCCAAGAACATAGTTAAGAAGTTTGGTATGGATCATGACAGGCACAAGAGGACTCCAGCTCCTACTCATCTGAAGTTAACCAAAGATGATGGAGGACCTAGTGTTGATCAATGCCTGTACAGAAGCATGATAGGTAGTCTGCTGTATCTAACTGCAAGTAGACCTGACATTTCCTATGCAGTTGGAGTTTGTGCCAGATATCAAGCAGAGCCCAAGGTGAGTCACTTGAATCAAGTCAAAAGGATCCTCAAGTACATCAATGGGACATGTGAATATGGGATGTTGTACTCACATGGGTCTGAGCCTGTCCTATCTGGGTACTGTGATGCTGATTGGGCTGGAAGTGCTGATGACAGAAAAAGCACATCAGGTGGATGCTTCTTCTTAGGAGAAAACCTCATATCGTGGTTCAGCAAGAAGCAGAACTGTGTCTCTCTGTCCACTGCAGAGGCTGAATACATAGCGGCTGGAAGCAGTTGCTCCCAACTGGTTTGGATGAAACAAATGCTCACTGAGTACAATGTCACTCAAAATGTCATGACATTGTTCTGTGATAATCTCAGTGCCATCAACATCTCCAAGAATCCCATCCAACACAGCAGGACCAAACATATTGACATTAGGCACCACTTCATCAGAGATCTGGTGGAAGACAAGGTGATCACTTTGGAACATGTAGCCACGGATCTTCAACTGGCTGACATATTTACAAAGGCTCTGGATGCTACTCAGTTTGAAAACTTAAGGAGCAAACTGGGAATATGTCTCTCTGAGACATTATAGCAATCACTGATGTTTGGGATAAACTGTTTAATATCTCTGCCTATTAAACAATTTGTACTAGGCTATGATTGGTCAACAGATCATAGCTATGCTGCTTGCAACAAGGGTGGATACAAGAGGGTAAGGAGGCACCCTACAGAGAGAAGGCCACTGTACCTGCAGGAGTTCAAGGATGCTGTTCATGCAGGAGTGGTTCTGGATGTCAGAAACAACATCATGGCATCTGATATGGTGGTACCTACTGTAAAGCAAAAGTGGGTGATCACTTGATCGAAGCTGTGAAGCAAGATCAAGTGGATGTGAACTTGGTTGAAACTGTGAAGTAAAACCAAGTCTGGAACTCTGTCATGGTGCTCTGACTATGTTGTTGGCTTTGGCAACATTTGTGACAAAAAGGGGGAGTAATAACCACCAATACCCCTGACAAACAGAGTGGGTCTCTACAACAGACTCTCATGACAGATCTGAAGATTCCCCCCTTGCAGCTGATGTTGAAGTTTAGGTGCAACTTCGAATATATGTGTGCTGCTATGTGAAGTTTTTATTTAACTTCCATGTGTGTGAGTGTGCTGCCACTCTGAGTGTATTAGCTAGTTTTATTCCGCTGCCATGAACTCTGTTATGGGGATCAAAGTGTTTTAGCCAAAAATTTGCCAAAGGGGGAGTTTGTAGGTGTTTAATTGGCTGCATTGTATGGTAAAACACTAATGTCTTGACTGATGTCATGACATGTATATGTAACTACATTATAGTTACTGCAGGACTAGCTAACACAGGATTATTGAATGCTGTGACATTCATACCTGTCAACAGATACTAAGGAACAGAAGCTCTGTTAGAACTTAGTATTCATTTGCAGTCTGGTTATCAAGGAAGAACCAGACCTGGCATAAGGCCTACTGACTGAATGTCAAACTGGATGTTGTGACATTCATCATTAACAGCAGCTGGTGAAGATTAGGCAGAGTGGTGTTCTGCTATACTTCAGCATATTAGTTAGTTTGTTCTTCAGGAGAATTACAGAACTAACTTAAGGCCAATTGTGTAAATGTTAAGTTGGACACTTTGACATTTACTAATGTAAGCTGGTACTGTAGTATGGTCATATTGATCATGTACAGGTCAACAGATTTGTACAGTCTGTTTTCTGGGAAAATAGACTCAGCATATGGACCTTGATGTCAAGCTGAATGTCGTGACATTCATTCCTGACAGCATATGCTAGATTGTAGGTTGTTCAGTTTTCTGTTACAGCTTTCTCAGGCTATTCTTTAGGAAGTCAACAGCTTAGAGAAAATCCAGGAAATCAACAACCAAGCTACATTCAATGAACCTAACAAATAGCCTATTTGTTAGCAACCTAAATATTGAATTTGTGGGAACTTATGTGACCTAAAATTCAGGAAAATACAGGTGCAAAAGCCCAGGTGCTGCAATATAAAAAGGAAGGCATTCCTCCATTCAGTTTCAGGGATTTTGAGGCGTGAAGATTTAGTGTGTCCATCTTACTTCACTGCTATATTTTTGTAAGTCTAGAATTAGACGTATCTTGTAAGCCAAGTCATTATCAAATAGATGATTGCTTTGGCATAGGGTGTTCATTGAGTTGTAAGTGTTGTGTCACTCGAAGCTTTTAAGCGTGAGTGCTGTGTATCTTGGTTTAAGCTGTGAAGCATAACCAAGAGTTGTTTTTGAAGTGTGACTTCAAAGTGTTTTTAATATCACTGAGGTGATTGAGGGGGAGTGAGTAGGAACTCTGATCTTAGGTTAAGATTGAAATTGCATTGGGTAGGGATTAAGTGATAAGTTGTAAACGGGTGAGTTTAGCTTTGAATTGATACTACTAATAGTGGATTTCCTCCCTGGCTTGGTAGCCCCCAGATGTAGGTCATGTTGGACTGAACTGGGTGAACAATTACTTGTGTTATTTACTGCACTTACAATTAAGTTCTGCATAATCCCTGTCTGTGCAGAATTGGATGTCATAACAACCAGTGTGACATCCAAAGTCTGATAACTAGAATTTCACTTCTTCACATTTTGAGTCCCAAACAAACGCTTGCCCCTTTCTAGTCAACATCGTCAACGGTAACGCCAACTTAGAAAATCCCTCAATGAATTTCCTATAATAACCTGCAAGTCCAAGAAAACTCCTTATCTCAGAAACTGACTTCGGAGCTTCCCACTTAGATACCGCTTCTATCTTAGAAGGATCAACAACAACACCACCTCTTGAAACCACATGACCAAGAAAACTAACCTCTTCTAACCAAAATTCACACTTGGACAGTTTAGCAAATAACTTCTTTTCTCGTAGAACTCCTAAAACCACTCTCAAATGTTCAGCATGCTCTTCTTCAGATTTTGAATACACCAAAATATCGTCAATAAACACCACAACAAACTTGTCTAGGTACGGATGGAAAATCCTATTCATATACTCCATAAATACCCCAGGCGCATTAGTCACACCAAAAGGCATTACAGAATACTCATAATGTCCATACCCAGGATAACATCAATCTGCACTAGTGGAAGACACACGAGGTCCATCCCAAAGTCTCTACCAAAAATACTCAAAGGGCAATTTAAACAAACTGAAGTAGTAGTCACTGAACCCTTCGCAGGAGTATCAATCACCATACTCCCATGCATCTCAGATATCTCTAATTTAAGTTTCACAGCACAATCCAAAGATATAAAGGAATGAGTCGCACCTGTGTCAATAATAGCTACAAGAGGAAAGCCATTAATATAACACGTACCTCGGATCAAACGATCATCTGCAGAAGTCTTAGAACCCGATAAAGCAAAGACCTTGCCTCCCGACTGGTTCTCTTTCTTCGGCTTAGGACACTGTGGACTGATATGACCCACCTCTCCACAGTTGAAACAAGTCATAGTCTTCAACCGGCACTCTGCAGCCAAGTGACCACCTTTGTCACACTTGAAACACTTCTTCTCAGCACTGGTACACTCATGGATACGATGTCCAGCCTGACCACATCTGTAACACTTAGCAGGGGCACTGGAGTCTCCCCCACTAGGTCTCTTCATCCCACTCTGTCTCTGGAAACCTTTGCCAGCTGCATACGGCTTCCCACGATCATTCTGATTCTTGCCTTTCCTATCAACCCTCTGCTGATAGCTCTCCGCTCTGGCCTTGGTATCCTGTTCAAAAATCCTGCAACAGTCAACCAAGTCAGAAAACACTCTAATCCGCTGATACCCAATAGCCTGCTTGATCTCGGGACGTAACCCGTTCTCAAACTTCACATATTTTGAAAATTCCCCAGTAGCCTCATCATAGGGAGTGTAATACTTCGACAGCTCTGTGAACTTAGCAGCATACTCAGTAACAGACCAGTTGCCCTGCTTCAATTCTAAGAACTCTATCTCTTTCTTTCCTCTGACATCCTCTGGAAAGTACTTCCTCAGGAATCTCTCTCTGAACACCGCCCAAGTGATCTCAGCACTCCCAGCAGCTTCCAACTCAGTGCGGGCAGCAACCCACCAATCATCTGCTTCCTCTGACAGCATATGCGTACCGAACCTGACCTTCTGGTTATCGGCACACTCAGTCACTCGGAAGATCCTCTCGATCTCCTTCAACCACTTCTGAGCACCATCTGGATCGTAAGCTCCCTTGAACATTGGAGGATTGTTCTTCTGGAACTCACTCAGTTGACGAGCAGCTCCCAATCCCACAACATTCGGATTCCCTCCAAGTACTCCAGCTAGCATACCCAGAGCCTCAGCAATCGCAGCATCGTCTCTACCTCTTCCAGCCATCTCTATTATGAGAACCCAACAAGCTAAAACAATAAGTACTGATAGGGTTACACAACACCTATCACATACAGGGAAACAGAATAATTACGACTCGACTCGACCGACTATGCTCTGATACCACTAATGTAACACCCTTCTAAAATACCCCAATTATTAATTAAAACAACAAAATATGAATCAGAGTAGATATGCAATTTCAGGGTGTCACACTTGACACTTCACACCATTCACCAAAATAACTTGTCATGCTCATTTATTAATCAAAATAAAACATTACACAATTCGCAGCGGATAGAAATCTAACAACATGCAAACCATGTAACACATTTCATGTAAAATTGTTCAACAACCAAAAATGAAAACAAAGTAAAACATCCCGTCCCGATGTTACATATACCAGAGCATGACCCACTAAGGAACTACACTAGACTCCAAGCACTAGCTTCTACTCAATCACTGCTCGTTACCTGAAACATAGTTGTAAGGGTGAGTTCCTCAATCGATATAATAAGCATTATAAAATATCATGTAATGCTAAGTAAATTAACACACTCATCACCCTAATCATATCACACATTCAGCAACGGCAACATCAACTCATAATCATACTCAACACAAACACAAAACACACGTATAATATTGGAATACATCCATTCATATTACACACCATACATACATTATGAAATGAGACTCCATGCATGCGGTACCGACTATTCGTGAACACATAGTTCAACCTCACCGATCAAACCCAGATACGGCTACCAAGCTCACTAGTCCCACTCATTTGAGACCTAGTGACTCCCTCACTAATTCCTCACCATGGGAATTAGCTACCACCATAAAGGCTATGCTATGCACGTTAAATCACCTAGCATGCAAACATCAAAAACAATCCACAATGGACATATGCTCACACTCTAAGCCATAAACAGTCCATCCACAATTGCATACATAATAGATATATTCACAGCATTATGCATACCATCATACATCATCAGCATATTTATCACAGAATCATATCATGTCATGCCAAATAATAAATCACAGTATTAGCACACTCTACTAATACCTATACTGCTCAAAACAACGGGAAATGATCCCTACTATATCATACATCAGCTAAATTACATCACTCAGCTGAAACGACCAAAACTGCACAACAACAGCTCAGAAAATCAAACTTCTGCCCATACATGTATGTACACATAATTCCATTCCAAAACGT
Source organism: Lathyrus oleraceus (assembly GCF_024323335.1). Classification (NCBI taxonomy): domain Eukaryota; kingdom Viridiplantae; phylum Streptophyta; class Magnoliopsida; order Fabales; family Fabaceae; genus Lathyrus; species Lathyrus oleraceus. Next base: position 248,501,058 of record NC_066585.1, on the reverse strand, counting down.
ACACAATATTTAAATATCAAATTTTCACTTTTCAAACAGTGTTAACCGGTTAACGCCCTGGGTTAACCTGTTAACGCAAGACAGAATGCAATTCTAACAGTATTTCAACAGTGTTAACCGGTTAACGCCCTGGGTTAACCGGTTAACGCAAGACAAAAATTATTTTTTTTAATTATCATAACAGTGTTAACCGGTTAACGCCCTGGGTTAACCGGTTAACGCAAGACAGAAAGCTGTTCCTGCGCTAACAACGAACAGAATGCAGAATTACCCGCATTTTTCGCCGTTGGAGGACTTCCGGACCTCCGATTTCGATTCCGTAAAAAGCTACACGTCCAGAAAATTACGACTCATCCAAATATAGATTCATTCACAGTTTTAACGTAATTTATTCATCACAATTCAAGGGTATTTATCAAAACCTAATAATTCCAATTCAAGCCAATTAAGGATTTCAACCTAAAACATGTTCCTACCCATTGACCCAATCATACTAACCCATAATAATAAGGATTTCCCCCCTTACCTGAGTTAATCCGGTAAATCCTTTAACTTCAAGCTTTTCCCTTCTTCAACCCTTTTTCTCTTGCTCTTCCTTTTTGCCCTTTTTCCACTTTTTAGTCGCTTCTCTGTTTTCACGTGTAAAAACCTTTTTACTAAATGAGACTCTTTACTGATTCCAAAAATCGTTCCAATTCCAACTTTATTATTCCAATAATAATAATCCAATAATATTCCAATTATTTAATTAAATTAATAAATATACTAATAATAATATATATGAATGGTTTATCTTTTATTTTGAAAAATAATACCCTCTCAGTCATATTATCATCATAATATACTATTAAACTTAAATTAAATAATTATCATATTTTATCGGGGTGTTACAGAGTGCACTCTAGGATAGGAGAATGGCGTAGTCTTGTTGACTGGTGTGGAGTATTCCTTAGCCAGTTGACTTGCGAGTCCATTCACTTGGTGGAGGTCATGTTGGATTAATAATGTCACACAAGTCATTTGTGGTTAGGCATTATTCGTTCAATCACGTGCCTTAGAAGCCAAGGACCTTAGTTTACCAAACCCATCTTGGCCTATTTTTAGGACGTAGTGCGGAGGTCGTTCAGATGTAAGATCTGATGCGATTGTTACGCGATACTACACTTATAAGAGTCTCTCTTGAGAATATTTTTGGAATACGAGTATTCGTTCCTCCGATAATATCCGAGAGATGGGACGATGATTATGGGAACCTCTGGTAGAACATGTCTGGCAGGTTTAAACCCTAGTACACTCCCTTTGGGTGGTTCTTAACCAAGACTCCATGCTCGTGACTCTCAGCAAACCCGTGATTCGTGGTTGAGTCGTTCAAACATCGTTAATATCAATGGAACTTGGGTATTAATAAGGGGTAAAACCTAAATCTACCAAAATGGATGATTGATATTAGGGATGTTAGAGCCGGTTCATGTACCGTTAATATCAATGGAACTTGGGTGTCGATAAGGTGAAAACCTAAATCCGCCAAAATGGATGATTGATATTGGGGATACAATGAGCTTTCCCACGACCTTTGTTTGGTGTGCTTTGCTTGATCCTTGAGTGTGATTGTTGCATTCATACATTCATGCATTCATCTGCACCTCATGTCATCAGAAAAAAGAAATTTTCAAGGAACTTAAAGGGTTTATTTGCAAAATTTTCAGACATGGAAAGACCAAAAAGGCATACGAAGAAGTACAACTTTAAACAGCCTGATGTGAAGGAGTTAAGGAATCTGACACCTTATGTATTAGATCCCTTGGGTTTCAAAGCTCGCTATGGGAAGCTTCTGCCTCTGTTGACTACTCAGGTTGATGAGGGATTGATGAGTACTCTAGCTCAGTTCTATGATCCGCTGTATCACTGCTTCTCCTTTCCGGATTTCCAGTTATTGCCTACTTTGGAGGAGTATTCTCACCTTATTGGGACTCCGATTCTGGATCAGGTGCCGTTCAGTGGCCTAGAGAGTATTCCGACCGCTCGAGAGATTGCAGATTTGTTGCATATCGATGAAGCTTTGATCAAAGCTAATTTGACTACCAAAGGTGGAATTCAGGGTTTTCCTTCCGAGTTCCTCGTCGCTCAAGCTACCATCTATGGGAAGGCCATGAGTGAGGATGCCTTTGAGGCTTTGTTTGTATTGCTCATCTATGGGTTGGTCTTGTTTCCCAACTTCGACAAATTCGTGGACATGAATGCTATTAGGATCTTCTCAGTTCTTAATCCCGTTCCGACTTTGTTGGGCGATGCTTATGTCTCTTTGCACCTGAGGAATGCAAAGGGTGGAGGAGTTATTGTCTGCTGTCTACCTTTGCTGTACAAGTGGTTTATTTCGCACTTGCCGCAGACTCTTGCCTTCAAGGAGAACAAGGGATGTCTACGGTGGTCTCAGAGACTCATGTCTCTCACTAATGATGATATCTCCTGGTATGATCGCGTGTATGATACCGTCCAGATCATTGACTATTGTGGTGAATTCCCTAATGTGCCTCTTCTTGGTACATGTGGTGGGATCAGCTACAATCCCATTCTCGCACGTCGTCAGCTTGGGTTCCCCCTAAAGGATAAACCTCATAACATTTTGTTAGAAGGTGTGTTCTTTCAGGAGGGTAAAGATCCCCAAGGCCTGAAAGCCAGATTCGTCCGCGCTTGGCGCAAGATCTGCAAGAAGAGTAGGAATGAGCTAGGTCCGAAGAATTGCATTGCTTTGGAGCCTTATACTTCCTGGGTCAGACAGAGAGCTGCCACTTACTTGATGCCATATGATCATCCGAGACCTACACCGTTGGATGTGGCTGAGCCTTCAACCCTCCCTACCCAACGTGTAGAGGAGTTGAGAGAAGAAGACCTTTCGCGTGCTTGGATCTGTGAAAGAGAGGAATTGCTTCAGCAGCTTAAGGAGAAGGATGCTCTAATTGAGTTCCTCGAGCATCGAGTGATCGACGATCCTAATGATACTTGGACTTCTTTGCTTCCTCAGTCTTCCAAATTCTGGAAGAGGAAGTATGATCAGCTGGCTAAGGAGAAAGCAGATATGGAAGCTGCCTATGAGAGAGAGATCAAGAAGCTGTGTGTTTCTCGTCTTCCAGCATCCCGAGCTACCAGGGATCCATAGGATGTTATTTTCCTTTTCTCCTTGTAATTGAATCAAAAATGTTGTACTTCTTTGTCTCGATTATATTGAATGAGATATTTTCCATATGAAGTTAAAATGCTTTAAATATTCAAAAATTGCAAATAATACCCTAAGGGTTCTTTGAAAATAAATAAAGCATATGCACAAGCATTTCATGCATCATTTCGCATAAGCAGGTACCTTGTTTCTGGCCTTCTTGTGCTGACTCTATGTTCTTCATTTATTTTGAGACAAGCTGACTCACCGGTACTACACTCGAGCAAATTCTGCCAGAGTTATGGATCAGCTAGAGCAAGAGAACAGAGAACTGAAGGAAGAGGTCGCCAGACTTGGCGCTTTGATGGAGCAACTTCTCGCTGCCCAGAATCAACCTGCTCAACCGCCTGCAACACCTGTTCAGAGGACTGTTGTCTCTGAAATTGTAGCTCCGTCTGTGCCAGCCGCCAGCGCTCATTTTGGGTCTCATGCTATGCCAGCCGGGTTCCCTTGGGGTATGCCTCCAGGTTTCATGCCTGACATCCCTGCTCCAACTTTTGCTCACATGCCGGCATCTAGCCCGGTCCCCGTTGCTGCTCCTCCTGTCGTGCATACTATGCCGAGGGTTGAAGATACCATCTATCATTCCGAGCCATCTGAGGACCCGGACGTTAATGAAAAGATGGACGCCATGAATGACCAATTCCTTGAGCTGAGGAAGGAATTGAAGACTCTTCGAGGTAAAGATTTGTTCGGCAAGTCTGCTGCCGAGTTATGCCTTGTTCCCGGTGTTAAAATACCGATTAAATTCAAAGTGCCTGACTTTGAGAAATACAAAGGGAACACCTGTCCACTTGCTCACCTGGTCATGTACGCCAGGAAAATGTCAACCCAAACCGATAATGATCAGCTGTTGATCCATTATTTTCAAGACAGTTTATCGGGTGCTGCGCTCAGATGGTATATGAGCTTGGATAGTGCTAATATCAGATCCTTCAACGACCTTGGCGAAGCCTTCGTCAAGCAGTACAAATATAATGTCGATATGGCACCTGACCGTGATCAACTCAGGTCTATGTCGCAGAAGGACAAGGAAACCTTCAAGGAGTACGCCCAGAGGTGGCGAGAGCTGGCTGCTCAAATTACTCCTCCGCTGGAAGAGAAAGAGATGACTAAGATCTTTTTGAAGACTCTTAGTTCTTTTTATTATGAGCGGATGGTCGCTAGTGCTCCCTCTGATTTCACCGAGATGGTGAATATGGGGATGAGGTTGGAAGAAGGTGTCCGTGAAGGACGTTTGGCGAAAGATGAAGGCTCTTCTAGCAAGCGGTATGAAGCATTTGCTAAGAAGAAGGATGGGGAAGCACATGCTGTGCAATCCCATGGCAAATCAAGGAAACCTCCTGTTCAGAGGAAACCCGCACGCCGTGCCGGTCATCAGCACCAGGTGGCTCATATAGCGCCTGTATTCAGAGATAATCAGCAGGCTCAGCATCAGCAACAATATCAACAGCCTCAATATCAGCAACAGCAACGCCCACAGCAACAGGCTTACCAGCCTCGTGGAAGCACAACCAATCAGGCCAACATGAATTATGATAGGAAGAAGATCAGCTTCGATCCGATTCCAATGTCATACGCAGAGCTATATCCTTCCTTGTTGGAAAGGAAATTGGTTTCTCCCAGGGATCCTCCTGCTATTCCTGCAAACCCACAATGGTGGTATAAACCAGATCAGCATTGTGTGTATCACTCCGGAGCTCCGGGCCATAATATTGAAAACTGTTATCCACTCAAGACTAAGGTTCAAGACCTTATGAGATGTGGGATTTTGAGCTTCGAAGATTCAGGCCCAAATGTCACTAAGAACCCATTGCCTTCGCATGGGAAGTCTGTGAACATGGTCAAGGGATGCCCTGGGAAATACAAGGTCAAATATGTAAGTCATATTCGACAGTCGTTGGTGGAATTACATCGTTTGCTGTGTCAGTACAGCTACATGGAGCATGACCACGACAAATGCCGCATCTGTTCGGTGAACCGTTTGGGTTGCAACCAGGTCCGTAGAGAATTGCAAGAGTTATTAGACGAAGGAACCATTGAGATTTTGCAAAATCGCAATGTTGACGAAGATGAGCCGGAGGTGAACATTATATCCCCCGTGTTCAAGTTACCCGAGCCTATTGTTATTCGCTATGATAGCAGCAAGCCGAAGGCTTCTCCCTCCTTGGTGATTAAACCTGCAGGCCCCGTGCCTTATTCGTCTGACAAAGCTGTGTCGTTCAGATATAACCCTGTTGCTGTGCAAGATGGGGTAGAAGTGCCTTTGCCTTCAACTGCTATGACTAACATCGCCGACGTAAGCGGCCTGACCCGGAGTGGTCGTGTTTTCTCTGCACCTGCTAAAGCCCCTGTTGCTTCCGAATCTGCTGAGCGCCCGGTGGGGACCGCTGTTAATATTCAGAATCCGGCACTTGATGTTGCCAAACCCTCCTCCGTACAAAAGACTCCCACTTCTTCTGTTGGCCCAAGTGGCATTATGAATGAAGAATCTGATGAGATGCTGAGGCTCATCAAAAAGAGTGAGTACAACGTTGTAGACCAGCTTCTACAAACGCCATCTAAGATTTCCATACTATCCTTGCTGTTGCATTCAGAACCCCATAGGGAGGCTCTGCAGAAGGTCTTGGATTTGGCGTATGTCGATCATGACGTCACCATTGAACAGTTTGACAGTATAGTTGCAAACATTACCGCTTGCAACACTTTGAGTTTTAGTGACGTTGATCTCCCTGAGGAGGGAAGAGACCACAACATGGCTTTACACATATCTCTAAACTGCAAATCTGATGCCATGTCCAACGTGCTGGTGGACACTGGATCATCATTAAATGTATTGCCAAAATCCACACTCTCCAGATTGTCATATCAGGGTCCTCCTATGAGGCAGAGTGGGGTTGTTGTGAAAGCATTCAATGGGTCGCGCAAGACCGTGATTGGGGAAGTTGATCTCCCTATCAAAATCGGACCAAGTGATTTCCAAGTTACCTTCCAGGTAATGGATATCCACCCACCTTATAGCTGTCTCTTAGGCAGACCATGGATTCACGAGGCTGGCGCCGTGACATCCACCCTACACCAGAAGCTGAAGTTTGTCAAGAATAAGAAACTGGTTGTCGTAGGGGGAGAAAAGGCTCTCCTGGTTAGCCACCTGTCTTCCTTCTCATACATTGACGCAGAGGATGAAGTTGGAACTCCGTTCCAAGCTTTATCTATTGATGAACCGATTGAAAAAAAGTCTCCATCATTCGCTTCCTACCGTGATGCAAAGCTGGCCATTGAATGTGGTGCAGTAGCTGGTTTAGGGAAGGTGATTGAGCTTGAAGACAACAGATCCCGGGCTGGCATTGGCTACTGTTCTGGGGCATTTAATGAGCAAGGTCTGTTCACAAGTGGAGGATTCATCCATGATGATCAACCTGAGGAAGAGGAAGCTGCTGCTATCTTGGAAGAGGATGCAGAAGATCTGAACAACTTCGTTATTCCTGGTGGTGTCTGCCACAATTGGGTCGCTGTAGATGTTCCTACAGTCATCCCTAGATCAGAGTAATTGTTCACTTTGTTTAAAACCCTTCTCCCATGCCAAAAGGAGAAGTGATGACATTGTTGGCAGCATATATACAATGATGTTTTCATTCAATTAATGCATTGTTAAACATTTGTTTTTCCATTTGTTTTCACTTTTTGCTTTTTGCATGAAATCAGTGATCACAAAAAACCCCTAAAAAACAAGAATAAAAGCAAACATTTTTCATCTGCATAATGATTTGCTTGTTTAAATTCTAAAATTTTCATTAACCAAAATCATTATGCAGGTTGATTCTAAAACCCATTGAACATAATGATCCAACGCCATCTCCCAATTTTGAATTCCCTGTATTCGAGGCAGAGGAAGATGATGTTGAAGGAATTCCTGATGAGATTTCCCGTCTCCTTGAGCACGAGAAGAAGATCATTCAGCCGCACCTTGAAGATTTGGAAACAGTCAACTTGGGGTTTGAGGATTGTGTTCGTATGGTGAAAATTGGGGCACTTCTTGAAGAGTCTGTCAAGAAGGATTTGATTAGCTTGCTACGAGAATATTCCGATATCTTCGCTTGGTCATATGAAGACATGCCGGGTCTAGATACAGATATTGTGCAACATTTCCTGCCTTTGAAGCCTGAGTGCGTGCCTGTGAAGCAGAAGCTCAGAAGAACTCATCCAGATATGGCAGTGAAGATCAAAAAGGAAGTTCAGAAGCAAATTGATGCGGGGTTTCTGGTGACTTCTACATATCCTCAATGGGTGGCCAATATTGTGCCTGTTCCTAAGAAGGACGGAAAAGTCCGTATGTGCGTTGATTACAGAGATTTGAATAAAGCTAGTCCAAAAGATGATTTTCCTCTACCACACATTGATATGTTGGTAGACAATACAGCTAAATTCAAAGTTTTTTCCTTTATGGACGGATTTTCCGGATATAATCAAATCAAAATGGCACCCGAAGATATGGAGAAGACAACATTCATCACACCTTGGGGAACATTCTGTTATCGAGTGATGCCCTTCGGTCTGAAGAACGCCGGAGCCACGTATCAACGAGCTATGACTACCTTGTTCCATGATATGATGCACAAGGAGATAGAGGTCTACGTTGATGATATGATTGCTAAGTCCCGAACGGAAGTTGAGCATATTGAGCATTTGTTGAAGCTTTTTCAGCGTCTGAGGAAGTTTAGACTTCGCCTGAATCCGAACAAATGTACATTTGGAGTCCGTTCCGGCAAGTTGTTGGGTTTTGTGGTAAGCGAAAGAGGTATTGAGGTTGATCCTGCAAAGGTCAAAGCAATACAGGAGATGCCTGCACCCAAAACTGAGAAGCAAGTCCGAGGTTTTCTTGGCCGCTTGAACTATATTTCCAGATTTATATCCCACATGACTGCCACATGTGCGCCGATATTCAAGCTCCTCCGGAAAGATCAATCTCATGATTGGACCGAGGATTGCCAGAAAGCTTTCGACAGTATCAAAGAATATCTGTCTGAACCTCCAATCTTGTCTCCGCCCGTGGGAGGAAGACCTCTGATCATGTATTTGATTGTGCCTGAAGACTCGATGGGTTGTGTCCTCGGTCAACAAGATGAATCAGGGAAGAAGGAATTTGCTATATACTACCTCAGTAAGAAGTTTACTGATTGTGAGTCTCGGTACTCTATGCTTGAGAAGACGTGTTGTGCTTTAGCTTGGGCTGCTAAGCGTTTGCGCCAGTACATGATAAATCATACAACTTGGTTGATATCCAGAATGGATCCGATTAAGTATATCTTCGAGAAGCCTGCTTTAACTAGGAGGATTGCCCGTTGGCAGATGTTGTTGTCCGAGTATGATATTGAGTATCGAGCTCAAAAAGCCATCAAAGGTAGTATCGTGGCTGACCATTTAGCGCACCAGCCGATCGAAGATCATCAGTCTGTTCAGTATGACTTCCCTGATGAGGAAATTCTGTATTTGAAGATGAAATATTGTGATGAGCCTACACTTGATGAAGGTCCGAAACCTGGTTCCAGATGGACGATGGTGTTCGATGGCACTGTAAATCAGTATGGAAATGGAATTGGGGCAGTAATCATTACTCCTCATGACACACATATTTCGCTTACAGCAAGGCTAACTTTCAAATGCACGAATAATATGGCTGAGTATGAGGCCTGCATTATGGGACTTGAAGAATGTATTGATTTGAGAATCAAGCATCTTGATGTATATGGTGATTCGGCCTTGGTTGTCAATCAGATCAAGGGTGAATGGGAGACGAATCAACCCAGTCTCATTCCATACATAGATTATGCAAGAAGGATTTCAACTTTCTTTACAGAAGTTGACTTTCATCATATTCCTCGAGAGGATAATCGGATGGCAGATGCTCTTGCTACGCTTGCTTCCATGATTGTTGTCAAGTATTGGAATGAGGTCCCCAATATTGCCGTGATGCGCTTGGATAGACCAGCTCACGTATTTGCAGTCGAAGAAGTGAATGATGACAAGCCTTGGTATTTTGATATCAAGAATTTCCTCCAGAACCAGGTCTACCCGCCTGGGGCATCTGTGAAAGATAGGAAAACTTTGAGAAGGTTGTCAGGCAGTTTCTACCTCAGTGGTGAAGTGCTGTATAAAAGAAATTTTGACATGGTTTTGCTCAGATGCGTGGATAGACACGAAGCAAACCTGTTGATGACTGAGGTCCATGAGGGTTCATTTGGTACTCATTCCAATGGACATGCCATGGCTAGAAAGATATTGAGAGCAGGCTACTATTGGCTGACAATGGAGTCTGACTGCTGCAAATATGTGAAGAAATGCCACAAGTGTCAGATTTATGCGGATAAGATTCATATTCCTCCGACACTCCTGAATGTGATTTCATCACCATGGCCTTTCTCTATGTGGGGAATCGACATGATCGGCATGATCGAGCCGGAAGCGTCCAACGGACACAGGTTTATTCTCGTAGCAATTGATTACTTCACCAAATGGGTTGAGGCCGCTTCGTATGTGAACGTGACCAGGCAGGTGGTTGTGAAGTTTATCAAGAACCAGCTGATTTGCCGTTATGGTGTGCCAGATAAGATCATTACTGATAATGGATCTAATCTGAATAATAAGATGATGGATGAGTTGTGCGCTGAATTCAAGATTGCACACCATAATTCTTCTCCCTACAGACCTAAGATGAATGGGGCTGTTGAAGCTGCCAATAACAATATCAAGAAGATCATCCAGAAGATGACCGTTACATACAAAGATTGGCATGAAATGCTGCCATTTGCTTTGCATGGATATCGTACATCTGTACGCACTTCAACAGGGGCAACCCCTTTCTCTCTTGTTTACGGCATGGAAGTTGTTCTCCCAGTAGAGGTGGAGATCCCATCAATGAGAGTCTTGATGGAAGCCAAGTTGACTGATGCTGAATGGATTCAAAGTCGCTATGACCAGTTGAATCTAATCGAAGAGAAGCGATTAACTGCCATGTGTCATGGTCAGTTATATCAGCAGAGAATGAAGAAAGCATTCGATAAGAAGGTCAAGCCTCGTGTGTTCCGAGAAGGTGACCTTGTGCTCAAGAGAGTCTTGTCTTTCGTGCCCGATTCCAGGGGCAAGTGGACTCCAAGCTATGAGGGTCCATATGTTGTTAAGAGAGCCTCTTCAGGCGGAGCTTTGATGCTTACAACAATGGATGGGGAGGATTTCACTCGTCCTGTGAATTCAGATGCAGTCAAGAGATACTTTGCCTAATAAAGAAAAAAGTATATGCAAATGAAAAACAGAATAGCTCGCTAAGTTGAAAACCCGAAAGGGCGGCTTAGGCAAAAATGAGCGTCTCGGTGGATAACCCGCAAGGGTAATCCAGGCAAAAATTAGAGACTTGAAAAAATGAGTATATTTGCATCCCGCTAGATTGAGTACCTCACCCTAGGGCAATCTAGGCAAAAATTAGGGATTTGGCAAGTAACTGCATCCTGACAAGACTTTCTGTTCCGCGGTTGTCCTTTCGTCAGAGGATTCTCGATTCATCGTCGACTGAAGCTTTGCATACATCGAGATTCAAATTGGTAGAGAAAGGATCATTATGTTCAATGTAGCCCTCTTCCAATATATATCACTGATTTCAAATTTGTACAGATCTATGGAGTCTTGCCATTTGCAGGCTACCATTCCATCAAATAAATTTGAGCTTTTATCCAATTATTTGCACTCTTACTTGTTTCAATTCAACAAATGTTTTGCATGTTTTAATTGATAAAATGTCATTGTTTTAAACAAATAATTTTTTCAAAATTGTTGTTTTAAACAAAGTGAATATTCACAACGACAAAAGGATACTCAGAGATGTCTCAGTGCTCTCCCGGGGGTGGTATGATTCCCAACAGGTAAGACAGTGGTTCATATTCCTGGAATTTGATTGTATCCTCTTTCTCCCGGTTTGCTGTTGGGGTTGTTCCCCAAGCAGAGGTGTTGTTGAAGACTCAGTTTCTTCTCCAGCAGTAATCTCCCTAGCATTGGTTTGTTCTCCTTGTGGTAGATTCAGTGGTTGGTGGATCGATATCCCGGTACTTTACCGCTTTTCCCAGCATTGTCGCAAGCAGAGCTGTTGGTGGGGTTGTTCCCCGGTATAGTCGCAAGCAGAGATGTTGTTGAAGACTTTGCGTTCTTCTCCAGCAGTAGTCTCTCCCCTGTGCAGTCGCCAACGGAGTTGTTGTGTCTCTCTTTAGCATGGTTGCTTTCCATCTTTTCCAGCTTAGTCTGCAGAATGGTTGTTGTGGCAGTTTCTGCCTGTTGAAAGCTATCTCAATCCCCAGTAAGGCCGGTTGGTGGCTCTAGCATCCCAAAGATTGGAATGATTTCCTGATTTACTTTTGATCCTCAGTAGAGTGGCTTGTTGTAGAATCTACTTGCGTGATCCGTCGGATGTATGTTCTCCCCGAGTAGAGTGGCTTGTGGCATAATCTACTTGTGTGGTGCTTTCTCCTTCAGTGGCTTGTGCTCTGAAAGGATAGCTGATAGTTTTCCCTAGTAGAGTTGCTTGTGCAGTTAGATTCTACTCGGATGATTCTCCTTCAGTGGGTTGTTCCCCAAGGTTGTTTGGAGTTGCCTTCGCAGCAGTTCTTGGTTGAGCCATGAACTCTTGTTTCTCAGTTGATGCAGGGATCCCCTGCAGATATCACCAGGATTCTCCTGATCCCCTGCAGTACCCGCAGATCTTTGCTTTACAGCATGTGGACCTCTAGCAGATTGGCTTTCCAGTTGGTTTTTCCCTGGAAGTATAGTACCGGACGTTTGATTCCTGGGCCTGTTGTGTTAGATATGTCTGTTTTGTCAGCATTCATCAAACATAAATCACGCATATTCATGCATATTCATAAAACATTCGGATATTCATGTTGCATTGTTCGCCATATATCGTTTGTTTGTTGTCTCCTGCACTGGGTTTTACAGATCTCTTTATAGATCTTCCCAAGCAGATGTCGGGTGGTTAAATCTCTCCATATAGAGTCAGCCCATAAGTAGAAAGTGTCTGTCTTTTCTTCTGCAGTTCCCCACTGAGATATATCCTCGTGGATGACGGTTTCTTCCGTTTCCTCCCAACACATATATTGGGATGGATTTTCCTATTGAGTTATATCCTCATAGGACGTGTTTTGATTCAGTCTGTCTTTTCGGATCAACCCCGAATTGGCATTTTGTCAGCTGTTTCTTGTGCTTCCCTGTGGAAGAAATGAACGATTTGCCCAGTATCCGGCATCAATTCATTTATCCCCAGTGGAGTTTTTTTGGGCCTTTACCCTTATACCGGTAGTTGTAAGTCCTATGTTCTTGCTTCTTGGCGGAATTTGTGGTTATATACCTTTTATTCCTCAAGCAAGAGTTGTTGGTTTTCTACCCAGTAGTCGGTAGTCGTAAATCCTGTTTGCCTGCTCTCCAGCAGCTTGTGGTTTGTTATAACCCTATTTTGTTTCCCGTGCGGATTCGTGATTCGTTCCATCCCCACGCAGAGTTGTTGGCTACTACCCCGTATTCGGTAGTTGTAAGTCCTATCTTTTTTCCCCTAGCAGAGGTAACCTTTGTGGTTCGTTCTGGTTGATGGTGGATTCGCTGTTGTTGTGATTTTTATCCCCAACAGAATTTGTGTTTCCCTGTGGAATAAGTTGAATAAGTGCTCAGTATTTGGCCTTCATTCACCCTATCCCCAGTGGAATCTGTGGTCTTCTACCCCGTATTCGGTAGTTGTAAATCCTATGTTGTTTTGTTCTCCCCATCGGAGTTTGTGCCTTATGGTACGAGTGGATAAATTGCCGGATGCTTGCAATTTTATCCCAGCTGAGTTGTTGGTGTCTACCCAGTAGTCGGTAGTGTTAACCTCTTGTTTCCTCAGCCAGATTTTTGGTATTCTACCCCGTTTTCGGTAGTTGTAAACCCTAATGTCTCCCCTTTGCGGAGTTAACCTTGTTGTTCATCCTAACCGATGATGGTTACTCTTTGTGGTTATCTTCATTTAATATTTAATGTTGATATTCCTCCCTTTGCAGGTGGATAATTGCCGGATGCTAGCAGTTTATCCCCAGCAAGTTGTCTTCTGGATCATTGCCGTATGCTCGCAATGTCATCCCTTTTGAAGTTGCCAGTGGGTCTTTTCACCGATTGCTAGTGATTTGTTCCCCGGATCATTGACTGTTTATCAATGTATCCCCAGCTAGTCCCTGTGAATAATTGTCGGATGCGTGCAATACATTCCCAGCGGATCGCCTTTCATTTACCCGTTTGCTCGATAATGATTGTTGCTCCCTTTGATTGGTCATCTTTATATACCTAGTTTGGTATCCCGATGCCTTTCTTTTCGGTCGATTTATCCTCTGTTAACCCAGTAACCGGTGTGGATAATCTTCCATGCGAGTGTGTTATCCACGTTCTGACGGTAATGGATAATATATCTCATGCGCTCTTCAGTTGAAACTTTTGTGTTTCCCTAGTCGAGTAAGATTCGTTATTCCTTTGCGGAGTCGAATATTTGTTGTTGGATAATTGTCGGATGCTTGCAAGTTATCCCTTGAGTTGTCTTTCGGTTACCGGATGCTTGGTATCGATTGTCTCTCTGTTTGGTTGGTCACCTATTATATACTTCGGTATCTCTGGTGTCTTTTCCTTTCGAGTATTATTCACGGTATGCCGGTAATGAATAATATATCTCTTTCACTCTTTGGTTGGAATCCTTTGTTGATCTTCCCCAGTAGAGTAAGATTCGTATTCTTTGTAGAATCGAATACCCATCCTTTAACCAGTTTGTGTTTTGGATGATGCGTGTTTTGGCATATATACCAATTCACGTTTTCGGTAGATCACCTATTATATACTTCGGTATCCCTGGTGTTTCTTACCATGAGAGTGTATTATCTACTATTAAACTTAAATTAATAGATAATATATCTCATGCGAGTTTCTATCCACGTTTAGGACGGTAATGGCGTAGTCTTGTTGACTGGTGTGGAGTATTCCTTAGCCAGTTGACTTACGAGTCCATTCACTTGGTGGTGGTCATGTTGGATTAATAATGTCACACAAGTCATTTGTGGTTAGGCATTATTTCGTTGAATCACGTGCCTTAGAAGCCAAGGACCTTAGTTTACCAAACCCATCTTGGCCTATTTTTAGGACGTAGTGCGGAGGTCGTTCAGATGTAAGATCTGATGCGATTGTTACGCGATACTACACTTATAAGAGTCTCTCTTGAGAATATTTTTGGAATACGAGTATTCGTTCCTCCGATAATATCCGAGAGATGGGACGATGATTATGGGAACCTCTGGTAGAACATGTCTGGCAGGTTTAAACCCTAGTACACTCCCTTTGGGTGGTTCTTAACCAAGACTCCATGCTCGTGACTCTCAGCAAACCCGTGATTCGTGGTTGAGTCGTTCAAACATCGTTAATATCAATGGAACTTGGGTATTGATAAGGGGTAAAACCTAAATCTACCAAAATGGATGATTGATATTAGGGATGTTAGAGCCGGTTCATGTACCGTTAATATCAATGGAACTTGGGTGTCGATAAGGTGAAAACCTAAATCCGCCAAAATGGATGATTGATATTGGGGATACAATGAGCTTTCCCACGACCTTTGTTTGGTGTGCTTTGCTTGATCCTTGAGTGTGATTGTTGCATTCATACATTCATGCATTCATCTGCACCTCATGTCATCAGAAAAAAAAATTTTCAAGGAACTTAAAGGGTTTATTTGCAAAATTTTCAGACATGGAAAGACCAAAAAGGCATACGAAGAAGTACAACTTTAAACAGCCTGATGTGAAGGAGTTAAGGAATCTGACACCTTATGTATTAGATCCCTTGGGTTTCAAAGCTCGCTATGGGAAGCTTCTGCCTCTGTTGACTACTCAGGTTGATGAGGGATTGATGAGTACTCTAGCTCAGTTCTATGATCCGCTGTATCACTGCTTCTCCTTTCCGGATTTCCAGTTATTGCCTACTTTGGAGGAGTATTCTCACCTTATTGGGACTCCGATTCTGGATCAGGTGCCGTTCAGTGGCCTAGAGAGTATTCCGACCGCTCGAGAGATTGCAGATTTGTTGCATATCGATGAAGCTTTGATCAAAGCTAATTTGACTACCAAAGGTGGAATTCAGGGTTTCCTTCCGAGTTCCTCGTCGCTCAAGCTACCATCTATGGGAAGGCCATGAGTGAGGATGCCTTTGAGGCTTTGTTTGTATTGCTCATCTATGGGTTGGTCTTGTTTCCCAACTTCGACAAATTCGTGGACATGAATGCTATTAGGATCTTCTCAGTTCTTAATCCCGTTCCGACTTTGTTGGGCGATGCTTATGTCTCTTTGCACCTGAGGAATGCAAAGGGTGGAGGAGTTATTGTCTGCTGTCTACCTTTGCTGTACAAGTGGTTTATTTCGCACTTGCCGCAGACTCTTGCCTTCAAGGAGAACAAGGGATGTCTACGGTGGTCTCAGAGACTCATGTCTCTCACTAATGATGATATCTCTTGGTATGATCGCGTGTATGATACCGTCCAGATCATTGACTATTGTGGTGAATTCCCTAATGTGCCTCTTCTTGGTACATGTGGTGGGATCAGCTACAATCCCATTCTCGCACGTCGTCAGCTTGGGTTCCCCCTAAAGGATAAACCTCATAACATTTTGTTAGAAGGTGTGTTCTTTCAGGAGGGTAAAGATCCCCAAGGCCTGAAAGCCAGATTCGTCCGCGCTTGGCGCAAGATCTGCAAGAAGAGTAGGAATGAGCTAGGTCCGAAGAATTGCATTGCTTTGGAGCCTTATACTTCCTGGGTCAGACAGAGAGCTGCCACTTACTTGATGCCATATGATCATCCGAGACCTACACCGTTGGATGTGGCTGGGCCTTCAACCCTCCCTACCCAACGTGTAGAGGAGTTGAGAGAAGAAGACCTTTCGCGTGCTTGGATCCGTGAAAGAGAGGAATTGCTTCAGCAGCTTAAGGAGAAGGATGCTCTAATTGAGTTCCTCGAGCATCGAGTGATCGACGATCCAATGATACTTGGACTTCTTTGCTTCCTCAGTCTTCCAAATTCTGGAAGAGGAAGTATGATCAGCTGGCTAAGGAGAAAGCAGATATGGAAGCTGCCTATGAGAGAGAGATCAAGAAGCTGTGTGTTTCTCGTCTTCCAGCATCCCGAGCTACCAGGGATCCATAGGATGTTATTTTCCTTTTCTCCTTGTAATTGAATCAAAAATGTTGTACTTCTTTGTCTCGATTATATTGAATGAGATATTTTCCATATGAAGTTAAAATGCTTTAAATATTCAAAAATTGCAAATAATACCCTAAGGGTTCTTTGAAAATAAATAAAGCATATGCACAAGCATTTCATGCATCATTTTGCATAAGCAGGTACCTTGTTTCTGGCCTTCTTGTGCTGACTCTGTGTTCTTCATTTATTTTGAGACAAGCTGACTCACCGGTACTACACTCGAGCAAATTCTGCCAGAGTTATGGATCAGCTAGAGCAAGAGAACAGAGAACTGAAGGAAGAGGTCGCCAGACTTGGCGCTTTGATGGAGCAACTTCTCGCTGCCCAGAATCAACCTGCTCAACCGCCTGCAACCCCTGTTCAGAGGACTGTTGTCTCTGAAATTGTAGCTCCGTCTGTGCCAGCCGCCAGCGCTCATTTTGGGTCTCATGCTATGCCAGCCGGGTTCCCTTGGGGTATGCCTCCAGGTTTCATGCCTGACATCCCTGCTCCAACTTTTGCTCACATGCCGGCATCTAGCCCGGTCCCCGTTGCTGCTCCTCCTGTCGTGCATACTATGCCGAGGGTTGAAGATACCATCTATCATTCCGAGCCATCTGAGGACCCGGACGTTAATGAAAAGATGGACGCCATGAATGACCAATTCCTTGAGCTGAGGAAGGAATTGAAGACTCTTCGAGGTAAAGATTTGTTCGGCAAGTCTGCTGCCGAGTTATGCCTTGTTCCCGGTGTTAAAATACCGATTAAATTCAAAGTGCCTGACTTTGAGAAATACAAAGGGAACACCTGTCCACTTGCTCACCTGGTCATGTACGCCAGGAAAATGTCAACCCAAACCGATAATGATCAGCTGTTGATCCATTATTTTCAAGACAGTTTATCGGGTGCTGCGCTCAGATGGTATATGAGCTTGGATAGTGCTAATATCAGATCCTTCAACGACCTTGGCGAAGCCTTCGTCAAGCAGTACAAATATAATGTCGATATGGCACCTGACCGTGATCAACTCAGGTCTATGTCGCAGAAGGACAAGGAAACCTTCAAGGAGTACGCCCAGAGGTGGCGAGAGCTGGCTGCTCAAATTACTCCTCCGCTGGAAGAGAAAGAGATGACTAAGATCTTTTTGAAGACTCTTAGTTCTTTTTATTATGAGCGGATGGTCGCTAGTGCTCCCTCTGATTTCACCGAGATGGTGAATATGGGGATGAGGTTGGAAGAAGGTGTCCGTGAAGGACGTTTGGCGAAAGATGAAGGCTCTTCTAGCAAGCGGTATGGAGCATTTGCTAAGAAGAAGGATGGGGAAGCACATGCTGTGCAATCCCATGGCAAATCAAGGAAACCTCCTGTTCAGAGGAAACCCGCACGCCGTGCCGGTCATCAGCACCAGGTGGCTCATATAGCGCCTGTATTCAGAGATAATCAGCAGGCTCAGCATCAGCAACAATATCAACAGCCTCAATATCAGCAACAGCAACGCCCACAGCAACAGGCTTACCAGCCTCGTGGAAGCACAACCAATCAGGCCAACATGAATTATGATAGGAAGAAGATCAGCTTCGATCCGATTCCAATGTCATACGCAGAGCTATATCCTTCCTTGTTGGAAAGGAAATTGGTTTCTCCCAGGGATCCTCCTGCTATTCCTGCAAACCCACAATGGTGGTATAAACCAGATCAGCATTGTGTGTATCACTCCGGAGCTCCGGGCCATAATATTGAAAACTGTTATCCACTCAAGACTAAGGTTCAAGACCTTATGAGATGTGGGATTTTGAGCTTCGAAGATTCAGGCCCAAATGTCACTAAGAACCCATTGCCTTCGCATGGGAAGTCTGTGAACATGGTCAAGGGATGCCCTGGGAAATACAAGGTCAAATATGTAAGTCATATTCGACAGTCGTTGGTGGAATTACAACGTTTGCTGTGTCAGTACAGCCACATGGAGCATGACCACGACAAATGCCGCATCTGTTCGGTGAACCGTTTGGGTTGCAACCAGGTCCGTAGAGAATTGCAAGAGTTATTAGACGAAGGAACCATTGAGATTTTGCAAAATCGCAATGTTGACGAAGATGAGCCGGAGGTGAACATTATATCCCCCGTGTTCAAGTTACCCGAGCCTGTTGTTATTCGCTATGATAGCAGCAAGCCGAAGGCTTCTCCCTCCTTGGTGATTAAACCTGCAGGCCCCGTGCCTTATTCGTCTGACCAAGTTGTGCCGTTCAGATATAACCCTGTTGTTGTGCAAGATGGGGTAGAAGTGCCTTTGCCTTCAACTGCTATGACTAACATCGCCGACGTAAGCGGCCTGACCCGAAGTGGTCGTGTTTTCTCTGCACCTGCTAAAGCCCCTGTTGCTTCCGAATCTGCTGAGCGCCCGGTGGGGACCGCTGTTAATATTCAGAATCCGGCACTTGATGTTGCCAAACCCTCCTCCGTACAAAAGACTCCCACTTCTTCTGTTGGCCCAAGTGGCATTATGAATGAAGAATCTGATGAGATGCTGAGGCTCATCAAAAAGAGTGAGTACAACGTTGTAGACCAGCTTCTACAAACGCCATCCAAGATTTCCATACTATCCTTGCTGTTGCATTCAGAACCCCATAGGGAGGCTCTGCAGAAGGTCTTGGATTTGGCGTATGTCGATCATGACGTCACCATTGAACAGTTTGACAGTATAGTTGCAAACATTACCGCTTGCAACACTTTGAGTTTTAGTGACGCTGATCTCCCTGAGGAGGGAAGAGACCACAACATGGCTTTACACATATCTCTAAACTGCAAATCTGATGCCATGTCCAACGTGCTGGTGGACACTGGATCATCATTAAATGTATTGCCAAAATCCACACTCTCCAGATTGTCATATCAGGGTCCTCCTATGAGGCAGAGTGGGGTTGTTGTGAAAGCATTCAATGGGTCGCGCAAGACCGTGATTGGGGAAGTTGATCTCCCTATCAAAATCGGACCAAGTGATTTCCAAGTTACCTTCCAGGTAATGGATATCCACCCACCTTATAGCTGTCTCTTAGGCAGACCATGGATTCACGAGGCTGGCGCCGTGACATCCACCCTACACCAGAAGCTGAAGTTTGTCAAGAATAAGAAACTGGTTGTGGTAGGGGGAGAAAAGGCTCTCCTGGTTAGCCACCTGTCTTCCTTCTCATACATTGACGCAGAGGATGAAGTTGGAACTCCGTTCCAAGCTTTATCTATTGATGAACCGATTGAAAAAAAGTCTCCATCATTCGCTTCCTACCGTGATGCAAAGCTGGCCATTGAATGTGGTGCAGTAGCTGGTTTAGGGAAGGTGATTGAGCTTGAAGACAACAGATCCCGGGCTGGCATTGGCTACTGTTCTGGGGCATTTAATGAGCAAGGTCTGTTCACAAGTGGAGGATTCATCCATGATGATCAACCTGAGGAAGAGGAAGCTGCTGCTATCTTGGAAGAGGATGCAGAAGATCTGAACAACTTCGTTATTCCTGGTGGTGTCTGCCACAATTGGGTCGCTGTAGATGTTCCTACAGTCATCCCTAGATCAGAGTAATTGTTCACTTTGTTTAAAACCCTTCTCCCATGCCAAAAGGAGAAGTGATGACATTGTTGGCAGCATATATACAATGATGTTTTCATTCAATTAATGCATTGTTAAACATTTGTTTTTCCATTTGTTTTCACTTTTTGCTTTTTGCATGAAATCAGTGATCACAAAAAACCCCTAAAAAAAACAAGAATAAAAGCAAACATTTTTCATCTGCATAATGATTTGCTTGTTTAAATTCTAAAATTTTTCATTAACCAAAATCATTATGCAGGTTGATTCTAAAACCCATTGAACATAATGATCCAACGCCATCTCCCAATTTTGAATTCCCTGTATTCGAGGCAGAGGAAGATGATGTTGAAGGAATTCCTGATGAGATTTCCCGTCTCCTTGAGCACGAGAAGAAGATCATTCAGCCGCACCTTGAAGATTTGGAAACAGTCAACTTGGGGTTTGAGGATTGTGTTCGTATGGTGAAAATTGGGGCACTTCTTGAAGAGTCTGTCAAGAAGGATTTGATTAGCTTGCTACGAGAATATTCCGATATCTTCGCTTGGTCATATGAAGACATGCCGGGTCTAGATACAGATATTGTGCAACATTTCCTGCCTTTGAAGCCTGAGTGCGTGCCTGTGAAGCAGAAGCTCAGAAGAACTCATCCAGATATGGCAGTGAAGATCAAAGAGGAAGTTCAGAAGCAAATTGATGCGGGGTTTCTGGTGACTTCTACATATCCTCAATGGGTGGCCAATATTGTGCCTGTTCCTAAGAAGGACGGAAAAGTCCGTATGTGCGTTGATTACAGAGATTTGAATAAAGCTAGTCCAAAAGATGATTTTCCTCTACCACACATTGATATGTTGGTAGACAATACAGCTAAATTCAAAGTTTTTTCCTTTATGGACGGATTTTCCGGATATAATCAAATCAAAATGGCACCCGAAGATATGGAGAAGACAACATTCATCACACCTTGGGGAACATTCTGTTATCGAGTGATGCCCTTCGGTCTGAAGAACGCCGGAGCCACGTATCAACGAGCTATGACTACCTTGTTCCATGATATGATGCACAAGGAGATAGAGGTCTACGTTGATGATATGATTGCTAAGTCCCGAACGGAAGTTGAGCATATTGAGCATTTGTTGAAGCTTTTTCAGCGTCTGAGGAAGTTTAGACTTCGCCTGAATCCGAACAAATGTACATTTGGAGTCCGTTCCGGCAAGTTGTTGGGTTTTGTGGTAAGCGAAAGAGGTATTGAGGTTGATCCTGCAAAGGTCAAAGCAATACAGGAGATGCCTGCACCCAAAACTGAGAAGCAAGTCCGAGGTTTTCTTGGCCGCTTGAACTATATTTCCAGATTTATATCCCACATGACTGCCACATGTGCGCCGATATTCAAGCTCCTCCGGAAAGATCAATCTCATGATTGGACCGAGGATTGCCAGAAAGCTTTCGACAGTATCAAAGAATATCTGTCTGAACCTCCGATCTTGTCTCCGCCCGTGGGAGGAAGACCTCTGATCATGTATTTGACTGTGCTTGAAGACTCGATGGGTTGTGTCCTCGGTCAACAAGATGAATCAGGGAAGAAGGAATTTGCTATATACTACCTCAGTAAGAAGTTTACTGATTGTGAGTCTCGGTACTCTATGCTTGAGAAGACGTGTTGTGCTTTAGCTTGGGCTGCTAAGCGTTTGCGCCAGTACATGATAAATCATACAACTTGGTTGATATCCAGAATGGATCCGATTAAGTATATCTTCGAGAAGCCTGCTTTAACTGGGAGGATTGCCCGTTGGCAGATGTTGTTGTCCGAGTATGATATTGAGTATCGAGCTCAAAAAGCCATCAAAGGTAGTATCTTGGCTGACCATTTAGCGCACCAGCCGATCGAAGATCATCAGTCTGTTCAGTATGACTTCCCTGATGAGGAAATTCTGTATTTGAAGATGAAAGATTGTGATGAGCCTACACTTGATGAAGGTCCGAACCTGGTTCCAGATGGACGATGGTGTTCGATGGCGCTGTAAATCAGTATGGAAATGGAATTGGGGCAGTAATCATTACTCCTCATGACACACATATTCCGCTTACAGCAAGGCTAACTTTCAAATGCACGAATAATATGGCTGAGTATGAGGCCTGCATTATGGGACTTGAAGAATGTATTGATTTGAGAATCAAGCATCTTGATGTATATGGTGATTCGGCCTTGGTTGTCAATCAGATCAAGGGTGAATGGGAGACGAATCAACCCAGTCTCATTCCATACATAGATTATGCAAGAAGGATTTCAACTTTCTTTACAGAAGTTGACTTTCATCATATTCCTCGAGAGGATAATCGGATGGCAGATGCTCTTGCTACGCTTGCTTCCATGATTGTTGTCAAGTATTGGAATGAGGTCCCCAATATTGCCGTGATGCGCTTGGATAGACCAGCTCACGTATTTGCAGTCGAAGAAGTGAATGATGACAAGCCTTGGTATTTTGATATCAAGAATTTCCTCCAGAACCAGGTCTACCCGCCTGGGGCATCTGTGAAAGATAGGAAAACTTTGAGAAGGTTGTCAGGCAGTTTCTACCTCAGTGGTGAAGTGCTGTATAAAAGAAATTTTGACATGGTTTTGCTCAGATGCGTGGATAGACACGAAGCAAACCTGTTGATGACTGAGGTCCATGAGGGTTCATTTGGTACTCATTCCAATGGACATGCCATGGCTAGAAAGATATTGAGAGCAGGCTACTATTGGCTGACAATGGAGTCTGACTGCTGCAAATATGTGAAGAAATGCCACAAGTGTCAGATTTATGCGGATAAGATTCATATTCCTCCGACACTCCTGAATGTGATTTCATCACCATGGCCTTTCTCTATGTGGGGAATCGACATGATCGGCATGATCGAGCCGAAAGCGTCCAACGGACACAGGTTTATTCTCGTAGCAATTGATTACTTCACCAAATGGGTTGAGGCCGCTTCGTATGTGAACGTGACCAGGCAGGTGGTTGTGAAGTTTATCAAGAACCAGCTGATTTGCTGTTATGGTGTGCCAGATAAGATCATTACTGATAATGGATCTAATCTGAATAATAAGATGATGGATGAGTTGTGCGCTGAATTCAAGATTGCACACCATAATTCTTCTCCCTACAGACCTAAGATGAATGGGGCTGTTGAAGCTGCCAATAACAATATCAAGAAGATCATCCAGAAGATGACCGTTACATACAAAGATTGGCATGAAATGCTGCCATTTGCTTTGCATGGATATCGTACATCTGTACGCACTTCAACAGGGGCAACCCCTTTCTCTCTTGTTTACGGCATGGAAGCTGTTCTCCCAGTAGAGGTGGAGATCCCATCAATGAGAGTCTTGATGGAAGCCAAGTTGACTGATGCTGAATGGATTCAAAGTCGTTATGACCAGTTGAATCTAATCAAAGAGAAGCGATTAACTGCCATGTGTCATGGTCAGTTATATCAAAAGAGAATGAAGAAAGCATTCGATAAGAAGGTCAAGCCTCGTGTGTTCCGAGAAGGTGACCTCGTGCTCAAGAGAGTCTTGTCTTTCGTGCCCAATTCCAGGGGCAAGTGGACTCCAAGCTATGAGGGTCCATATGTTGTTAAGAGAGCCTTTTCAGGCGGAGCTTTGATGCTTACAACAATGGATGGGGAGGATTTCACTCGTCCTGTGAATTCAGATGCAGTCAAGAGATACTTTTCCTAATAAAGAAAAAAGTATATGCAAATGAAAAACAGAATAGCTCGCTAAGTTGAAAACCCGAAAGGGCGGCTTAGGCAAAAATGAGCGTCTCGGTGGATAACCCGCAAGGGTAATCCAGGCAAAAATTAGAGACTTGAAAAAATGAGTATATTTGCATCCCGCTAGATTGAGTACCTCACCCTGGGGCAATCTAGGCAAAAATTAGGGATTTGGCAAGTAACTGCATCCTGACAAGACTTTCTGTTCCGCGGTTGTCCTTTCGTCAGAGGATTCTCGATTCATCGTCGACTGAAGCTTTGCATACATCGAGATTCAAATTGGTAGAGAAAGGATCATTATGTTCAATGTAGCCCTCTTCCAATATATATCACTGATTTCAAATTTGTACAGATCTATGGAGTCTTGCCATTTGCAGGCTACCATTCCATCAAATAAATTTGAGCTTTTATCCAATTATTTGCACTCTTACTTGTTTCAATTCAACAAATGTTTTGCATGTTTTAATTGATAAAATGTCATTGTTTTAAACAAATAAATTTTTTCAAAATTGTTGTTTTAAACAAAGTGAATATTCACAACGACAAAAGGATACTCAGAGATGTCTCAGTGCTCTCCCGGGGGTGGTATGATTCCCAACAGGTAAGACAGTGGTTCATATTCCTGGCATTTGATTGTATCCTCTTTCTCCCGGTTTGCTGTTGGGGTTGTTCCCCAAGCAGAGGTGTTGTTGAAGACTCAGTTTCTTCTCCAGCAGTAATCTCCCTAGCATTGGTTTGTTCTCCTTGTGGTAGATTCAGTGGTTGGTGGATCGATATCCCGGTACTTTACCGCTTTTCCCAGCATTGTCGCAAGCAGAGCTGTTGGTGGGGTTGTTCCCCGGTATAGTCGCAAGCAGAGATGTTGTTGAAGACTTCGCGTTCTTCTCCAGCAGTAGTCTCTCCCCTGTGCAGTCGCCAGCGGAGTTGTTGTGTCTCTCTTTAGCATGGTTGCTTTCCATCTTTTCCAGCTTAGTCTGCAGAATGGTTGTTGTGGCAGTTTCTGCCTGTTGAAAGCTATCTCAATCCCCAGTAAGGCCGGTTGGTGGCTCTAGCATCCCAAAGATTGGAATGATTTCCTGATTTACTTTTGATCCTCAGTAGAGTGGCTTGTTGTAGAATCTACTTGCGTGATCCGTCGGATGTATGTTCTCCCCGAGTAGAGTGGCTTGCGGCAGAATCTACTTGTGTGGTGCTTTCTCCTTCAGTGGCTTGTGCTCTGAAAGGATAGCTGATAGTTTTCCCCAGTAGAGTTGCTTGTGCAGTTAGATTCTACTCGGATGATTCTCCTTCAGTGGGTTGTTCCCCAAGGTTGTTTGGAGTTGCCTTCGCAGCAGTTCTTGGTTGAGCCATGAACTCTTGTTTCTCAGTTGATGCAGGGATCCCCTGCAGATATCACCAGGATTCTCCTGATCCCCTGCAGTACCCGCAGATCTTTGCTTTACAGCATGTGGACCTCTAGCAGATTGGCTTTCCAGTTGGTTTTTCCCCTGGAAGTATAGTACCGGACGTTTGATTCCTGGGCCTGTTGTGTTAGATATGTCTGTTTTGTCAGCATTCATCAAACATAAATCACGCATATTCATGCATATTCATAAAACATTCGGATATTCATGTTGCATTGTTCGCCATATATCGTTTGTTTGTTGTCTCCTGCACTGGGTTTTACAGATCTCTTTATAGATCTTCCCAAGCAGATGTCGGGTGGTTAAATCTCTCCATATAGAGTCAGCCCATAAGTAGAAAGTGTCTGTCTTTTCTTCTGCAGTTCCCCACTGAGATATATCCTCGTGGATGACGGTTTCTTCCGTTTTCTCCCAACAGATATATTGGGATGGATTTTCCTATTGAGTTATATCCTCATAGGATGTGTTTTGATTCAGTCTGTCTTTTCGGATCAACCCCGAATTGGCATTTTGTCAGCTGTTTCTTGTGCTTCCTTGTGGAAGAAATGAACGATTTGCCCAGTATCCGGCATCAATTCATTTATCCCCAGTGGAGTTTTTTTTGGGCCTTTACCCTTATACCGGTAGTTGTAAGTCCTATGTTCTTGCTTCTTGGCGGAATTTGTGGTTATATACCTTTTATTCCTCAAGCAAGAGTTGTTGGTTTTCTACCCAGTAGTCGGTAGTCGTAAATCCTGTTTGCCTGCTCTCCAGCAGCTTGTGGTTTGTTATAAACCCTATTTTTGTTTCCCGTGCGGATTCGTGATTCGTTCCATCCCCACGCAGAGTTGTTGGCTACTACCCCGTATTCGGTAGTTGTAAGTCCTATCTTTTTTTCCCCTAGCAGAGGTAACCTTTGTGGTTCGTTCTGGTTGATGGTGGATTCGCTGTTGTTGTGATTTTTATCCCCAACAGAATTTGTGTTTCCCGGTGGAATAAGTTGAATAAGTGCTCAGTATTTGGCCTTCATTCACCCTATCCCCAGTGGAATCTGTGGTCTTCTACCCCGTATTCGGTAGTTGTAAATCCTATGTTGTTTTGTTCTCCCCATCGGAGTTTGTGCCTTATGGTACGAGTGGATAAATTGCCGGATGCTTGCAATTTTATCCCAGCTGAGTTGTTGGTGTCTACCCAATAGTCGGTAGTGTTAACCTCTTGTTTCCTCAGCCAGATTTTTGGTATTCTACCCCATTTTCGGTAGTTGTAAACCCTAATTTCTCCCCTTTGCGGAGTTAACCTTGTTGTTCATCCTAACCGATGATGGTTACTCTTTGTGGTTATCTTCATTTAATATTTAATGTTGATATTCCTCCCTTTGCAGGTGGATAATTGCCGGATGCTAGCAGTTTATCCCCAGCAAGTTGTCTTCTGGATCATTGCCGTATGCTCGCAATGTCATCCCTTTTGAAGTTGCCAGTGGGTCTTTTCACCGATTGCTAGTGATTTGTTCCCCGGATCATTGACTGTTTATCAATGTATCCCCAGCTAGTCCCTGTGAATAATTGCCGGATGCGTGCAATACATTCCCAGCGGATCGCCTTTCATTTACCCGTTTGCTCGGTAATGATTATTGCTCCCTTTGATTGGTCATCTTTATATACCTAGTTTGGTATCCCGATGCCTTTCTTTTCGGTCGATTTATCCTCTGTTAACCCAGTAACCGGTTGTGGATAATCTTCCATGCGAGTGTGTTATCCACGTTCTGACGGTAATGGATAATATATCTCATGCGCTCTTCAGTTGAAACTTTTTGTGTTTCCCTAGTCGAGTAAGATTCGTTATTCCTTTTGCGGAGTCGAATATTTGTTGTTTGGATAATTGCCGGATGCTTGCAAGTTATCCCTTTGAGTTGTCTTTCGGTTACCCGGATGCTTGGTATCGATTGTCTCTCTGTTTGGTTGGTCACCTATTATATACTTCGGTATCTCTGGTGTCTTTTCCTTTCGAGTATTATTCACGGTCTGCCGGTAATGAATAATATATCTCTTTCACTCTTTGGTTGGAATCCTTTGTTGATCTTCCCCAGTAGAGTAAGATTCGTATTCTTTGTAGAATCGAATACCCATCCTTTAACCAGTTTGTGTTTTGGATGATGCGTGTTTTGGCATATATACCAATTCACGTTTTCGGTAGATCACCTATTATATACTTCGGTATCCCTGGTGTTTCTTACCATGCAAGTGTATTATCTACGGTCCGCCGGTAATAGATAATATATCTCATGCGAGTATTCTATCCTCGTTCTGACGGTAATGGATATTATATCTCATGCACTCTTTGGGTTTGTGTCCCCAGTTGAGTAAGATTCGTATTCCATGTTGTGGATTCGAACGTCCATCCTGTAAGTCGATTTGCTTTCAAGCTCTCCTTTCGGACGATGAGTGTTTTGGCATATATACCAATTCACGTCTTTGGTAGGCCACCTATTATATACTCCGGTATCTCTGGTGTCTCTTCCTTTTCGAGTATATTATTCACGGTCTGCCGGTAATGAATAATATGTCTCATGCACTCTTGGGTCAATCTTTTGATTGTTTTCTCCGCAGAGTAAGATTCGTATTCCTTGTGGAATTGAATATCCATCCTATAAACAAGTATGTTTTTCTAGCTTTCCTCAGTCTGATGAGTGTATTGGCATATATACCAATTCACGTTTCGGTCGGTCGCCTATTATATACCTTGGTATCCTTGGTGTTCCTTCCTTTCTGCTCCCTATTATGACCTTGGTCCCCTGTGGAGTCAGATTTCCCTGAGCTTACGTACCTTTTTCAGGTCTTTCTCAGATGTTTGGATTGATTGATATCTCTCGCCCTTA
The DNA here is from genome assembly GCF_024323335.1 of Lathyrus oleraceus. Classification (NCBI taxonomy): domain Eukaryota; kingdom Viridiplantae; phylum Streptophyta; class Magnoliopsida; order Fabales; family Fabaceae; genus Lathyrus; species Lathyrus oleraceus. Next base: position 248,472,975 of record NC_066585.1, on the reverse strand, counting down.
TACCGGTCTTAGATAGTCATTCTTCCTGAGTTTGTTGCCCTTATACCGGTAACATCTCATTCTCTGGCTTCCCCTGGAAAGTCCTTTCTAGATTTCCCCAGCGGAGTTTGTGTTGCTATTCGTGTTGCTGTATTGGTGTTATCCCAGTACATGCATTTTGTGGGTCAGCTTGAGTCATTCCGATGGATTGTGTTTCCTTTGGAATCATTTCTTATCCCCAGTGTGAGTCCTTTGCTTCCCCAGTGAGGTCTCCAGTCTGATTTCTGGTATCCCCTAATCAGAGTCGTGTCTTGCACATGCGATGTCAGTTTTGTTTTCCCCAACTCGAAGTCGTGTCCTGCTCACGCATTCTTTTTCTTTATTATCCCCAATAAGAATCCCGATAAGAGTCCTGTTAGAGTCTCTGTTCCTGGTGAGTGTATTACTCCGATGGATCGCCCTTTCTTCTGTGTGAACCATATTCCCCACAGAGTTGGTGTCTTTTGCATGCATACATCTGCATCATGAGGTCTCTTAGGGACCAAAATTTGTCTCATTACTGTTATTTAAGCCCATTCTACCGCGTCGATATGAAGATTTCTAAACTTCACTTCTCCGGGTAGAATGACCTTAAATAGGGGCATCTGTAAGACCCCAATTTTTGCCCTAAGATCCCTCATGGCATCATGTCATATCATAACATTGCCTCAAGGATCTTTGTGCACCTTTGCTTGCCTCCTAGTGGGTGGGTCATCTTGTGAGTGTGGTTCTTGATCACCAAGCATGTATTGCATTTGTATATCATTTCTTTTCATTTGTTTACTAACCAAAAGTACAAAAATATTGTCATCTAACCATGTTACTTGCAGCTGAAGCAATCATCAGTCAATCAATCAAGCAAGCCATTGGGCAATGGATGGTGGCCATTTTTGAAGAATTTGGGCACCATGATCATCCATGAGAGATTCATATGAGTTGTGATATCATTTGGTATCAAGATCTCAAGAGAAAGAGGCTTGAAATTCATCAGAACATGGCTCAGTCAACCAAAACCCTAGCAAAGTCAACTGTGGTCAACTGTGCATTTAATCAGGAATTTGAAGGTGTAAGATGGTTGGAAAGGTCTCATTCATGTCCATATAAGCCTCATTTGGCATTTCAAACATCCGCAGTGAAGGATTTGAGGTCAGACAAAAAGTTTCCAAAAATGGAAATGACCTGTAATTTTCACCTGCCAAAAATGGAAAGTTATTCTCCTCAAAATTACACCATGAATCAAGCTTCAAATCAAAATTTGTCCAACATGAAAGTTGAAGATCTTGTTCTTGCCTTTCCAAAAAGTCCAAGAACACTCATTTCTCATTTATGGTTGGCAAGTTATGATCAAATCATTTTCAAGAATTTTGGAATTTCAAAGTGGCATATCTTTCAAACCATTAGGCCAAATTGGTTGATTCTTTTTTGAGCAAACCACATTTGATGTGTACTATCCAAATCCATCATCACAATTCATCAGAAACCTTCACATAAAAAGGTCATTTTTGAAGTGAACCATTTAATTTTTGGTGGGAAGAAAAGTCAAATTTCAAAATACATGGAATTTTCACATGAAACCAATGCAATTCACTTCCAAATGTGATTTATGACTTGCTTCAAGTGGAAAATTACTGTTACATTGCATGGAAGTGCATGAGGGCAAATTGGCCAATTTCCATAACAAGCTCCATTTGCTAATCACATCCAATTATGCTAAACATGATTAAGGCATGGATTAAGAGAGGGTATAAAAGCCTAATCCTAACAGAATTTCAGGACGAACAATCATTTTTTCAGATCAAAATCCAAAATCTCACAAATTCTCTCAATTTCTCACAATTTGCACACACACTTTTTTCACTCATTCATCAAATTTCTTCACTCTTTGTGTTGTATCTTGCTTCGATCTTCATCTGCAGGTGATTTAGAAGATCTGTTTGAAGCAAGAACTGGAAGAACTGTGCAAATCCGCAGCTGTTGAAGATCTTGAGCTTCCATGGCAGTTGAAAAATCCACCATTCTCGTGCATTGTTGACCTGAGCATTCATCACTATCCACCTCCTACAACATCCAAGACCATCTGTTTCACTCGATTGGGACCTGAAACGCACGGATTTCACACTGCGATCATCAAGAGGTAAATTTTCGAAGTCTCAATTCTTGAAATCAACATATGGATTCGATAGATCGTTCATCATAGAGTAATCTGAAAGTTGAATCGCGCGATTTCATCCATTAATCATCAAGAAATCTGAATTTTAAGTTTGTATGTCAAAACTATTTTTGATCGTGTCTTTCTGTATGTTGAGTTCTGGATAATTTCACTGTTAGATTCATGATCCTTGTTGAATGCCGGTTCCAACCATATATGGTTTGTTGATTTTCATGGAGATTTGGTCATGTTGATGTTTTCTGTGCAAGAACGCGAAGAACACGACGTTGTGTTCTGATTTTCCTTCCCATTCGCGTGCTAGATCCGTTTTCGCCTGACCTGTGTTTGAATTCCTGTTTCCCGCTGGAACTGGCGAATCACGTGACGCCAAGCCGTTTAATGAAACGGCGCGTTTCGCCCTGGTTCGCTGGAATTACACAAATGCCACTCAGCGCTCATTAATTCATTTTAAACATCAAATAATTATTTCATTTCTTAACCAAACTTCTAAAAATCCTAATTAATTCATGGTTTATCCAATTTGAGTGAGGATTTTTGTGTTGATCTCCAAATTTTCTCTAGTTTTTTTTAGGTATGATAATCAATGTTGTGCCTGGCTGATTTTAAATTTTGCCTAGAAACTTTGGACATGTGTGCTTTGTGTATAGGTTTTACCATTTTGATCATAAAATAATGATGCCTTATTGGAAATGCATGAAATTTTATAGGCATGATCTTGACTCTTTCCTGGTGATTTTGATGTATAGTTTGCTATTTTTGAGTTCCTGGTTAGAAAGATATGATGTGATCTTTTTGAGTGTGACAATGTGTGTCACACTATGTTATGCCATGTTCATGAGATTTTTTTGCATGCTTATTGAATGCCATTTGCTCTGGATTTTTGCATGTGATAACATCTGTATGTCTAGTTTGACCATGATTTGTTTTAGGATTTGTTGATGCATTTCCTATTTGATTGGTATTTTTGTTTGCTGTTTACCATTTTGTGAACTTTTCTTGAGTAATCAACTTACATAGCTTGTGAAATTCTCATACCTTATCATATGAAGCTGAAATTTCATGGATTGATTCTTAACATGTTTAATTCCATTTTGGCTTTGGAGTGACTCATTTATCTTATGTCATTTCTGTTTTACACTTGATTGAAGTTGATGCTCAATTTGATACCATGTATGAGCTTGTTTCTATATGCTTTGATTTGTTGATTTTCATTGACTTGGTTCCCACTATCCAAATGCTATGAAATTTGATATGATGCTCATTGAATGTGTTCTGTTTGAGCTGGAATTTTTGTGGAATTTATTGAGCTGTTTTGATATTGGTTTGATTGTGATCATTCTGTTTGCTCCATTGTGATTCCAAAATGCATAGTTTGACATGGTATGTGTATAAAATGCAATTGGTGAATGTTTTGGATATGGGACCAACTGGAATTTGTTCTTATTTGTTAAATCTTGATTTTGATCAATTTTCACTTGCTGTTTTAAATTTTTTACCTCCTTTTGACCCTAGGCTTGTCCTAGTGGTCTTACTTCTCACATTTGAGTTGTTTTTTCAGGTTAAAGAAGCAAATGCTTTAAGGAATTTAATTCAAATTGATTGATGTTGATTTATTTAATTGTGATGAACTAACTTGTTTCATTTTGTAGGATGCTAACTCATTTCATTTGAGTTTGTGCTTTGCACACATGATTGATTGTGTTGTCTGTTGGTTCATAATTTGTCTGTTTTGACTTTGTGACTTGGATACTAATTATATTTGATTGATTTCAGGTACCATAGTCGCTTTACTTCCTTGAGAACTTGTATTGCTTTGCTTTGCTTAAGCATTGAGGTAGACTCTCTTGTCTCCATGTAGTCTGGAAGACCTGGCTTGTTATTTAGCCAGGCAACTGTCTGAAGTCCTCCTTAAGAGGCAATGTTTGTGATTGTTTATTTTTGTCCCCAAGCAGGTGAAGACCTCATGTGAGGCAATTGGTAGACAAAAGAGATATGTAGCCTATCTCCTACTATTCTGTGAGTCACTCACATTGCTCACACTACTTGTGTTTGACGCATGTTGAGTAAAACCCAAGATCATCGAGTCTATACTTTGGGGAGAGAGTTCCATCTTTCTGAACTCCCCCACCTTCTTATATTCAATGCTCTCCCTGACCAGGGATAAGAGTGATGAGGCACACCCCTCATATCCTTTCATCTGCTTCACCTTGGCTCTCAATGTCAAGGTTAAGAGCACCATTGACCCTATTCCAGTTGACTTTTAAGTCTAACCCTTTGATTGAGCCTAATTGTTTGGTTATAGTGGGTGCTAAATGACTTTGTCTGATTGATTGCTTGTTGCATTTGTACATGCTTGCTTGCCTTTGTGCACTTATCATCATTAATTTGTTCATTATGGCATGATCATCATTGCATACCTTTTGTGATCCATGTTTGGTTTACCCATTGAGGACAATTGTAAGACCATGTCTTTGGCCATTGTTCCTAGGATTTGGAAGGGACAGAGTGTAAGACCATTTCACTTGGTCACTCATGTCCATTGCTTAATGCATTGTTTGTTTGTTGTATGTGAGGATGCAAGTGCAAGACCATGTTGTTGGCTCTTGTATTCCTATGATCATCCTTTGGAGGTTGGTATAAGTCCAGATAGATTGGCATCTGACATCCAAGTTTTGTTCTATTTTAGGAGATTGGTGTAAATCCATTTATTGGTATCCGATATCCGATTTTGTTTGTGAGATTGGAGTAAGACCATTTATTGGCTTCCGGTATCATTGTTTTGTTTTAGGAGATTGGTGTAAATCCATTTATTGGTATCCGACATCCGCTTTTGTTTGTGAGATTGGTATAAGACCATTGATGGCATCCGGTATCACCTTGCTTTATTTTTTACTTGCATTGTGGCTCATTCCTAAGGACACACTTGAATCATCTTCTATATGATTTCAAGAGGTGAACCCTTCTAAGAAGTTTTACGTTCCATCATCCATACCCTCATTGTCCTAAACCTTTTCACACTTTGCTTTCAAAAACTTTGACTTGTTGTGCAAACATCTTCATGTCTTTTCAAATTAGAAACCTGGACCATAAGTCCTTGACTTTTCAAACTCCATTTCATAAAACTTCTTTGAATCAATCCTAATCATACCTTGACCATATTTTGTGAATAATCATAATCAATTAACTTCACCCATTCAAATGTTTTGGCTTTGTCCATTGTTAATATGTTTTCATACATTAGCCGTAGGTTTCAATTACCATAGTGGTTGATGTAATTCTTACCTTATCCTTAGTGAGTTGATTGTAAGTCTTCCATACTTATTATAGGGTTAACCCCTCACTAGTATGTTGAAGCCGTCCTTGCATGGTGGATTGTTGATTCGGGTTGAGTTTTCTCCCATTGGTAATGAAAAGCCTTAGTGCTTGTGTTTTAAAATTGAACCCACTGATAATTTGGAAATCTTTTAGCCGAACTACGGCGTTTTGATCCTTACCTTTGATGGAAGGTACGTAGGCAACGGGTTCATCCGTTCAAACACAAAAATAACTAACTTGTACATTCTTTTCTCATCTTCCCATTCATGTTTGCACAATATGTCAAAACAAATAAACATTTTCTTATACAACAAGTGTGAAAAGGGCTCCCTAGGAGTACCTAGGACGTGATGGGTGCCTAACGCCTTCCCATTGCGTAATTTACCCCTTATCCAGATTCTCTGATTTTTTCATTAGTTTTCTACGTGTAAAACTTCTTAGGTTTTTGTTCGCTTTTTAACCAGTCCTTAGGATAAATAAAAGTGCGGTGGCGACTCGATTCATTGTATGCATTGCTTATGGTTTAATCAATAAATCATATAGCGACGAATACACCGCTACAGAAAAGTGGCGACTCTGCTGGGGAGAGACTACGTTAGACCTTCCCTGGTGGTATTGCCTACTTTTCACCCTTGTTGTATGATATTTGTTTATGTGTTATTTGACATATTTTTGTATAATTTGGGATAACTGTATTGATTGTAATGTTTGAATTGCTTGATATACAATTGTTGTTTGCTTTGGTGATCTCTGTGAGATGAGTTCTATACCCGAACTCGAGTGCACTCTAGGATAGGAGAATGGCGTAGTCTTGTTGACTGGTGTGGAGTATTCCTTAGCCAGTTGACTTGCGAGTCCATTCACTTGGTGGAGGTCATGTTGGATTAATAATGTCACACAAGTCATTTGTGGTTAGGCATTATTCGTTCAATCACGTGCCTTAGAAGCCAAGGACCTTAGTTTACCAAACCCATCTTGGCCTATTTTTAGGACGTAGTGCGGAGGTCGTTCAGATGTAAGATCTGATGCGATTGTTACGCGATACTACACTTATAAGAGTCTCTCTTGAGAATATTTTTGGAATACGAGTATTCGTTCCTCCGATAATATCCGAGAGATGGGACGATGATTATGGGAACCTCTGGTAGAACATGTCTGGCAGGTTTAAACCCTAGTACACTCCCTTTGGGTGGTTCTTAACCAAGACTCCATGCTCGTGACTCTCAGCAAACCCGTGATTCGTGGTTGAGTCGTTCAAACATCGTTAATATCAATGGAACTTGGGTATTGATAAGGGGTAAAACCTAAATCTACCAAAATGGATGATTGATATTAGGGATGTTAGAGCCGGTTCATGTACCGTTAATATCAATGGAACTTGGGTGTCGATAAGGTGAAAACCTAAATCCGCCAAAATGGATGATTGATATTGGGGATACAATGAGCTTTCCCACGACCTTTGTTTGGTGTGCTTTGCTTGATCCTTGAGTGTGATTGTTGCATTCATACATTCATGCATTCATCTGCACCTCATGTCATCAGAAAAAAGAAATTTTCAAGGAACTTAAAGGGTTTATTTGCAAAATTTTCAGACATGGAAAGACCAAAAAGGCATACGAAGAAGTACAGTTTTAAACAGCCTGATGTGAAGGAGTTAAGGAATCTGACACCTTATGTATTAGATCCCTTGGGTTTCAAAGCTCGCTATGGGAAGCTTCTGCCTCTGTTGACTACTCAGGTTGATGAGGGATTGATGAGTACTCTAGCTCAGTTCTATGATCCGCTGTATCACTGCTTCTCCTTTCCGGATTTCCAGTTATTGCCTACTTTGGAGGAGTATTCTCACCTTATTGGGACTCCGATTCTGGATCAGGTGCCGTTCAGTGGCCTAGAGAGTATTCCGACCGCTCGAGAGATTGCAGATTTGTTGCATATCAATGAAGCTTTGATCAAAGCTAATTTGACTACCAAAGGTGGAATTCAGGGTTTTCCTTCCGAGTTCCTCGTCGCTCAAGCTACCATCTATGGGAAGGCCATGAGTGAGGATGCCTTTGAGGCTTTGTTTGTATTGCTCATCTATGGGTTGGTCTTGTTTCCCAACTTCGACAAATTCGTGGACATGAATGCTATTAGGATCTTCTCAGTTCTTAATCCCGTTCCGACTTTGTTGGGCGATGCTTATGTCTCTTTGCACCTGAGGAATGCAAAGGGTGGAGGAGTTATTGTCTGCTGTCTACCTTTGCTGTACAAGTGGTTTATTTCGCACTTGCCGCAGACTCTTGCCTTCAAGGAGAACAAGGGATGTCTACGGTGGTCTCAGAGACTCATGTCTCTCACTAATGATGATATCTCCTGGTATGATCGCGTGTATGATACCGTCCAGATCATTGACTATTGTGGTGAATTCCCTAATGTGCCTCTTCTTGGTACATGTGGTGGGATCAGCTACAATCCCATTCTCGCACGTCGTCAGCTTGGGTTCCCCCTAAAGGATAAACCTCATAACATTTTGTTAGAAGGTGTGTTCTTTCAGGAGGGTAAAGATCCCCAAGGCCTGAAAGCCAGATTCGTCTGCGCTTGGCGCAAGATCTGCAAGAAGAGTAGGAATGAGCTAGGTCTGAAGAATTGCATTGCTTTGGAGCCTTATACTTCCTGGGTCAGACAGAGAGCTGCCACTTACTTGATGCCATATGATCATCCGAGACCTACACCGTTGGATGTGGATGGGCCTTCAACCCTCCCTACCCAACGTGTAGAGGAGTTGAGAGAAGAAGACCTTTCGCGTGCTTGGATCCGTGAAAGAGAGGAATTGCTTCAGCAGCTTAAGGAGAAGGATGCTCTAATTGAGTTCCTCGAGCATCGAGTGATCGACGATCCCAATGATACTTGGACTTCTTTGCTTCCTCAGTCTTCCAAATTCTGGAAGAGGAAGTATGATCAGCTGGCTAAGGAGAAAGCAGATATGGAAGCTGCCTATGAGAGAGAGATCAAGAAGCTGTGTGTTTCTCGTCTTCCAGCATCCCGAGCTACCAGGGATCCATAGGATGTTATTTTCCTTTTCTCCTTGTAATTGAATCAAAAATGTTGTACTTCTTTGTCTCGATTATATTGAATGAGATATTTTCCATATGAAGTTAAAATGCTTTAAATATTCAAAAATTGCAAATAATACCCTAAGGGTTCTTTGAAAATAAATAAAGCATATGCACAAGCATTTCATGCATCATTTCGCATAAGCAGGTACCTTGTTTCTGGCCTTCTTGTGCTGACTCTGTGTTCTTCATTTATTTTGAGACAAGCTGACTCACCGGTACTACACTCGAGCAAATTCTGCCAGAGTTATGGATCAGCTAGAGCAAGAGAACAGAGAACTGAAGGAAGAGGTCGCCAGACTTGGCGCTTTGATGGAGCAACTTCTCGCTGCCCAGAATCAACCTGCTCAACCGCCTGCAACCCCTGTTCAGAGGACTGTTGTCTCTGAAATTGTAGCTCCGTCTGTGCCAGCCGCCAGCGCTCATTTTGGGTCTCATGCTATGCCAGCCGGGTTCCCTTGGGGTATGCCTCCAGGTTTCATGCCTGACATCCCTGCTCCAACTTTTGCTCACATGCCGGCATCTAGCCCGGTCCCCGTTGCTGCTCCTCCTGTCGTGCATACTATGCCGAGGGTTGAAGATACCATCTATCATTCCGAGCCATCTGAGGACCCGGACGTTAATGAAAAGATGGACGCCATGAATGACCAATTCCTTGAGCTGAGGAAGGAATTGAAGACTCTTCGAGGTAAAGATTTGTTCGGCAAGTCTGCTGCCGAGTTGTGCCTTGTTCCCGGTGTTAAAATACCGATTAAATTCAAAGTGCCTGACTTTGAGAAATACAAAGGGAACACCTGTCCACTTGCTCACCTGGTCATGTACGCCAGGAAAATGTCAACCCAAACCGATAATGATCAGCTGTTGATCCATTATTTTCAAGACAATTTATCGGGTGCTGCGCTCATATGGTATATGAGCTTGGATAGTGCTAATATCAGATCCTTCAACGACCTTGGCGAAGCCTTCGTCAAGCAGTACAAATATAATGTCGATATGGCACCTGACCGTGATCAACTCAGGTCTATGTCGCAGAAGGACAAGGAAACCTTCAAGGAGTACGCCCAGAGGTGGCGAGAGCTGGCTGCTCAAATTACTCCTCCGCTGGAAGAGAAAGAGATGACTAAGATCTTTTTGAAGACTCTTAGTTCTTTTTATTATGAGCGGATGGTCGCTAGTGCTCCCTCTGATTTCACCGAGATGGTGAATATGGGGATGAGGTTGGAAGAAGGTGTCCGTGAAGGACGTTTGGCGAAAGATGAAGGCTCTTCTAGCAAGCGGTATGGAGCATTTGCTAAGAAGAAGGATGGGGAAGCACATGCTGTGCAATCCCATGGCAAATCAAGGAAACCTCCTGTTCAGAGGAAACCCGCACGCCGTGCCGGTCATCAGCACCAGGTGGCTCATATAGCGCCTGTATTCAGAGATAATCAGCAGGCTCAGCATCAGCAACAATATCAACAGCCTCAATATCAGCAACAGCAACGCCCACAGCAACAGGCTTACCAGCCTCGTGGAAGCACAACCAATCAGGCCAACATGAATTATGATAGGAAGAAGATCAGCTTCGATCCGATTCCAATGTCATACGCAGAGCTATATCCTTCCTTGTTGGAAAGGAAATTGGTTTCTCCCAGGGATCCTCCTGCTATTCCTGCAAACCCACAATGGTGGTATAAACCAGATCAGCATTGTGTGTATCACTCCGGAGCTCCGGGCCATAATATTGAAAACTGTTATCCACTCAAGACTAAGGTTCAAGACCTTATGAGATGTAGGATTTTGAGCTTCGAAGATTCAGGCCCAAATGTCACTAAGAACCCATTGCCTTCGCATGGGAAGTCTGTGAACATGGTCAAGGGATGCCCTGGGAAATACAAGGTCAAATATGTAAGTCATATTCGACAGTCGTTGGTGGAATTACATCGTTTGCTGTGTCAGTACAGCCACATGGAGCATGACCACGACAAATGCCGCATCTGTTCGGTGAACCGTTTGGGTTGCAACCAGGTCCGTAGAGAATTGCAAGAGTTATTAGACGAAGGAACCATTGAGATTTTGCAAAATCGCAATGTTGACGAAGATGAGTCGGAGGTGAACATTATATCCCTCGTGTTCAAGTTACCCGAGCCTGTTGTTATTCGCTATGATAGCAGCAAGCCGAAGGCTTCTCCCTCCTTGGTGATTAAACCTGCAGGCCCCGTGCCTTATTCGTCTGACCAAGCTGTGTCGTTCAGATATAACCCTGTTGCTGTGCAAGATGGGGTAGAAGTGCCTTTGCCTTCAACTGCTATGACTAACATCGCCGACGTAAGCGGCCTGACCCGGAGTGGTCGTGTTTTCTCTGCACCTGCTAAAGCCCCTGTTGCTTCCGAATCTGCTGAGCGCCCGGTGGGGACCGCTGTTAATATTCAGAATCCGGCACTTGATGTTGCCAAACCCTCCTCCGTACAAAAGACTCCCACTTCTTCTGTTGGCCCGAGTGGCATTATGAATGAAGAATCTGATGAGATGCTGAGGCTCATCAAAAAGAGTGAGTACAACGTTGTAGACCAGCTTCTACAAACGCCATCCAAGATTTCCATACTATCCTTGCTGTTGCATTCAGAACCCCATAGGGAGGCTCTGCAGAAGGTCTTGGATTTGGCGTATGTCGATCATGACGTCACCATTGAACAGTTTGACAGTATAGTTGCAAACATTACCGCTTGCAACACTTTGAGTTTTAGTGAAGCTGGTCTCCCTGAGGAGGGAAGAGACCACAACATGGCTTTACACATATCTCTAAACTGCAAATCTGATGCCATGTCCAACGTGCTGGTGGACACTGGATCATCATTAAATGTATTGCCAAAATCCACACTCTCCAGATTGTCATATCAGGGTCCTCCTATGAGGCAGAGTGGGGTTGTTGTGAAAGCATTCGATGGGTCGCGCAAGACCGTGATTGGGGAAGTTGATCTCCCTATCAAAATCGGACCAAGTGATTTCCAAGTTACCTTCCAGGTAATGGATATCCACCCACCTTATAGCTGTCTCTTAGGCAGACCATGGATTCACGAGGCTGGCGCCGTGACATCCACCCTACACCAGAAGCTGAAGTTTGTCAAGAATAAGAAACTGGTTGTGGTAGGGGGAGAAAAGGCTCTCCTGGTTAGCCACCTGTCTTCCTTCTCATACATTGACGCAGAGGATGAAGTTGGAACTCCGTTCCAAGCTTTATCTATTGATGAACCGATTGAAAAAAAGTCTCCATCATTCGCTTCCTACCGTGATGCAAAGCTGGCCATTGAATGTGGTGCAGTAGCTGGTTTAGGGAAGGTGATTGAGCTTGAAGACAACAGATCCCGGGCTGGCATTGGCTACTGTTCTGGGGCATTTAATGAGCAAGGTCTGTTCACAAGTGGAGGATTCATCCATGATGATCAACCTGAGGAAGAGGAAGCTGCTGCTATCTTGGAAGAGGATGCAGAAGATCTGAACAACTTCGTTATTCCTGGTGGTGTCTGCCACAATTGGGTCGCTGTAGATGTTCCTACAGTCATCCCTAGATCAGAGTAATTGTTCACTTTGTTTAAAACCCTTCTCCCATGCCAAAAGGAGAAGTGATGACATTGTTGGCAGCATATATACAATGATGTTTTCATTCAATTAATGCATTGTTAAACATTTGTTTTTCCATTTGTTTTCACTTTTTGCTTTTTGCATGAAATCAGTGATCACAAAAAACCCCTAAAAAAAACAAGAATAAAAGCAAACATTTTTCATCTGCATAATGATTTGCTTGTTTAAATTCTAAAATTTTTCATTAACCAAAATCATTATGCAGGTTGATTCTAAAACCCATTGAACATAATGATCCAACGCCATCTCCCAATTTTGAATTCCCTGTATTCGAGGCAGAGGAAGATGATGTTGAAGGAATTCCTGATGAGATTTCCCGTCTCCTTGAGCACGAGAAGAAGATCATTCAGCCGCACCTTGAAGATTTGGAAACAGTCAACTTGGGGTTTGAGGATTGTGTTCGTATGGTGAAAATTGGGGCACTTCTTGAAGAGTCTGTCAAGAAGGATTTGATTAGCTTGCTACGAGAATATTCCGATATCTTCGCTTGGTCATATGAAGACATGCCGGGTCTAGATACAGATATTGTGCAACATTTCCTGCCTTTGAAGCCTGAGTGCGTGCCTGTGAAGCAGAAGCTCAGAAGAACTCATCCAGATATGGCAGTGAAGATCAAAGAGGAAGTTCAGAAGCAAATTGATGCGGGGTTTCTGGTGACTTCTACATATCCTCAATGGGTGGCCAATATTGTGCCTGTTCCTAAGAAGGACGGAAAAGTCCGTATGTGCGTTGATTACAGAGATTTGAATAAAGCTAGTCCAAAAGATGATTTTCCTCTACCACACATTGATATGTTGGTAGACAATACAGCTAAATTCAAAGTTTTTTCCTTTATGGACGGATTTTCCGGATATAATCAAATCAAAATGGCACCCGAAGATATGGAGAAGACAACATTCATCACACCTTGGGGAACATTCTGTTATCGAGTGATGCCCTTCGGTCTGAAGAACGCCGGAGCCACGTATCAACGAGCTATGACTACCTTGTTCCATGATATGATGCACAAGGAGATAGAGGTCTACGTTGATGATATGATTGCTAAGTCCCGAACGGAAGTTGAGCATATTGAGCATTTGTTGAAGCTTTTTCAGCGTCTGAGGAAGTTTAGACTTCGCCTGAATCCGAACAAATGTACATTTGGAGTCCGTTCCGGCAAGTTGTTGGGTTTTGTGGTAAGCGAAAGAGGTATTGAGGTTGATCCTGCAAAGGTCAAAGCAATACAGGAGATGCCTGCACCAAAAACTGAGAAGCAAGTCCGAGGTTTTCTTGGCCGCTTGAACTATATTTCCAGATTTATATCCCACATGACTGCCACATGTGCGCCGATATTCAAGCTCCTCCGGAAAGATCAATCTCATGATTGGACCGAGGATTGCCAGAAAGCTTTCGACAGTATCAAAGAATATCTGTCTGAACCTCCGATCTTGTCTCCGCCCGTGGGAGGAAGACCTCTGATCATGTATTTGACTGTGCTTGAAGACTCGATGGGTTGTGTCCTCGGTCAACAAGATGAATCGGGGAAGAAGGAATTTGCTATATACTACCTCAGTAAGAAGTTTACTGATTGTGAGTCTCGGTACTCTATGCTTGAGAAGACGTGTTGTGCTTTAGCTTGGGCTACTAAGCGTTTGCGCCAGTACATGATAAATCATACAACTTGGTTGATATCCAGAATGGATCCGATTAAGTATATCTTCGAGAAGCCTGCTTTAACTGGGAGGATTTCCCGTTGGCAGATGTTGTTGTCCGAGTATGATATTGAGTATCGAGCTCAAAAAGCCATCAAAGGTAGTATCTTGGCTGACCATTTAGCGCACCAGCCGATCGAAGATCATCAGTCTGTTCAGTATGACTTCCCTGATGAGGAAATTCTGTATTTAAAGATGAAAGATTGTGATGAGCCTACACTTGATGAAGGTCCGGAACCTGGTTCCAGATGGACGATGGTGTTCGATGGCGCTGTAAATCAGTATGGAAATGGAATTGGGGCAGTAATCATTACTCCTCATGACACACATATTCCGCTTACAGCAAGGCTAACTTTCAAATGCACGAATAATATGGCTGAGTATGAGGCCTGCATTATGGGACTTGAAGAATGTATTGATTTGAGAATCAAGCATCTTGATGTATATGGTGATTCGGCCTTGGTTGTCAATCAGATCAAGGGTGAATGGGAGACGAATCAACCCAGTCTCATTCCATACATAGATTATGCAAGAAGGATTTCAACTTTCTTTACAGAAGTTGACTTTCATCATATTCCTCGAGAGGATAATCGGATGGCAGATGCTCTTGCTACGCTTGCTTCCATGATTGTTGTCAAGTATTGGAATGAGGTCCCCAATATTGCCGTGATGCGCTTGGATAGACCAGCTCACGTATTTGCAGTCGAAGAAGTGAATGATGACAAGCCTTGGTATTTTGATATCAAGAATTTCCTCCAGAACCAGGTCTACCCGCCTGGGGCATCTGTGAAAGATAGGAAAACTTTGAGAAGGTTGTCAGGCAGTTTCTACCTCAGTGGTGAAGTGCTGTATAAAAGAAATTTTGACATGGTTTTGCTCAGATGCGTGGATAGACACGAAGCAAACCTGTTGATGACTGAGGTCCATGAGGGTTCATTTGGTACTCATTCCAATGGACATGCCATGGCTAGAAAGATATTGAGAGCAGGCTACTATTGGCTGACAATGGAGTCTGACTGCTGCAAATATGTGAAGAAATGCCACAAGTGTCAGATTTATGCGGATAAGATTCATATTCCTCCGACACTCCTGAATGTGATTTCATCACCATGGCCTTTCTCTATGTGGGGAATCGACATGATCGGCATGATCGAGCCGAAAGCGTCCAACGGACACAGGTTTATTCTCGTAGCAATTGATTACTTCACCAAATGGGTTGAGGCCGCTTCGTATGTGAACGTGACCAGGCAGGTGGTTGTGAAGTTTATCAAGAACCAGCTGATTTGCCGTTATGGTGTGCCAGATAAGATCATTACTGATAATGGATCTAATCTGAATAATAAGATGATGGATGAGTTGTGCGCTGAATTCAAGATTGCACACCATAATTCTTCTCCCTACAGACCTAAGATGAATGGGGCTGTTGAAGCTGCCAATAACAATATCAAGAAGATGACCGTTACATACAAAGATTGGCATGAAATGCTGCCATTTGCTTTGCATGGATATCGTACATCTGTACGCACTTCAACAGGGGCAACCCCTTTCTCTCTTATTTACGGCATGGAAGCTGTTCTCCCAGTAGAGGTGGAGATCCCATCAATGAGAGTCTTGATGGAAGCCAAGTTGACTGATGCTGAATGGATTCAAAGTCGCTATGACCAGTTGAATCTAATCGAAGAGAAGCGATTAACTGCCATGTGTCATGGTCAGTTATATCAGCAGAGAATGAAGAAAGCATTCGATAAGAAGGTCAAGCCTCGTGTGTTCCGAGAAGGTGACCTCGTGCTCAAGAGAGTCTTGTCTTTCGTGCCCGATTCCAGGGGCAAGTGGACTCCAAGCTATGAGGGTCCATATGTTGTTAAGAGAGCCTTTTCAGGCGGAGCTTTGATGCTTACAACAATGGATGGGGAGGATTTCACTCGTCCTATGAATTCAGATGCAGTCAAGAGATACTTTGCCTAATAAAGAAAAAAGTATATGCAAATGAAAAACAGAATAGCTTGCTAAGTTGAAAACCCGAAAGGGCGGCTTAGGCAAAAATAAGCGTCTCGGTGGATAACCCGCAAGGGTAATCCAGACAAAAATTAGAGACTTGAAAAAATGAGTATATTTGCATCCCGCTAGATTGAGTACCTCACCCTGGGGCAATCTAGGCAAAAATTAGGGATTTGGCAAGTAACTGCATCCTGACAAGACTTTCTGTTCCGCGGTTGTCCTTTCGTCAAAGGATTCTCGATTCATCGTCGACTGAAGCTTTGCATACATCGAGATTCAAATTGGTAGAGAAAGGATCATTATGTTCAATGTAGCCCTCTTCCAATATATATCACTGATTTCAAATTTGTACAGATCTATGGAGTCTTGCCATTTGCAGGCTACCATTCCATCAAATAAATTTGAGCTTTTATCCAATTATTTGCACTCTTACTTGTTTCAATTCAACAAATGTTTTGCATGTTTTAATTGATAAAATGTCATTGTTTTAAACAAATAAATTTTTTCAAAATTGTTGTTTTAAACAAAGTGAATATTCACAACGACAAAAGGATACTCAGAGATGTCTCAGTGCTCTCCCGGGGGTGGTATGATTCCCAACAGGTAAGACAGTGGTTCATATTCCTGGCATTTGATTGTATCCTCTTTCTCCCGGTTTGCTGTTGGGGTTGTTCCCCAAGCAGAGGTGTTGTTGAAGACTCAGTTTCTTCTCCAGCAGTAATCTCCCTAGCATTGGTTTGTTCTCCTTGTGGTAGATTCAGTGGTTGGTGGATCGATATCCCGGTACTTTACCGCTTTTCCCAGCATTGTCGCAAGCAGAGCTGTTGGTGGGGTTGTTCCCCGGTATAGTCGCAAGCAGAGATGTTGTTGAAGACTTCGCGTTCTTCTCCAGCAGTAGTCTCTCCCCTGTGCAGTCGCCAGCGGAGTTGTTGTGTCTCTCTTCAGCATGGTTGCTTTCCATCTTTTCCAGCTTAGTCTGCAGAATGGTTGTTGTGGCAGTTTCTGCCTATTGAAAGCTATCTCAATCCCCAGTAAGGCCGGTTGGTGGCTCTTGCATCCCAAAGATTGGAATGATTTCCTGATTTACTTTTGATCCTCAGTAGAGTGGCTTGTTGCAGAATCTACTTGCGTGATCCGTCGGATGTATGTTCTCCCCGAGTAGAGTGGCTTGCGGCAGAATCTACTTGTGTGGTGCTTTCTCCTTCAGTGGCTTGTGCTCTGAAAGGATAGCTGATAGTTTTCCCCAGTAGAGTTGCTTGTGCAGTTAGATTCTACTCGGATGATTCTCCTTCAGTGGGTTGTTCCCCAAGGTTGTTTGGAGTTGCCTTCGCAGCAGTTCTTGGTTGAGCCATGAACTCTTGTTTCTCAGTTGATGCAGGGATCCCCTGCAGATATCACCAGGATTCTCCTGATCCCCTGCAGTACCCGCAGATCTTTGCTTTACAGCATGTGGACCTCTAGCAGATTGGCTTTCCAGTTGGTTTTTCCCCTGGAAGTATAGTACCGGACGTTTGATTCCTGGGCCTGTTGTGTTAGATATGTCTGTTTTGTCAGCATTCATCAAACATAAATCACGCATATTCATGCATATTCATAAAACATTCGGATATTCATGTTGCATTGTTCGCCATATATCGTTTGTTTGTTGTCTCCTGCACTGGGTTTTACAGATCTCTTTATAGATCTTCCCAAGCAGATGTCGGGTGGTTAAATCTCTCCATATAGAGTCAGCCCATAAGTAGAAAGTGTCTGTCTTTTCTTCTGCAGTTCCCCACTGAGATATATCCTCGTGGATGACGGTTTCTTCCGTTTCCTCCCAACAGATATACTGGGATGGATTTTCCTATTGAGTTATATCCTCATAGGACGTGTTTTGATTCAGTCTGTCTTTTCGGATCAACCCCGAATTGGCATTTTGTCAGCTGTTTCTTGTGCTTCCCTGTGGAAGAAATGAACGATTTGCCCAGTATCCGGCATCAATTCATTTATCCCCAGTGGAGTTTTTTTTGGGCCTTTACCCTTATACCGGTAGTTGTAAGTCCTATGTTCTTGCTTCTTGGCGGAATTTGTGGTTATATACCTTTTATTCCTCAAGCAAGAGTTGTTGGTTTTCTACCCAGTAGTCGGTAGTCGTAAATCCTGTTTGCCTGCTCTCCAGCAGCTTGTGGTTTGTTATAAACCCTATTTTTGTTTCGCGTGCGGATTCGTGATTCGTTCCATCCCCACGCAGAGTTGTTGGCTACTACCCCGTATTCGGTAGTTGTAAGTCCTATCTTTTTTTCCCCTAGCAGAGGTAACCTTTGTGGTTCGTTCTGGTTGATGGTGGATTCGCTGTTGTTGTGATTTTTATCCCCAACAGAATTTGTGTTTCCCTGTGGAATAAGTTGAATAAGTGCTCAGTATTTGGCCTTCATTCACCCTATCCCCAGTGGAATCTGTGGTCTTCTACCCCGTATTCGGTAGTTGTAAATCCTATGTTGTTTTGTTCTCCCCATCGGAGTTTGTGCCTTATGGTACGAGTGGATAAATTGTCGGATGCTTGCAATTTTATCCCAGCTGAGTTGTTGGTGTCTACCCAGTAGTCGGTAGTGTTAACCTCTTGTTTCCTCAGCCAGATTTTTGGTATTCTACCCCGTTTTCGGTAGTTGTAAACCCTAATTTCTCCCCTTTGCGGAGTTAACCTTGTTGTTCATCCTAACCGATGATGGTTACTCTTTGTGGTTATCTTCATTTAATATTTAATGTTGATATTCCTCCCTTTGCAGGTGGATAATTGCCGGATGCTAGCAGTTTATCCCCAGCGAGTTGTCTTCTGGATCATTGCCGTATGCTCGCAATGTCATCCCTTTTGAAGTTGCCAGTGGGTCTTTTCACCGATTGCTAGTGATTTGTTCCCCGGATCATTGACTGTTTATCAATGTATCCCCAGCTAGTCCCTGTGAATAATTGCCGGATGCGTGCAATACATTCCCAGCGGATCGCCTTTCATTTACCCGTTTGCTCGATAATGATTGTTGCTCCCTTTGATTGGTCATCTTTATATACCTAGTTTGGTATCCCGATGCCTTTCTTTTCGGTCGATTTATCCTCTGTTAACCCAGTAACCGGTTGTGGATAATCTTCCATGCGAGTGTGTTATCCACGTTCTGACGGTAATGGATAATATATCTCATGCGCTCTTCAGTTGAAACTTTTTGTGTTTCCCTAGTCGAGTAAGATTCGTTATTCCTTTTGCGGAGTCGAATATTTGTTGTTTGGATAATTGTTGGATGCTTGCAAGTTATCCCTTTGAGTTGTCTTTCGGTTACCCGGATGCTTGGTATCGATTGTCTCTCTGTTTGGTTGGTCACCTATTATATACTTCGGTATCTCTGGTGTCTTTTCCTTTCGAGTATTATTCACGGTATGCCGGTAATGAATAATATATCTCTTTCACTCTTTGGTTGGAATCCTTTGTTGATCTTCCCCAGTAGAGTAAGATTCGTATTCTTTGTAGAATCGAATACCCATCCTTTAACCAGTTTGTGTTTTGGATGATGCGTGTTTTGGCATATATACCAATTCACGTTTTCGGTAGATCACCTATTATATACTTCGGTATCCCTGGTGTTTCTTACCATGCGAGTGTATTATCTACGGTCCGCCGGTAATAGATAATATATCTCATGCGAGTATTCTATCCACGTTCTGACGGTAATGGATATTATATCTCATGCACTCTTTGGGTTTGTGTCCCCAGTTGAGTAAGATTCGTATTCCATGTTGTGGATTCGAACGTCCATCCTGTAAGTCGATTTGCTTTCAAGCTCTCCTTTCGGACGATGAGTGTTTTGGCATATATACCAATTCACGTCTTTGGTAGGCCACCTATTATATACTCCGGTATCTCTGGTGTCTCTTCCTTTTCGAGTATATTATTCACGGTCTGCCGGTAATGAATAATATGTCTCATGCACTCTTGGGTCAATCTTTTGATTGTTTTCTCCGCAGAGTAAGATTCGTATTCCTTGTGGAATTGAATATCCATCCTATAAACAAGTCTGTTTTTCTAGCTTTCCTCAGTCTGATGAGTGTATTGGCATATATACCAATTCACGTTTCGGTCGGTCGCCTATTATATACCTTGGTATCCTTGGTGTTCCTTCCTTTCTGCTCCCTATTATGACCTTGGTCCTCTGTGGAGTCAGATTTCCCTGAGCTTACGTACCTTTTTCAGGTCTTTCTCAGATGTTTGGATTGATTGATATCTCTCGCCCTTATACCGGTCTTAAATAGTCATTCTTCCTGAGTTTGTTGCCCTTATACCGGTAACATCTCATTCTCTGGCTTCCCCTGGAAAGTCCTTTCTAGATTTCCCCAGCGGAGTTTGTGTTGCTATTCGTGTTGCTGTATTGGTGTTATCCCAGTACATGCATTTTGTGGGTCAGCTTGAGTCATTCCGATGGATTGTGTTTCCTTTGGAATCATTTCTTATCCCCAGTGTGAGTCCTTTGCTTCCCCAGTGAGGTCTCCAGTCTGATTTCTGGTATCCCCTAATCAGAGTCGTGTCTTGCACATGCGATGTCAGTTTTGTTTTCCCCAACTCGAAGTCGTGTCCTGCTCACGCATTCTTTTTCTTTATTATCCCCAATAAGAATCCCGATAAGAGTCCTGTTAGAGTCTCTGTTCCTGGTGAGTGTATTACTCCGATGGATCGCCATTTCTTCTGTGTGAACCATATTCCCCACAGAGTTGGTGTCTTTTGCATGCATACATCTGCATCATGAGGTCTCTTAGGGACCAAAATTTGTCTCATTACTGTTATTTAAGCCCATTCTACCGTGTCGATATGAAGATTTCTAAACTTCACTTCTCCGGGTAGAATGACCTTAAATAGGGGCATCTGTA
This sequence comes from Lathyrus oleraceus, assembly GCF_024323335.1. Taxonomy (NCBI): domain Eukaryota; kingdom Viridiplantae; phylum Streptophyta; class Magnoliopsida; order Fabales; family Fabaceae; genus Lathyrus; species Lathyrus oleraceus. Next base: position 248,452,183 of record NC_066585.1, on the reverse strand, counting down.
AGACCCCAATTTTTGCCCTAAGATCCCTCATGGCATCATGTCATATAATAACATTGCCTCAAGGATCTTTGTGCACCTTTGCTTGCCTCCTAGTGGGTGGGTCATCTTGTGAGTGTGGTTCTTGATCACCAAGCATGTATTGCATTTGTATATCATTTCTTTTCATTTGTTTACTAACCAAAAGTACAAAAATATTGTCATCTAACCATGTTACTTGCAGCTGAAGCAATCATCAGTCAATCAATCAAGCAAGCCATTGGGCAATGGATGGTGTCCATTCTTGAAGAATTTGGGCACCATGATCATCCATGAGAGATTCATATGAGTTGTGATATCATTTGGTATCAAGATCTCAAGAGAAAGAGGCTTGAAATTCATCAGAACATGGCTCAGTCAACCAAAACCCTAGCAAAGTCAACTATGGTCAACTGTGCATTTAATCAGGAATTTGAAGGTGTAAGATGGTTGGAAAGGTCTCATTCATGTCCATATAAGCCTCATTTGGCATTTCAAACATCCGCAGTGAAGGATTTGAGGTCAGACAAAAAGTTTCCCAAAATGGAAATGACCTGTAATTTTCACCTGCCAAAAATGGAAAGTTATTCTCCTCAAAATTACACCATGAATCAAGCTTCAAATCAAAATTTGTCCAACATGAAAGTTGAAGATCTTGTTCTTGCCTTTCCAAAAAGTCCAAGAACACTCATTTCTCATTTATGGTTGGCAAGTTATGATCAAATCATTTTCAAGAATTTTGGAATTTCAAAGTGGCATATCTTTCAAACCATTAGGCCAAATTGGTTGATTCTTTTTTGAGCAAACCACATTTGATGTGTACTATCCAAATCCATCATCACAATTCATCAGAAACCTTCACATAAAAAGGTCATTTTTGAAGTGAACCATTTAATTTTTGGTGGGAAGAAAAGTCAAATTTCAAAATACATGGAATTTTCACATGAAACCAATGCAATTCACTTCCAAATGTGATTTATGACTTGCTTCAAGTTGAAAATTACTGTTACATTGCATGGAAGTGCATGAGGGCAAATTGGCCAATTTCCATAACAAGCTCCATTTGCTAATCACATCCAATTATGCTAAACATGATTAAGGCATGGATTAAGAGAGGGTATAAAAGCCTAATCCTAACAGAATTTCAGGATGAACAATCATTTTTTCAGATCAAAATCCAAAATCTCACAAATTCTCTCAATTTCTCACAATTTGCACACGCACTTTTTTCACTCATTCATCAAATTTCTTCACTCTTTGTGCTGTATCTTGCTTCGATCTTCATCTGCAGGTGATTTAGAAGATCTGTTTGAAGCAAGAACTTGAAGAACTGTGCAAATTCGCAGCTGTTGAAGATCTTGAGCTTCCATGGCAGTTGAAAAATCCACCATTCTCGTGCATTGTTGAGCTGAGCATTCATCACTATCCACCTCCTACAACATCCAAGACCATCTGTTTCACTCGATTGGGACCTGAAACGCACGGATTTCACACTGCGATCATCAAGAGGTAAATTTTCGAAGTCTCCAATTCTTGAAATCAACATATGGATTCGATAGATTGTTCATCATAGAGTAATCTGAAAGTTGAATCGCGCGATTTCATCCATTAATCATCAAGAAATCTGAATTTTAAGTTTTTTACCTCCTTTTGACCCTAGGCTTGTCCTAGTGGTCTTACTTCTCACATTTGAGTTGTTTTTTCAGGTTAAAGAAGCAAATGCTTTAAGGAATTTAATTCAAATTGATTGATGTTGATTTATTTGATTGTGATGAACTAACTTGTTTCATTTTGTAGGATGCTAACTCATTTCATTTGAGTTTGTGCTTTGCACACATGATTGATTGTGTTGTCTGTTGGTTCATAATTTGTCTGTTTTGACTTTGTGACTTGGATACTGATTATATTTGATTGATTTCAGGTACCATAGTCGCTTTAGTTCCTTGAGAACTTGTATTGCTTTGCTTTGCTTAAGCATTGAGGTAGACTCTCTTGTCTCCATGTAGTCTGGAAGACCTGGCTTGTTATTTAGCCAGGCAACTGTCTGAAGTCCTCCTTAAGAGGCAATGTTTGTGATTGTTTATTTTTGTCCCCAAGCAGGTGAAGACCTCATGTGAGGCAATTGGTAGACAAAAGAGATATGTAGCCTATCTCCTACTATTCTGTGAGTCACTCACATTGCTCACACTACTTGTGTTTGACGCATGTTGAGTAAAACCCAAGATCATCGAGTCTATACTTTGGGGAGAGAGTTCCATCTTTCTGAACTCCCCCACCTTCTTATATTCAATGCTCTCCCTGACCAGGGATAAGAGTGATGAGGCACACCCCTCATATCCTTTCATCTGCTTCACCTTGGCTCTCAATGTCAAGGTTAAGAGCACCATTGACCCTATTCCAATTGACTTTTAAGTCTAACCCTTTGATTGAGCCTAATTGTTTGGTTATAGTGGATGCTAAATGACTTTGTCTGATTGATTGCTTGTTGCATTTGTACATGCTTGCTTGCCTTTGTGCACTTATCATCATTAATTTGTTCATTATGGCATGATCATCATTGCATACCTTTTGTGATCCATGTTTGGTTTACCCATTGAGGACAATTGTAAGACCATGTCTTTGGCCATTGTTCCTAGGATTTGGAAGGGACAGAGTGTAAGACCATTTCACTTGGTCACTCATGTCCATTGCTTAATGCATTGTTTGTTTGTTGTATGTGAGGATGCAAGTGCAAGACCATGTTGTTGGCTCTTGTATTCCTATGATCATCCTTTGGAGGTTGGTATAAGTCCAGATAGATTGGCATCTGACATCCAAGTTTTGTTCTATTTTAGGAGATTGGTGTAAATCCATTTATTGGTATCCGATATCCGATTTTGTTTGTGAGATTGGAGTAAGACCATTTATTGGCTTCCGGTATCATTGTTTTGTTTTAGGAGATTGGTGTAAATCCATTTATTGGTATCCGACATCCGCTTTTGTTTGTGAGATTGGTATAAGACCATTGATGGCATCCGGTATCACCTTGCTTTATTTTTTACTTGCATTGTGGCTCATTCCTAAGGACACACTTGAATCATCTTCTATATGATTTCAAGAGGTGAACCCTTCTAAGAAGTTTTACGTTCCATCATCCATACCCTCATTGTCCTAAACCTTTTCACACTTTGCTTTCAAAAACTTTGACTTGTTGTGCAAACATCTTCATGTCTTTTCAAATTAGAAACCTGGACCATAAGTCCTTGACTTTTCAAACTCCATTTCATAAAACTTCTTTGAATCAATCCTAATCATACCTTGACCATATTTTGTGAATAATCATAATCAATTAACTTCACCCATTCAAATGTTTTGGCTTTGTCCATTGTTAATATGTTTTCATACATTAGCCGTAGGTTTCAATTACCATAGTGGTTGATGTAATTCTTACCTTATCCTTAGTGAGTTGATTGTAAGTCTTCCATACTTATTATAGGGTTAACCCCTCACTAGTATGTTGAAGCCGTCCTTGCATGGTGGATTGTTGATTCGGGTTGAGTTTTCTCCCATTGGTAATGAAAAGCCTTAGTGCTTGTGTTTTAAAATTGAACCCACTGATAATTTGGAAATCTTTTAGCCGAACTACGGCGTTTTGATCCTTACCTTTGATGGAAGGTACGTAGGCAACGGGTTCATCCGTTCAAACACAAAAATAACTAACTTGTACATTCTTTTCTCATCTTCCCATTCATGTTTGCACAATATGTCAAAACAAATAAACATTTTCTTATACAACAAGTGTGAAAAGGGCTCCCTAGGAGTACCTAGGACGTGATGGGTGCCTAACACCTTCCCATTGCGTAATTTACCCCTTATCCAGATTCTCTGATTTTTTCATTAGTTTTCTACGTGTAAAACTTCTTAGGTTTTTGTTCGCTTTTTAACCAGTCCTTAGGATAAATAAAAGTGCGGTGGCGACTCGATTCATTGTATGCATTGCTTATGGTTTAATCAATAAATCATATAGCGACGAATACACCACTACATTATCTCATCATATGCATTAGCATTGGGATCATACCTTGACATCCTACTTACCCCTATTTCATTGGGTTTGTTTTGGGAGAGATCACCAAGCACCATGTGATTGTATCATAATTTGTATTTTGTCCTTTACTAACCAAAATACCAAAAATATGTCTTTGTAACTGTCCAACTCTTTTGTAGGTAGGGCATGATCACCATTGATATATCAAGTTCACATCTAGGGTTTAAGACCCTCATTGCTAAGAGCTCAACCAAGAAATAATCCACAATGGTTCTAGGCATAATATATGAGTCCCAATGATCTCTACATATTATTTTGATCAAGAATTCTTCAAGAGTTTGGAGTTGGTTTGTCTTGGAAACCCTAGTTCATCTGGGTATCTTGAGTAACTTCTTCAACAAGATTCTTCACCCATTGATCAAATAATTCAAGGGACACTTAAAATTTCATCATATTATGCATATATGATATCCCATGAGTCCAAAAATTCAAGATAAATGCAAGTTAGCAAGGTGGTTGATGACAGTTGACCATAAGAATTCATCTGATCAAAACTGGGTTCCCCTAGACCTCATCTCCTACAATTTTCATCATATGAAAATGATTCCAAGAGAAACATTACTCTAAATGACATTCCAAACAACTTTCATGTTGATGTCTAGAGCTAGTCTTTCTTGTAAAGTCATTTTGTATGTTGAAAGATTATATGTTATTTTGTCTAAACCCTAATTTGAAAGTTAACTTCCCAAGGCCATAACTTGCTCAATTTTTATGAGATGAATTGTTTACAAGTTTCCAAATTAAATTCAAGGTGTCTACTTCAACTTTTATGTTTGGAGGAAGATCTAAATCAACTTTTATGAGCATGTGATATGAGGATAAATTATAAGTCATTTTGGACCAATACCATTGAACAAGTGATTTTCCTCAACTTCAAAAATACATAACTCATTCATCCCAAATTCAAATGATGTAAAATTTGTGACCATTTTGAAGGAGTTTGAGAGAGCTACAACTTTGATGAAGAAACCTTTCTCATTTGAAGCTCACATGAAAAGTTAGCCAATGTGGAATAATTGAACATATGGCTTGACACTTAGAAAATATTTAGACATGTTGAAATTTCCAAACATCCACCTCAAAATTCACCATGATACAAGCTTCAAATGGAAAAGTGTTTAACATAAGAGTTGTTCCTCTTGATCTAACATTTCCAAAAAGTCTGAATTTATTCATTTTGGACAAGGTTTGAGGGGTCTGTACATGGCTTGAACAGGGCTGTATCAGTTGGCGAGAATCATGCTTCAAACATCAAAACATCTTTGCCTTGCATCACAATTGTCATTCAGACTTCATTTTACTTACATTTGGACCTGATTGAGTTGCTTCATGGGCCTGTACATGCCCATGCAAGCGTGCACTTCACATTGCCAATTTTGGAAGCATTTTCAAGTGTGCAAATATCACTTACATTTTTCTATAAATAGAGGTCCATTGCATCAGTTTGAAGGTCCCTTGCGTGCCAGCTTTGTCACCAACCATTGAAACCCTCACAATTCAAAGGAAAACCTGATAAATTTCACTTGAAATTTGAGTTTGAATCTCACTGTTTGGAGATTCAAGAACTCCAGGATCCAAAGCCTTGCACCATTCCTAATCCATTTTTGCGAGCTCCATAAGCAAGATCAAACACGAATTGAAGCAAGAGAGATCAAGTTCTGCACATCATTGAAGAGGTTTTTCCAGATTTTTCTTCTCTTCGATTCTCCCTCAATTCTCATCACTTCTATTGGATCCTTGGTTGTCTGAAGTCCTACCAATATAGGCAAGAAGATTGAGTTGCTTTGAGGTTAAATCGAAGCAACTCAGTTCATACATCTCAAAATTCAACTCCGCGTGTCTCTCAATATACTTGGAGTTAGGTTAAATTGAGGTGATATTCGTGATCTACGCCTTTTTTTTAAGATCACGTCCTCCTTTTTCATTTATGTCATGGTGATGAGGGAACCAGTCCGGCCAGGGTCATCAGAGAAGATGACTGACACTTTGCTCCGATGATGCGTTGGATGTGTTCTGAGCCATCAGATCAATTCAAATCGTTTTAATCTTGAACATTGCTTTTGAATACCAGATGTGTGGCGTGCTGACTCAAGCGTATCAAGGAATGCACATTTTTGATCTGCCAGCTCAATTAATGAGGGGGATCAAGTGGTCCATATTTTTCTGATTTAATTGATTTTCATTTTATTCCTTTTATTTTCATTAATTCATATTAAATTTAATATCGATCCAAAAAATATGAGAGTTTCACCAAAAAAATTTAAATAAAATCCTCTTTCATTTTATGAATTAAAATTATTTTTTGGATCATTATTAATATTTTTCATGATTTAATTGATTTTGTGAATATTTTTAATTGTTTAAAAATACTTTTAAGTTTCCAAAAATTCTGAAATTTTTTCTCCAAGGTCTTTTGACCTTGTTTGACCTATGATAAATCTCATGGCCACTTCTTTGGTGTTTTGATGAGGTTTTAGGAATTTGACAAACCATATTTAATTTATTGCATTATTTTTATTATTTTTAATTGATTAAATGCCAAATAAATTATGTAGAGCCATTTTAATTGACTTTGTGAGTTTGACTTGTCTTGTTGGGCATTGGTCAAGGTTGATTTGACTTTGTTAGGTTAAGATCATTGGATTTAGGGGATTGATGGAATGTACATTCCATCTCCCAAAATGAATGAATGATCTTAACTTGGTAAAAGTCCTCCTTTATCCAATTTGTATTTGATCCATTTCCTCTCCCTCTTCATCTTATTCCCCTTCTTTATTCAATCATGTCACTGACCTATAATGTCTCTATATCCTAAGGCTAGTTGATTGCAAAATCAACATAAGTATGGATGAGATTAGGTCCCCCACTTTGCATATTCTTTTTGTGTGTGGTATGTTTCATGAGCATAATCCATTATACTATGTCTCTAACATGCATTAACACCAAAATTCTATAGCCCAACCTCAAATAGTTGTGACTTCTACATAAGTCCAATTACGATTGCTTAACATAGCGCTAAATTTTGACACAAAAGGCATAGCATTCTAGTTAGTGAGATTGTAACTCTCCCCTCTTTCATGGTATTGTATGGAAACTTTGCCTTTTTTCCTTCTTTTGGAAGATGACTTGGTTCAAGGATCCATGATTGTGATAAGTGGGTTGAGTGTTCTCCAAAGAATGACTTAAACAAAAGCAAAGCAGAAGCAATACTAACTTCTAATTCATTAACAACTAACATTTAATTTCAAGTCATTTAATTTTAATGCACTTTAATTTTTAAGCCTTATTCATTTGCCATTATTCATACCATTCAAATTGCTTATGTTAATGTCATTTTTATTTTGTCCACTTGGACCATATTTTTTCTGATTGTGTACATTGTGATTGTTTGTGTGGTCTTTTGACCTTAATGTACATAATAAGAACAAAAATTCTAAAAAATATGTTGTGTGGACTGTTAGTTTGATCTGAGACTATTGGACTTAGAATTTAGGCAACACTCCCTATGCAAAGGACTTGGCTAATGCCAAGTTTCATGAGACCAAATGCTTGTGAATTGAAACTTCATCTGATACATCATTGAAGATCCATTTGAGTTCATCTGCAACATGATCATTGTGAAGCTGTTATTTTGAACCTGTGACTTATACCATCTTGGAAGTCATCTGATACATGGGAATTTTTGAAGAAGATCATGGAGTTGCTAAGCTTGGATGTGGATATCTTTATTTGATGGCTTTCTCTCCAACTTGCTATTTGGGTATTGATTGATGTGTGATTCTAAAGTCCAAGGGAAAATTGGGTTTCTATATGACATTCTTGTCTATTGGGTTGCAGCCCATTGGTCAGATCTTTTCAACTCTCAACTTTTAAATTTATGCTTAGGATTAGTCTCTTCATCTCCTCTCCATTTCTTTAATTTCAAAATCTCTCCCTCCTTTTAAAATCTTCTTTGGTTGTGTCTGTTTTCTAAACTTTGACTTTATTGCAAACTAGAAACGTTGTCCTTATGCCATTTCATTTTTTAAAAATATTTTCTTAATCAAACTTGTAAATAAATTTAACTATACTTGACTTCAAATTTCAAAAGCCAAAAAGAACTAACACTCATTCAAACAATTTTAGGCCCTTGTGCCTTTCAAACTTAAACTCTTGTTAAAAGCAATGCATCCACTTTGAAATTGATACCATGAATTACGAGGTTTTGATCCCTCATTTATATGTTGGTACGTAGGAACAAGCTCGAAGGTCTTGTCAAATACAAAAATATAATTAATTAATTCTTTTATCATCCCCGATTTCTATTTATTGCAAACATCATTTGGTACAAAAACACATATGCACACAAGAAAGGGCTCCCTAGGAGTACCTAAGATACTTTGGGTGCTAACACCTTCCCTCTGTGTAACCAACCCCCTTACCTGTAATCTCTGGAATTTTATTAGTTTTGATTTGAAAACTTCTTATTTTGCGGTTTTGTTTGTATTTTTCCCTTTTCCCTTGGAAACAATAAAAGCGCGGTGGCGACTCTGGTTTTATTTACGTCTAGCTTATCTATAGCTTGATGGTCATGAATTTACCGCTAGAGGAATTAAGTGGCGACTCTGCTGGGGAGTAGCCTTCAGTGGGTTTAGCCTACTTTTTTGTGTGTATATAATTGTGTATCTGATATATGTATGTTTGTTTGTGTGATATAATCTGCTTGTTGTGCTTGGTGATCTCTGAGTGGTGAGATAAGTTCTAACCCGAACTTGAGTGCAATTAAGATAGGAGGATGGTATAGTCATGTTCGACTTGTGTGGAGTAGTCCTTAACAAGTTGGCTCGAGACCCATCCACTCAGTGGAGACCCTTTTGGAGTTAGGAATGTCACACAAGTATTTGTGGTTAGGCATTACTATCTCTGATTTGGGGTCCGAGAAGCTGAGGACCGTAGAACATTTAACCCCTCTTGGCCTATTTAGGACGTAGTGCGGAGACTGTTCAAGTGTAGACTTGATAACAGTTTATAAGCAATACTACATTCAGACGAGTTTCTCTTGAGAATATTATGGGTTGATGAGTCAGTCATCCTAACCTGTAACATCTGATAGATGGAATTAAGACTCTGGGAACTTTTTAGAACATGATCTACAGGTTTTTATCCTTAGTACACTCCTTTGGGATGATTCTTAACATGACTCCATGCTCGTGACTCATAACAAACCTTTGATTCTCGGTTGATCCAATCAAGTCTTGTCAATATCAATGGAACTTGGGTGTTGATAAGGTGAAAACCATAATCCACCAAAATGGATGATTGATCTTGACAATGACTTGATTTATCCCTTGACCTTTGTTTGTTTGCCTTGTGTTTGATCCCTTATTTGTGATTGTTGTATTCATGCATTCATGCACGTCATAACATTCATCACATAAAAATTTCAAGGAACTGAGGTATTATTTGCAAATATTTTCAGACCATGGATTATGGATGAAAGAACACTAAGAAGTATAGTTTCAGAAGTCCCGATTTGAAAGAGTTAAGGAAGCTAACATCTTTTGTATTAGATCCCTTGGACTTTAAACAACGCCGTGGGAAGCTTTTGTCTATCTTGTCTGTTGATGTAGTTGAAGGACTTCTAAGTGTGTTGGTTCAGTTCTACGACCCTCTCTACCGTTGCTTCAGTTTTCCGGATTATCAGCTTGTGCCTATGTTGGAGGAGTATGCCCATCTTTTGGAAATGCCTATTTCTAAGAAAGTTCCCTTTAGTGGATTGGAAGAGATTCCCAGATCTCATCTTATTGCTGAAGCTCTTCACTTGAAAAAGTCTGAGATAAAGGCTCATTGGGTGAAGAAAGGAGGATTGTTTGGGTTACCTTCTGATTTCCTCATCAAGGAAGCTACTACCGTTGCTCAAGCCGGTAGTGTGGATGCTTTTGAAACTATCTCTGTGTTGCTCATCTATGGTTTAGCTTTGTTCCTTAACATTGACGGTTTTGTTGATGTTAACG